>NC_135531.1:232431075-233049344 GCF_045843805.1 Urocitellus parryii | reverse complement strand
ACATGGATTAAAACTCATCCAACTGAAGAACTGACCATGCAAGTGTCGCTGTATGTAAATTACTTCTTAATAAACCTGACATTAATCCGGTGGTGGCTTAGGTAATGTTTAAAGGAAAAGCAGGAAAGAATTGAAGGAATGGATAGATTCGGAGTATGTTTTGGAGGATAGCTGAAAAGGCTTTCTGGATATGGAATGAAGAAAAGAGCCATTAGGAAGTATTGCCCTGGTTTTTTTTTTTTTGTTTGTTTTTTTTTTTTTTTTTTTTTTTTGATTCACTGAGGTTAAAAAACATAAGAACAATTTAATTCATTGCCCAACATACAGTATGTCCTCAGTAAATGTTAGCTATCACCATTTTTAGCTAGCCTAGATTCAAGTCTGCTTAGTCAGGACAGCCTGTATGAATAGTATCAAAGATCTGTTTACAAATATATGATTAATGTGGTTTAGTGTGGCTGATCTGTCTCTTGATACTAGCGCGGTTTTTTTTTTCTTCCTTTGAACAAAACTTCGTAGAAGAACACATAAAATGTCTATTAATGATTAATTCCTCCAACAGATACCCTGTGAGTACCAGACGCTGTGCTACAAATTGGGAATATACTCTAAGGGGCAACAAGATACCATCTCTAGTCCTAATGAACTTGTATCTTAGTGAGACTTACAAGTAAACATGCAATGATAACAGAAAGAACACCCACCACAGTAAATGACCCCTCACCAGAGACTGAAGGATAGGAGTATAGAAAGTTGGTTTTTTTTTTTTTTTCATGGAAATCTTAAGCAAGCTGAGGACCAGGCAGCTAATTATGAGTAAAGCAGACAGGATAGTGATAGTGAGCTGTGGAAAGAGAGAAGGGAAGAACATTCTATGAAAGGGCAATTTGTTGACAGACTAGAAACAAAAGGTGCAGTCCCAGTATTGCTACAGTGGAGGATGGAGAATGGCTGGAACACATGGAGTCAGTCACAGGCATGAGGCTGGAGAGGCAAATAAAGTTCAGGGCAAAACCATACCAGGGGCTTTGAACTTTATCCTAGGGATGATGAGAAACCAGACCAGGGTTTTAAATTAGGAATGATCCATTCTCATTTGTGCTAATGGGAAATTATCTTGCCTTTAGTATGGAGGAATAGAAGAGGTAGGAACCAACCTGAGAGAAGGACCAATTGAGATAGAGCAGTGGGAAAGGAAAAATTATGAATAAATTCAACAGACTCGTGAAAGTATAAAATTCAGGGACTGTGAGGACATACAAGTTGAAAGAGCAACAAGACTTAAAAGAAAGAAGCCAACATTTCTGACTCAAGCAACTTGGAAGCTGGTGATGACAATCATTAGAGCTGGGAAACGCTGGAGAGGGAATTTGTTGAAAGGAAAGATGATAAATACTCTTTCAGTCATGGTGTAAACATGATAGTCACATGATACATGCAGGCTTTTTAACAAAGCAAATGTTCCTTATAGACCGAAATGTAGTTCACATAATGTTTAAAAAAAATCCTTTGAAGTTCCTGTTTTAAACATTGTTTCCTTCCTAAGTCTACTGGCACATTTTTATTCTCAGCAATGGATACAAATAATATTGGAAGTCAAAACCGGCTATTGCAAAATTGTTGGCTAAAGGTTCATTTCTCTCTTCTTCCTTTTTTTATGCTCATAAAAGAAATCAGCCACATTTCTGAGTTTAGGGGGAGCCAAGCCTTTATCCTCTTGTAAATTTTAAAAGTTTCAGCCACTTTCTCCTTGACTTGTTTCATTTCTACACAGACTTGCAATTAGTGCAATTATCTGTTTATATTCATATCAATTGCTTTCTGTTATCTGATATCATGTCTATCTTGAGATAGATCAGAGGATATGCTTAATTGATTCAAAGTACCCAAGTACATTGGAAAACACTATGAGTACTTAATCCATACTTTCGAAATGACTAGCATTCTTATCCTGAACTTCCTCATCTAAAAATTTGGCTTCCAAAGTCATTCTCTTTTATATATATTTTTTGTTAAATCCGTTACCACTAATCTATAGTATAGAAACAGGATGTCTTATTCTAAAAATCCATCTTTATTTCCTTGATTTTACCTTATTGCCTTCATTCTCTCCATATCCATTTAACCTTTTTTGTTTAAAAAGGAAAATTGGTGAGAAAAGATAATTTATTCTTCAAAATGTTCAGTCTTCTAGATTCTAGAAAATTTGAGCTATAGTTTTCTAGTCTATAAATCAATGACTTTTTCATTTTGAGTAATGAAACTACATTATAATTTGCCAATTGCAAAAACACCATGAAACACCTAAATTTTGAAAACCCAAATGTGTGACTTTTCTCAACCATGACACATCAGTAGAAAATGAACCCAGGTGAAGCCACCATATAATATTACTACAACTGGATGAGAATGTTGTAATCAGAGCTTAACTTGCATTTTGACTTTGGCTTTAAAAGTGAATTATGGTATAGTTCAAATGAATTCATTTCAGATTTGCTATACTTGCATATTTGAATCATACACAAAAATTTTTAAGAAAGTTTCTGTTACCTGATTTTTTTTTTAAGGGGGGAGTGGTAATTTGACTCCTAGTAAAGGATTTAACATATTAACACACACTCTATCTGAATTTAATAAAATGCCATATCTTTTATCCTAAATAAAAAATATAAAAAGCAAAAGGAAGGACACTGAAACTAAGGGTTCAGTTTGAGTCACTATAGAATGTGATACATCCCTGGGAATTGTGGCAATGGCAACAAGAACATCTGTATGGATTTGACTTGACAAGACTGCAGCCATCTTGAGCTGTAACTGCCATGACTGACCAGAGGAACTCTAGTTGGTTTTTCCTGTATGATTTCCCAGAAAACTATAAACACGTGAAACCACTAGATTGATATGTGGAGCCTGACAACCAGACACTGGCGCCAGGAACATGCCTGACTCTTTGATGTTAGCTTAAGATAAGGCAATCGCATTACAACTTGGATTAAGTCACTTTTGTCCTGACAGATACATATGCCCCTCCTTCAGACCCAAACTGCGGAGATCCATTTGCTCTTGCTGATTCCCAGCACCATGCTCTGTCAGCAAGTTCCCCAGGAAATTGTACTCTGTTCAATTCAAGATCTGCCTGCCTATCTTTGTTCTCAGACACAGAGACTGGGTTGTTCTAGACCATTAGTGTTATCTGACCATGGTTTGCCTAGCAGGAAGGTAAAGTTCTTGATTCATGGAGAACTTATTACAGTATTTGGGGAAAAAACAATAATACATTCTAGAACTTCTACTTGTCATCTTTGTTTTGGAAGGATCAGGTAGTTAAGGGATTAAGAACCTATAGGCAAAGTTTATTTTAAATCTCAACAAACATTCAGCATGTTTGGAAGTATCTCTCTGCAATATTACATGATGTTTTCCCCCTCTAACTTACAACCTCTGAATAAAAATAGTCTCATTTGACTATTATAAATATGGTCAGTTGACACATACACTTCTCCCTTAGAATGTATACATGCATAAAAGGATCCTAGAGTAAGCTTAATTTGTGCCTTGAGTCCCTAATAATTCAATTTTGCCCCACTCCAAGGCCTACATGTGTTCTTTTGTAAAAATCCTATAGCTTCCAAACATTTCATACATTGATTTTTTTAATAAACTGAGATATACCTAATACTTTCTGTATTTGAAAAATTATACATTATAAGTTTATCGTTTTTAAAGATGGCCAACAATTGACTCAGGAATAAATGTCTTGTTTTTTGAATTTCATAGAGACAGTTGGATTCTGAAGCCATACGGTCAGAAAGGCACAAAGAACTGGATTATGCATGGGGATGCTTATTTTCTCTTCCATGGTAACACTCACAATGAGAGTCAGGATATTGGGGTTTGCTCCTTTGTGAAACAAATCAGGTGTTTAACTATGTCTACACTATGCTAACTTATTAATTATTTTCACCTATGGTCAGTTATTCTCTTAGAAAAATTCCATATTTCCAAAAGTATCAGGTTTTTAAATGGCTCTGTGCCTGGGAAAATGAACCCTTTGGTATTTAAGTAAGCACTCAGTGTATGGAAACAATCACCCAGTGGTTATAGGGAATATAAACTGATTGCTGCTTTACAAATGGAATGAAAGAATCATTTGCGTATGTTCTCTGAAAATGTTAATGAAAAAAAAAAGAATGAACTTCTGGCTAAGTTGTTATAAGATTAAGGAGGACAAGAGAAAGAATGAAAAGAAAATGAAAGTCATAAGATAGAGCAGGTAGACACACTGAGGAATATTATACTACTTTGTGTCCCAGTTCAGCACCTTCTTAAGGTACAAAGAACATCCACTTGGAGTATGACCACATGCTGACACAGGATCCTAGACTACAGCCCATATGTGAATGATAGTGAAGAAAAAACAATTAGCATATTAAGGGTCATAAGGTGTCATTGTATGTCATAAGACCCAGTCACTCATTCTCAAGAGTTCTCAAGAGTTCTGCATAGTCTACATTTAATTGTATTTTGACTTACAATGGATTCAAACATTTTAGATATCTGAAATTCTTTGTCAAATTAAAATAATATAAAACATAATATCTGAAACAGGCAAAGATCGAATTTCTTAGATTTTGTGTGGGAGGAGGAACTGGTATCCTAATGTCCTAACCAGTAGCAGCCTTTTATCCTTCCTTCCTTATGTGGTAGCTCCCAGGGAAGTTCTGTGGAATCTCTGTAAGCAGGGATTTAAAATGACTGAAATATTCACAAAGAAACCTAGAGGAGTTTCCATCTCAATAGATTGGAAATATTTTCAGTTCATATTAGACCTGTTAGTTGACTGCCTAAATTCCTGACTAAACGACAAGACTTGAAAAACCAACATCTAGTTAACATGACACACTGAACAAATCTACTTATCACTGCTGCATTCCTTACCATGACTGACTAATGTGATAGTAAAATCATCACCACTTACTACCACCACCACCATCCACAGGATAAAAATTAAAAAAAAAAAAAGAGGAGCCAATGTCAACATATGTTGGGAAGATGGAAAGTTGAAATCTGTACCCAGGAAAATAAACTGATTTATGCTGCAAGTCTGAGAAAAGTTCAGGAACTGGAGACACCAGATACTAAAAGTAGAAGTGGACAGTATAATTATAAATTAAAAGGTTTATTTGACCTAAGTGACTCCCTTTCAATTTGCAGATTTAATCTTAGGAATTCGCAGATTTAATCTTCAATGAGGTCTTAGACTCAAAGGTATCTTCCTATAAAAGAGGAGGAATCTACATACGTTCTTCCAGCCATCTTTATTGCCTAAGAACATAGACTTGCAAATATTCCTAGTCCTTAGAATACTGTAAACATACAATTTTTAAAAGCTATTCAACAGTTATCTGTGAATTTTTGTGCTTGATTCAGAATTTACTTTTTCAAAGGGCAATGTACAGGATGTGAGTCTGGTATATAATTAGCGATTATCTTACCTGAGGAACTAAAAACCATATTAAGTGCTAGAAAGATCTCATTTGTAAGAATGTATGATGGCGGAGCTGACTGACAGAATGAATGCTCCCAAAGGCAGTTTGGTAGTTTCCTTTATTCTAAAACACTGGAAATGAGTGATTCAACACAGGACAAAGGAAAGCCTAAGTGGAATCCACCCCAGTCCTGGACAGCAGCCAGACCAAAGTACAAGGGATAATGATGGACTCTCATTGATGGTCTTCTCCAGGAATGATATATATGTTAGTCAGCTTTTGGTAGCTGTGATCAAAATTCCTGGCAAGAACCACCTAGAGGAGGAAAAGTTTATTCTGGCTCATGGTTTCAGGGGTTTCAGTCCAGGGTAGCTGACTCTATTGCTCTTGGCCCTAGGGGAGGTGGAACATCATCACAGAAAGGACATGGCAAAAGAAAGATTCTCAGCTAATGGCAGCCAGAATGGAGGGAGGGAAGGAGGAAGAGAGGGAGGATCAGAGGGAGGGGGACAGAGAGAGAGGGTTGTGGGAGAAGAGCAAAAGAGAGAGTAGAATCAGGGACAAGACATAATCCCCAAGGGCATTCCTCCAGTGACCTACTTTCTCCATTCATACTCCACCTTCCTAGTTATCACCCCATAGTCCATTCAAATTACTAAACCATCATATGGATTCATCAACTATGAGGCTAATGCTCTCATTATCCAATCTTTTCACCTCTGAACATTGCCACAGTGCTTAATACATAAGTTTTTGGGGAACATTCCAGATCCAAAGCCATAACAATAGACTTCCTTGTTAACATTACAGTGATTTTAAAAATTATACATATATGCCAGTGTAAGAAAAATGTTTTCTTATTAAAACCAAAGATTATACAATGTTTGATTACAATTTAAGAGGAAACATAGCTGTTAAAGAGATTTCAAAAATTATTTCTTCTTATCCTTTGAAAAATCATTATTTTATCAATGATTTCTTGTCTAGATTAATTTCAGATTTTTTTTCTTTAATTAATTAATTTATTTTTATGTGGTGCTGAGGATTGAACCCAGGGCCCCTCACATGCTAGGCCAGCACTCTACCACTAAGCCACAATCCCAGCCCCTAATTTCTTATGTTCTATGTTTTCTATGACTACTTTGGAAGGAAAAATATAGTATAAAAATTTATTAAGCAAAGACTAGACAGGATATTATAAAGAGATTTTTCAGGGCTAGGGATGTGGCTCAAGCGGTAGCGCACTCGCCTGGAATGCGTGCGGCCCAGGTCCGATCCTCAGCACCACATACAAACAAAGATGTTGTGCCCGCCGATAACTAAAAAATAAATATTAAAATTCTCTCTCTCTCTCTCTCTCTCTCTCTCTCTCTCTCTCTCTCTCTACCTCTCTCTCTCTTTAAAAAAAATAAATAAAGATATTTTTTAGGGATAATTCACTGACAAACAATGTAAACAATCCTTTACCATTCAAACAGAATTCCTTTATTTGATCATATATTGCCCAAATTGAATTTTGGGGTACATAATACCATTTTAGAGTACTAATGTTAAAAAAAGCAGATTATTTTTCTCCACACACTGCATAAATGGAATCTGCCCTCTTTAAAGTCTAGAGAGGTTACTTACTTTCTGGCAAAGCCATCTGCAAAGATTTCCAACTGGAAATGTATTTTGCATGATAACAGGTTGAAGTCATGAATCACTTGGTAACTCATTAGAGTGACTAGCATCAAAGGATCCCTTAGGAATTTAGGGAAAAGGTAGTTAAGCAATTAATGAAGTTATTTAAAATCCTGATATGGTTGAGGCTGCTTTGAAGACTGCTAGGGATTAATATTTATTTAATAGATGTCAGTTTCATGCCAAAAAAAGAAATGTGACAGAAGTCACCCTAGTCTAAATGTAAAAAAGGTAGCCCATTTGAAGGATATTTTATTGCAGTAGTTGACACCATTATAGTCTGTACCATTATATCACCATACAAAAGCCATCATTCTTAAGCTGAAATTAACATTGCTGTTATTTTCGATTAGAAGAATTGGCTCTAAATCCAGTAATTCTCTACACTGATTTATATTTTAGTAGCTGCCATCTTGCACCAAGAGGGAACATGTCAGAGTATAAGCGCTCTCTGATGAGACATAAGGTATTAAAATTGATATGAGATGACAAAACGGGAGACTAGTACTGTAGGGGTATTGTTTTTACTTGTCATGGACAGCTCAATCATGGCTTCTTTCCTGATATTATCTGCTAATCTTTATGCTTAATTCAGAATCGACTTCAAATGGAAATGTATAGGATGTGGACCTGGTGCTATGTAGTAGCTTTTATCTTTTGCATGAAGAACTAAAACTGTATGAATTGCTAGAAAGATCTCATCTGGAAAAATGTATGATGGCTAACTTAATGGACAGAATGAATGATCCCAAATACAGTTAGTAGCCTATCAAGATTTATTTCATAAATTGTAGCCCCACCTACTTTTATGTTAATTAATATATTTTAAAGAGCAATCTAATGAATGAGTTTCACTGTGAACTCCAGGTCTACAGTCTCAAAAAAAAATTATAATATTTAAAACTACTTTTATCCCTGGAAACACTCAGAAGGCCTCTAAAATCTCCAGTTTGGATTTCTCTTGCTCACCTGTGAAGCACTGAAACAGGAATGTCATTAAGAGATGACATATATGAGCCTAAGCTTTTCAGGGCAAGGACTGTATCTTTTTCATTTCTATATATTTAGCACAATACTAACCATGTGAATTAAAGTGTATTAAAATGTATGGTAATGTTATTATTGTTATATATAAATATTCAACACCAGTATGTAAAGAATGTTGTATTTGAGTCCCCCCTCTGGGTCATGAAAAGAATGCATTTGGTGTACTTTTCGGGTAGGATGACCTACTTTCAGAAAGCATTTATGCCCCTAGGGGTCATATAGTGCTTTTATGGACAGTATATCCTCTTGTTGAACAGAATGAAGTTTTTTGGTAACTATCTCTATTGTACCACATCCAGCCTGAACATCCCTTAGTTCAATGCAAAACAAATTAAAAATTACAAAAAGAACTTCAACTTCTAATTTTAACTATGCCATGGTGGCAGTCATGGGAGAGTTGGGGTTTGGAGTTGCAGGATAACAGGGTAACATGCATCTCTCATTAAAGGCATTAAAGTGGCTGAAAAGGATATGGGAGGTAGAAACATTTTTGCTAAGAGTAACCAAGCATCAGTAAACCTGTTCTAAGACTTATATCATAGGTCAGGATCTTGAAGTGCATGTTCAGTACCCTGTAAAATGTCTTACACATGAAAGAAGAGTCAGACAGACAAGATGTGTAAATAAGGGGTCTTGGTTATTACACAAAAGAAAGCATTGCATGCCAAAGCATCTGTTTACAGCTCATCATTTTGGAATAATCCAATGCACAAATGTCAAAATAATGTTACCTATTGATACATTAGAAAATTCACTAGTTTTATACCATGGTAATCACTTTCCTCTTTTATAACAGAAAACACTGTGATTTTGTGGGTGTGTCCATGTTTATACCATTCCTTTTATTCTATTTGTCACCATCTCCCTCTTATTTAACAAATTCTATTTCTCACTACCAACCTCTCATTTAACAAATAAGCAAAAAAGTTCAGTGTTATTGTCCTTGTAGGGTAAAGTTATTTTGTGCCTGGGTAAAAGTAATTGTGCATTGGTAAAAGAATAATCTTATTATTGTACTCATGATAAAAGTTCTGAGTAGGAATTTCGATAAGCAATGTTATCTGTCTTGAGGCTTTGTACCTCTCACTGGTACCTATAAAGCTTAGGAGACATCTGAACCTTTCTTAACCCATTATGTGTCAGTGTCCCATGTAAGACACCTATAAAAACTTACATATGCTTTCCCCATTCTCACCCTCTGACTCAAGTATTCAAGCCCTTTAAACATAATACATCTTATATCTAATTACAACAACCTTATGAGGAAAACTCAGGCTCCTGGGGGTTTAATAGTTTATACTGCCTCCCATGGCTTACATGAGGTGAGGAATGACCAAATCCACTCTTCTAACTACACCCAAGTTTTCTATCTGTTTTGTAAGTTTTTCTTCCTGGATATTTTCAAGAACATGTTTTATAAACCAATAAGCTTGTGATTGCTGCATGCTATGCCTTTATTTTTCTGTAGGTTTCAAAAAAATAAGGGCTTTGGGTGACTGAAAGACATTACAAGCACTGAGGATTTTTTTTTTATTGGAGAGAAATTTATTCAGTCATACTCACTAATGAGCTGTGCAGCACCATGGAAAGAGAAGGCAGGTGAACATGCCTGTGCTATATGTGGGAGTTTGTGCCATACGAGTTTATGGGGCCACAGCAGGGAATCTGCTGCTCTGTTAAAGAACACGATGACATGGAACTGAATAGAGGACCCAGAAATAAATCAACACATCTACAGCCAATTGATTGCCGACAGAGTTGCCAAAAATGCACGTTGGAGGAAAGGGATGCTCTTCGACAAATGGTGCTGGGAAAACTGGATATCCACATTTAAATGATTGAAACTAGTTCTGTATCTCTCATCCTGTACAAAAAATCAACTCAAAATGGATCAAAGACCTTAATATAAGACATGAAACCTTGAAATTACTAGAGAACGTAGGGGAAATACTCCAAGATTTTGGCACAAAGATTTCCTGAACAGAAGTCTAATAGCTCAGGAAATAAAAGCAAGAATTGACAATGGGATGGCATCAAAGGAAAAAGCTTTTGCACAAAAAAGGGAAACAATCTACCAGCTATTCCTCTGACAGAGGATTACTATCTAGAACACATGAAGAATTGAAGATCTTAACAACTAAAAAGCAAATAATCCAATCAAAATGGACAAATGATCTGACAGATTCTTTCCAAAAGGAAAAATATAAATGGATAATTTTATATAAAAAAAAGACTCAATGCCTTAAGCATCAGATAAATGCAAATCAAAACTACCTTGAAATTTCTTTTCACCCAGTCAGAATGGCTACTATATATATTTTTAAAAAATGCTGGCCAGGATGTGGAGGAAAAGAACCCATATACACGGTTGGAAGGAATGTAAATTAATACGGCCACTATGGAAAACAGTATGGAGGCTCCTCAAAACACTAAAAATAGAACTATCAGGTCATCTAGCTATATCACTTTCTTGTGTACATGCTCAAGGTAAATAAAATCAGCATACAAAAGACAGCTGCATATACATGCATACCCATATTTATTGCAGTACTATTCACAGTGGCTAAGATAAGCCCACTGGTAGACATATGGATAAAGAAAATATGGTACATATATACATGAAGGGTTATTCATCCATAACAAAGAAGATCATGTCATTTGCAAGCAGGCAACTGGATGGGTTTGGAGGTTATCATGTTAAGTGAAATAAGCCAGACCCAGAAACAGTATCTCATGTTTTCTCTCATATGTGGACACTAAAAAAAGAAAAAAGAAAAAAGAAAGAAAGAAAAAGAAAAGAAGAAGAAGAAAGATAAGGAGAAGAAGAAGAGGGATTATTAGTGAATGGGAAGGGGACTAAGGAAATTGAGGATAAAGGGGTGAGAAAAAGAACATAGAAGGTAGAGTGGACATCATCAAGGCATGGTATATGCATGTTTGGAAATGCCACAATGAAATCCATTAATTTGTGTAATTAATATGTATTAATAATAATAAAGCCAAAGCATAGTAAGATATTAAGTTAATAAAGGACACAGTACCTTGAAAAGTTATACAGCCCCATGCAAATGGGAAGTACAAATATATACTTATTTTTTTTCCCTAAGTCTGGGCGGAATGGCATCACCAGACCACTAAGGAAACAAATGTTAGGACCCTTCCATTTTGACTTTCAAACCCATCTCATGGTGCATCCATCAAGAGCCTGCAAAGCTCCACCAAGAGCTGTAATAGTCCCAGTTGGCCTGGTGAACCATTCTGAGGGGAGAGCATTGATAATGGCAGAAACAAAGCAGAAGCAAAAGCTCATCAACAGTCCTAGGCAGATCCAACTTCCAGGGCAGATACAGGCCTTATGTTCCAGGACCCAGGTTAACTCATCCCCTGGGTTTATTTAAGCAAAAACTCTCTATAAGTAGGCATGAAACTTTGACCAGAAATAAGATTTTCTGTGTTACTTGGCATAAGGATGTGCAAAAGTTTCCTAATATGATATTCTTGTAACTTGGAAAAATTAGTAACTCCTACCATGAAACCCTTCTAGGATCATGTGCTAATGAAGAAGATGCTCTAATAATTAGGCCTAGAGCCCACTGAATGTAACACCTTCCAATTAGCACTCCCCAGCATGAATACTGCCATTATAATTAAACAACAAAGACAAAAATGGGTATCAATCCACATAATAGAAAATAATTGATGAAGTTGGAGGGCGTGATTATTTGTGATTACTTTACAGTCATGCACAGAAAGTAGGAGAACCACAGCTAGTGGTTAATCTCTGGCTACCTCTTTGAAGATAATGAAATTGGCTTCCTACTGATGATTATTCATTAACAATTAATTCTTTCTCAGTGATCTGCCTCATTTTCAGCTTCTCACTACAAACATGCAATGGAATAATTACAAGTGGAAATGAAAAAGCAATTAGTGGCAGATAATGCCAACATCTGATTAAAAAACAGTAGAACAGATTAGCAGTTCTGTAACTGCAAGTCTGCTGCCTTCAGCAGGGAGGTGTAAGTCACCCAGTTATACTGTACTTCAAGCTGTGCTTTCTCTTTTATTGCCTCCCCTGCATCATGGTCTGCCACATTAAATGCTCTCTTATTCTAGGGGGCATTGGGTTGTTGTAAATACTTTCTAAAGATTAAGTAGCATTTCAGATGATCCGTGGTCCTATATGCTGAAATGCTAAAAGGCACTATTTTATAACATGATGACTAAAATATGTATCTATCTATATGTGTGTGTATCCAGAAAATAGCATCACACATTTACTTACTTTATTTTCACCTTAACCTCTGTTTAGTTAAACGTCTTGAGAAGAAAAGCATCACTAAATCCAAGAGGTCCAAAAGAGGCCCATTTTATGAGCAGCTTGGTGCTTTTCCTTTGAGTATCCATGGTTGCTTTGGTCTTGCTGGTTGGTTTGCATAAAGTAGAACATAAACTGTCAGTGGATTTTTATTTAACATTGTCAATGGTTAAGATATTTTTGACTGCTGTATAAATAACCTTTCAATGAAAGGCCTGTAATTCACTGTTCTCAGTGTTCCAGCTGATGTGTCAGAGGCAAGATAAAAGCACTTCGTGTGATGAAGAATTACCTGGGGAGTGTCAAAACCCTCACTTTCAAAGGTAAGATCAATGTTCTTTTAGATAATTTGAAGGATGTGTTGATTTGAAGATCTGGTAAGATTTTGTCTTGGCAATTGACATGTGGTAAAGCCCAGGTAAGAGTGAAGACCAGAGCTGTCTTGAAAAGTTTGATTTTGAAAAGAACTATGTATTGAACCATGGAATCTTTGGTTATATATTATTTCACTAGATTCAAGAGATCAAAATTATATAAAGACATACAATAGAAGAAAACACACTTTGAAGGGCTAATATTCAGCTGATACGCACCAGAATTATGTCCCCTATGATCAGCTGAACATCTACTCAGGTTGGCCTTTTCATGTTCAGTATGGCTGTTCACAATTTTGACTTTCACCCCTGAATATGAAAAAGTTTTATTTAGTATATTTTAAGTGCCCAGAATTGTGTACAGACATTGTTATTAATCAGATGATATACCAGCCCTCAAAGAGTTGAAAGAGCAACATATGTAAAAAAAAATGGGTAGAATAAAGTATAATAATCATAACATCTGAGGCATTTACAGGTTGCAAGAAACAATACTACAGGATTTATAGGAATAGTACTGGCTGAGAAGAATTCATAAGCAGATGATGCTGGAACTAAGCCTTGGAAGAGTTATATGTATATATAAAGTATACATATACATGTCAGTTTACTTTGGAAAAATATTAGAATGTTATCACTTCTAATCTTTTCCATTGCTGCTGCTAACAAGCCTCTTTCAAGATTGGATATACCTAAATCTCTGCAGCAGACTTCTAGCTGGTCTCCTTGCTCCATTGACAATGCAATCCTTTAAAATATACAGATATGATTACTTCTCTTAGGGAAGGCTCAGATGACATTACATTTCAAAGGAAAAGCCAAAGTCCTTCCATGACCTCCAAAGCTAGTCAAGATCAGACCTGGGCGATGTCTTCAAAATCATTTCCTACCATCACCCTTGGCTTGCTCAGGACTCTCTGTTCCTGGGACAAGACAGTAAGTTGGTACTAAGAAGATAATCAGGATTTCAGTTGTAGACACATTGATTTTAAGGTACAAAGACAGTTATAAGTATGGACCTGGAGTATCTGGGGTTGGGTTTGGAACTACAAACACACACACACACACACACACACACACACACACACACACACACATTTGCAAGTCTTAGTGTCATTTGAAACTTTTAGGCTGAATGTCCCAGAGAGAGGAGACAAGAGACCCAGGACCCATCCCTGAGGAATAACAACATGTAAAGGCCTGGTGGAGGAGGAAGGCATGAAACAAAGTGCACCTAGAGGTAGGAGGAATATCAGTGGAGTGACAGGCAGGAGTCCAGGCAGGTGAGAAGTGGGGATGGCTGCTATTTCCAATTTTTTTCCAAAAGCTTAGTAGCAAGGAGGAAATGAAGCAGTTGCACAAGAGCAATGTGTGATCAAGAGAAGACTGTTTCCATGGGTGAGATGTGAACATAGTTAAAAGCTGATAAAAAATCATACATTTGAAGGGAGAATTATAACGAGCAAAAAGAAAAAAAAAAGAGAGCAAAAGAGAGAAAGAAGAAAGAAAAAAGGGGGTTAAATGGCATTACTATTCTGAGAAGGCAGGATGCCTTTAAATCACAAGCATACTGATTCATTTTTGAAGCTTAATATGTTAGAAAATACTTTGGGGCTTTAAAAAAAACTAGCAGTTGACATCTAAATACAAACTTCATGTCTTAAAATTACTAGAGAAAAAAACAAATCCCTGATAATAAATTTAAAGGAAAACAAAACCAATTGAGATGAACAAAATTAAAAGACAAAAGTAAAGTGAAAGCCATCAGTCTACATATATAGGAAAAAAATAAAATAAGCAGGATAAATTCATTATTGAAATAGATTTTCCAAATTTGGTGAAAAATGATATTTTACATGCTACCTACAAAAGATAAACCACAGACACATGTAACAAACCAAAAGCCAGTCAGAGTCCATGAAAGAAAACTGTCAAACAATTGGATGCTTAGTATATGCAAACAAAATGAAGCCTGGAAAATTTAAAGATCAAACAATTCAGAGTTCAATGTCAAACATTTTTAATGGAGCTAAAAGTTTAACTTGCTATAAAAATGGCTACAATCTATGATGAATCTATCATGGCAACCTTAACATGCTGAAAAACCTAACAAGTAGTTATGAAGCAAAACCATAAAAAAGACAAAGAGATACAAACAAACCAGAAGAGTAAAGAAAACTTTTCCATTTCTCTCTCAAGCTCTGAAAGAATAAGCAAATAACAACTGATAAGGATATAGAAGACTTGAATAATATCATTAAAACATTTACTTAATAGCTACCACATGAAGTCTATATCTACAAAAAGGAGATTTACCACTTTTCAAGAACCTATGAAAAATGTACCACAAACTGACCAGTTGTAGTAAGTCCTTAAAATCTTTGCAAATATCTTAGTGTACACACCTCATGAGCTACTTCCTAGATCATGGTGCCATAAAATGTCCGAAGTAACTTTAGCTCAACAAACTTTTGTAAGAACCCATTTGCAGAATTCATTTAGATATGAATATGTCGAGGACATCCAGTAGATCAAGTCATAAAAAATATGCTACTCACTCATACTCCAAAATTGTTCTCCTTTGCTAAGTATTGATGGAGGTATTTATCAAATGAATACTTGCAATTTTCAAAATTTTACTGCTTTTGATATGTTTTTATAAGATCATACATACCAATGTAATAATCCAACTCACCATAATCAGGATCTATGTCCTATAGATTCTTAACTAAAATCATCACAGTCGTTTTTTATTTCATGTAGAAAATGGTAAGCTGCTTGCCTTGAAATAAGTTGAGATTATTCAAAGAAGAAAATATATTTTCAACATGCTGATCTGCAAATCCAATCTAAACCATGCATTTGTTCTTACCCATTGTGTACAATTTATCATCAAAGACACAAAAATTCTCTTCCAGTTACTACAGGAAACAGTAATTGTAATTAATGTTGATATTTTCTCAAAGCTGAGAAAAATTAGAATTCAGTTTGTTGTCCTTACTGTGATTGACAATCTTCATAGTTTCAATAGTGGTCTTTTCTTAAATTTTTATATCTCTGGTAGTGAGAAGTTCCCCCATGTGTGAAATGGGGAGCAGATCCTGCTTCCAGTGCAACAGCTTGAATACATGGAACAAGTCATTCTTATTGGCCCCCACTGCCTTTGCACCATCTGTGCACAACCCAATACATGGCTTGCCTGTTGTTGTTTGTCTTGAAGTTATCAATGATTTTAAAATCTCTTCAGCAGTTTCAAGAGTTAACAAAGATTGGCCCAATTATGTCCTACTGGGCTCCTTTGATCAGCTCATCTCTGACAAATACTATCAGATCTGCTGAATTACTAGTGTCATCTTAGTTTCCATTGAAGGTCATGGACTTCATTGTACTGAGGAAAATAAACACTGCTCTACATATGGGTCCTATCTGTCATTGTATTTGATAGAGTTGTCTTATCAGATTATTTCCTGTTTCTTTGTCCCACAGAATATACCTGTGCTATTTGACAGCTGGTTTGATAAGTGTCCCACCAATTACTTCAGCAGCTCCAACTTGGCCAATTAAACTTACACCATTACAAGCAAGACTTCTGCAACTGTGCAATTTCAGCTCCTGCCATCAGTACTGATGTTTCTGAGGTCTTGAATACCTTCTGCTTTGCTTTAAAAAAATTCAATACTTTCCACCATAGTGTACCTTTCAATATTGATGTTTGACACAGACTGCTTCCTTACAAGAACTTTAAATGTCACCAAATGCACTTCACCTAATGACATTTAGGCTTCCTGAAAGTCCACTGACATCCAAGTTTCAAATAATTTTTACTATATTTGCATGGTGTTTTTGTTTTATTTATAGTTGGCGCTTTTGTAAGGGTAACAGATGGTTTTAGGTGATTCATCAATTTGGTCTTCCTACTATTCTGAAAGCACATGACTGATTTCATTGAGATCACCAAAGCACCTACGTTTCCATCAGTGTCTTTAGCATTATGTTTTTAATGGACTTATTTATGAAGCACTGATCCATGATAGATTCAAGAGAAAAGAAAATCATAGCATGCACAGCCCCATGTGCAATTTATAATGGATGCATGGCATAATTATGTAGAATTTTGATATATGGGAATCCATGCTAGTGTCCAAGTAATCTATGTGATGCTTATATCCTCATGGTTCAACAACTGGAGGTGTTAATAGGTATACCAAAGCACCACCAAAATCACATGGCCTACGTCAGGGACATTGCCCAGCCAGCTAACTTTAATCTCATCCTGTGTAAAACTATTTTGATATTATGGGTATGATTGTAAGTTGAGCTTTTAAAAATACACATTTAAATAAATAAGAAGCCTCTTAAAAAGTTTACCTACCAAATAAACCATCTCAAATCTTATGATATGCATATCATACATACATTTGGAAAGGGAGCAAAAGATTTAAAACTGTATGTGTTGAAATCAGATTTTCTGAATTGAATTTCATTTGTAACATTTACTAACTGCAGGACATGCAGCAAGTTACATAACTTTTCTAAGCTTCACTTCTTTTATCCATAAAAGGAATAAAAATAATAATGAAACTTTTATCGTGGAGTTATTGTGAAGATTAAATGAAATTATGTATAATGTCTGGAAAATAAACTCTTAATAAATCTTGACCATTATGATAACATAAGCGCTGGACTTTTATAGACTTTTTTTTTTGGTGTTAACTAGGAGCAGGAGGATTTGCATTTGAATAATAGCTCATCAGCTTCAATAACTAGGTAATACAGCAGAAAGCAAGTTGAGATGGGAAGACAGCTAGTCTGGCTCTGCTGGTCTTATTACCAAACAAGGTAATGGCTAACAGGGAACTTTTCAGTCATGATTTTTGAATAGGTTTATTGTATAAATAGTTACATCTTTTTAAGAGTTGTGTAACTAATAATATGGATAGCTCGTATTTAGTGAACATTGGCTAAACTAGATTTTTATCATAGCCATGACTTACCTTAATTCTTAAAATAGCCCTAGAACATTGAGTGTATATTATTACTTGTCTTATTTTAAAGACAAGGTAGTTATTTTACTTGTTCATGACCACAGAACTACTAAGTGAGAGGATCATGATTTGAATACAGTTCATTTACAATCTCAGGAAAAGAGCTTGCAACTATTATATTTGTTGCCATAACAAAGCCCAAAATCAAGCCGCTTAACAGTATTCTCTACGGTTTATCTAGTAAAACTACATCTCCAAAATATTACCATTTCTAAAAAGTTAACTATTCTACAATTACTAGAGATTAATTTTCGATTATTTTTTAAAAGTTAACAAATAAATTTCTCTTTGCCAGAAATTTTATTCAGTTTTAAGCATACCTATAAAAACATATTAATGACAGATGACAAGGAGTTTGCAATATTCCCAGAAACCAATAGATTGTTTGGCTAAGCATTTTGTATATCCGATAAAAGTCCCTTCTTCCTACAAGTTTTTTAACTTTAGACCTTTGCAAGTGAACTTGATCAAGAAGTCACATGTTTTACCTGATGTGACGGTAGCATACGACAGCAGTGGAACTGTGCTTGCCCTGTTTCATAAATCCCAATTCTTTTCAGCCTAGAAATCATCTAGACAAGAGAAGGGAATTTTTCACAAGTGTACCCAAATTGTATCCACACTATTTTTTAAAGGAATACTATGAGGGAAATGTGCTGATAAATGTTTTAGTCTGCTCATCTATCCATTTTTTCAGCAACAAGAGAGTTCACATAGCATTTGAGTTACTGCCCAGGCTGCCCCTGTTATAGCAGGCTTTCCAAGATGGAGTGACAATAGCTCTGTTCACAGGCTCTTGTTAAGGGCATAGACCTGGAATGCTAGGTTGCACCCAGTACAATTATCCAACTTTTCTAAAACTGGTGAACATGGCACCATTATTTTTTTTTAATTATAGTAGTTGATTCTACTTTAAAATGTTAGTAGCTGCCAATTTTGCGATTGTCAATTGAAATAATACTTTGTAAGGCAAGCTTAAATTAAATCTTAAAACTTCCCCCTAAACTTGAGGGTATTTTTTTGTAATTCTTAAGAAATATTTAAAATTTTCAATTTGAAAATTATTTATTAATCTAATCTAAGAATTATTCAACAGTAAACATCACAACAAAAATAGTGAAAAATTCAGAGTGCTTGAATTACAATTTCACTTCCTCATTAAGGAATTTTATCATAATGGAGTTATATTACACTTTGAAATATTTTGTCATTCATTCCTATTTTCTTTCATTTAAGAATAATGCATATGTTATTTTACTGGTCAAGGGAGAGATGTAGTGAACAAGGCAGATAAGTGCCTGTCCTATATTCTCTTGTTCTTTAATTGTACACAGGAATGTATAGTCTAGTTTATCGATACTGGAAACTGCAAAGACAATTTTAATAATTTGGAAATAAATTAATCCCATAGAAAATAACTTTTAAGCAGGTTAAATTGTAATAAAATTTGAGGTTCCTATGGTTTAGTTTTTGATATCTCGCAAATGGAAAATGACAGTATTGCTGAAACCAGAGGCCAATGGAAAAAATCCCAAATTCCATGAACAGTTTTCTTATTTTAGAAGCTGAATAATTTCGTATCAAAATTTTATTTTATTTTAGTTTCTTTACCAGTAGTATTTTATTATTACCATCCAATCTGCAATGGAAATCAAAATATGGAATAGGACATTGTAGCAGAAAAGAGAATGAATTATGAAAAATGACAGAAAAAAATGAGAACCTCCATGGAATATAATAATGTATGATAAGAATCAATTTTCAGTGGCATTTTATAAAGTGGAGCTCATCCGGAAGGGCACAGAAGGTTCTATTAGTATATTTTACTAATATTTACTGGAATATTAGGGACAGAAAAACGTACTTCTGTGACTTGTTCTTTAAGCCAGTACTATGGGTCACATTCAATTTATCAGAGTCCTCATAAAAACAGATTTGCAAATTTTATTTGGTCTATTTGAACTGCTTCAAATACTGCTTCTTGGCCAAATTTGGAGGATAAACAGCAGTATAGCTAAGGCTTATTTGTTCCAAAAGATTAAGCAGACCTAAACAAGTAAAGACCTCCAAAATTTTAAAATTTTCCTTTAATTGATAATTTCCTGCCTTCCAATTTATTGGGAATCGTTCAACCAAGTAAAAACTTTCTACCTAATTAAGAAATGCTAAACTTAGCACCTAATATATTATTAAAATAAATACCTTTTGAAAAATTAATATCTTTGGGTTGTCTATTAGGCACCCTATTAGCTTAAATAGAGCAGTTGTTCTCCATGGCATCATATTAGATGCAAAGTCGTTTCCAACAGCAACAGCAAAGTGATGCAGGAGACCCAGACCAGTTCATTCAGAACCTCTGGTGGGGTGGTGGGGGTGGGTGGGTAGGTGTTACTTACATGTTCTCAGGGGACTCTGATGTACATCAAAGACCAAGAATCACCATGCATGGGAAATGCTGGAGGGGCAGAAAGTGAAGTACTGTGAAACAAATGCTTTAGAATATTACTATCTAATAGAAATACAATGTGATCCTTACTGTCTAATAGAAATTTAAAGATTTTCTAGTAGGTACACTTTAAAAAGCAAAAAGAAGTAGATAAAACTTATTTTAACGGTATATTTTATTTAACCTAATAAAATATTATTTCAACATGAAATCAATATAAAAGAATTCTAAGATATTTTATATTCCTTTTTGGACTAAATTGGATGAGAATTTTATATTTATAGCCTATCTCAGTTTTGAAGAGTCACATGGTTAAATGCTCCAGGGCAATGGCTACCAGATCAACAAGGGCAGTACTATACAAATGCTTTATAATGTATGATTTATAAAAACCTTTACCTCTAATGAAAAATCCTTACTGAATGGGTGTATGGTTGCAAATTCTGTAAACTAACAAACAATAAAATACTTAGGAAGGCATATTTTTAAACAATTATATTATTTAGGTAAATTAAAAATATGTATTTTTCCTTCTTTCCTTCCCAAAATATATCTCTTATAAATAGGCACAGACACTATATACTTTCATAATTGTTCATGCAGTAGGTAACAGAATAAGACTTTTATTTGTATAATGGCCTCTCTACTTTCTATCTTGGTCACCATAGGAAACCTCTTCATTTTCTTATTTGTAAAATGGGATTAATGATAGTATAAATATCATAGGACAATTATGAAGAGTGAGTAAACTTATACATTTATCTAATAAATATTATTCAGCTCTTACTGTTCAATAAATGTCAGGTGTTATGATTTTAATGGTTGTATCAGTTTATTAGAATTATTTTGTTATTTTAATAATTCTATGTCATTTCACACTAGGGACACAGATAAACTTGCATGTTTTCTAATAATTACATTTGGGTTGTTTCTAATCTTTCGAATTACAAATATGCACCAGTGAATATCATTGTACATGCATCATTTTGCACACATATGTGTATATCCACAGGATAAATATATAGAAGTACAGTTCCTGGATCACATTTTATGTACTTTTTATATTTTGATGAGTTTTACCAAAGAGTTCTTTACAGAGGCTCTACAGTTTATCACCCCCGCCCCAACAAAAATATGTGAGGATGTTCATTTCTCCTTCCACAGAATGTTACCAATTACAGGTTATTTTTTTTAAACTGACATCTGAAATGCAAACTCACATTTTCTGTACTTGATGAAAAAAAGCATGTTGAACTGACTGTGAATAAAAATAACCACCAAATACTTTATTTCAGATTTTTGACATGTAGATCTTAGAACTAGAAATTTTTAAAAAGATAAAATATAGAAGAAAAATTAGAAAAGGTATCAGTGAATTCCTCCAACATTTTTCTATCTAAATGAAGAGTACTAATATTTCCATGTCTCACAATAATTAACAAGTTAATTTCATTAATTTATCACCTTAAAAAGTTTAATTATTTCTATAGGTCATTTTGGTTCACCTTACATCCAATTAGAAAATAAAAGCAGTGGACCTATGGTATTGTAATTTAATTTATACCACATGATGGCTTTATAAATAACTATTATAAAAATAACTTGTCTCAAAATTGGACTTTTTGATTACTGATCCGTGGATTCCTACACACTACAATTAAAAAGGACTAATGATGAAGCTCCTGGAAGGGCCTTTGTCCTTATTCTAGTTAGGCCCATTACCCCTGGGTCAGGGCAGGAACTGTGCCAGAGGAGTGTGCTGAGCCTGTCTTCCCTCTCATTAGCAAGAACAAGACAAAATAGGACATCTCGGAAATTTTCTGGCAAGGCTGTCACATGCACTCACAGTTAAGCAAATTGAATCAACCTGACAATAGAATTCCTATGAAGGCATATTTGTAAAAAGATTATATTCTACATAGATGGAGGAAGAAGATATTTTCTTTCTTTCTTGTTCTTCTTTTTTTCTTTTCCTAGTTGTGGACACTGAAGCTTTGAACACCTGCTTCCCCGCTTCCCCTCCTGGCTTTGTTACTCTTAATAAAGAAAGAGATTCCTGTTGAGAAGTGGTGAGAGGTTAAGTGTCCAGAAATATTGCACCAAAGCATGAAATTGTAAAGGAAGAAAATCAACTAGAAAATAGCTTCACTTAGGGGGCTATTGTTTAAAGGAGGTTTCATCTTGGAATTTGTCCAAATGGCATCTCTAAACGAAAAATAGAGGCGAAAATTCAGCACTCTGAATGAAAGCCTTTGGAAATCTTCCTTCCTTTATGATTAATTTTAGCCTTATCTCATCCTATGAGTTCTTCCCAAGTAGGACAGATGTATGGATAATTAAATTACATATATATATATATATATATATATATATATATATATATATAGAGAGAGAGAGAGAGAGAGAGAGAGAGAGAGAGAGAGAGGGGGGGGGGAGAGAGAATAGAAATATATATATATATATATATATATATATATATATATATATATAGTAGGCAGGAGCTGGTGAGAGTGGAGCTAAAAAGAAAAGAAAAATATTAGAGAAATAATATCTGAAGGGGAAGAGTGGTGAAACCAAAGCACTCAGTAAAAAGCAACAACAACAACAAAAACACATGGTTAGTAATATTTACAAATCTAGAGTTTCTAATAATGATAATGACAAAACTACCCACGTCATATTATAGGGATAATCTGTGTGTTCCTTTACAAAGTGACACCACAGAGCAATGTTCTAAAATTTGGATAAAACACTAATTTTCTTTGTACTTAGGTACTATCACCTCATGTAACAAAAGGAAAAATTATGATTCTTTTGTTGGTTTTTCTCTTAGGCTCTAGTATATCTGCATACCTCACCTAAAACAATTTCCCATCAGGTAAAGTTGTAGTTAAGCTCAAAAATTCTATATGAGAAAATCAACCTGACACAAAAAGTTCTGTATGTGTTTACCTATGCAAAATTAAGAGCAAAATTATGAAGCAAAGAAAAATGGTATGAATTATATAATTATTGTAAATCAAAAGTACATTCAAGGGCTGGGGTTGTGGCTCAGTGGTAGAGCGTTCAACTCGCATCGGTGAGACCCTGGGTTCGATCCTCAGCACCATATAAAGATGAATAAGTGAAATAAAGGTATTGTGTACAACTACAACTAAAAAATAAATATTAAAAAAGTACAGTCAAATCTGAATAAAACACATTCTCAAGCTGAATGACTCTAAGAAATTTTCTTGTGAGCAAATGTTTGATCTATGCATTGATTATTGTCTTCTACACTGTGCTAATTCTAACCACAGTCATTGCTAAAGGATTCCTTGTCCTTAATATGTGATTTCACAGGACCTCATGCCAGAATCAGACATCTCTTATGATCCCAAAGAGAAAAGATAATGAAGCCAAAAACATCACCCAAATAGTTGGGAGACGGGGAGAAAGCTGTTTGAAATCAGTACTAGGAGGTGAAAATTCAGAGACACAAACACTCACATGCATATTTTGAGTTGAAATTCAGGATAGAACAAGGCACCGTCTTAGAAAAGAGGAAAACACAGATGATTCTGAACACTGATAGCAAAGAACTTGTCCTCCTACTAGATAAAATTCTGTTGAGGTAATTATTTCTTGTTTACAGTGATTGTAATCATCTGCTGGAATGAATTTTTTACTACTCTGGTAATACTTTTAATTAACTCTGAAACAAATACTGCAAATCACAGTGTGAGAAAAGAAAATTCAAAAGTATGCATTTGATGTTTGCATCTTTGGTGTTTTGGGCACTGAGTACTGATTTCAAAGGTGGTGACAGAGCATGGAGCAGGTGTGTGACTGGTGACTTTTGTCATCTTTTTTAGTCTGTTGCTGGTATCACTTTTGTCTTTGCATTTTTCATACTCAATTTCCTCATTTAATTGAGTAGTTTCTAGAATCTTCTCCAGCTATACTGCTCTTTAACTCAGAGTTGTGATAGTGTGGGAGGGGATGTTAGGAGAGGAAATTCACCTTTTTTGACATGTATTTACGTTAGCCCATTCCAATCCTCAAACCTCACTTACACAACACAATGCTTCCTCTCATTTTGCAGATAAAGGGGCTAACAGATCAGAGAAGCTGAGTAGCTCTTCTCAAATGGGGAAGGGAATGGGAAAGCTGAAAGTTCAGTCAGTTATCTATGCCACTAGCTTCTAATCAGCCTACTGCTTAACATTTTATTTGATTCTGTTCACAATTTGAACAGTCTGTAGATTACTAGATCTAATTTGAACAATTTTCAGATTACTAGAAATTCTTTTCAAAATGTGAATTTCTCCCCTCTCTAGCTGTTAAGCTCTCCATCTAATTTTCTGCTTTTCTAAGAATGGTGTTTATTTAAACCACTTGCTGCATATGTTTCCTCAAAGACATATTTCTCTATGAAAAATATGGAAACATTCCTTTAAGAAAGCTACAGTCCCCTGGAGCAGGTGAATAAATGTGTGTTTTAAATATATGTGCTTATACCTGCTTTTAAAAAATTCACAATTATAAGAAACAGGACTCTGAAGTTCCTGCAAATTGGAATGAATTTTTGCAAGTTTGTGTGATCCAGGTCAAGCCAGCTTCTGCTTACCAAACAGAAAAAGTCAAGTCAGCAAGAAACACCCCTTCCCACTGTAATTCTCCTCCCTGACTGTGCACAGCCCACCTCCAGCTGTCCCTTCTGCTGCTTCTAAGTGTCCACGGGCAGTACTGAGACCTCAGTCTTTCGATTTAGAGGTAAACCTCAGGGTGTTATAGGTCTTCCTGCCAAACATCTGGAATATGATTAATATGGATTAGAAAAATAAAACCAATCATCTCTCAAGCAACGTGCAAGATACTGGTGTCACAGACTTGGAGCTGTCCTGGAGGAGCTTAGAGCATAAGGTAGGATTGCCCACTACAATCCCCATCATCCTCCTGTAGTTATTGAAATATAAATTAATTAAAATTAAATAGAATTTTAAAATAAGTTGCTGAGTCACACTAGTCCTATATCAAAGACTTAGTAGCCAGTATAGCTAGTGGCTGACCTAGTGGACAGTGCAGGTTTTAGAATATTTCCACCAATGCACAACATTCTAGGGAATCATGCTGGTATAGAGTAAAACCGGTATCTAGACGCAGTAAATGAAATCAAGAGTCACCTGTCAGTACATTAGTGCTAAGTCAATGCAGGATAGGAGTCCAAAAATTGACAAGTTTTCAGTTTGGGCCCAGGAACTGGAAACAGATATAAATAAATAGATATGAACAGACTGTACCTGCATCTACTTCTAGAATTTTTGCTCAGTTCTATTTGTCTGTCTCTTTATCATGTACTGGTAACACACTGTTTCAATTACTACTGTGATTTACTATAGATTTATAGTAGGTTTTACCATATGCTAATGCTAGCTCCCATATGTAGTTCTGTACTGTTTACCTGGCTGTTTTTGTACACTTATTTTTCTGCATGAACCTTAAAATCAATTTGTCTAGCTTCAAAAAAAAGCACATGTTATTTTAATTTTATCTTTCATATTTTGTGTAGTTGTGTTTTTAGAATTGTTTCCATATTTTAATCTGAATTTTTTCAGTGTCTTTGGTTATAATATGAGCTATTATTTTTCTTTAAAAAAATGAAATTTGGGGGCAAGGGATATAGCTCAGTGATAGACTGATTGCCTAGTATATACAAAGCCCTGTGTTCAATCCCATCACTGAAAAGGGGGGAAAAAAAGCCATGTTTGTATTCAATGAAAAAATCAATAAACACTCATATAATTATGAAATGATTATTTTCAATATCAAAATCATGTAGATGACATTTATCAATCCCATTGTATCTTAAGAACATTATATGCCTTCTTATGTAATAAAATCCTCACAAATATAAAGTAAAACTTATTATTTATTTTATAGATGAAAAATCTGAGGCAGGTACAGATTACACAAGTGGTCCAGGATATTTAACCTGAGTATGCCTAAAAATCAGAGCCCTATATATATTGAAAATGTGAGCTTCATTTCACAGTTATCAGAGTCTAAGTCATACATATGGAATTATGTATTTTTTTTCACTATTATATCAAGCAGAAGAAAGATACAGGAATGAACTGTAGTTAATGTGATTCAAAAAGGTCAGTGACCACTGGAATGAATATTAGAGTCTAAATTGAAATACCAGTGGCTCAACCTCAAGAAAGCTGTTGTTCCAGCCCAGTCATTGTCATGGTTATTGCTCAGCCAGGCACATTTACTTGGAATAGTTGGTCCCTGTCGTCAGCTCACCTTCTCTACTGTGTATCTGAGTAACATGTCTACTCTTTCTCTGACTTCTTGTGGCAACAAAATGAGCAAAAGTACACAATAATGCACAGAGACATAATAGAAATACTTAGGCCAATCATGTCTAGAAAGCATTTCAAAAGCTGGCCTGGTACGACGACAGCTGTAGACAAAAAAAAAAAAAAAAAAAAAAAAAAGAGAGAGAAAAGTTGACAAAGAGATCCACTCTTCTTTCTAGATCATCCTTTCTCACTTATTACTTTTTTTTTTTCTGTTTGAACTAAGTCAAAAAGGCTGCCTAAATGATTATTTCAGATGTCTCTAAACAACCACATTTCCTTAATTTAAAAATAGCAATACTAGTATGGGCTGCCATGTAGATAATATTCATCTGAAGGTTAACAAGATTATTTTTATGTGAAAATAGGTTACCAAGAACATTTTGAAGGACAAATTCTTACAAAATGTATGTGGCTTTCATTCTCAGTACTTCCTATTTTCATTTAGCTTTTTCTCATGGGACTTAGATGCTTCTGCTTCTACTATGAGCTCTTAAAAATACTAAGTAAACTTTCACAAAGAGTCATTTTTTATTTTTCCCAAACTGACTTACACATCGCTGGTTTCATTTCCGAGTTGGTGGAGTCAGTCTTGAGGAGGAATTGATTAGTAATAGAAGTGGGTAGGGGAGAGGTTGGATTAATTTTGTTCCATAAAATAGTGGCTTACTGATCCTCAGTCTATTTCATGTGGTGGGGGAGGGGGTGAGTTATTTATTTCTCTAGGAATATCGTTTTTAAAACTCATGAAGCATGTGACTTGCTTTGGGCACTTTCATCTTCCTGCCTCTGTCCCTATTTTCATATTCACTTTAACTCAGCTCTTCCTGTTTTCCACATGTTTGGTCACTGTAGCCTTTATAAGAGATACATGAAGAGAATTACTATCCGCATTACAGCTGTGAAATCTACAGCATGTCAATGCTACATAACCCATCTAAGGGGTTTAGGCTGTGTCCATCCAACATCAAAGCTCACGCTTATGAAAGAGCCATATATCTGTCACTTATATCCCTGTGTAGGCCACTCCATTTTAGTATTTTATTACCTCAATATTAAGCTAGACTAGCCTCAGTTTAGCTCCTTTCTGAGCCAATGCACATCTTTTCAAGGCTGTATACACAATTCCCTCTATACCACCATCCCTCTCCCCGCAACTCTGCCTGGCACTTTTCTGGTCTTTCTGACCATTAACACCAGGGATTCTTGCCTTGACTAATTGTTAGAATCACCTCTGTAGTTTTTAGTCCATATAAACTCCTAATCTTCACCTGAGACCAATTAAATAGCACTTTACTAAGGTGGAAACTAGGCATTCACTATTCTTACATCAGCCAGGGTTGAAGATGACAGGCTGAAATCGACATATTCTTCAGCATCTGCCCAAGTCTTCCTTTCTGAATTACATCAACCCACTTATCTTATATCCCAAGAGCCCAACTTATAGTGTGTATATTGTTATTATCACTCATAATTATTTCAGAATTTCCATTCAATCATTTAATGAATACATGAGCACCTACTGAATGCCCTTGACCCCTGTGTCCATAATGTATGTGGTTTTCTTTCTTCAACTCATTGAAATCACCATGAGAATATGGTTATATATTATGTTTCAAATTCAATCAAAACAGTTATGAAGAGGGAGCATGGGAGGAATAGACAAACTCTAGATAAGGCAGAGGGGTGGAAGGGGAAGGGAGGGGGCATGAGGTAATTAATCATGGTGGAATGTGATGATTATTATTATCCAAAGTACATGTATGAAGACAGGAATTGGTATGAATATACTATGTATACAACCAGATATTTGAAAAATTGAGCTCTATATATGTAATAAGAATTGTAATGCATTCTGCTTATATATAAATAAAAAAACAGATATGAAAACATGTTCATTATCTCTAGCAATAAGAGAAATGCAAATCAAAACTACTCTAAGATTTCATCTCACTCCAGTCAGAATGGCAATTATCAAGAATACCAGCAATAATAAGTGTTAACAAGGATGTACAGAAAAAGGTACATTCATAAATTGCTGGTGGTGTAACCGGTATGGAAAACAGTATGGAGATTCCTCAGAAAACTTGTAATGGAACCACCATTTGACCCAGCTATCCCACTCCTCGGTCTATACCCGAAGGACTTAAAATCAGCATACTATAGTGATGCAGACACATCAATGTTTACAGCAGCTCAAGTCACAATAGCTAAACTATGGAGTCAACCTTGATGCCCTTCAACAGATGAATGGATAAAGAAAATGTGGTACATATACTCAATGGACTATTACTAAGCCTTACAGAAGAATGAAATTATGGCATTTGCAGGTAAATGGGTGAACTAGAGAATGTCATGCTAAGCAAAATAAGCCAGTCCCCCCAATCAAAGACCAAATGTTTTCTCTGATAAGCGGATGCTGATCCATAGTGTGTGTGTGTGTGTGTGTGTGTGTGTGTGTGTGTAGGGGGGGATAACGAAGGAATTCTGGATTGTGCAGAAAGAAATGAGGGGAGGGGTGAGGCAGCAGGAATGGGAGAGATAATAGAATAAAACTTATTACCCATATACATGTATGATTACAGCACTGGTGTGACTCAGCACCATGTACAGCCAGAGCAATGAGAAGCTGTGCTGCATTTGGGTACAATGTGTCAAAATGTATTCTACTGTCACTTATAACTAAGTAGAATAACAACAACAACAAACAGATGCAATGTGGTTATAAGCTCATATTAGTTTTCATAAGTAGTCTATGGTGAATATCTCCAGTTTTATATTTTCTTTTTTTTAGCCAATTCATTTTTCAGAAAATATTATTGAACTACTACTATGTGGAAGATACGTTGATAGATTTAATGTATTGTTTGATTTGTTTTAAAGAATAATCTCCACCTTTGGCTGCTCAAATGTTTACCTGCTTCTTTTATAGCTTTTTTGGGTGGTATGTTGTCATAACTCATATTTATTGAGTACTTCTTATATGTCAGAGATCCTTCTGAGTTCCTTAATTTCTTCAGGAGCCCAAACCTATGGAGAGAGACCTTTTCAGAGGAAAACTGACTTGCTCAAAGTTTCCCGAATAGTAATAGCAGATATGAGACTCCCGTCCGGACAGCCTGGCCTCAGAACACACCACTTAGCCCCTCTGCTACAGAACTGCAAGAAACTCAATTTTCAAATACAGAGATGATTCTTTAAGTCAGGAGACATATTCATGGTTGCCACAGACCTATTCACTTAAGTGTGATTACTAAAAGAACTCTTAAAATAATTTTAAAGAAAAATGCACTACTTATACTAGATGTGGTTCTCACTGAAATATCATGGATATCACAATAATGTTTTGCAGAATAAGCTCTAAAAAGCAATCTTAACAGCCAATAGGAATAGCCTAATTGTTTTAAAGTGTGTCACTTTACATTACTAAAGAATATTTTGAAACTCAACACTGCCCCCAGATGAGGTTTGCATTTTTAAGTGCTGGGAACAAACTTCTCCCTTCTCATTTCACATTTCAAGATTTTGTACAAAGGGGAAAAAAAAGCAAAGGTTTCAGTTACTAAGTAAACAGTCTATAAATGTACATCCTGTCTAAAGAAGCAGAGAATATGAAACTGGAGAATTCTCAAAACTGAAGACAACAGAAGGTTCTCCACTGTTTTACAAATACCTTTGTTCTTCTAGACTTTTATTTCACCTCTCTTAGATCATTTTCCTTCCTTCCATTTTTCCCTCTTTTCCATAATTCACTACCTTTTCCTTTCTCTTTATTCTGTTACTCATTTCTGAATCTCTACTTGTGAAGAAAATTTTGCTAAACATATATCATTAGTACAGACATTATTTAAAAAATCAAAAGCAATAATTTCGTAGTTTATTTGTCTTTTTTACATATCCTGCTCTGCCCATTGACTCCTTTTGTCCATCCTGCCTGCTGGGTGAGGTCTCTGCATCTTGGTCACCACTCATGTGAAATTAAAAAGCGTCTCCTATCATAAATACCGAGTCCTTGCTAGGAGCACCTCATCTACTAGGAGTTAGGGTCTTCTTCCTCAGAGAGATGTAAGTACATATATTCACATATATTTATTTCACAAATATTTATTGGGCATGTAATGTGTAATTCGTAAAACACTGTTATGTCCTAAAATCAAGTTGTCTTGATTTTCCCTATTTAGTCCTGTGCACAGTTAACTATAATAAGATTACTATGTCTTTTGCAACTTTAGCTTAATTGTCTCTTTGCAGGATGAGATTTTATTTGAATTTTATTTATCTAGGGAAGCAATAAACTTTCTATAATTTAACATAAATTTGGAACAGCCTTTCTCATGGCTATGAAGAGACTATAAAATGAATAATAAGTTCATAACTGATCATCTCTTTAACTGGCAGGTTCACATCACAAACAGGGATTAACGCTGGCCTTTGTTAACACAGGCTTTTCTTAACACACTGACAACTGAACACAAACTATAAAATGAGGAAATGGCAAGACTTTACTTTCCTTATAGACTCCATTTTGTCAATGTACTTCCAACTGTTGTAAGGCATGCTCTTGAAGATAAGAAAGCACACCGCAGTACAGAGATATGTATATATATACACTCAGAGTTGGTTAAACAGCTTCAAACTGTCACCAGAGCTTCCCAAACCACAATAGTACCTCCACTCTGTAGGGAGAGCAACTGAAGTATTTTAAGCAATTTTCTCACACAATGGTTTATTATCTGTTGACAGCTATTCTGTGTCTCTGCCTTGGAGCTATAACCTCTGATGCCTCTCACCTGCTGGTCCTTGTGTAATACTGCCCAGCTATTCATGAGAGAGATGTGAGGTGACACAACTCTCCTTTGCACATTGAGTCCACAAGCCCAAGACCTCTTGGGCTCAGGGTACAAAGGATACCATTTTACACTTGGGTTTTAATCTGAAGTTTGATTGTTTAAGACACTGATATTTAAGAACACTGGTGCATCTTAGTTAGAATATTGCACTTGCCAAGGCAAATCACACTATTCAGCATGATTTTAAAACTTTGATGAAAGAACCAAATGGCTCTCTCTCTCTCTAAAAATGTTCTCCTTTTAAAGTGTGTTATTGTTGCCAATGATTAATTTAAAGGTGAAAATGACCAAATTTTTCTTTTTAAGTTCATGTTATTGTGATGGACAAAGTATAATTTTTAAGGACAGACTAACCCAAGCTTGGATCCAACTTACTACCTCTGTGACCTGAATAATTTGCCTAAAGTCTCTTAATAAAATGAAGGGAAATAATATCCATCTCAAATGTTGGCTGTGGGGTATAAATGAGGTAAAATGCCTGCCATATTGTGGACACTCAATATTAGTTCCTTCCCTTTATTGTGGAAAAAAAATAACAAGATTTGTTTATTTTAGAATAACTTTCCTATTGTGTTTGAGGAAAATTATCAAATTTAAATTTTAATATAAGAAAATCAAATTTCTTATTTTTAAGAAAATAAAATTTCTGAAGCAATTTTTAAGGCACTTCACTTCCTAAAATATTACATAGTGTGTTTTCAGACTGTTTAAAGAGTAACTTAAGAGTCAGGAGTCACTTAGATCCAATTACTTAATTTCTATTATTCAATGGTTAGAGATACAATGAGAAAAAAGAAGGCACATTTCTTGTTCTTTAAAAGTATATTTGCTTATGGCAAATAAGCTTTCATTTATGTCCACAAATGTATAATATGTTTTGAAGACGCATCTAGAATCCAGTATCACTAAACAAACAGAAACTAGATTAAAAAAAAAAAAAACTTAAGGTAGTGAAAAACATCCTGTAGTAATGAAGAACAGTTTAACATTTTGCTGAAGAAGCAAATTGGCACTCCAGTCTGTGAAGATCTTCAACTAGATATACTCACAAGTGTCACTGGTTCATGGAGCTACTAGATAGCTCTAGAAGAGGTTTCGAAGAATTATAAAACTCACACCACAGAAACCGGTGAGCAACCATGGCTGACCTAATACTAAGCAGCTGTGGAATCAGTCAAAAATAACAAAAGGGTCATTTCTATGCCACATAGAGATGGAGTGTTGTTTGGGGCTAACATTCCCTGCACTGCCATCTGTTTGATGCTCTGCAGACGTGGCCTCAGGAGGAGGGAAAGTGAGACAGGGCTCTGGGAGAACACACAGTGACACAGGGAAGCTGAGACTCCAGGCCCTGGGCACCCTGACTGGAGCAAGGATTGGCTGATTCTTCTGTGCCCTTGACTTCTAATTAATTAATAAAGAAAACCTGCCATATGTAGCTAATATCTTACTCTTACTTTTAGTCAAATTTAGTTTGTTTTTCTATGAGTGGAAAAATAAATTAAATAAAAAGAGTATGCCTCCTCAAAAGTAGCAATAAGGTATCCAAAAAAACCATCTTGTGTTCATGCCAAAATCTTAATCATCTAGGCAATGAACAGAACCAGTTTTTGTTTAAATTAATATACTACATTCCTTATGTTAATAAAAGTATCAAGTAAATAAATATAACATAAATAATACAGTTAAATAAATATATTTATAAACATGTATACAGTAAAAACATTTATATATTTACATATATATTAAATACATTGATAAATATATATAAATGTCTAAATTATATATATGATACACATCATTATCTATCTTATTAAACATGCTAAGGTACAGGGTTCTACTATAAGTATTACCAATTTCAAAATTTGGAGAGATTTTCCTCTCTCTTTCACTTTCTCTGTCTTCTCTCTCTCTCTCTCTCTCTCTCTCTCTCTCTCTCTCTCACTATATATATATATATATATATATATATATATATATATATATATATATTATACATATATATATGTAGTGTGTGTATGAAGAGAACACACACATATATGTATTGCCTATATATGGAATATACACATTATATAAAAAGAGATAGATATGTAAATTTGCTTACTCTCTCTTACATATATGAAGACAGTGTGAGACAATGTGTCTTTTTTTTAATACCTGTAACATCCTTATCCTATAGTTAAGTAATTAAGGTTATAGCTAACTTATCAACTCATTATCTATATTACACTATCTTCAAGTAATAAAAAACATCTTCTTTTAGGGAGCATCTGTGCAAAGTAGCAGTGGCTACTGATCTAAATAGTCTATTGTATAAACAAACAAAATCATGATGTGGTCTCAGCTTAAAATAATTATATTTTTGTCTTCAAAATTTTTTGTTTTTAGTGACAAGGTATGTTTTTTTCAGAAAAATATTGTAACAGAATAACTTTTTTGTGAAATATAAGACAGAAGGACTATCATAATTCAAATTAGAACTGTCATTATGTCTTGTGCATGTAAACTTCAAAAGTTTTCATCCCTGTTTGCAATTAGGAGTACCTAAGAGCTGGCAAGCTGTCATGGTTTTTCTCCTCTGCAAATGAACTCATGTTTCTGCTGAGGGACCTCCCAGTGGACAGGTGACTACCATTTAAAGCATCATGGCATATTTTGCTACTTGCATTAGTTTAGTATATATTTGAAACCAGACTATGCCTAGAAAAAGAAAAATATATAATCACAATCTAAGACCAATTGAACAAATGAAATATGAAATAAATGACTGTTTTATTAAAGCCAAACAAACTGTTTGAAATAATTATTCATTTTTTAGTCATTGATTTTATCAAAGGTTGGTTGACTAGACTTAACCAAGTTTTGTCTATATGTCAGATGCTTCAAAAACAATAACCCTTTTATTGGCTTATGGTAAGATTAGAAGTGACGTAATAAAAAACTATATTCACCATTTAGTGATGAATAAAATCCATCAACCCAAGTATCTGATATCTTTTCTCTGCAACAGAGGAGAACACTGCTGCTATCTTATTCTTTCTTTTGATCAATTTTCAGTTTAGCTTCCTCTAGACTTGAAGACACATCTGTTTTATCATTATATCTCCCCAGGTTATTTATCACATGCTATATACTAAATAAAAATATATTAACTCAAATGAGACAAATTGAGAATCCAGAGAAGCAGTTTAGTATATAAGGAACCCAACATCACATTTGTATTTCAGTGCTGGTTATGCTATTTGAAATACAGGTACATGGTACTAAACATTTTTTCTTTTTCAATATAGAAAAGTAACAATGACATTTACAAAAGTGGTGTTTTCTTACATGGGGATACAGATTTTATGCTTTAAATATTTGTAGTTCTATTATCTATATGCTCTAATAAGAAATTATTAGACCTTGGAAATTATTTGACCCTTTACTAGAAAACACAGTATTTCTTAAAACACATACACATACACACGTGGACACACACACACACACACACACACACACACACAATGGGTATCATCTCTTGGACTGACATCCCTTTCACAAACTAAAATGATTCCCAGCTATCACAGCAGTCTAATATTGGATTAGAATTTGAATTAAAATCAAAGCTCTCAAAAGCCTATTTAGGGAAATTCAATATGCTTGCTTCGCAGTTCAGATATGAAATAGCTGATGGACAATGTGTATACATTATACATATGGAGGTTCAGTCATATGCAAGGATGTATTTTTTTTCTTTATATTCAAACAGAGATATGAAAAATTGTGTTATATATGTATAATAAGAATTGTAATGCAAAAAAAACCCCCAAAAACAAAGTACATGTATAAAGACATGAATTGGTGTGAACATATATAAAGATATGAAAAATCATGCTCTATATGTGTAATAAGAATTGTAATGCATTCTGCTGTAATGTATTTTTAAAAATCAATTTAAAAAAGGATGTATTTTTTTAATGCCTGAATTAATGATTCACAGCTAAAGAGCAGTATCAATTCTACATTTAAAAGCAAGGCATACGGTACAGTTTCCTTCAGGTACAATTATATAGCAAAATAGTGGCTACCTTATTGTACAGAATTCTTTAAAATTAGCACACAAATACTATTTCAGAATTTAGAAAACTAATACAGTGATCCAAGAGAAATTTGATGAGGCCCTGAACTATTACTGTAATTTGTACTGAGATCAGAAAGAAGTGGAAAGTTTTGAGACAGTTAGGTGATAGAATTGACAGGCCTGGGTGATGCATTAGATGTAGAAAAAAAGTAGGATGTCTTTGCAATGATAAGGAGGTAGATTGAGGGTATAGATCTTGGAGTATTACAAAATAGGCAATGAGTGTGGAAAAGATCATTCCAGAAGAAAATGTAGAGGAAAAACGGAAAAATTGTTCTCTACATGCTTAAACTGGTCATTAAGTGGCATTGCCTTATTAAAGTATTAAAAATGTGTATTATGATAGTGCTAGGTAGTAGTATTTTAACAAAAACATAGAGCTAGCATAGCTGTAAATTAATTTTGCTTTCTAAACCCTTCTGACATCCTTTTGTTACACAGTGTGGTTTCCTTTGATTACCACAGGCATAAATTCTTGGGCAGATAGGGCCAGTTGGTTTCACTTTACACTATACAAACAGGCATGTGGCATGAGATTCAGTCCTCCTAACCACCCATCTTGTTATGTGCAAATATTGGTCTTCAAAAAACACTAATTCAATTGAGATAATGAAAATCATCGAATTTATCATAGATAAAATGGCTCAAGAAATTATTAATATATACATTTCACTTGTCCATTTACCAACTTCTTTTCCAAAGAGTTTCTCTGCATCAATCAGTAAGAAAATAAACTGCTAACCTAGCTTCCATTTTGTTTGTCATCTTTGATGATGAAAATCTGTAAGAGGGTTCAAGAGCCTACTAATCACAGGATCTTGATCTCTATTCTTCCTTTGGGTCCTATCAGTTACAAAGGACATTCTACTGTCTTTAAACTCTACATTTTACTTTACCAAAGAAGAAGCATTCCATGCATGTCTTGTGAAATAAATGTCCAACTAAACCAATATGTCACAAACAAAATAATTTGGGGACAGATGTATTATTATATGCAATTCTTAAACAATATTCTGAGACCCCTGGCATGATAAGAGTTACTAGATTACCATTACAAGTTTGGTCCATTTTGGTTTGCTAAAATAGAGAAAGAATAAAAAGAAATCTTGAGAGGTCTAAATTATCTCATAAGATCGATTTTACCAATCATTCCTATACTTTCAATTGAAGATAGGGCTCCAAATTAAAATATATGTATATTTTAATATATTATATATACATATATATTTTATATATATATATATATATATATATATATATATATATTTATACACACATACCTCTGAAGCTTGGTGACCTTATGAAAATATCTAATCCTCTTTCAGCTTCACACATGTAGAATTAATCTTCATTTATGTTTTCACACATTATAAAGTTCTCTCTTTAAAAGCCACTGGGTCATCCTTGTCAGCAGTAATAGCATTAGGTTTCATGACTTAAGATGTGCCTATTACAAAGTCATATCGATAGTTTCTGAGGGAAGCAGCTATAAAGGAGAGCATAAGGCTCACTATAATGGTATGGGGGAAACATGTCTATGATTATGTGATGTTTTAAAAACATCTGTGTGTCTGAAAAAACTTCTCCTGCATCTTTAAAAAAAAAAAGTGACATGTACTCTCAGGACATTTAAGGCAGGAACTGACTCTGAACGTCTTCAGCTATTGCAATGTGCAGACACAAGTAAGGGTGGACACATTTGAAGTATCTTCCGGGTTGTTTTCTAATAAGATGTGAAGCTAGGTGGAAATGTTCAGCAACTGACATTTTTTAAAGATGTAGTAAAATATACACTTAGAAAAATGGTAGGGAAACTAAAGCCTACCATTAGTAGGTACTCCTTCATTATCAAGAGAATGATAAAAACAAGAGAAAAGTACATTAATTATCCCCCTGGTTTGACTTATCCTATTTAGCATTTGGTGTAATGGAATTATTTAGATACATATAAATGACTTGATGAACAATGATGATTACTCTGAATGGATCAGATGGCATAGTATTTTTAATCAGATCTGGTTGTTCAAAAATTCCTTATATTTTATTCAGTCCAAATTAAATATTTTCTCTGTCCTATATATAAAATAAGTTTTAAAAATTTAAATATACTATTTACTTCAATGTTGAATGTTAATGAGCAAATCTATCATAAATATTCAGTCTCTAGCTTCCCACAGGACTGCTTATATTGCATTTGCTATATTGTGATTTAACAGTTTATTTGTTACTTTCTTTGAATTAGGAAATATGCAGAGACCAAGTCTTATTCATCTTTATAAACTCAACATCCAGAAAAGTACTGAACCCACAACAGGCAATAATAAATGTATTAGGTACAATAAATAGACCAGGTAGATAATGACAGTATTTAAGTTAGAGAATAGAGAGAGAGAGTATGTAATATGATGAGAGTATGTACAGACAATTATCTTTAGGATTAGTTCTCACATCCATAATTTACTAGCTGAACGATCTGGGCAAATTACTTAGTTTTTGTGAACTTGTTTCATCTCTGTAAGAGGATGGTTATGTCAACTTTAGAGGATGACATAAAACTTAAATGGGAGAATGTACACAGAGCACTTATTGATGAGTATGGTTCATTAGTAAAGCTCCCAATGAATGACAGAAAAAAGAAACGTATGGACTTAAAAAAAATCTGAAATTAGTATTTTTTTTTTGCATTAAAGGGGGAATTTTGGTTCAAAATCATGTACTCAACACCCAGGTTTAAGTTACCTCTGCCCTGTCATCACATTTCAGAGACAGTAAAGATATACCAAAGAACAAATTTGTGAACAGTGTTGAAAATAAGAGTGTGTCATCAGCCTACAATAGCTCCCTTAAACTACCTAGAAATCAGGACACAAGTGTGTTTGTGTCCAGTATAAGCAGTAAGAATTTTATCCTGTAGCATGTGCCTGAATAGGCTACAGTAAAGGTGCAAGGAATTCTGACCCCTGGAGCTCTAAAGAGATTCACATTGGAAGTTGAAATCAGGGAATCAGAGATTGTATAATTAGGAGGAGAAATTGAAAATATAAATTTACATAGAAACATTCAGTAGTTGCTTCATAGAGAAAATATGACTGATAAAACTCTCTTGAAGTAGTAAATGCTGAATAATAAAATGGGCATGGTTGAAGAATATATTTATGAGATTACTACAATTAAAGTTAATATAATAAAAATTGAAAGGCAGGAAATTTTCCAAATCGAACTAACATTTTCTTGTAGTTAGTTAAAATATATGATGCCTGTAATTTTGTATTAGTTATTTTCAAAACTAAACCAAAAAAATTATAGTTTATTCACATACATTATTTGCTATTATTATTATTTGCTCTTTTAACTTTATTGAAAAATCTGTTATCATATGATGATATCAAAGGTATCACTTCCAAATATTGTTCATGCTGTAATAATTGGTTTCCTATAGAATATTTTCATTGATTTCTAAATATTTCACAACATTCCTTTTTCTCTTAGGGTAGAATATTTCTGGATTTTCTTTTGCATTTTGAGGTAAGCACATCTTACAATATACACAGCTAAGTAATATATTCTTTTACAATTTATAAGTGTACTAAAGAGTAAATTTTCATCATTCCATATACTCTGAAGTATACCAACAAGTAGCCTTAGACTACCAATCTAAGGTAATTAATGATTTTCTCCTGTAAGATGCCAATTATCTTAGGTTCCTATTTGATTGTTAAGCAAAAGCAAAACATCTCAGAAATGATGCAGGTCTATAGAAATCAATTTATAGATTAAAATTCATCATTTTGATATCCATGATAAGTGATTAATCATAATAACCTGGTTTGTAACCATAAACATTAGATCATTTGTTCTCTTTATTGCTATGTTGGACCCAATGTGGAAATGAAAATATATATTTAACTTTTACTTCTTATCCTGAGTCTCTGGACAATTATTCACAGCTCCGAAGTGATAATGGATTTTAATTTTAAAATTAAATATGGCCCCAACATGTCCAGAGAGGTGTCTTTGTAACATAGAATAAGACTCCTACACACACACACACACACACACACAAATCTTAGAACAAGATAAAAAAGAAATTTGAAAATCGTTCTTTTTAGAAAGTCAAGAAAGGAGAAAGAAAAAGGAAAGCAGAAATTTACATTAAATAATAGAAATTGAAAATAGAGAAGCATTTTCTAAAATAATCTGGCATATAAAATTTTGTGAAAATATTGATTTGTAATGACATTGTAATTGGCTAATTTCTTATGAGATTGTGGAGTCAGAAGTGCCAAAGTGGAGAAAAGAGGGAGGGTATCTGGTGCAGAGATGAGCATAAGCTAGTGTTTTATGTTAATCATAGTTTAAGAGGAAAAAGAAAAATTTGATATAAATAAAATCATCTTATCCTTTGCCCCTTCATTTGTTTTGTGTTATGGTCTGAATAAGCAGAACATATCAAGTAAGATTTCCATGACACTATCTAGAATTATTGCTTATGATTAGATGAGCTTAAGTAACAGTACTGGAATGAATTTGAATGTATTAAAAGTGCAGTAGCTATTTTCTTGTTCTTCAAGAATTTTTGCATCTCTTCTTTTAGAACTCTACTCCAACCCCATCCCCAATACTTCTGTGCAGTCCCTTGATTTGGATTGGACATTTTCCAACCTGCTTATTCTTCCTGCTCCTGTCCTCACTGGGGGTCTTCAGTGGGCCCAAGAGAACACATGCTTTCTCTTGCCCATGATATGTTCCAAGGTAGGAATGTGAACAAAGTCAACCTTTCCTATGGGTAAGAATATCCGCAAAGGTATTCTATGATTTCAGAAATACTCAGAAACCACACAAAGAAAATAAACACCTTCCTTCTCTCCAAATTAATCTGTGCATATTATTCATTTTGACAAAAATAAACACAACCAAAATGTTCAGTTTATCTGAAAGAATAAATGAATAAGAACAGTTCAGATGAAGCAGATGGGTTAGATTTAAGTGTAAAGTATAAAAGTAACAGGAAAACTGTGAGAAAAAAATATTATCTAAACCTTGAAGTAGAACGCTTTCTAATTTGACACCAAAATGTTATAAAGTATTAAAAAGATAACTGATTATGTTATCTGTATGGAATAATATGTCACATACTGAATGAAAAGATAAATTATGCATTGAAGAAAAATATTTGCAACTTCTTTGAGAGAAATTGAGTTAATACCCATAATATATGAAGAAATAGCACATACCAAAAACATATGAACAAGTCCATAGAAAGAAATGATTACATGACATAGAAAGGCAACCTTAAAGAAAACCAAAGACCAATAATCATATCAAAGGTGATCAACAAAAATGCAAATTAATTCAACCATGTTATATTACCCATTAGAATAAATAATAAAAAGCACTAATAATGCCAAGGACTTTTGAGAGTATAAGGAAACAGTTTTTCTCTTCTATTGTTGCTAGTAGTATAAACTCACTCCATCTTTTTAGAAATCAATATTTATTCCAATGTAATTATTATTGCAAAAAGATTTTTAATATTTATTTTTTCATTGTAGTTGGACATAATACCTTTATTTTATTTATTTATTTATTTTTATGAGGTGCTAATGATCGAACCCAGGACCTCACACATGCTAGGTGAGTGCTGTACTGCTGAGCCACAACCCTAGCCCCAAAAGATTTTTTTTAACCATTGAAATACCCATCAAGAAGAACTTGGTTAAATAGGTTAATAAATAATTAAATAAATAAGATATAGTAACACGAATACTAAATACATGAATGCCAAATACCAAAACACAAATGAAGGCTTATGATTTTATGTGAAAAAAATCCTGCCATATTATAGAGTAAAAAGCATAAATATAGAAAAAGTTATAAGGCCAAATATAGAACTGGTCACATATGAGTTATAGTTAAGCTTATCTGCACTGCATGTTTACCATATGCCGGGCACTGAATGACATATCAAGTACTACAGAGTCCAGCATGCACATGTGCAAACCCACACTCAAACATATCTGTAAACACATGCACCAAACTTTTAGCTTTGTGAATTAGAAGTACTGGAGCCTAGGGTAGATGGAGGGAGGTTCAATAAGGGGCAAGGTTTCCTTATTATTTTCCAAAAAAAAGATTGCTTGAAAATTACTTTATTATAGACATTTACTGGCTTTCTTATCAGAAAATAATCAACAAAGATATTTCTATTTTGAGAGAAAGAAAGAGAAATGTGTGATATTTTGTCAGTTTTCAAACAACATGACTCATTCTTTTCATGAGAACTATAATTTGATGTGAGTGACTTTACCAAATAATTATGGTGCCTTTTTCATCTTGGTTTTGCATTAGCCTTTTCATATGAAAAATTATCAATAAATCGTGGCTCAATTGAATGACAAGTTACTTTTATCAAGAACACTTGGGTAGGTTTTGTAGGTTGAACCTACTTCATGTTATGTCATAAAATTAATGTTATAACAATATGCAGTTTTAAGAATATATATTTCTCCTTAAAATGATTCCTTTCAGTAGTAAATGAAAGCACAGTTGTCATTGTGTGAATATTGTAAATGTCTTTAGACATTCAATATTTTCAAACATAAATATTTTTATTTTGCTACCTTTATGAAGAAAAGTTCAAGTAAATCTCAAAACTACATATTATACACAAATATGGCTATGTATACACATACTTTGGAAACCATTAACACATACATTCTAAAATGAATATATTCTAAGATCACATATGAAAACTCATGTGTTTTGCAAGGAGGCCTCTGGCAAATGGTAAATTAGGCCATCAGTGCCACAATGGTGTTCGGTGCTCCTTGGATTCACAAACACATAATTAAAAAGCTTTGTCAGATAATAAAATATCTTGACTTTGTCCAGATAATAAAATATCTTGACTTCAGGGGCAAACCTATTTACCAAGATTGAGAAGGACAAAAAGAGTTCTTACATTCAGTTTTAAGATTCATCTGGAGTAATTGCTACAGAAGCATTTATAATCCCAGACTGGACTTTCTCCCTTGCTATATAGCTATCTTTTGTTGCCAGTTGGTATTATGAAATATGATCCCATCAACTCTACAGAAAAAGATTACACCAATAAAATGAAATCAAATAACATGAAAGTTCTCACATCTGTGGCTTTGAGAATTATCCTTCAACTGTCAGGTGCCCGCGTTTCAAGAATTCTCCTGATTAAATCCTTCCATCTCTTTTGAAAAGAAATATGAAAAGCTAGAATTGCACAGAAGTCACAGAAAGACATATGTGGATTTAGAAATAACAAATATAGCAGATTAAAAGATTCAATACTTGACACCGATTACCCTCCTGAAAACAGTGCTCTTACTATGAAAGTGTGTGTTGAACAACAAATAACAATGTTTCCTTCACATTTTTGTAAAAGCTGCACTCTCTCCCAGGAATAGCCTTTTAAAATAAGTTTTGCAGAGCATTGAAGCATATGGGACTCCAGCTTGTAACAAAACTACCTTTCATAAGAGAATTTTGTACTTTTCTGCTATAAGACTTGAATCCACTTCTGAATGTTTCCAGTTTCTGCCCTTTTGATTCAGAATTCCTGTATGTGGTAAATATAATCAGGAAAATGGTATGGAATATGATCCTTCATCACTGAACACCTCTGGGTTACATGATAGGCCAATTCTGAAATGACTAAGTCATTCTCTATATTCCCTCCTTTTTAATACTAGATAAGATTAGCCAAAAACGAATTGATCCTTACTGTAAACAGAGGAAAAAATAAATGAGCATATCAACACTAAAAGAAGATGTCATAGGTTTGAGAAGTGAAATAGATTTTGCTTTCCCGACACTATTTTGTGAGCTATTTTGTAAAAATTAAAGACTTATCTTTGCATAGCCAAAGATGATTTAAGAGTAAAGGTAGATTTTTAACAAAAAATAACTTTGAAGAATAAAATATTTGAGTTTGTATTTTTTACATGAATCAGAATAATAGAACTTTTCTATCTTTACAGTTTTGCTTGTTAATTGAGACCATAGAAATGCTACATTGAATTGGTAGTTGCTCTAAATGAATGATCTGATAAGGATTTTTAAAATCTCATCCTAAAATACCATCATATCTTTAAATAATCCTTAAAATGTGCAAAAGTTCCAAATGAATCAGAAACTAATAAGTCAATGTTTGGCATCCATTAATACTTAAAAAGATAATATAAAAAAGAGGACTGCTTGGATAATTATTCTAATATTTTATGTCTTCTATCCATTTAAGAAGGAGAAATGGAAGAAGTATATCATTGTAGTAAGTGTCAACAGTTAGAATTAGTCATATTTTATTATAGTTAAGCATAGGCCAACATGATCACAGAAGGTGTTAGTGAAAATGTACTCACAAAATATTAGTATACCAAGAAGCATCAGAGACCTGTGCAGATTACAATGAGATAAACTATGCAGAAGGCAAAAGAAGGCCCAGTGTTAGCAATGATATTTTGATGAGAAAATGTGGCTTGTCCTGAAAGGCGAGGGAGAAGGGATATGGGGGGAGGGCTTCAAAAGCAAAGACCCTTCTGAGAAGAATTGACTTAGTCCATTATTTGAAGACTTGGATGATTATGTTACCTGGCACTATTATTAATGATATATATTCCCAACAACATTCTCTTGCCTCAATTTAGATCCTGCTGGACTGGATGGAAAAATCTATATTTTTGAGATGCACCCAGGTGAGTTTTATGGTAAGGCAGATTTGGGACACCCTTTTATCATCTCTTTAATTGTCCAACTTTGCATTTGACCAATGCAACTCATGACTAATCATGCAGTACTGAATAAAGTAAACAACCCTCATTCAAGTAAGCATACAGTCTGACCAATTTATGCCATTTGCTCATTCAAATAATCTATTATTTTCAAGTTCTCAAAATTTTGACAGTTTAAAATACCACAAAAATCTATCAATTAGGCCCACGACCGTCTCCACTAACCACTAACCTGTGCAGAATCCCAGGCACAGGGTAGGCACCATCTGTCCTGCCTACCATCAGAAACACACCCGGAACTCCACCCTGGTCCAGGACCGCCCCCATGGACCTGCACCAGAGCCCATAGGAGCCCAGGCCTAATCCACCTTCATCTTGGGACACTGCAACCATCATCATAGCCCTCCCCACACAGTAGCCTCCACCTTGAATTAAAGAATGACCTAAGTGAGTAAATACAAGCAAAAATTGATCACTCCAATAAAGAGATAAGAGAGCAAATACAGATAGAAAAAGACTACTTCCAGAAAGAGAGATTATAAAAAAAATCAGAAATCCTTAAAATGAAGGAAATAATACACCAAATAAAAAACTCAATAGAAAGCATTACCAACAGATTAGATCACCTGGAGGACGGAATTTCAGATAATGAAGACAAAGTATACAATCTGGAAAATAAAGTTTACCACATGGTAAGAAACCATGAACAGAACATCCAGGAATTACGGGACAGCATCAAAGACCAAATCTAAGAGTTATTGGGATAGAGGAAGGCACAGAGATTCAAACCAAAGAAATGCACAATCTTTTCATTGAGATAATTTCAGAAAATTTCCCAAACATGAATAAGAATTGGAAAATCAAATAAAAGAGGCTTATAGAAAACCAAATGTACAAAATTACAACAGATCTACACTAAGGCACATTGTAGTGAAAATGCCTAGCATACAGAATAAAGATAGAATCATAGAGGCCTCAAGAGAGAAAATTCAGATCATATATAGGGGGAGACCAATTCATATCTCAGCTACGTTTTTCAACCCAGACCCTCAAAGCCAGGAGATCCTGGAATAACATATCAAGTGCTGAAAGAAAATGGATGCCAACCAAGAATCTTATATCCAGCAAAATTAAGTTTCAGATTTGATAATGAAATAAAAACCATTCATGATAATCAAAAGTTAAAAGAATGTTACAGAGAGAAAGCTACACTACAGAGCATCCTCAGCAAAATGTTCTAGGAGGAAGAAATTTTTTAAAAAATGAAATTCAGCAAACGGAGGAGCTACAGTAAAGGAAAGGCCAATCAAAGGAGAAACCAAGTTAAGTTAAAAACCAAAAATGAACCAAAATGTCCAGGAATACAAATCATATTTAAATAATAACCCTGAATGTGAATGGCCTAAACTCATCAATTAAAAGACACATTCTGAAAAATTGGATTAAAAAAAAAAAAGACCCAACTATATGTTGCCTTCAAGAGACTTACCTCACAGGAAAAGACATCCACAGAATGATGGTGAAAGGGTAAGAAAAAAGTACCACTTACTTGGACCATGTAAACAAGCAGGAATTTCCATCCTCATATCAGATAAAGTAGACTTCAAACCAAAGCTAGTGAAAAAGGATAAAGAAGGAAATTTCATACTGCTTATGGGATTCATACACCAATAAGACATTAACAATCATAAACATGTATGCCCCAAACAATGGGGCATCTATGTATGTCAACCAAATAGACCACAACACAATAATACTGAGTGACATTACCTCTCTCACCATTGGATAGATCTTCCAAACAAAAACTAAACAAAAAACTACAGAACTCAATAATATGATCAATAATTTGGACTTAACAGACATATATAGAATATTCCATCCATCAATGAACAAAAAATATACTTTCTTCTCAGCAGCACATGGATCCTTCTCCAAAATAGATCATGTGTTATGTCACAAAGCAAGTCTTAGCAAATACAAAAAAATAAAGATACAACCCTGCATTCCATTAGATCATAATGGGATGAAATTAGAAATCAATGATAAAATTAAAAAGAGAAGTTACTCCAACACCTGGAGACTAAACAATATGCTATTGAATGACACTTGGGTGACACAAGACATCAGGGAGGAGATTAAAAAAATTCTTAGCCCTAAATGAGAAATCCAATACAACTTAAAAAATATCTGGGACACTATTAAGGCAGTACTAAGAGGAAAGTTCAATGCATGAAGTTTATTCATTAAAAGAAGGAAATGTCAACAAATAAGTGACCTGACATTATAGCTCAAAGCTCTAGAAAAAGAAAAACAAACCAACACCAAAGTAGTAGAAGACAGAAAATAATTAAAATCAGGGCAGAAATCAATGAAATTGAAACTAAAGAAACAATTCAAAAAATTCATAAAACAAAAAGCTTGTTCTTTGAAAAAAATAAATAAAATTTGACAAATCCTTAGCCACTCTAACAAAAAGAAGGAGGTAAAAACTCAAATTACTAAAATTGGTGATGAAAAAGGAAATATCATGACAAACACTATTGAAATATAAAAGACCATTAGAACCATTTTGAAAATTTATACTCCAGTAAAATAAAAAACCTCAAAGACACAAACAAATTTCTAGAGGCGTATGATCAACCCAAACTGAGTCAAGAGGACATATACAATTTAAACAGATCAATTTCAAGCAAAGAAACAGATGCCATCATCAAAAGCCTACAACCAAGAAAAACCCAGGACCAGAAAGATTCATAGCTGAGTTCTACAAAACCTAAAAGAAGAATTAATACCGATACTCCTCAAATTATTCCATGAAATAGAAAAGGAAACAACCATTCCAAACTCATTCTACGAAGCTAGTATCGTCCTGATACCAAAACCAGGCAGGGACACATCAAGGAAAAAAAATTCCAGACAAAATCCCTAATTAACATTAATGCAAAAATTCTCAATAAAACTCTGGCAAATTGTGTACAAAGACATTTTTAAAAAACAGTACACCATGATCAAGTGGAGTTCATTCCAGGGATGCAAGGTTAGTTCAACATATGGAAATCAATAAATATAATTCATCACATCAATAGACTCAAATATTAAGAATCATATGAAAAAAAAAAGAAAAAAGAATCGTGATTATATCAATTGATGCAGAGAAAGCATTTGACAAAATATAGCACCCTTTCATGTTCAAAACACTAGAACAACTAGGGATATTAGGAACATACCTCAACATTGTAAAAGCTATCTATGCTAAACCCAAGGCTAACATCATTCTAAATGGAGGAAAATTGGAAGCATTTCCTCTAAAAACTGGAAAAAGACATGGATGCCCTCTTTCACCACTTCTATTTAACAAAGTCCTTGAAACTCTAACCAGAGCAATCAGACGAAATAAATTAAAGGGATATAGATAGGAAAAGAAGAACTCAAACTATCATTATTTGCTGATGACATGATTCTATACTTAGAGGATCCAAAAACTCCACCAGAAAACTTCTAGAATTAATTAATGAATTCAGTAAAGTAGCAGGATATGAAATCAATACCCATAAGTCAAATGCATTTCAATACATCAGTGACAAATCCTCTGAAAGAGAAATTAGGAAAACTACCCCATTCATAATAGTCTCAAAAAATAAAGTACTTGGGAATCAACTCAACAAAAGAGATGAAAGACCTCTACAATCAAAACTACAGGACACTAAAGAAAAAAATTGAAAAAGACCTTAGAAAATGGAAAGATCGCTCCTGTTTTTGGATAGGCAAAATTAATATTGTCAAAATGGCCATCCTACCCAAAGCGCTACACAGATTCAAAGTGATTCCAATTAAAATCCCAGTGTCATTTCTTATAGAAATAGAAAATGCAATCATGAAATTCATTTGAAAAAATAAAAGACCCAGAATAGCCAAAGCAATCCTTAGCAAGAAGAGTAAAGCAGGAGACATCACAATGCCAAACATTAAACTATACTATAAAGCTATAGTAAAAATAAAAACGGATGGTATTGGCACCAAAATAGACATGTAGACCAATGGTACAGAATAGAAGATACAGAGGCCAACTCACATAAACACAGTTATCTCATACTAGACAAAGGTGCCAAAAACATATATTGGATAAAATATAGCCTCTTCAACAAATGGTGCTGGGAGAACTGGAAATCCTACATTTTTAAAGCAAATTTTTGCCACACAAATTTCAGATAGAACACTACTCTCCAGGATATATAAAGAACTTAACACACACACACACACACACACACACACACACAAAACAACAACAACAAAAAAAAAACAATCAATACATAGGCTAAAGAGCTGAACACAGACACTTTTGAGAAGAAGATATACATCCAATCAACAAATATATGAAAAAATGTTCAACATCTCTAGTAATTAGAAATGCAAATCAAAACTACTCCAAGATTTCATCTTACATCAGTCATAATGGCACTTATCAAGAATACAAATAATAAGCATTGGCGAGGATGTGGGGGAATAGGCACACTCACATTGCTGGTGAGACTGCAAATTGGTACAACCAATCTGGAAAGCAGTATGGAGATTTCTTAGAAAACTTGGAATGGAACCACCATTTGACCCAGCTATCCCACTCCCTGTTCTATACCCAAAAGACTTAAAATCAGCATAGTGTAGTAATGCAGCCACATCAATGTTACAGCAGCTCAATTCACAATAGCTAAACTGTGGAAGTATTCTATTGCCCTTCAATAGATGAATAAATAAAGAAACTGTAGCACATATACACAGTGGAATATTACTAAGTCTTGAAAAAAGTGAAATTATGGCATTTTTAGGTAAATGGATGGAGTTGGAGAATATCATGCTAAGCCAATCCCAAAAAACAAAAGGCCGAATGTTCTCTCTGATAAGTGAATGCTGATTCATAATGGGGAGGGTGGAAGCATGGGAAAAATGGAGGAACTTTGATTGGGCAAAGGGGAGGGAAGGGAGGGAGGGTGCATGGCGACATGAAAGATGGTGGATGAGTTGGACATCATTACCCTAGGTACATGTATGATTGCTCATATAGTGTGATGCTATTTCGTGTACAACCATAGAAATGTAAAGTTGTGCTGCAACTGTGTACAATGAATCACAATGCATTCTGCTGTCACATATATCTAATTAAAATAAATAAATTAATTTTAAAAATCTATCAATTAAACAAAAATAAGTTATTTGAGTATCACATAACTATTCCAGACTGGAACTAAATAATCCCAGTCTGCTTCACAACTGGCTTCCCCCACCGCTAATAAACTCATACTGAATTAAGACTCCAAAATTAAAGGCCTGAAAGTAATGTCAGGAATTATACTGTAAGTCTACCTTACCTGATTCCCCTCAGAGCCTAACACCGACTTCTAAGCTGCCATATACAAGAAGTGCACTCTATTATATAGTCCTTAATATAAAGTTAGTTTCTTTGCAAGACTCTTCCTTTGAACAATGGATCTGAAAGTGACAAGTGGAAGGTGGCTGCCTACATTTCCTGCTTGTGGTAAGCATAAATTTGACTGTGCATTCTTGGAATACTGCCATGCAGACAGGTGGTTCTCTACATTTTTATTCAGAGCTCATATTTCTAAGTGCTGAGAAACCACAATGATGGATGACTTATAATGCATGGCTAAATATTCAAGGAATTAGTTTTAGTCAAGTATTCATCAATTCAATCTTCTAACATTTGCTCTTTGGAGTGAGGGACCAGATATTCAGATGCCATAGTCTATCAAGTCATGACATGTTAGACCTGAAAGCTTTGTACGGAATTTCCTATGAGGCCTGTTCCTCATTTTCAGAGTGAAGTAAAGGCTGTCCTTTAAACGTAAACCACAAAGACTATCAACTTAGACCTGGTTCTCAACTCGTTTGTTATCAAAAGTGGAACAACACAAACCAATTTTTAACCTCGCTTTCATTACATATTCCGTCAGAAAAATGTACTTTACTGCTTTACATGTACAACTTGATAGACAAAGTTAATAACCTTCTTTAACAATTACTTTGTTATAAAAGTGAACCCACGTATGCCTAATTTATACAAGTCAAAAATCACTATCAGTCTATCAATCACTATCAAGTTGTACTGCTTTCTTGGCCTCTATCTAATCAATTACAAATGCCATTGATTGAACTTCCTAACAATTTCTCAAAACCATCCCTCTCCCTGCATGGCTGCTGACAAGTCCTTTGTTCAAGCTACCACCTCTTTTAGTCCAATTAATTACAATTGTCTCCTGAGTCTAAATCTATCCTCTTTTGATCCCTGTTCCACATAACTAACAGTGTTATTTCTAAGAGCCAGACCTCATCATGTCCCTCCCTTGTTTAGAATCCTTTAAGGACACCCAACAGATGAGAAAGGATAAATCCTAATAGTTGTCATCTAAGGGCCACTTATTTATTTTTGAGGTGCTAGGGATTGAACCCAAGGCCTCACACAAGCTAGGCAAGTGCTCTACCGCTAAACTACATCCTCAGATCCACAAAGGGTCCTTTTAAATCTGGAATCTGCAGATCCTTTCTGCCTCATCTGCTATCACTCACTTCTATTCTTTCATCCCAGGAATTTGCAAAATGCTTTGCACTTGATAGACAATCAGTATTTATTGAATTAATGATTGAATTATTCAAGATACTGATACACAGAAAGGTTTTGATTTGTTCACTATCAATAAAAACTGCTAGAGCTACTAAACAACTTTTTGCTACTTTCTAAATATATCATATCATAAAGAAGTCATGTATTTGCATGACTCTGTATTTAATATCTCCATTAGCTCACACTTAAAAATTGAGTGTTTGGTCCTGAGTAAAATTTCTTTCTCCCTTCAATAAGACACATTAGAAAAATAGAATCAAATGAGGCCACAGACTGAGCCAAATTAACAACTGCTCCTGTATTCATATTCTCTATTAATACTTACCCCCAACTTGGCCTTTCACCGTTAAGTACATCTATTCATACCATGTGCTTGCTCTGAGTTGACTTGTATATGCTTCCCCTATGAGCTACTTCAGGGAAATTACCAGCCTTCGAGTGAAGTCTTGGAGTAATACCTGGGCTTCAAGCAACAGTGTGCTGTTTACCATGCTCCCTTATGTCTTTCACAATTTGCAATTCTATAAATCACACCATAAACACAATTTTAAAATAATTTTATTCATATGTTCCAGCTCTCATAGGAAATTGCACTGTGTTTCATGCATTTAATAAATCATTAGATAAGCCAAATGAAAGTAGGATGTGATATAAATAGACATGAAAGGCTTTCCATGGATGAAATTTAAATGTACCCATGAGCCAAGAGACTTGACCAATGGGAAGGCGACCAGAAAGTCTCAAGGTGGGAGAGAGGCAATGCACAAAAGATTGCATAGGTTCAGTGTCAAAATGACTCCTGTCTCTTTCCCTTGGCTTACTGATACAATATTTAGTCTTATAAGTTTGTTTCATTTACTCTGAATCTTAGAACTTTTTTTCTTTTTTTTGGGGGGGGGGTGGGTACCAGGGATTAAACTCAGTGGTACTTAATCACTGAGCCACATCCCCAGCCCTTTTTATTTTTTATTTGGAGACAGGGTATCACTAGGTTGCTTATGGCCTTGCTAAATTGCTGAGGCTTGCTTTGAACCTACAATCCTCCTGCCTCAGCCTCCCAAGCCACTGGGATTACACATGTGCACCACTGTGCCCAGCCTTAGAACTTTAAAATATATATATATATATATATATATATATATATATTTTATTTATAGGTGGACACAATGTCTTTATTTTATTTTCGTGTGGTGCTGAGGATCGAACCCAGGGCCTCATGCATGGTAGGTGAGCGATCTATCTACCTCTGAGCCACAACCCCAGCCCATGCCTTAGAACTTTTTAATGTTACCTTTTGACAGGGTCATCATAGAATGAAATATTGAGGCCCATATTCTTCATCTAAAAATTTCAAAGCTTTCACAGCTTTCTTTCTGTCCTTGCCAGAATCATAAATATTTTGCATATTTACAGTAAGTGAAATATTATCCATGTCCTCAGTGTTCACTTCTAGCAGGTAATAAGAATTATCTTTGCATTATTATGACAATTTTATCTTTCCCCTTCAAATCTCCAATACTGTTTTGGTAAAAGTCAAAGATTTCCCTAATTATGCCAATAAATGTCCTTATCAATATTGCTTTTAATTAATTTTATTTAAAATGTACTTTTAAGCACTTTTCTGGTAAAAAAAAAAGTTATTATGAACAAAAAATAGAATAATTTTCCTAGTCATATTAAGATTCAACATTTTTTTTCCTTACATCCTTAAATGAAATGGTTATATTGTTGAATTAGGGGTGGACCACAATGTTCAATAATGAGTGGAGGGAGAGAGAGAATATATGCCAAATTCTTTGATATACTTTAAGTGAAGATTTTTCCATTTTTCTTGTAATGAAACTATAAGGCCCAATACTGGCTTAAATATAACACAGTCCTTAAAAAGCTACCTAATCACCCTTAACATTACATTTCTTAATCTGGAAATTTAAAGGGTTAGATTGGACTTTTTAATCCCTAATGTTTTTTTTCCTGCTTGTAGCATTCTGCAATTTCATCATGCTTTTGTGCATTGTAACTTCTTAATTCCACTAGGATAATTTTCATACTTGTCAGAAATTTCCTATTCACATCATTTGGGGCTCAACGGTAAAGTGAATATTTTCTTTGCAGAAACATTTAAAAAGTGTGACATCTTCCTATCTTTCAGAAGCAGGAGCATAATCCTAGAGAGACAAGACCAACCTCTTATAACTACTGCCACATGTTCATCATAACCACACCTTGAGAATGGGGATCCAAACTCTTCACTTCTGTGATTGATAAGGAGATCAACCATCTATAGTCAAACCTCAAGTGTTACTTTATTCTCTGATTAATAGCAATTGAATCCAACTACTCTCCATTATACAATGGAGTGACGTGTATAGTGGTCAATCTCAGGATTCCTGCCCAGCCTACACACCCTTTTTGAGAAAGTCCACCAGCTGTCACTCGGCGCTAGTGAGTTTTGCTCACTGCCCACGGCCAACTTGACCAAAAGTGGAAACTCTTCCCTTGTATAGTTAATCTATTGGCTTTTATAATGATCGATATCCTAATAATTGGGCCACCAAACACTAGCTAATCGGTCAGTGGCACTCAAGCTGGAAGGCCATGTAAGGAATGGGTGTCACATGCACCTCGAAATATTGAGAGAGGGAAGGAAAAAATTTAGATGGATATAAAGGAGAGGTAGGAGAAAGGGGAGGAAGTGAGAGAGAAAGGCAGGGAGTGAGAGAGACAGAGCTATGTTTCTTTCTATCCTTAGATTGTTTTTTAACAAAAAAAACTCCATATCCTAATACATTCTCCTCTTTAATACCATCTAATTTGAGATAATTTTTATTCCTTGTCACATGTACTTCCTTAAGACTCAATGATTCCAAAGATCCAGTACATGAGTCTCTCCCTTAAACCTTCTTTAAATAAGCCATGGTAGAATCTAGAAACAGCCAGATTTGTAAAAGTAGATAAGGAATTCTACTTGATATAAAAGTCATCTTTTTCCATAAGTGATAGCTTTGAACCAATTATACTTAAGATGTAAAATTTGTGTGTGTGTGTATGCGTGTGTGTGAAAATCTCAGTGTCCTCTCCAGTCACCTACAAGAAACAAAAAATAGGCCAAAGAGGGACTTTATCCTGGATCTTCCTTTTTCTCTATTATCTCTGAAGAAAGTGAGCTCTCACTCTGCAGCTACTATCAGAAATGATCTTCTATAAAACTGAAGATTCAAAAGAGTTTCTGTTAGTTCTGATTATTTCCCAACTCTAAGAGAATTTAAAACTACTTTAAAATGCTTTTTTTTGCATTATAAGTTTTAATAAACTAGCACAGTAAAAGCTGGTGCTTTTTATAATGGAGCTCAACAATGCACTTTGCTCAGGAGTTAGAGCTTTGGCGGGAGCCAGGGAGCTGCAGGCCCAGTGCTGCCCTGTGCAGACAGGGTGAGCCAGTCGTGTGTAAGGGCTGCCAGCAGAGGTGGGCTCTGACCTGACTTTCTGAACATAAAAGAACATGCTTTTGCTGCACTCTGCCTACCAAATCTCACATATTATGTCTCTTCCAATCCACATAAACATGGAAGTAGACAGGCAAGGAATTTGGGGTAATTTAGTTTCAGCTTAGCTAACTCTACATAATGCAAACCCACCACCCTGTACTTGTTACATGAAAACATCCTCTTCTCAATGAGAAACCAGCAATATCCAAACTTTAACTTTACTGCTTAACAAGTTATTCATGGATTTGAACAAGAAAAATTATACGTGACCAAGTTTCAGATTTAGTTTCTATTTTTTTCCTCACCCAGGAACACAGTGCTTTGTACAACAGATGGGTTCTTTGATATTGTCGAGTTTAATTTAATTGTACAGTTTACACCTGATAATCAAGAACTTGACCCAATCTCTCCTAGCTATCTATGTCAATGTCCCTTGACCATCAGGTTGAGCCTCATATTTAGTTTTCAGTTCTTTTCTCTTCCCAGCTCTTTCTTGAGTAATTGCCAGACACATACAACATAATTCAGCTAATGGTTAGTTCCCATGACTCTTTAAATTTTTCAAATTGTATAGAATGAGTGTCTGATGATAAATAGCTTAGACATCTAAACCAGCCATCCAAAAGGAAATGATTGACTAGAGCTGTTGTATTGCCCTTGTTTGAAGACATAAACACAACACTTACTTTGTTTTCCACTTTGGCTATTTACAAAGCTTTCCCGGTTGCACAGTTCATTTTTATATAAGATAAATTTACTGTCTCCTGTTAATGGAACTCTGATTTTTTCCAACTCAGTTTCTTGATGTTTGAAAAGTCATGATGTTATGGGCCAGGCTATATGGGCAATGACCAAACAGACTCCATCTTACCCTGAGACTCCACATCATATAAAAACTGCTTCTCCCATGGGAAAGCCCCACTTTTGTACCCTTAGCATAGCATGTTTGGCAACACAAAATAATGGCAATTCTTACACAATGTAAAATCGTTCTCTCTTTGGTTCCCATTTTTCTTGGACACAACTAGGGACATTCCCCTTCTGCTTATGATTTTAGATCTCATTATGTATGTTTATGGTTTTGAATCATAGCAGTAGCCACTTATGATTAATATGGTTTTGGATTATAAAAGGTGTACTCAAACCCCAGGAAGGGGTCGAGGGTGTAGACTTGTAGCCTACCCTTAGCCCACCAGCTGGTGGATCCCGACCAACGGCTGGTGAATAAAGGTTCTGTCTCCTGCTTTAAAATCAACTTGGATGATTTATTGCAATCTCGCCTAAACAATGGATCCTCATGAGAATATATGAAAGCCATGAAACTGCTTTTTCCAGGAAATAAATAGACATTGTATACAATTTTAGAGGAATCAGGAACCCTGTGTAGACTCTGAAAACCAATACACTCAAAATTAAGAAATCCTATTCTTGATTAATGGTGATGATTTTGAAGAGGAACACTTGAAATCTCTAAGATATTAGTTTAAATGCATCACATTAAAATCTCCTTATGAGGCTAGGGAGTATTATACCATATTCTTAAAAGACCTACAAGCATCTATGTTAGGAAGTGACTCTGTCTGACACTTTGGGGGTTTAAAGTGACTTTCCTCCATTCAAACTGTTTTATGTATTTTCATTACAAGTTTGACCTTATGTCTGGGATATTAACACAGGGCTTTGTATTTAACCAATAACTGACTCATGAATTTTAATATTTTAAATCACCACATATTATGTGGATAGGTTATTATTTTTTATAAAAAAGTTCTTAAATTTTCTAATTGTATTTTTCCATTTGATGCATTGACCCTGAAATTATTTTCATTTCCTTGTGATGCTGATCTAACGTGGAGGTTTGGATGCTGTAGATCTAACAACAAGGACAAGATTTCTGTTTTAGTAATTGAGCTGGCTTGCATTTTGAAAGTAGGTTCCCACAATTTAAAAAATGCTCAGTTTTGCATGGAGATTTTTTTACATGCATCTGCATGGGTTGTCCATTGTCTAAATTGAAAAGTGAGGCTCTGATTTTTAATTTGTTCTGGCATGAAATTGGATGCAACATCTGTTTTGCACATGTTTCACCTTTTTACCCTCTTTAATCATTACTGCAGTTTTTTTATTCAAAGACTTCTAAATGAAAATGTTTTGAAATCTTGATCCTTATTCTTACAGATAAGAATTTTAAAAAAAAACAGTTAACTATGCCAAATCTTCATTTAAAAAATTCAGTAAAAATGTTATATCAAGGTGAGAAAATTCATAGATATAAAAAAAATAATTTAAATAGCCTGGTGTGTAAACCAGTTTCTCTCTAGTGAAGTGGTGGGGAGAATCTAAGATTTTTCTGAAGTGTTGCTGTGTCCTCCTGATGTAGCTATGGTCCTGAGGCAGGGCATTTGTACAGACCAGGCAATCTGATCACCAAGCCCTCCTGGAGGTGTACCACTTTGGGGGTCACTCAGCCTGTCCTCTTCAGCTTCATTCAGCTGAAGTCTGAAATTCCCAGAAAAATAAATACCAGGGAGAATAGGTTGGGGGACTGATACTAACTCAGTGTACCCAGGAAGTGAAGCCTTCACATTTGGTACCATGGATGGGAACAGAAAAAAAAAAAAAAAGAAGGATGCTTTGAAAATTTGCTGAATCTTTTTATTTTCCCTACAATTTTCTACCCTCAGATTCCTAGATGCTAAGCAAGAATTAAAATTCCTGTCTCAGGGATTCATGAAACCTTTTCTTCAGTACAGAGATTCTGCTAGGTTCTGTGAAGACCAAGAGATTTCCAGGGACTAGACACTGAATAGAAGGAATTGAGTGGGTCCCTTGGGAGCGTGTGTGTGTGTGGCTGAGGGAGAACTCCCTCCAGAGCCAGAATCATGCACACTTGATAGCACTATGTGATAACCACTCACCAGTGTTCAGAAAAGACTAAAAAATAAATATGCCAGAGAATTAAAGAGAACTGTATTGGAATGGCATGCTCTTCCCCTACTGGTTGTTGTATAGAAATTTTTATGAGCATTGCTTTCTTTTTTAATAAAAAAAAAATCACAAAACAAAGATAATGAAGTCTTTTAGCTGTTTTTTTTTTCCTAAGAGGGTGATTAGAAGAGGGCCAGTTGGAACCACATAATTTAGGTGCCTCAAGCTGTCTTTCTCCTAATTACTGCATGAGTACATCTCAACACCATTATATAGTAACTTAAAATATACCCACACATGCTGAAGCATTCCTCCAAGTGTAATCTTCTATGTAAAATAATGCTAGATGCCACAATAAAAGAAGCCAAATGTGTTAAAATACAAGGTGAAAATTAATAAGAAAAAACTGTCAGAGTCTAACATCTTAACAGTCTTAATACTGTACAATTGTGCAAGTTTATCAAATTTCTGGTTTCACTTTACATTATGTAATTGGAAAGCTCTAACTTGGGAAATGTCACTTTAAACAATTTTTCAAATTCTTGACAAATCCCAGCAACTGAAAATATTAATTGTATGATTAGGTGAGGATATCACTCAAGAACAAAGCAACCTGATATCCATCCTAAAACAAGGCTGTGATTTGGTTGAAACACCCCTTGCTAAGCCACTTCTGAAACTGACATTTAGAAGGGGGAAATAATCTGTATAGCATTCCTTTTGCGAAATACTAAGGAACTTCAGAAAACACAAATGCTCTTAAATCTTCCTAATTATGTCTTCAATTATATGCATGTTTAATGGAGAACTCAAAATAACTGTTCACTCTGGAGTGATGGGGTATACAGACACATTTATTTTTGTTTTAAACAACACACAGCTGTCCTTTTCAGCCTCCCCAGGAGGTGAAGTTATATGACCCACCAACGTGGGAAATTCCTAGCGTGTGGCTGGCACAGGGATCTGTCCACCACTTGTTCTTTACAGTTAGCAGTGGATGGCAGAATTTGGAAATGCTATGGTTTCCTGGTAAAAACTAGCACTACCCTCTCATCTGAAGACTTCTTTGAGATTCAGCAATTTTTTTAAACACATGTACACCTGAGTGTAAAAAACCTGTAAACCTTCTTTTAAATAGCTTTGAAAAAAATCAACTTGCATAGAACTTGCAGATGTTTTTGTTGCCATCTTAGACCTATAAGATTCTTGATCAATATTAGGTTTTACTTTCAATGAATACAGTTATGTCCCAGCGAGTTAACAAGTTATATGAAAGGATAGCTACAAATAATGAGAAGTTGTCTCTTCCACAGAAGGAAATATTGACATTCTACACAATTATCTTATATGGCTCGTAGTGATGTTTTCCCAATAATTTGAAGTGATTAGAAAGGACACTGAGCAAAGAACAGGCAGCATCTGGGGGCAGGAAAGGGTTTTATCAGCTCTTCTTATTTCCAAGGGCCACTTAATTCACTCCAACTTTCAGTCTTCTCATTTGTAAAATGGAGATTACACTGATCAACATAAATGTGATGTAATGATTGAATAATATAATATATAGAAAATATGTAGCCCGGGGTCTAGTGCAGAGTCCTTGACCACAGTGAGATCACGATGAGTATTAATGAGCGGCTGATGATGACTGTAACACATGTTGTCTGTGCTCTGTCCAACTCCTCAGATTCCTTTTGAATTGCCTGGACACAATGCTTCCAAAAGCCACATTTATGACACTTCAGCAAGCTTTTCTCCAGCTCCGAGGGTCCACTATTCCTGCCTGCACAGAGAACAGAACATACTCAGAGATATACATCCTTAACCACGGACTGACCCTGTGGGTATAAATACCCGAGCTTCTCAGCAATGGCTAGGGTTCACATTTCCAGAGCTTCTTTCCCTCCCTAGGACTTAACTTACCTTTGCACCTTGGCTTGGCTTCCTGAGCTTCCCACTGCCTCTATTTTCTTCTGCCCACCCCAGAGGAGGAGCATTTCTTAGTAAATCCCTTTCCCAGGAACTATCATCTAAGCATCTGCTTCTGGAGCCCTAACCTAAGAAAGTGAGGAACAAAGAGGTAGAAAAGGAGAGTAAGAAGATGGATGTAATGGTTAGCCTGACTAACTACGGGTTCCCAGATATGTGATCAAACAAATTTTATTAATTAACCACCTGACAAAATTTAGTTTTCCCAACTTTTTGGCCACACATTCTGATTGCTTCTCCATATGACAGTTATTTTGCAATATCATAGGGAAAATATATGATTTAATCTTTGCTTTTGCATTACTGAAAGGTTATTTTTTAATTGAAAGCTTGGAAACATTTTTTTTATTGATTTTGATATCAGAGCTTCTAAATTGCATTGTGATATAAGTGAGTTTTTGGCATTTGTAAGCTTCTGTCAGTCTCTCTTTCACTTTGGTTTTTCCTTTTTTTTTTTTTGTTTTTGACTTCCACCAACACATTTCATTCTAGTCATATTTGACGGTCTGATTGACAATTACAAAAAATACAAAAAATTAATTTTTAATTGCAAATGAATTTTTAATTGTCACTCTAAAAAGCTAGAAGAAAACATTTTGAATGTTTTCACCTATGGAAGACGGATGGGAGGGGAAGGGAGGGGGCAGGGGATTAGCAAGGATGGTGGAATGTGATAAACATCATTATCCAAAGTACATTATGAAGACACAAATTGGATGTCAAAATACTTTATATACAGAGAAATGAAAAATTGTGGTATAAATGTGTAATAAGAATAGTAATGTATTCCGCTGTCATTTATTTTTTTAAAATCAATCAATCAATAAATAAATAGATAAATAAAAGAAATGATAAGTATTTGAGGAAATGGATATGTTTAGCCTGATTCAAACACTATGCAACATGCAAATGCATTGAAATATCACATGGTACCCCATTAACATGTATGTTCTTATGTATTAGCTAAAATAAATTTAAATTACAATATAAATGAATAAATAGCCTTTTCATAGTATGGGGCAATAAAATTGTGTAATCCAATTCCTCTTCTACCACGTAGACCAATTTTTTGATCTACGCGTGTGAATTACCTCTCGTGCAAAGCAAATGGATTTAACAGGGTGATATTTTGAATTTTTTCATTTTGAAAACTTTCAAATATAGAATAGCACAATAAGCATTCATACATTTTTTCCTTGGACTCCACAAAAGATGACATTTTGCCATATTTTCTTCATCTATCATGTGTGTCATTTCAGGGTGCCATAAAGAATTCTGCACAACGCTTTCTCTATGTCTACCAAACTCCCTTCAGGAAAGATGAGTGAGATTTTTCTAAGACATGATATAATTTATGTAGGTGTGTAAAATATGTAACCTGCCCCTAGAGTCATTCACAGTGTGTTACAACAGGTTTCCTGATAACTGTGATAAAGTATATTGTAAAATTTTCAAATAGTACACATAGTGTATATTTAACTGTTTGCTATATTACTCTATATATTTCTGACAGGAAGGAGCATGCATTTTGATTAGCAACACATGAGAATTGAGTTCTCAGCTTGTTTAAGCATCTACTGACTGGATGATTTTTCCAGAGTAAAGGAGGTCTCTTTCATTTCACCCCAAGTGCTTCCTGCATTCCTCATATACCTCTGACACCAGGTGCCATAGGACTTGTCCATGATGTTTTAAAACTTCTAGCCATAGATATCAGCAGTGTTCTTAGAAGTCAGTATCACTGGAGAGCTGGTCATAACCTATCTAGGCATAGCAGTGATTACAACCAAAATTAATTACTTGATTTTATTGTAAACAGAATTCCCCAAATGGTCCCAGTTATCTCACTATTGCCTAAGAGGCTGTGTAGGTATGGGAGGCTTGAAGAATAGGGAAGAGAAACCAGACTGAATAGAGGTAAAGGTTCTCTTTGGTTTGGCGTGTCCCCCAGAAGTTCATGTGTTGAAAAGTTAATTCACAAATTTGGGTTGACAGGGTTTGGAGGTACAGTATTTAGGAGTAATTAGAATTAGATGAGGTCATGAGGATAACCGCAATGATGGCATTAGTGGCTTTATGAGAAGAGACCAAGAGACCTGAGATAATATACGTGCTCTGTCTCACCACATGATGCCCTCTGCCATGTTATGATGTAGTAAGAAAGCCCTCCCCAGATGATGAGCCTAAGTTGCTGTCATGCTTTGGGATTTCCAGAATACTGCAACTGTAAGTTGAATAAACCTCTTTTCTTTACAAATTACCCAGTCCATGATCTTTAGGCAAGGCAACAAAATATGGACTAAGACATGTTCTTAACCATTTATGGCTAAGATATTTTCCCTTGGCAAATTTTATGTAAGTGGCTTTTAAAAAATGGTCCATATAATGAAGGGACCTGAAGTTCAGATTGTATGAGATTCACAATATATTTGTTTTTGCTCCTGTCTTGTCATGTATCTCTGGTAAAAACCAAGTCTGAGACTTCCAGAGCCAGAAGACGCCTCAAATCATACTGTGAATGGGTTTATATGTAGAAAAACATCCTCAGTTTCTGAACATATAAGCTGAAGTAATTAAGGATGAAATGTCCTGACATGTAAAATTGACTTTAAAATGGCTCAGCAATTTATAGATTGATATGCACACATCAATGAAGCAGATACAGCAAAATGTTAGCTATTATTGAAAAAAAGATGATACCCATGTGGATGTCCATTGTACCATTTATTCTACTTTTCTGTGTGTTTGAAAATTTTTATAATAAAAAATCTAAATATAAAGTATCATATAATACCCATTTATTCAGCAAAAGAGGAAGGGCCCAGAGGAGTCATGGGACTTGCCCAGGGTCACAACACACACACCACCCTTCATTTTCCGTGGCTACTTCTCCAAGAGACAGAAGCCAAAATTCTGACCCTGTGGGATTTTCCTCTCATAAAGGTCAGGTTTGCATTTGATTCCTCATTCAATAGTATCTCCTTTGAACATAACGGAAATGCACAGGAATTGTGATAGCAAGATTGTATTAGTCAGCTTTTTTCGATGCTCTGACTAAAAAACCTGACAAGCACAATTAGAGAAGAGGAAAAGTTTATTTTGAGACTCACAGTTTCAGAGGTCTCAGTCCATAGAGAGCAGGCTCCATTCCTCAGTGTTCAAGGTAAGGCAGAACATCATGGTAGAGGAGTGTGTCAGAGGAAAGCAGTTCTAGTGATGAACAGAAAGCAGTGAGAGAGAGTCCACTTGCCAAATACAAAATATATACCCCAAAGGCATGCCCTCAATGACCCACCTCCTCCAGCCACCTCCTACCTGCCTTCAGCTTTCACTCAGTTAATTCCATCAGGGGATTACATTGATTAGGTTAAGTCTCTCATTATCCAATAATTTCTCCTCTAAACTTTGCATTGTTTCACACATGAGCTTCTGGGGGACACCTAATTTCTAAAAACCATAACAAAAGTGGTAAAGAGTATGGTATTTCCCATCTTCCATTGATGAGCAAGACTTGAACCATCCCAGTGGCCAGGGTCCCTATATATGGTCCCTATATATTGAGTATTTTTTCTGGGTTTAAATCTAACCTAGTGCAAGGCTGTTTCAAGGTAGCAGTGACTGAAGGAATGTTGCCAGGAGCAAAAAGTTCCCAGCAAAGAACACAAAAAGTTATCTATGAACAAAGAGCCCTCAGAGCTGAGGACATAGGAGACTCCTAGTACAGTGACAAACTTCAGAGCCCAAAGGATGCACAGATACCACCCTACTGGGAAAGGAGTCTGTTAGAACCTTAGAAATGCTCACTCTTGCTACTTTCAACTTATTATATCAATTCTCTGCTCCCTATGCTGCTCTGGAAAGGTTGACTCTAGGTTTGCATGCTCACACAATACTCCTCTATATTCTTGCACAATATGATAAGAACAAGGTGACCAAAGGTCCCAACCATTTCAGCCTTAGGAGGTTAGTAATGCAGTGGTGAAGGAAAGGCAGCCACCGCACTCATGGTGCTTAGATTTCACTGATCAGAGAGACATTAAACAATATATTTATTAAAAAGCAATTTTAAATAATTACAAGTGTGCAGAGCTTCACAAAAGAGAAAAGGAAGCCTTAGGCATAGAAATAGGGAGATCCATCTATCTGCCCATTCATTTATCTAACCAACAGACACAGATCCATTCATTTACTGTTAACACCCCGAGAACCCTGTTAAGTTATACTTTCTTTGGTAACAAAGAATAACTCTCTTAACTAAGAGTGCTTTAAAGTGAGGCAACATGTTAAAATAAGTGAGACAAGATTTGTAGACATCTGGCCATGTTTCATGGGAACCTAGAGTCACAGAAGCTGGGTTTATAAGGTCCCTGAAAAATCTGTAGAAATGGAAGGTCATCAGTTTCCCAAGTTACAACTTTCCATGGTAGTTAATTTGCATGTGTTTAACATGTATGATTTCAACATTGCTTGTATTGTTACAGTTCAATTGTAAATTCTCCTATATTAAATTATGGTTGTGTTCCCTAAGCTACAACAGGCAAGGACCTTGTATAGTATATTTTTAGAGAATAGACAGGAAGAGAATATGGTCCTCTGAACACGGGGAACACATTTGATTCCAAAGTTCTAAAATAACACAATCACCTTTTGCTTTGTGGAGCTACTGTTTATAGTCAGGTCTAAAGAAGGCTTTAGGTTGTTTGTTTCATTGTTGTTTTCAGCAACAAAACAATCATATCAAGTAGATCATATTATGAGGTAAGTTGTTTTAGTTTTGTTTTCCTTTTAAAGAAGATAGATCTCTCTTTGCTTTTTGATTATAAGGTGATACATTTTTGTCCACATTAAATTCAAAACCTAAAATCATTGATGGATAAAATGTGAACAAAAGCTTGCCTCTCAGGGCACTCCCCTCACACATCACTAACAGCCTGAGCATGGAATTATGGACATTTGAAGCAAGGGCATTTTCTTCTCTCTCAACACCTCAGGCACACTGTTCGATGACTCCCCAAAGCTAGGTTTTTGAAAAAATCTTTCAAATTGATAAACTGCTAGCTAGACTGTCAGGAAACAAATATATAGGACACAAATAACCAATTCCAGAAATAAGAGAGGGAGTATTGTTACAGCTTCTGGGATATTTAAAAGATTATATGGATAATGGAAATTTTTATACCAATAAATTTTAAAATTTAAATAAAATTTAAAAATTTCTTTGAGGACAAAAAAATCATGGAAGAACAAATGTAGCCTGTTTAATCCTATGTGTGTGTATTCAATTGCAAATTTACTTATTAAATTATTCAAATTTAATTTCTTTAATTAATATAACATTATATTATGTTAATATGCATTACATACAAACTTCAAATTAAGTTTCTTTAATTACTGTAATATATTATAATAACACTATGTATTGTACATTTGAGCACATATTAATATACCATATTTATATATTACATTATATTAATTAAAGAAATTGAATTAATTTGTAGTTTAAAAATGTCTGCACACACACACAAAATTCTAGGCCTGGATGGCTTCATTAGTGAATTCTACCAAAATTTAAGAAAAATGTAATATTAATTCTATACAAATTCTTTCAGAATGTCAAAGCATTCTATGAAGCTAACATTATCTTGACATCAAAACAGGAGAAGACATAACAAGAAAACTACAACTACAATATCCCTCATAAACATACACACAAAAATCTGCAGAAGTAATAGCAAATCCAATATCCAAAGGGGATGATACGTTAAGATCAAGTAAGTTTTATCCCAAAAGTACAATATTGGTTCAATATCCAAAAACAATGAGTAAAATTCACCATATCAACACACTCAAGAGGAAAAAAACATATAATCATCTCAATAGATGCAAAAAAACTCAATAAAATTCATCATCCATTTATGAAAAATCGTCTGCAAATTAGGAATAGAAAGGAATCATTAACCTGATAAAAGATAGCTAGAAAAAATGTGAAAGTTGCATTATACTTGATAGTGAAAGACTGAATGTTTCCCCCATAAGATCAACAACGCAGCAAAGATATCCACTTGTATAACTTCTACACAAAAATCATACTAGAGATCTTAGCCAGTGCAATAAGGAAAAGTAAAATAATAAATGGTACCCAGTTGGAAAGGAACAAATAAAACAGCCTCTTTTTTTCCCAGATGACATGATTTTCTATATATAGAATCCTAAGGAATCTATTAAAAACTTATTATAACAACTAAGTAGGCTTAATAAAATTGGAAGATACAGACTAGGCATCCAAAATTCAATCATAAGTTTGTGTAATTGTATGAGCCATTATAAATTGAAATAAAAAGCACAATTTACACTATTTCAAATTTATTAAATATTTTGATAAAAATCTTTCAAAATATTTGGAAGACCTCTACATTTAAAATTATAAAACATTGATGGAAGAAATCAAAGTTGACTTAAATAAGCAGAGATGTATTAATGGATTAAAAGATGTGTTAATGGATTAATGGGGCTGGGACTGGGGCTCAGTGGTAGAGCGCTTGCCTGGCACATGTGAGGCACTGAGTTTGATCCTCAGCACCACAAAAATATAAATAAATAAAACAAAGGTATTGGATCCATCTACAACTAAAACTGTTTTTTAAAAAGGCTCAATATTACTAAGATGCCAATTCTCCCAAAATTTATCTAGTTATTTATAAATATGTGCAAATTAAGCAACATACTATTAAGTAATCAGTGTGTCAAAGCTGAACTCATGAAACAGTGGGAAATCTTTTAAGATAAATGTAAATAAAAATACTACATACAAAAAAATTAAGGTATGCAGCTAAATAATGATTATTGGAAAATTAATAGCTTAAAACCTGTATCAACAAAGAGTAAAGAACTTAAATCAACAATATAATCCCACATGTTAAGATATTAGAATTAAAAAGAACTTCATGAACAAGCAGGAAAAAAAGGAAATTATAGGAGTGGATTTTAAAGAAATAGAAAACATAAAAACAATAAAGAAAAGCAATGAAAGCCAGACTTAGTTATTTGAAAAGATCAATAAAATTGAGAAAACTCTAGGGAGACTGACCAGAAAGAAAGAAGACTAAATCACTAAAATCAAGAACAAAGAAGGTGTGTTACTATTCACCTTATAGAAATTAAAAAATAAAAACAAAACAAAACAAAAACATTATTAGGGAATAATAAAGACAACTGTATTTCAAAAATTGGATAACTTAGGCAAATGAAAAAATTCCTAAGAAGATATAAATTAAAAAATGGACTCGAAAAGTAGAAAATCTGATAGACATATATTTTATTTTTTTAATATTTATTTTTTAGTTGGACACAATATCTCTATTTCACTCATTTATTTTTATGTGGTGCTGAGGATCGAACCCAGGGTTTCGCACGTGCAAGGCGAGCACTCTACAGCTGAGCCACATCCCCAGCCCCCTGATAGACTTTTAACAAGTAAAAAAGATTGATTTTAAAACTACAAACAAAAACAAACAAAAAAACCCACCCCCAAATGAATTTACCAAAAATTTAAAATATTTACCCCAATTCTTTACAAACTCCCACCAAAAATAAAATAACACTTTCCCTGCTCATTAAATAAGGTCAGTGTTATCTTTTTAAAAAATATTTTTTAGTTATAGATGAACACAATAACCTTATTTTATTTATTTGGGTACCAGAGATTGAACACAGGGGCACTCAACTACTGAACCACATCCCTAGTCCTATTTTGTATTTTATTTTGAGACAGGGTCTCACTGAGTTGCTTAGTGCTTCATTTTTGCTGAGGTTGGCTTTGAACTCTCAATCCTCCTGCCTCAGCCTCCTGAGCCACTGGAATTACAGGTGTGCACCACTGTGCCCTGTTTATTTATTTATTTTTATGTGGTTCTGAGGATTGAACCTAGTGCCTCACATATGCTAGGCAAGATTCTACCACTGAGCTACAACCCCAGCCCCAGGTCCATATTATCTTTTATTTCAAAACCAAATGAATATATCACAGAAAACTGCAAATCATTGTCTCTTATGAATACAGACACAAAAATTCCTAACAAAATATTAGCACATAAAATTAAGTGATATATAAAGTGGAATTTATTCCAATGTATACAAGATCAGTTCAGTACCTGAAAATCAATTTATATAAAAATCTATATAAGTACAAAAATCACATGATATGAAAAAAATAGAATTAAACTGAGAGTCCAGAAATAGACCCTTAGATTATAATTGATTTCTCAACAAGAAATCAATTAAGTAATCAGTGTGCCAAAACAGTTCAATGAGAGAAGAAAAGTCTCTTCAAGAAACTGTTCTAGTACAACTAGATATCCATTTACAAGAATAAAACTTGGAGCCAGGCATGGTGGTACAGACTTGCCTATAATCCCAGAAGCCCGGGAGGCTGGGGAAGGAGAATCACAAGTTCAAAGCCAACATTAGCAACTTAGCAAGGCCCTGAGCAACTTAGTGAGATTCTGTCTCAAAATAAAAACAAACAAACAAACAAATAAAAACTAGGCTGGGCATGTGGCTCAATGGTTAAGCATACATGGGTTCAGTCCCTGGTACCAATAAATAAATAAATAAATAAATAAATAAATCGATCGATCGATAAATAAATAAATGCATATGTACATATATACATACATAAAGAAAAATAAAGCTTGATCTCTATCACACATCATGTATAAATATTTACTCAAAATATACTAAAGACCTGAATAAAAGAGTAAAACTATTATACTCTTATGAGGAACATAGGTATGCATATTTGTGACTTTGGATTATTCAATGCTTCTAAAAATATGCCACCAAAAGCATGAGCAACAGCAAAAAAATAGGTAGAGTGAACATTATCAAAATTTAAATTTTTGGCTTTAATAGACACTGTTGGGAAAGTTAAAAGACAACTCACAGGACAGGATAAATTTTCTGCATATTATATATCAGATAAGGAACTTGCATCTGGAATTTGTAAATAATGAATGCAACTCAAAAACAAAAAGAGTAATAACCCAATTACAGTGGGCAAAGGATATAAATTGACATTTATCCAAAGAAAATATACAAATAGCCAATAAGTTCATTAAAAAAGTTCAATATCACTAGCCATCAGGGAAATGTAAATCAAAGTTATAGTATATCACTAGATGGCTATAACCAAAATTGAGGGTGAGAAGATGAAGAAATTGGAGCCCTTATATACCACTAGTGAGACTACAAAATGAGATGGCTATTTTGGAAAAGAAACAGAGTTGTTTTTTTTTTTTTTTTCAGTCATATGATCCTACATTCTGCTCCTAAATATATACCTAAAAAAAAGTGAAAACAAGGCTACACAAAACTTGTATAAAATGTTAATAACACTATTATTTACAATAAAAAAATGGAAAGAACCCAAGCATCCATCAACTGATAAATGGGTAAACATAATTTTGTTTATCCATAAATTCAAATACTTTAGGTAATAAAGAGTGAAGCACTGATATAGCATACAACATGAATAAATCTTAGAAACATCATGCTACCTACAAGAAACCAATAGCAAAGAATGACATATTGTATCATTTCATTATATGGAACCCTCCAGAAAAACAAATCTGTAGAAAGTAGGTTAGTGATTGCCTCTGGGCAATCACTGGGCAGTGAGAGGTTGAGACACTCTCTAAAAGATTTCAAGTTTCTTTAGGGTGATAAAAAGTTCTAACTTGTGATGGTTGTCCAACTCTGTAAATATATTAATAAATACTGAGTTGGATAGCTTAAATGGGTGAAATGTGTGATTTTGCTCTTTCTCTTCTTAGAGACAGTTATTTTTTAAAAGTGGCCTATAAATTCAAAGTAATTCCAAACAAAATTCTAGCTAAACAACATGGTTATTCTTTTTTCATTTTTAGAAACCAACAAGCTGATTCTAAAATTTATATTTTGTTTCAAAACTAAAAGGATTAACATAGTCAAAACATAAAAAAGGATTAGCAGACATGAGGCTCTCACCTTGCCTGATTTCCAGACCCATAATAAAGCTGCAGAAATCAAGGCAGAGTCACATTCTGGAAAGAACTAGCATGTAACTTCATGGAACAGGCTACAACATCCAAAGACAAAAAAAGAAAACCTCATTCATATGGTTAACTGATTTTTGACAAAAGTAAAACACTTTGATAGAAATAAAATCTTTTCAACAGAGGATGACAGAAAAATTACAAATCCCTGGGAATCAAATCAAAATAAAACAAAAACAGACTTCAATCTATACTTCATACTGTATAAAAAACATTTAGGTAGATATTTAAACAAAGAAGATACACAGATGGCAAATAAAGACATGAAAAGACAGTCAACACCATTAGACATTAAAGAAATATAAATTAGAACCACAATGATATATTTCTACACACCAATTGGGATAACTTTTTAATGAAAACATCAATTTTTGGCAAACAACTAGAACAACTAGAACTCTTATGTATTTCTGGTGGAAATTCAAAGGGTATAGTGATTTGGAAGTTATGTATAATATTAAATATAAAGGTACCAACCACCCAGAAATATCATTCTTAGGTATTTAACAAGTGATTTCAAAGCCTATGAGCATACAAAAACCAGAATGCAAATGTTTATATCAGCTTTAAGAGTAATCATCAAAACTAGAAACAATCAAATTGCCCTTCAACTAAGAAATTAATATACAAATAGGTTACGTTCACATGATAGAATACTAAGTGGCCTACAGAAAAAAGTACTTCTGATACATGCAGCAACCTGGATGAATCTCAAATGCATCACACTAAATCTAGGCAAAAAAAAAAAAAGGAACATATTATGAGATTTCATTTATAAGACTTTCTTGGAAAGGCAAAAACCATAGGGAGAAAAACCCTCACTGACTCCTGAAGGCTGGAGAAGGTGAACAGACAGATTTCAAAGGAGCCTGGAAACACACAGACATACAATATTGAACATTCTATACTATGATTTTGGTGTTGATTATAACACTGCATAAGTTTGTCAAAAGTCACAGAATATTACAAAATAAAAATCATTCATTCTAGTACATGTGAAGTATACCTTAAAGTGGAAAAAAGAAAATCAAGCAATTAGAGATATTTATATTAAGTACAATATTGTTATTTATATAACAATATATTGGGTTATAAATATTTCTCATAAATATTTTTAATGTTTTTGCAATTCAGTGATAGCTGACTTGATATAATGAAACCATTCAAGACCCAACTTAGCTTCACACTCTTAAGTTACGGCTCTCACTTTTTTTTTTTTTTAATGTGGCCAACTACCTAACACCACCTCAAAGAACGGAGTGAGTTTCCCAGATGTCAGATCACAAAATGGACTTTTAAGGGCAGAGGGTTTGGAGAGACTGGAGCAGAGGTGATCTATTCAAAGGTGATGGGACCTAAACCTGCTGTCAAATTCGCGAAGCTCATCTTCCAATACCTTCCTTGATGTCTGTGGGCTTAAAGAGTTAGTGCTTTGGTCCTCTTCACCCCTTAATAATTTAAACATACTAGTGATGATAAAACCAATAGGGACTAACTGAAAAATATACACAATGCATATATATTTAGATGACATAACCACTGTGGTAGCAATGCCCAAAGGAAGGAAAAATGGAGAAGACATAATGGAGCTATATTTCTGGGACTTCTATTTTCAAGATAAAAATATTGTCATTTGCAATCAAGGAAAACACAAAAAAGTTTACATATTTTTAATTTATATTGTTAGAGCCTGAAATAATAACTTTAATAAGAAAAAATAAATTTTTATATCTCCCTAAATCTCACATTTATGTCATTATCTTTTTAGTATTTTTATCTGAGTAAATCATAAATGGAATTTCAGAAATGGAAGAAATCTTAACTAAAAAACCTTCCTCATTTACATATGAGGAATAAGGATTCAGAAAATAAGACATTTGGCAAAGATTATGTAAATAGTAAATGCCAGAATTGGGAGCTGAATTTCAAGTTACCAGATTCCTCAAAAGTTTTAAATTATAGTTTAAAAAATTAACCCTAGTTGCCGTTAAAGTAGAAAAGAAAATGAACAGGATGGGAAAAGTTTAAAATCTTTTTATTATCAAATTTATAATTTATTTAAGCAGAAAATTAAAGGCCATGTGTACAGAATCAAAAAGATAAAATTCCATATGGCATCATATAGAATAAAGGTTAAGAAGAGTGATTAAAGAAACAAAAGTTCATAGAGTACAAATTAGGGGCAATTTTCCCTGAACATTTCTCTATTCCTTTTCTGGTTTTACTATGGTGGCTCATAAATACATAGCCTTCATTTTTGAACATGTGTCCGATTTTGAATTTTACATAATCATTAGTGTAGAGACCTTCAAGTCAAGCACACTAATGTCCTTCTAGAAGGGTCCCTGGAGAATTGATAATAGAACAAAGTAACGGAGTGTATTTCTAAATGATTCATGTAATTAAAGTTTAACATAATTGGACATGAATTGTTATTGGAGTTTCATTTCTGTATCCTGGAGTACACATGGTGGGAAACTTTTAGTCATAAAGCATCTCTCTCTCAAGGATGTAAATGCCTTTGACATTGCTGGATGGTTCTGTCACTGAGGGAATGGGCACCATCTGTCCCTGCTTAGCTGTGCTGAGAACGTTGACCTGACACCGCGCGGGGAAACTGGAGAAGTCTGAAGGAGTATCGCAGTTCCTTTTTAACCTAGTAATGAGTTATCTGAAGTGTTGCAAAACCATGAGCTTTTCTGTGAAATGCAGACAGAAGAGTTATTGTCAGTCTGGAAAAGATTAATTATGGGAGTTTAGAAAGAAAGACACAGAAGCTATCTGGGTTCTGAACCAGTAACCTTTTCCAGCTGTCAGGAGTAGAGCAGAGAGACAGAGATTCTCTGTTTGCTGGGGATCTGATTGAGACATAGGCAAGCGAACAAGTAGCATGAAAAGCAGCTACATGGATAAGGGTGCTGTTTAGTCCGATTAGAACAATATTGTACTTAACTCAAATAACTTGGGGGGATACTTTTATAATCATAATTCACCCTTCGTTTCAATCTATTATAGTCAAACCAGAAGAGGAGTGGACACAGATGTCAGATAATTGGCAAAGGCTGTGTTTCCTCTGACCCACATGTCGAATTTTATAAGCAGCCTATTATCTCTACTTACATTACATATGTGTGGCTAATTAACTCATCATATTCTCCCTGAAACATTCTTTCTCCTCCCTCCCTGTTCCCACTTTCTATTAATGGAACTATCCAGCAGCATGTTAGTTGAAAGGCTTGGAATCATTTTAAACAGTGTGCCTCCCCATTGTTTGCTTGTCAATTGATTCTATTTCCAGTATATACCTCGAAGCTATTCCCTTGTCTTCAATATTGCATCCACAATTCAAGCCTTTCTTTCTGAACATGTGTTTGCACTCTAAATATGAGCTAGCTAGATTCCTTATTCTAACTCCCACTCTCTAGACTCTGATTTATGGCTTCACTTTACTAGAGAACAATTCTAGTTATGATATTTCTATGTTCTAAAATCGTCAGTCACTGCAAACTATCTGTTGAGTGAAGCCCAACTGCAAGCAAACAGTCCTGATGCCTCGTTGCAGGACTCCTGATATTCCTGCACCTTCCTTCATGCTTCCTGCTGAGTTTCCTTGCCTCTGTGACTTATTTATGAGGTTTCCTCTGCCTGGATGTTCACTCGCTATCTTTTTTTTCCTTTATGAGCTAGATCAAATCTCACATTCTCCACAGGACTTTCTTGGGTCCCAAAGCTTCCTGGGCATTCCCAGAATGGGGATGAAAGAATTTTGTCAGGATTAGGCAATAAAATCATAGATTTGTAGGCTAATATATATATGTTTGTGATTCAAACCATCATGTTAAAAAAAGGATGTTAGATGGCCACTACAATTCCCCAGCCTGAGATACTTTTCAGGAAAGACTGGAAAATACAGGTGAATTAGACTTCTCACTCTCAGAAGTTTGGTTCAATCCATAATAAAAGGAAGTACTATTAAACATTTAAACACACACACACATACACACACACACACACACACATTTTTAAAAGAGGAAAACATGACTGAATAATCCACTGGAGTGCTTTGGAAAGATATTTAAGAATGAAAGTGTTGTGGCATCTAATGAGTATGATTATTAGACTTTATGGCAAAGGACTGTCTGCTTCCTCTCATTCCACCTCCTCCACATTCTGTAACAATCATACAACATCTTTCAGAATTCCCTAGATGAGCTGTGCTCTTTCATAATTCCGCACCTGTTCATCATTTTTTTAAATTTTTTAGGCCAAATTAAATATTACTTCTTTTTTGAAATCTCTACCCAAAGCAAAGCAAAAAATTCACTTTGCTTCTTCAGTTTCCTATCATGTTGGTCCTATCTCAATTATGGTGTCCTTAACACATAGTAGGTAATCAATAAATACTGCATAAATGAAAGGTTGAAAGAATACGTGGTATTATCATCCCTAAGTTTCAAAAGAAAATGAGGCTCAGAATTTGCTTGCCAATATTGGACCAACTTATCAGAAGGGAATCTAAGATTCAAACCCAAGTCTTATGACTCCAAGGCCCCTGCTAATTTCTCAAATAGACTGATTCACATGAACTTGGTCACCAAATCCTTGAATATAAAACTAGTGCCACTCTTGAAGGTTTAACTGACTTGATTTTTAAAAAAGCAAAAGGCATCTTTATACAGAAGCAGAATTGTAATAGGCATTAAATGTAAATAGGTAAATGAAAGCCATCATATTCATATATGCAGTATAATCACAACAGATTAGTCAGGTAAAGCACATATATATAGGTATGTGCTACTGCAGCTAGGCACAGTAGCACATACCTGTAATCCCAGCAACTCAGGAGGCTGAAGCAGGAAGATCAGTCAGTCTCTGCAAAAGTGAAGCACTAATCAACTCAGTGAGACCCTGTCTCTAAATAAACTTGAAAATAGAGCTGGGGATGTGGCTCAGTGACCAAGCGCCCCTGAGTTAAATCCTAGTACCTGCCCCCACCCCCCCCAAAAAAAAGAGAAATAAAATATGGAAACAAAATTTAGCTAAGGAAAAGCATACTCTTCCAGAAATCTACCCTTCACTGACTGTCAGACAGATGACTGGGCTCAATTGATCTGGGTCTGAACTAGTATTTGATTCAACCACATTTCAGCATAGGAAAGAATGTGGAGTGCCCCTCAATGTTTGTGCTACTGAGAGGATATTAAAAGATTAATGCAGCATGTTAACTGTACCAACTTATCATTTTAGTCAAGGAAAGGAACTATGTGACTGGGTTTCAAAACAAATCGATTATTTCAGGTTGCTTGAGATTGTTTTAAGTGCTTGCAAGCAGAGTAAGAGCAGCCAGAACCCACATCTTTATTGTAAACTGATTAGCTATGTATCCCATTTCACGATGAATTCCAGCTGTGTAGACTACAGTCCCGATTGTTGAGCAATTCCAAAAAAACATTTCTACCTATCAGCACTGCCCTTCTAAATGACAGGGTCGTTGGCAGAGATAAGAAAAATCAGTTGTTCCACTTATAACAGTATTGAGAAAAAACATTCTAACTTTGGAAAGATTTTTTTTAAAAAGCATTTCTAAAGGAGACATTTGACCCCATTCATGAATACACAAACCCCTTTATTGTTGGATTTTTGTTATGTACTATTTCCTTGGCTATTTGGGGAATGAGATTCAGACTATGTAGATCACTGGTGTAATGTGTTGTAGCCACATGTTCTTGCCTCATGCTCTTCTTATGCATTCTTTTTCTGTACTAATTTTAAAGAAACATTATGCAATGTGCTGTCAATTTATGCAGAACTGTTGAAGTGTGATGTCATTTTGGTCAAAATTAGATTGTATAAATTCAGAAACCCTAACCTGAGATGATTCAATTTCCCAGATTACTAGATTTACATATTAATAACTCCTAGGGTATTTTTCTTTTCGCCAGCTCTAATTGCAACCAGAATTTATGGCTTGGAATCTTTTAAAATCCAAATGCAATGGCCAAGTGCTTAAAGTTTGGAGCCTTGCCACAGTGTCACAGAGACCTCAGCAGACACAAATCTAAAAGGTTAGGGATCTGCGCTTCATTCTCTTTCCCCCCATGGGAGGATTCTCAGCACATTATTCAAGATATACTCTAATATTCCCAGCAAACTCCAATGCCAAATGATAGCTACAAGAGTATTTATGGCCCATTGGTTCAAAATGTGTTCACTTTTCTATTCACATTCATCTTTATCATAATATCATGATATATAAAAATGATGAATTCACAAATTTTCTCCTGGGCTTCAACATGCCAACTTTCATAGTACTTATAAATGGGAAAATTTTTTAAAAAGTGAAATCTGGGTCTGGGGTTGTGGCTCAGTGGTAGAGTGCTTACCTAGCAAGTGTGGGGCCCTGGGTTCAATCCTCAGCATTGCATAAAAATAAATAAATAAAGATATTGTGTCCAACTACAACTAAAAAATAAATATTAAAAAAATGAAATCTGTTTTGTTTGTGCATGTATCCTGAGCTATGAGTTTGGGGTTTTCTTATACAGTAATAGGATCTTCTGTAAAGGGAAGGAGTTAGTGAAAGTTTTTTTTTTTCCAAGCCAAACTGTATCCAGCTTTATTAAAGATACTTTTCATAAACAATCATGGTATTTCAGGCAGGACATGGGCAGACAATCGTTAACAGTATACAACAACTTTCAAACTCCCTTCTTGAATGGACTACCAAAATCAGAAAGCCACTATAAAACCCAATGAAGTCTTCATTTGATGCTCTGAATAGGGAAAGTTTAGAGTGAGGGTTGACATTTCACATTTAGCATGTTGTTTAACAACTTTTCACAAGCAGACCCTGACTTTCAGGAAATGAAAGGAAAATGGCAAAAATTATTAATCTGAAGATCCACAATCTAGAAAAGGAACTGCTGCTCTTCTGAGGGACACTATTCTCAATGACGTCACTGGAAAGTCCAGATTGCCCCACACACTGGTAAAACCAACTGTTGGGAATCAGGTCCCAACAGGTTTAGGGGAGTTAAGTCTATGCCAATGGCAGAGAGGGTCAGGAGGACATACAGATGAGTTTGAGTTTTTCCATACCACAAGGCATTTGTGCCAAGGTGGCTATGTGTGCCAACATCAGGGAATCCCTTCCTCTTAGGAACAAAGAGGAAGTCTCTCAAAACTAGAAGGGAAAGGTGTCTTCCCCCACAGCAATCCAGCTTTGGAGACATTCTACTAGTGACATATGCTCCTTCCCCCCCAAAACAACAATGAAGTGTTCTGTGTGCTAACAACATAGCTTAAAAAAAAAAAAAGTAAAACAAAATTCTGCATTTTTATAAAACTTGATAAAAAATAGTATTTCAAACTGTACAGTCACCAGAAGTACACAGTTATCAAAAACGCACACACTTCACTTGGCATCTCCAGCACCTTCAGCTTTCTGTGCCTGGTCTGTTTTGGCATCTCCATTTTCTGCAGGGTTATTCCCATCCTTGCCAGTGTCAGCTTTTCCCTTTTTCCCTTTGGGTACCTTCTCTCCCTTCTTTGCAGGGGCCTTTTTAGGCTTGGGCTCTGGCTTTGGAGGAGCAGGTTTGGCAGACAACCTTGCAGATCTTCTCTGTGGTTCGTCTTTCACCTTGGCTTTATCTCCTTTAGCATCCCCTTCAGCCTTTCTCTTGGGCATGGTGGCGACGGCGGCGGGACGCAGGCGCTGGACGCGGGGATGCAGCGGCGCGCGGCTTTGGTCGGTCCGGGGGTCATTCTCGCCTCTTCTTCTTCACACTGCTCTAGTGAAAGTGTTGATGCCACTCAAATCATACCTGTTCTCTTAACAGATAGAAAAAGCAAGCATTGTTTGGTGGTGTCGTTCTCAACTTAATTAAAAGAGTTTTTATTTCCATGCACATTTTAATGGTCAATTAGAGAGCTATTCCAAAGGCTATAGCAGGTTGGCTTTAAATTTTAAACTCTCTTACCCCTATTGAATGGCAAAACAAATAGGAGTGTGTTTCCCATTGAAGATCTCTTTTTAAGGAAGGCCTCTATAGTGTACCATTGACATGAGTAATGATTAAACCCAAAACCCTGGGAATGAAATCTCCTGGCAGAAAACAACTGAGATGAAGAATCAGGTTAGGACTGAGGGGACCGGAATAGAAATCATATTCCTCAGAAATTTCTCTATATTACATATAATTCTACACAAACAAAGTTGCTGCAGAGAATGTCCAGATGCAAAATCAATCCCAGTATATTTACCTGATCAAGGAAGGCTGAGGTTCACAAACACAATACGAGGTATTAAGTGACTCTAGCAGAAGAGGTGAGAATAAGCACGGTGGAGTTCAGAGATCAAAGAGAAATCACATTTCTTTTGAATCAAAAATAAAAGGCTTTGTGGAATGTATTCATGTAAGATAGACTTAGAAAAGAGGAAGATATTGATAGATTGAGGGACAGGATGATATTCTGGGTAGTTGGAAAATAAGAACTCTTTATTATTATAAATAATCACTATATAATCTGGGTTTCAAATGGATCTCCTCCATTTGACAGTAATAACAGTAATATTAACAACTGAATATTGAGTACCATCCTATGTGACAAGCTCTTGTATTATTTCATTTAATTCTTTAAAATGCCCTATTATGTAGATACTCATCATTATTTTATGAATAAAGTAACTAACACTCCAAATATAAGGAAAATTCCTACGAAGCCAGGTCAAATTGACCAAACTCCATTCACATGACTACTACTCTCTCTCCTGCCTCCCTTTTGAACATAAGACAGTTCTTTATCCTCCGATTGGTAAAAATTCAACCACATTTGTGCAAAAAAAGCCTTGGAAGGGATTCACTAAGCCAATTCCTCCTGTGATTAGCACCTCTGCTTTGGGAGAAGGGCCTGGGATATATTAATAGTCCCCATGGCTGAGACTATGGGAGAGAGTTGGCTGTGCGCCATGATGCATACAGTGAGGGCTCTGGGGATAAGCTGCAATGAGCAAATGCTGATCCTGCCTCATACCAAGTATATGACTGTGGGCAAATTCCCTTCTGCACCTTGCTTTACTTCACCCACAAAACAGGGGTTGTACTCCTATAATCCCAGTGGCTCTAGAGGCTGAGGCAGCAGGATAGAGAATTCAAAGCCAACCTCAGCAACGGGGAAGCACTAAGCAATTCAGTGAGACTCTGTCTCTAAATAAAAAAAAAAAAATACAAAATAGGACTGGGGATGTGGCTTAGTGGTTGAGTGCCCCTGAGTTCAATCCCCAGTACTAAAAAAAAAAAAAAAAAAAAAGGGAATTATAAAGGTGCCTCCCTCATAGTTTGTTCTGAGAGTTAAGTGAGGCAATACATGGAAAGCATATACTTCAGCTTTATCTGGTAATTTTGTGAGTACACAATAAATTTTAGGTATTATTTTCAATCAAATATGAACATTAGCTTTAGCCCCATGGCGTTATAAAAGAGAAATTGGAGCAGATAACACAGGCAACACTGATTCCTTTATCTAGGGTATCATAGGGTTCCTTTTTGTATCTCCCTGTCTTTGGACTTTGTTCTTTATTTCTATATAAGAAAGCACAGTCCTTGATAAAATAAGTGAGTTTCCAAGAGACACATAGAAAGCCAAAGGCAAAGAATCTAAAAATATGAAGCTTTTTTCATTCCTCCAAGTCAGAGATCATAAATCATTTGCAGAATAAAAAATAAAGTTCGGTCCTAATTACCAAAGAGGAGGAATACAATTATCTTTTAAAACCCACTCTTGCATCATGGAAAACTTTTATCTGTTCTATTTAAAATGGCAGAACCATTCTTCTTTGCAGATTCTCAGCCATGGGATAACTAGATATGAGGCACACAGTGATGTCATCAGGTAAAGGGGTGTAGGGGGAGGGGAGGACTGAAGGTTAGTCTGGCAACTGAACACTCATTCTCCTATTTTTAGATCACCCTGAAATTCTCTGCTTTCAATGGCATTTGAAAATTGCAATTTTTTTTTCAAATTACAGTTACAGAGGAAGAAAAAATGACAATATTTTATCTATGTTTATCTTGAAAAATTTCTCAAGAGGCAGCCCTCAAAACCTTGAAATACTGTATTCTATATTAGGCAACACAGGACAGGCTGACTGTACGGGAAGATCTGCTATGGGAAGATCTGCTGTGGGAGTCAGTCCTGCCCTTCCTCTGCCCTGTGTTGCAAGGAACCACATTTCTCAGGCTCCCTTGCCCTCTAGTCTGTAGGTATGCTTGGCCCGTGGGAGGCAATGATGGCAGATTGGATGACAGGCTAGGAAGACAGGCCAGGGTGTTTCTTCTCTTCTCTCTGCCTCTAGAGGCACCCCTCACACAGACTGATCCTCCTACTTCCCAGCAGGCAGCCTCTCATTCTGTGGTTCCAGCTGTGGGACTCTGGTCATTCAATGTTCCATATCCTCTGTGGCCCCCCACCTCTAGGTGTGTGGTCACTGCCTGCTGTTGTTAATCTCTGGGTTTCCTCCTGCCTCCTGTTGGGTTTTGTGGGCTGGACATCACTTGTGTAAACAGTGTCCGGTATGAAATTTCCTCTGTCTGGAAGGTTCACATGGAATACTTCCTACCTAGAATCTGACTGATACACTGTGTAACCCTTCAATCCTAATGCTATTGGTCAGTTTCCCTTGCCACATTCTGAAGCAGGCACTTTGTTTCCCAAAATTGTCCTATTTCTCATTCTGCAGCTACTTCTTATTGAGTGCTCCCCTTTAGGGTCCCAGTGGCTTTACAGTATCATAGATAGTGTGTAGAGTCACCAGTGACTTACTTCTCTTTCCTTTTTCTAACCCACAGCTTCTCAAGGTGCCCATTAGCAGTTTAGTGAGAAAGTTAACCCGTTATCTTAACAGCTGACAACATCTTATTGTGGAACCCCTGCAGTGAATTTATATGTTTAAAAAAAAAACTCACCATTTTTGCTGCTATAACAGAATACTTGAGATGGGAGTCATTTATTATAAAGAGAAATTTGAGGATTCATAGTTCTATATTCCAAGATCAAGGGGCCAGCATCTTGTTGCTGTGTCATTCCTTGGCAGAAAGGTGGAGAGCAGGAGAGAGAGCAGGAGAAGCCTGAACTCCACCTTTTATAATGACATCGATCCCACCCTTGAGAGTAGTGCCCTTCTGACCTAATCAACTCTCAATACTGTTACAGTAGCAATTAAATATCAGTATGCATTTGGAGAAGACAAATATTCAAATCATAACATTCCCCCAAAGCCAGAACCCTTCCAGCTTCACTTATGTTTAATATGATTTTTGCTGCTTTAACTACCCTTGCTCAAAATGCCTCATAATTCAAATCCAACACCATTTTTGTTCTTACAAGAAATCTGTTGCCATGGAGCTTTGAGAGTTGATGTTCATCATGGTTCTGCATTCCTCTCCTTTCAACATCACTGCCACCCTCAGGCCCATGCTAACCTTCACCTGGATGATTGTGTGATGTTCACCAGGACACATACATCTGCCTCTCAGTTTTCCCAGCTCGTGCTCATCCCATGTAAAGTTTAATCAGCCTTAAGATCATTTTCATAGTTAGTTCTTAATCAAAGGTGTTGTGTGCTTATATTGCTTACAAGATAATTAAAAGTTAACTTGGCAGTCAAGTTCTCCACAATCACTCAAAATACACATTCTCATGCCTTCCTCACATGCGGAACCTCTCGGCTGATCATTCTGAACAACACAAGTTTAGTTTATGATTTGTTTCCTTGAAAGATGATCCCCAAGTCAAACATGAAGTCAATGAGCAAGACAGTTAATTTTCGAATCTTCATTCACCCGTTTATCATGTTTGGGGTTCTAAAGGTAGTTGTGGTGTTCTGCAATTCTCTATAGGCTAGTATCTATTATGGTTCCATAGTGAACCATTTGGGTTCCTGAGAGAATGAGTCAGGTCTAATGAGAAGGAAACATTTATATAGAGAACTGAATTTGCATTAGAAAAATCCATGGTGCATATGATGATACCTTTTAATTCTCCCCTCAAGTGGTTGCTCCAAGTATTTGCTTTCTGTATACTCCTGAATTCTAGATATGAATTAGAATCCTAGAGGCCTTTTGGACCAAGACACAAAACCTAACAAATTTGATCCCTGGGAAAAACAATTCTAGATTTCACAGATTCCATGAGCACTTCAGAAATAAGACGAGTCTTGGAGATTAGATGAGGCTCATTGGTAGGTTGGAGTTTGACTGAGCTTGCCCAAAGTGCCCTATGGCCTGGCAACTGCTCCAACATTTAGAATCATTAAAAGACTAAAATAGTGCTGGGGTTGTGGCTCAGTGGTAGAGTGCTTGCCTAGCACGTGAGGGCACTGGGTTAGATTCTCAGCACCACATAAAAGTAAATCAAATAAAGGTATTGTGTTAAAAAAAAAAAAGCTAAAATAAAAAATCTTTTAGTGATATATGCAAGGACTTGCTAAGGACAAGCAAACAGGCCGTTGATTTTAGGAGACCTCTATAAAATGATCAAGAAAGAAAATATGAACTTGAACAGTTTAGTATTATCCATAAATATTCTGCTGATTTATCTCATCCACTGAGAGCTTCAAAACAGTTTCTAAATCTTTTACTGCCCATCTGTGCTAAATGAGAGTGGTTATGATAGCAGGAAATAAACTTTGCTAATTTACTGCCACAGTTAAAATTCATAACACAATTCTTTTATTAAAAATAAGGTACTAAAATCATAGAACATAACTACTTGTGCAGACAGATAGTCTTTTCAATAAAATTCAATATTCTAAGGATTAGTTTAGAAAATATTTTAAATGAAAAAATCTTATAAATCCTCGTCTGCAACCAATGGCACCTCAAGTCGGCACAGTTATGTTCTCTTTAGGTGAAGTTATGTCCTGTCATTCATCATCCTTCTCCCTTCCAGCTCAGTTTGGGTGGCTCCTGATTTCTAATACTAAGCTAGGAGAAATGCCTAGAGCAGCAAAGGGTAAGCATATCAAGGAGCTGAATCTCTCACTTGGCTTGTGAGCTCAAAGGTGAAAGACTTTTTAAGGTTCTCATGTATGATTTTACAACATACCACCCAAATCACTACACTGTCTCCCTTAATTTTTCCCTCAATTTCTTTGATTCTTTGTATTGGAGAGGAAGAAGAAGAAAAGTGGCAAAAGCTGTCAATGTGATAAACTGACTCTTTGTGGTGCAGAAGATCACTAGAGGAGACTGCAAAATCTAAGACCTCCAAATCCCTTCCAATAACCACAAATATGCAATCTTCACTATCAAGCCACATACCATAGATATTCTTGAGAGCAAATATTATGTTCAAAGGTAGAAAAATACATACGTGTGTATGTAATATACCCACAGGGGAAAATATTGAAATATTGAAATATTTTGGCCTTAAAGTATAATAAATACTGACTAGAAAAAAGTCCTACAATTTCTAGGTTAAATAAGGAAATTTTGACATAATTAAGGCATAAAAAATCTGAGGGAAAAGGAGAAGCAATGGTAAAATTGATAGGCAACCTCTATATTTTTTTCAGGCATTAAAATGGTTGAAAATCAGATTGAAGTCTCTTGAATTTGATTTTTGTAATAACAGAGAATCACAAACTCTTTCTGAAATGAGGAAAAAAGAGATTCCAGGAGTCATTTATGTACAACTAAAAATTTATATTACTTATTTAGATAATATAAGGAAAAAAAGCAATCATTTTTGTTCCTAAATACTTAAGTCATCACAATTTTCCTGGCATGTTTTAACTAGTTAAACCTTGACATGTTATTCTATTTTGCAATTTTTAAAATATTATTTTGGTTTTAACAGCATGACGAGGAAGAAGAAGATAGTGATAACTATTACCACACCCTAAATTAATGAATATTGACAAGATTTATAAAGAAAAACAAATTTTGTATTTTAGGCATTTTTTCTCTTAAGTACCTCCCGGTTTAGTCTGAAATTTTAATGCACTACAAAGAGAAAGCCAATCAATTTTAGGAAAAACTAAATTATTCTGAGAGAAATTCATGAAAATACTCAAGAAAATGAAGAAAAAGAAAAGTACTGAGGGAAATAGCTTGGCTAGATATTAAAATATTGCAAAGGTATATATTTTTACAATATGTTATCAACTAATAAAATAATAAACAGGTATATGAGTGGAACATGGAAGAAAATACAGAAACAAAAGAAAGTAAATAATAATTTAATATAGGATAAGCTAAAACTTCAAAATAGTTAAGAAAAAAGTGGATTATTCAACAAAATGTGTTCCGCTCAAGGTTGGTTATTAAATCCATGTGTGTGAATATGTGCACACAGACATATATATACATATATTTAGATTGCTATCAAATTATAACCATATTATTGACACTTAGACATTCACATAGAAGTCAAGATGGTTTCTAAAAATAAAAAGAGATCAAGACTCTATTTCTTTTAAGATTTGAACACACTAAAATAGACGTGATGAACTACAGGGACGCTGGCTGAACATTCAAACTCAGCCATCAGAAGGCACTGGTTTTGGAAACAATGTAGAGCTAATGTCTGATCTGGTCACCAAAGGGTACATGGAAGTATTCCTTGGAGGGAAAAAAAACATGGTCCTATTGTGTCTACTGAAACATGATGACCAAAAGCTCTAATTCTGATTCTTACCAGTTTAGAAAAGTTGTGTCCATGGTTGAACACTCTTGGGGAACTTAACTCCTCTGTACTCTAAAAAATTGCTGTGAGGAATGGTAATGGGGAAATGGAGCTTGCTGAAGGTTGTCCAACCTCTGCATCAAGGTGGAATATGCCAGAGGAGCCCCTGGCTTGAGTCAGAAACCCTGGTCTTGCCCACATCATATATAACACTATGGGGCAAAGGAAGCCAGGGTTCCATAACTATAGGCAGTTGGGGGTTTGGAATTGTCAGGATTTTATTATTGGGGAAACATGGATTTGCTTTGATGTCACAGACCAGTCAGTCTTGAAGATTTGATTTATATGTATATTTGTGTTTCTGGATTTGGCTTTTAAAGAAGGTGCTATGTATGGCAAGTATAAAATCCTAGATGAAAGAATAAATATCAGTGCATTAAGCATAGCTGCTGTTGGGTAGGTGGAATGCCTAGCATTTTTAATGTTTGTTTGTCTATATTTTCTGAAATCAAATATTGAGCTTTTAACAGCAAAAATGTAATTTTATTGTAGGAAAAATATTTTTAACTGCAATTCTAGTGAGTATTGATCTTGCTGATATTTCATTTTTTCTCATGATATTCAGAAAAAGTAATCACTCTGTAATTTATGCCTTATCCAAAATGAGTACCTTTTCCTTTGTTCTTTGACAACATTCACAATTGCAATGATTTTTAATTTTTCAGCTCAGAAGAATATCTACACTCAATGAATATGGCAGAGAAAACTCAGAATTTTCTATAGAAGAAATACGTTTGGCAATAAGATGTGAAGTGCTCTTTAGGTCATTAAAGTTTTATTATTTGGAGCATGTATTGTACTCCCCAACTGATGACAAAACAGAAATATTAAATCAGATTTGTGAGATGGTGTTATTAAACGCTAGGCTAAAAAATGACCTATAGCTTTCTCAAGACATTAAGCTGTTGGCAAACAACCAAGTTCCTCTGCAGGCAAAGCGATGAATGTAAATGAGAGTCCTTTAATTCATGGTACATCTTAGTGATGAGGTCTTTCCTTCACTCCCAAAGAACAGCATGAAGGGGAGTTTGATATTCATTTATCAATTGTAAGTAGAACTTCCGTTGCCTCTGTTTTCCTCTTAACTGCAGTTAAAATTATTTTTCCTACAATAAAATTATATTTTTGTTATTAAAAGCTCAATAGTTGATATCAGAAAATATAGACAAACAAACATTCCCCAAGTCCATGTTTATTGGGGAAAGAAAACACCTTCTTACACCCAATGACTGTACTCTTTTAATTCCTAATGAACCACGTCATCATCAGGACGTGGTGAGTCCTACAGTATTACTGCATTGAAAGCTGATGAGCAGAATCCTTCAGGATTAGTGATACTCAGAATTACCTCAGAGAGAATGATGGAATTAAGACATTTATAACCAAAAGGACTTGAAAGACCACCTAAATCACCTTTGTCATTTTTAGTTAAAGAAACAACTGGAGGCCTAGAGAGGTTAACAGTTACAAAGCCAATGACAACCAATGAAACTGGAATGCAGACACTTTTTTTTCCCCTGAAATAGTACTGTGTCTTTTTTAAACCTTCAAGTTTTACAACTCATTTTAGAAGACAATACTTTAACCTACTTTTAAGATTTTCTAGATTTAGGGGTACTAAGAAACAGACTTCATTCTGTACAACTTCACTAATGAACTATTTTTTCCATACAAAATTCCTTGTATATATTTTTCATCATTGATTCATTTAATGATTTTAAGTTTTTCTCCACATGCCAAGGATAATTTCAATTGTATGTTTAAGCAATGCATTAGTCAGGGTTCTTCGGGCAAACCAAACCAATAGGATGTGTGTGTGGTAGTGCAGGAAGAGGGATCTATTTTAAGAAATCAGTTCCCACAATTGTGGAGGCTTATCATGTCCAAAGTCTCCAGGGTAGGCTGGCAGGATGGAGACTCAGGGCAAAGTTGTATCTCATTCCACAACAGCCCACAAGCAGAATTCCTTCTTGCTTGGGGAGATCAGTCTTTGTTCCATTAAGGGTTTCAACTGATACGAAGAGAACCACCCACAATATGGAGGGTTATCATCTCTACTCCAAAACCCCAATTTAAATGTTAATATCATCCAAAAACACCTTCACAGAAACATTCACATCAATGTTGGAACAAATATCTGAACACAAATATGTGATTCAATATCTGGCTCCTTCAAGGTATCATAAAATTAGCCATCATAAAAGGAAGGTCACCATATGGGTCAGAGGCTGTCTTGAAACTAAAAAGTCCAGTTGGCATTGAACCACAAAAACAAGTTTCTGGCTCCTTTGTCACTGCTGCAGTTTGACTGGATGACTAGTTGGTAGCTCTTGCTCTTGATCCCACCAACAACTAAAAGGATTGCTTCATTGCTTTCATGTTTTCAGAAAAGTTAACAAAATAAGTAAATATTCCTTGATGGGTCTTGTCACCAACTCCAGGAAAATCCAGAGACCCAAGGAGACTGCTATGTGCATTGACGCCACTCAGGTTCCCATTCAGAGCATCAGGGGAAATTATAATCCAGCTGACCTGGCATCAAACACCTTTTCCATGGCAGTGTGGGGGTGCCTGGCTGCTCCCCAAACCAGAGCTAATCTTTTTTATGGAAATTAGACAACTACAACATCTGAACATATGGCGACTGAGTGTCCTCCAAAATGTCTAAAAGTTAGAAAAAAGACCCTGGTAGTACTAAAGATCCTGATTAGAAAGGAGGGTGAGGAAGAGGAGACCAAGGATAGGCTCTCCTTTGAGCAGCCTTGGTTTGTTTTATTCATAGGGAGGTGAGGTTGTTATTCTAGACCCTCTGAGGCTGGAAAGCAGCAACACTTCAAAAGGTGACCAACTCCTGGGGAGCAGAGTGAAAAAGGCATTTATTTCCCTCCTGTCTCCAACCACAACAGAGTTAGACTTCTAACTTCAAACCCAAATCCTGCATTGCACAGATCAATTTATTGAAAAATTCTTGCTAAATATCTATGTGCAAAATAAGAATTGCTTATTTCTATGAACTACTTTTAGCCTATTGCAGTGAAATTTGACTGCCATTCATTTTAATGCTCCAATAATAAATCATACTCCTCTTTAAAATATGAACTTCACTACATATAAATCACATGCTAAATGGTATTATATTTCAAGATGCTTCCACACTTTTGGAACTGCTAATTAAACACAAATCAGAATCTAGTTTCGTGCTCGGTTAAGAACAATCCTTCCCCGTGAGTTTTAGGGGCACAGCAGGTCATCTTGTTCAATATATTCCCTCCAGCAACAATGAAGTGTGTCATTATTCCCACTAAATTCTTTGATTATTTTCAAGTTTATCAGGACCAAGATAGCTTAAGTGTCATATGATCACTTTGAGCATTAGCACTCTAATAAAACAATAATTAGTCCTTCAAAATGACTCCTTGAAATAGCTTGTCTTTCTTGATGATCTGTATTCATTCATGAATAAAGAGACATATTTGAATAACTGGATGTTTTTTAACTCAAAGATGTCAAGATGAGGAACCAACTAAATATGCAGAGAACAATACAGCTCAAAAAATTCTAAATTAGTCAGAAAATGTTTATGCCTCAGATATCAGTGGATGACTCTAGAGAAAAATGAATTTTGAATAAATAACCTTTATTTTTCACTTTTCAAATCAAAAGGAGTTGATAAAGTAATTTACTTACAGTCTTCTTAGAGCAAGCTCATAGACTCAACCAGTATGTTCGATGGGGATAATGTTTTTGTTCAATTCATTTTCATTGGCAGAAAAAAAAACTCTTCAAATTTTTCTTTTATTTTTTCTTGGGATTGTATGATACAAGTACTCAGAAATATTCTAACATTTTTATCATTTTATTCCTTGAAATCTAGTCAAGATTATCTTGAATTAGCACTTACAATTTTAAACTTGAATAAAAGAAATGGTGAGCATCTACCATGATTTGAATGTGACCCCCCCAAGTTCATGTGTTAGAAACGTAATCCCCAGTGCAACAGTGTAAAGGGATGGGGCCAGTGAAGTGGTTAGGACATGAGGGCTCTGCTCTCACAAATAGATCTGTGCATTACCATGGGGAGTGGCCTCCTGACTAAAGGGTGAGTTCAGCCCATGTCTGCAGCCTCTTCCCTCTGTCTCTCACTGCCATGGGATGAGCATTAAGAAAGCCCTCATTAAATGCAGACCTCTCATCCAAGGACTTCTCAGCTTCTGCAACTATAAAAAACAACTCTTTATTCTTTATAAATCACCCAGTTTCAGGTATCCTGTTACAAAAGTATGAAATGAACTAAGATGGTTTCTCAAATTATTTTCACTCTGTTCATATATATTCACTAAGACATGCCCCCTTTGCACAGAATTCTTTGAAGTTTGGGAAGTATTCAATTACTGAAAAAACATATATTTATTATAATATGGGCTTAGAGGTTAAGGTAGATTGTAATAAAAGTTTTAAAAGGGAGTCCCTATTTATGCAATAGTATATGTAAACACAAGGCACTGTTTATGTAGATAAAATTGCTTCCATTTAAAACAAACATCTAGACTAATCAAACTCAATAATAGTGACTACAGTAATTTTTTAAGTTTCTTTTAATGTTAGACATATATAAATTGAGTGAGGCTAAAACTTCATCTGAGCCAATGTTAAATAAGCTGAGTAAGAAAAATTGCCACAAAGTTCTTCTCCTTTTAATATTTTGAATGGGGAAAAAAAAAAGCCAATTATATCAAGTTAAACGAGAAAGGATCTGAAAAAGCTAGAAGTCAGTGTATAAGGTTTGGTAATAATACAACCTAAAGGACTGTGTAGTGAGAGCTAATACAGTTTTCTCTGTGGTTCAGGAAGCACTGAAGAATCATCTTAGAAATTCAGATGGCACGTGCCTAAGCTCGACATTGTGTCACTTTCCTCTGTGCCCAATCTAGGTCACATAGTCAAATAGTCCTCAAGTACCTAAGTACAATTACATGTGTTTAAGTCTTCATCTAAAAAGAAATGTATACACACATAGACACAAAATCACATGCCTATAATCTGACCACCTTCTTCAAATCCTGCCCTTTATAACCACAGTCATCTATATCTCAATGGTAGCTACTTAGTATTTCTTTATCCCACTGTATCTGAATTCTGACCCACATCTTAATCAAAATAATTTCACCAAGTTGTTTCATAGTCTCAGAAAGCATTTTAGTTCTTACTTGATTTAATTCCTCAGCATTGCCACTGCTGAGCATTTTGTCTTACCAAAGCCCTTGACTTCCAGGACAACATCTTCTGCTGGAATATGCCATCTATCGGTTACTTATTACTAATTGAAATATTTTTGTATCTTGTGTACAGGGTTGTATCTTTCAATCCTGAATTACTTCATAGATTTATCCCTTCTCATATTATAAGTTAATCATAGTTTTTAATCACGTGTCGGTCAATTCCAAATAAACATCTCTAGAATATAGACCTTATTCTCTCCATGTTCTCTATGTCTAATTGCCTACTGTGAGATTTCATTTAAAGTCTCATAGACATCTCAAATTAAACATTGCCCAACCACTGTTTCTCTAGAAGCAAATCTGCTCCTCCTCCTATTTGGCCTGTCTCAAGGTAATCTTTTATTTCCTCTATCAGCCACATACACTTAGTCTTTTCCTGGCCTCCTATTAACACACCACCCTCTTAGCATTCCCTGGGCTATTTCCATACTTTAGTTTTTCTCCATGGGATTTGTTCACCATCTAATATTCCTAATATTTTACTTGTTCATCTTATCTACTATCAATTTTTTCTCTTTAGAGAAAAAGTGCCATGGGTTTGGAGATTTTTTTTTCCCCTAACTTGTTCAAAGCTGCAAATCCTAAACACTCTTAAGTAGGAAGTTCTTTCCAGCACCATCTCTAGATTTGCTTTTATTGACTATTTTTTTTCACTTGTTATCAGATCCTTTCCTGTTTCTTTGAATGTACAGCAATTGTTCTATTGAATGCTGAGCACTTTGGGTAATATATTGTAGAAGCATTGCATTATGCTGTCTTCTTCTGAAAAGGATGGAGTTATCTGTTATAGAAAGCTGACATTACTGAAGATTTGTCTTATCATGCTGAGACCAGGCTTTTGATTTTGTTGGGATGGTCTATTCCAATTTTGCTTTTCCTCCTAAAATGTCAGATACTCCTACAGTGTGCCCTTTATGGGATCCAGTGAATATCTAGGGGTTTCATCAAGATCTCTCCACTCTTGATGAAACTCAAGCATCTTCCCTGAAACTCTCAGACTCCTTGAAGAGGTTCTCTACCAAATCTCCTGAAATCTCACTCTATGCTTGTGTGGTCCAGGAATTGATCAAACCTGAAAGAAGTTTCTGCTGAGATATCTGGGGTATGTTTCTCTGTAGCTCCCCCATTTTGGATGCCCTAGCACCAAATCTCAGCTAGCCTTGCAGTCACTATTTCTGATCTCTACATTCATCATCTGACAAAATCATGATCTCTTTGGATTCTCCCTCCTTACTGTGGCCTAAATACTGCTCTTTGAGAAAAATCTGTGTGAATCTGTAGTTTACCTTGTGTGTTTCTCCCTTCCCAAGGATGATAGCCCATCATTGAGTTGCTATCCAATGCCAACAAATATTGTTTTATACATTTTATTCATTTTTCATAGTTATTTACAGTAGAAGATTACGTTACATAGGAACTATTGATAATGACCAGAAAGAGAAATATCTCTTTAATCATTGATTCATTCCAAAAATATCCTGGAATGAATCAGTGATTAAATCCTGTTGATTCTCCTGACTATTCCTTGAACCCATATTTTCCCTTTCCCTATTGCCCGTATTTTAATTTATGCCACTAGACCCTGTAGCCTGGTTAATTGTGACAATGCTCTGACTGAGCTTCTTGTCTCCAGTTCTGCCACATTCCAAACCACTCATCATAATCCCATCAGTGATTTTTGTTTGTTTTTTAATATTACATGTTACCCCATCTGAAAAAAATCCACTGAGATTTCTTCATTGTCCTCAGGATGAAAACCAAACTCCTTGTCTACCTCAAAATCCTCCATCTCTTCCCTACTCTTCCCACCACCACCCCAACACACACTGAAAGTTACCTTCAGTTCCTGGATAAGCACTGTTCTCTCACCTCCAGGTTCTTATATGTGCTGCTACTCCTGCCTGAAATAATCCCATATTCTGACTAACTCCACTCCTCTGCTTAGATGTCATGTGTCCTGGGAAGTCTGCAGAGATTTCCTGGGCTGGATTAGGTCCCCTGTTTGTGCTTATCTTGCACATAACAATATTGTTATTATGTTCTATATGAAATACGCTTTGACCACCACCAACATTTACTAAAGACCTAGTGCATGCAAGGGAAACAAGTCCCTCTCCCTCAGCATCCCACATTTCATCTTTTAACTTAGGACCCAATTCAGCTATGAAAAAATAATCACAAACACATTAGAGAAACAGAAGATTGGGTGGGGTTAGAAAGAAGGGCTTTTCATGAGGTGTCAAGAGCTATGATAACATAACCACTTTGCTATCAACTTATACTTAGTTTAAAATATAGTAAGAAACAACATGGATATTTCATCCTAAACTCTCTAACAGGGGCTGGGGTTGTGGTTCAGGGGCAGAGTGTTTGCCACACACACATGAGGCACTGGGCTCGATCCTCAGCGCCACATAAAAATAAATAAACAAAATAAAGATATTGTGTCCACGTATAACTAAAAAAAAACTTTCTACAAACTGGCTTTTCTTAAGAGAGCATTTCTTACTCTGCATTTCTGTTGGATTTTGATGAATAATACAAGTGACAGTCAAAGATATGTTCTAATAAACTGGGAAGAAAAATATCATTGACTTTTCTCCATTAGGAGTGATATTGAAAGCCACAAGATGATAAAGTTTCTCACTCCTATTTTCTGAACATATATAACAAGTGCTTTTCAATGGCCTCAAATACTTCCTGGAACTAGGTGGGGCATATTAAAAACAAATAATCAAATAATTTTTTGCTTTGTTTTTAATAAATGGTTGAAATCAAATACTTAGATGGACACCATCTGATCATAAAACTTGATCATAAAAGGGTATGCTAAATTTGTCTTGGAAAGTATAATAATCCAAATATATATAGTTAAAATGTTAATTTATTTGGGAAGGTTCATAAAAGAAAATTTTGGTATATTTCAATTACTTATTTACTGTGATGCAAGGATATAGATGCTAAAAATTATCATCTGAAAAAATGTCTATTAAGAGTTAATATTATTTTTTTAAGTTTTGAGTAGTAAGTTGGATAATTATAGATACCACTTTCTGGTCCTGCTATACACAGTGGAGTTTAAAGCATTTACAATAATAGTTTCATTTATTTTCTATCAACAAACTGATTAGCAGCACTGAATTAGTCTATACTTTACAACCAAAGACAGTTAGGCATTTGGGGTTCACTTTATTTCTCTATCATCACAAGATTATTTGGTGCCTCCTCAGAAGCACAAGAAGCATCTTAGATTAGGCTTACACAATCAGCCTGGTTCTAAAGAGAGATACTTGCTTATTAACAGGACAACTTGCATGGGGCTCTGCCCAATGAACACTAGCATTAATTTGTGTGCTTTTGATGTGTTGTTATTACACTAAGCACTTTGCAAGCATTAACTCATTCAATCTTTCATTACACCCATTTTATAGATGAAGAAATTAAGACACAGAGTTTAGTTACTTGACTGAGATTTACAGCAAGCAAGTAGTCTGGCCCCAGAACTTCACTCATCCTAGCCATATCCTAGTCGACATCTCCACCAAACCACCTTTCTATTACACCCCACAATGTTGCCTTTATGAGTGATCAAGTCCTTCCTTAATTTCCATTTGAACTTTGCCTTCTTCATCAAGAACAAGTAGAAGAGTTGAAATGTTTTACTTTTCTTAAAATCAGTTCACTTAGGGTAGCAAGGACTTTAAAACCTAAGGCTAGCAATTAAACAAGTGGGGACTTCACAGGAAACATTTATTTGTCCCCAGAGAGTCATTACAGCTCGCCTAGATTAAGAAAGTGAAGCTGTTTGTGCTTTCGAGGGTTCAACAAAACCCACATGTCAGCTGCCCTGGGCTGTATTCACCAGAGAATTCCATGGAACTCAAGCCTCGTGCACATGTTTTAAAATCCAACGGATATTAACAATATGATAATGCCAAAAATCTAGTTCCAAAGACTTAGTCCAGACACATGGCTTTCATCAGATCCCCAAAACTCAAGAGAGATTTCTATTTGTCACTGATCAAAGGAAGCAGCAGGAGCTGATACAGGCACAAGAAAGGACATGTGCAGTGTCCTCCACCCAAGCACATCCCTGAGCAGAGCTTCTCTAGAAATCTCGACAGCACGGCAGCATTGGCTTATGATATGCCAATGAACGGACATCTCCTTAAAGGCAAATCCCCTTAGATCAGTCTTGAAATAGGGACCTAATTTAACATGAGATGCCTTCCTCAGCAGCGTGTATATTGCCAGAGAGACCACTTACTCATGTGAAGGTCATGCCAACTTACTTCCAAACATGAATGGAGTGCAGCACAAAACCACACGACTCCTCAAGCATGCTTACCTCTGCACAGACAAAACAGCTTTATTTGGAAGCATGGCAAAGGAAGAAGGAAAGGCACCTGCAAGCCATGAAGCTTATTAAGCAAAATTGTTTTCTGAGTCAAGTACTTGAGATACCCTCAACTCTAATTAATGTCTCTTGCACATGCAGCCTCATAGCTAACATTCACTTTCCTAATCTAAGCCATATGTTCGTTCCTTCCATAATTTTAACAATATAAATAAAAATTATTGGTGTTTTTTAAACTGAATATTTCTATTACAAAATCAAACAAACATTCTTACCCAGGCTGATGCTCTATGCTATGATCAATGGGGGAGAAACTCCCTCTCTGCAAACACTGTCACATTTCTTTCTTTTACTATAGTCCATGAACAGAGGTGAGGCCTTCCATGGTTTCTTCAATGTTGCATTAAATATTTCATTCAATCCAAGCTTCTACAGAGGTAGAACTTTTCACATTAAAAAAGCGATAGATTGAAAAGGGGACAGCTGAGTGCAATATAGAAGCTATACAGTTGTAGTATAACCATCACATTTCTCATAAGGCAAAAGAGGTTTATAGTTTACAGTAAGGTTCAGAAAATAATATGCTAGGTTTTTTTTTTTCAGAAGTTAAGAGTGTCAGTCAAATTCATTTAGCTTCTAAATACCTTCCCTTACCTCTAAATATTATTGTATATCTGTTTTCACTGTAAGAAATGTTCTTATGTTCTTTATGTACAGGGCTGTAGTAAAGAGAAATGTACAGATATATATGATGTCACAGCTGGGAAAGATTCTAGTGGTTATAGGTCAGGTGATCACAATAACCCTCAGTATGTATCCCGAATTCCTGGTAACTTGAAGATGGATTCTTCCTCAGAGGATTAAAATTCAGTTCTTCTAAGGTAGAGCTGGAGAAGCCAGATACCCCATTTTTAAAAAGCAAACTTGAGGATTCTAATGTGTGGCCAGGCATGGAAAGCACTGATCTCCTCCATCCATCTCTTTGGAGGCCAGTAATATTAAGTGATTTATTCAATGTCCTAGATGGTGGCTTATAGCAGAAGGGGGATTAAAACCTCAAAACCTCCACATCTGTGCATTTTCCTCTGCAGTCTACATGCTCCTGTTTAAGCCATGCTTTTTTAAAAGAAGAATCAATCCGATGATAGACTTATCTTTAGAAAACAAAACGAACCCTAGAACTACTTTGTTACTATTCCCTCTTCCAACCCCCTTTCCCTGAATTTTGTTTTTCTGTCATTTTAATCTCTCCAGAACGCCAGCTGTGAGTTAGTGGGTATTACTATGTAACTCCAGAATTAACATAAAAATATCAGTGAGCTATTCCAGAATTGCCAAAGTAGTACTGATGTGAACAGTGCCAAACACACACACAAAAAACGACTCCTATGTACTTACACATTAAAATTATAACAATAGCAGCCCCCAAAAGCATGCTGTGTCAGGCACCATACTCCATTTGACTCAGACCATCTCACTACATTCTCACAACTATTTTATGAGGCCCTTATATCATTGTCCCTACTTTACAGATAAGAAAACTGAGGCACAAAAATTTAGTTTTGCTTGTCTAGGAGCTGATAGTCAATTTAACCTTGTTATTATTATTTTTTTAAGTTTAGTCTCAATATCAGAATGTGAAATGTCCTCCAAAAGTACTTTATTACTTTGAATCATGAGAAACTAATATTTACAATGCAGTTTTAGGAGAACAATGTACTCATTTTTCATCCATTCTCATTTACACATGACAAGTGTAACAGCATCACTATTTTGCTGAAGAGAAGCTAAGGCTCTGGGAAGTATATTCACAGGTAAAAGGTAGCCAAACCCAAATTTGCACCTTTGTGACTCTGCATGCCGTACTGCTCTCAAGCCACCACACTGCTTTAAATCTGAAGATTGCTTCATGGCTCTGATGAGCATTTCATATGGTCAGTCCCACCAGGAAAGCAGTATAAAACTGACTACAAACAGCCAAAAAATGAATGCCTTGCTGTTCAGATTAAACTGTTGATTATACTGAAATTCATGGGTACACCAGGAAACAAAATAAATTGTGACAAATCTCCCCAAAGATTTCGTTGCACATCCTTTTATTTTTATTCACATAGTCTGTGTTTACTGAGCTGTAGTAAAGGATGCATGGGCTATTTTTATTCGGAGTAAGGCTGTAACACCAGCCAAGCAGAAGGACCCATCCATGACCAGAATGCAATGGCCTTCATTATCTTCCAACTCACTACTAAATGACTCACAGAGAGCTGCCAGATGGTGTTTTCTTTCACCCCTTGCCTTTCACTTATTTAATTATTTTAACATAGTTTTTGTTCTGATGCCATGGTGTCTAATAGGCAGATATATTTGGAAGCTGGTTTCTCCTTCTAATATTGACCAGTGTATTTGAAAAAAATTCTTAGGCTTGAACATCTGGATCAAGTGACGATATAAAATAATGACCAAAAGTTACCATTAGGCTGGAGTTGTGGCTCAGTAGTAGAGCGCTTGCCTAGCACAGGTAAGGCACTGGGTTCCATTCTCAGCACCGCATATAAATAAATAAAATAAAGGTCCATTGACAACTAAAAAATATTTTTAAAAAAGTTACCATTAAAAATAACTAACATGTACCGGGTGCATACAATATGCCAGATACTGAACCAGTGAATTTGCATACATTCCTCATTTACTAATCCAAAAACTCACAAATGAGGAGGCTGAAGTTTAGAAACTTAGATTAAGAAACTCACCCTGGGCTAAACATCTGGCTAGAGAGGTGGAGGCAAAGAATCTGAATTGAGCCACTATTCTTAATCTTAATGCAACACACATATGGTAGAAGTAATAAGCTCTAACACTTGGGGAAATAAGAAGATACAACAAAATAATAAGGAACCTGAAAAGATAAAAGGTAGGCCAGTGAGGCATCATGAAAATCAAGGTGAATGTGAAGATGTGCAGAGATGTGCTGCTTCTTTCCTTTGAGTGGCTGCGGATTCTCGGTCAGGGGGTCTCCAGAAGGCAGCACCTTCCCAATCTGCTTGAGCTCCAGCACCTTGCTCATGGCCTCCCCCTACCTGGGATGGTCTTTATCCCATAACTAAACCACTTTGGCTCCAGAGAACTGAGGAGCAATATTCTCTCTAGGTTGGCCGAGCTTTTGCCAGGTCAGCTTGACTTCTTTCTCTACTCAATACTGCTTTCTCTCTTTGACTTCCATGCTCTTAACTCTTATTGAACCTCTTGCATCCCAAAGTTCTGAGTCATCTGTGCAGTAACAATACTTCAAGGCCTTTCAAAAAATAAAAAAAAAAAATTAATTGCTAGTTTAAGAATATTTTGAATGTCAAAAATCCATACATGCAGATATATCAAAAAATACATCTTTGATACTAGTCTAAGACAAAGAGATCCCCAAATTGGGGTAGAGTTGTGAAGGTGATAAGAAGCAAGTATGAATCTTTCTTCAGATAGAGTTGATCAAATAATTCAGAAACATCTGGTTTTAGCATGAGGGCAGGACAAGAGTCAACAGGCCTCTGAAATCTCACGAATTGCAGGCACATTTCAACAACCACATCTGTCTGGGTCTCTGATGCTGGCAGCTGACAGCCACAGAGTATCATGCAAGGCAGTCTGATCAAGTACCCAAGTACCCATGAGAGATGAGATCCATTTTATGTCAGATGGTTTCTCTAAAATTATCTTTAAGACATTTTTAATATAAAGGGGTTTTCCTTAATATGTCTCAGCAGTCAAACCCTGTGTCAGTCACAGAATCAATATTCGACACAGAAAGTGTTAGCTAGCACACAACGAAAAATGATCAGAATAGATCTTTACTCCTAGTCCCCATTCCAACCTTTCATGTTCCCTCCCATCCATTATGCCTCTCTTAAGTACCATTTCACTCTGTTACTGTCAACTTTGTTTTTTTTAAAGTCAACAATAGTTAAGCCATCTTAAGAGAACTTGCCTTTATTAAAAAAAAGGGGACACCTGGAATCCAAGAAAACTTTCTAGATCCCACAGAACAACACAGTCATGGCGGAATTAAAAGGCATATGATATGGTTCATTGGGGACAAAGGACTTTCTAGCACTGTGGCCAGGATAAAGAGAGACAGGTGATGAAGAACAAGGTGACAGAGAGCAGAAGGATGCTCTTCTTGTTTTTAGTGATCTCTGTCACCAGAGAATAAGTTGTCATGCCCCCATGGATTTCATAACAACTTCAAGATGTTTTTTGAAAGTGGTTTTCATTCCTTATCAATACAAAAACCTTGAGTTTGTTTCAGAATTTTAATCCTAAGAAAGGAATCTTGAAAAAGAGAGAGAAAGGATGGAAGAAGGGAGAAATGAATCCTTAAATCTTTAAAAATTTGTAGATAACAGATTCTGGAGAATTAGCTAATCTATGCATCATATAAATATGCCAGTTACGGGGATAGTAGCTAATACTGGAAAACACGATAAAGAGTCAGTGATAAATAACAAAAAGGAGATGAGAGTATAAGTATTTGATGGGAATCTAACAAATCATTCATTGTTTAATTGTACTTCACAAATCAATAATGTGGATATTGATCAAGTCCTATAACTTGAGCAAATAAATAGGAAAATTTCACAAATTGTTTCTGAGTCATTCCAGTCTTCTTTCACATTTCCAATGCTGCGTTTTTTCTAGCACTCCTTCCATTCTACTGTCAACCTATGTACAAGAACATTAACCTGGAAAGCCAAATTCGAGCACTCCTAGATAACATCAGCTCCTTTAAAGGTGTATATGGTAACAAAACCATTCTGTGTTGCCCAAATAAAGGCAATTACTTTTGTTGCCAGAAAATGTCCCCCAAACTCCTGTTTGTGATTGGGTGCTTCTGTTCAAGGACAGATGCTGAACAGCAGTTCTCGGCTTTACCAGGTGGGGATTTGTGGTTGGGCCCCACCCCCCGGAGTCCTGTTTCTGCTTCTGAGGCTGATCTTAAGGGAGGGTGACAGTCACCATCCCTGATTGTTACCACAGGCTGCTGATCAGCTTTTGGTTCAAATGAGAGACATTCTGAAGTTTCTCACTTCCTCTATGCTGGGGAACAGATAAAGTTGCAAATCTAAAATTTTCCAACCCCAAATTTGTTTTGTACAAAAAGAATAGAAAAGTATGCTAACAAAGAGATTAAATACGTCTAAAGGAGACTGGTCACTGGAATTACTGTGTTTCAGTCCTTCAACATTTGTCATTCTTGGGGTGATTAAAAGCATCGGGAGAATTGTACATAATCAGATAATCATATTTGTAGCTATGTTTATGTGTTACTTTTATTGTACTTAATTTGACATCCCCTTCAATTTTCACTACTCTAATAACAAAATTTTTGAAGTGAGAGCTGATCTTAATATAAAACATAAAATATAGCTAACTCTACTGATGACTATCTACACAACAGTTAAGAATTTGACCCCTTAAATATTTCCTTCTAAATGTAGTCCACTTACAATGCACCAAGCACTATAAAGGGGATCTGAAGGTTGAGTAGCACTCACTTTTTCCCTTGAGGAGCTACAGTCCAGTGGAGGAAAGATGGTTACCTAAACAGCAATGGATCAGGAAAGAGGCCAGATCTCCAAGACTCTAGAGGAAAACACTGAGCAGTAAAGAGCAGTTTGAAAATCCAGAAAATTCCAGCGTGGGTAAACTGAAGCCAAACACAGTGGTCCTTCCATGTCTTGGCTTCCATTCACGTTCATGTGAATCCTTAGTCATTCCCTAAATTTTGCTTTATTTTTTCTTTCCACATTTTTTTATTGGTGCAATATAGTTATACATAATGACGGGACTTGTGTTACATAAATGCATACAATATTACTATAATTAGACTAATATCACTCCCCAAAACTTCCCCCTCCCTCCCCTCCCCCACCCTAATCTTTCCTCCATTGATCTCTCTTTAATTTTCATTAGATCCCTGTCCCCACCACCTTTCTTTTTCCTCTTTATCTTTCACATATGAAAGAAAACAGACAGCCTGTATTGACTTTCTGTATTTCATATAACATAATTGTTTCAAATTTGATCCGTTTTCCTATAAATCATAATTTCGATTTTCTTTATGGCTTAATAAAACTCCACTGTTTATATATACATTTTCTTTATCCATTCATCTGTTGATGACATGGCTGGACCCATAGTTCGGTTATTGTGAATTGTGCGGGTATAAACATGGGTATAGGGCTGGGATTGTGGCTTAGTGTTAGAGCGCTCGCCTGGGATGCGTGAGACACTGGATTCAATCATCAGCACCACATAAAAAAATTAAATTAAATTAAATAAAGGTATTGTGTCCACCTGCAACTAAAAATATACATATCAGAAATAAATAAACATTATAGTATGATGACTCTAAATCTTTAAGATTAATACCTAAGTGTGGTATAGCTGGGTCATATGGTGGTTCCATTCTTAGTCTTTTGAGGTGTCCTCCATATTTATTCTCATAGTGTGTACTAATTTAGTCTCACCAACAGTGTAAAAGTATTCCTTTTCCTCCACATCCTCTCCAACATTTATTGTTTGTATTCTCGATGACTGCCATTCTGACTGGTGTCAGATGAAATTTCAGTGTTGTTTCGATTTGCATTTCCCTAATTGTTAATGATGTTGAACATTTTTTTTCATATATTTATTGGCCATTTATATTTCTTCTTTTGAGAAGTATCTGTTTAATTCATTTACCCATTTATTAATTGGGTTATTTGTTTTTGTGTGCATTGTTGCTGTTCTTTAAGTTCTTTATACATTCTAGATATTAATCCTCTATCTGATGAGTAGTTAGTAAATATTTTTCCCATTCTGAAGGTTCTCTCTTCACATTCCTAATAATCCCCTTTGCTGCACAGAAGCTTTTTAATTGATGCCATCCCATTATGAACTCTTGGCATTATTTCCTCAGCAGTAGGGGTCCTATGAGAAACTTGTTGCCTGTGTCTATTTGGTGGAGTGCTGACCCTATGTTTTCTTCTAGGAGTTGCATAGTTTCTGATATAATTCCTATTCCTTTGGCTCATTTTGAGTTGATTTTTGTGCAGGGTAAGAGCTAAAGGCCTAACTTCATTCTTCTTCATAAGGATGACCAGTTAACAAAGCACCCTTTGTTAAAAAGGCTTTCTTTTCTCATTTGGCAACTTTGTCAAGGAACAGATAACTGTAGATGTGTGGGTTTGTCTCTGTGTCTTCTATTCAGTACCAGTGGTCTATGTATCTTTTTTTAAAGCCAGCACCATGTAGTTTTTGTCACTATAGCTCTGTAGAATACTTTGAAGTCAGATATGGTGATGCCTCCAGCATTGGTTTTTTGTTTGTTTGTTTGTTTGTTTGTTTTAATTTAGGATTGCTTTGGCTACGCTGGGTCATTTATTCTTCCAAATGAATTTCAGGACTTTTTTTTCTAGTTATGTTAAGAATGTCATTGGTATTTTATTAGAGATTACATTGAATCTATTTATTTCTTTTGGTAGTATGGTCATGTTGACAATATTAATTCTGCCTATTCATGAACATGAGAGGTCTTTCCATCTTCTGAGTCTTCTGAGGTCTTCTTCACTTTCTTTCTTCAGTGTTCTCTAGTTTTTCTTATACAAGTCCTTCACCTCTTTGGTTGTATTTATTCCTAGGGCTTTTGTTTGCTTGCTTTTATCTTTATAAGGCTATTGTGAATGAAATTGTTTTCCTGATTTCTTTCTCAGCAGATTCATTGTTGGTATATAAGAAAGATATTGAGTTTTGTATATTAATTTTGTAACCTACTACTGTGCCACATTTTTTATTAGCTCAATTAGTCTTTTGGTAGAGGTTTTTGGGGTCTTCTAAATATAGGATCATATCATCTGTAAACAGTGATAATTTGAGTTTTTCTATTTTTTAATCACTTTTATTTCCTTCTCTTGCCTAATTGCTCTGGCTGGAATTTCTAGCAATATACTAAATAGGACAATATACTAAATAGTAGAGTGGACATCCTTGTATTATTCCAGATTTAAAAACAAAATGTTTTCAATTTTTCCCCATTTACAATGAGGTTGGCTTTGAGTTTTCCATACATAGCCCTTATGATGTTGAGGTAGGTTCCTTTTATCCCTAGTTTCTTCAGTGTTTTATCATGAATGGGTGCTGAATTTTGTCAAAGGCCTTCTATGCATCTATTGAGATGACTATTTGATTTTTGTCCTTAATTATATTTATGTGGTAGATTACATTTGTTGATTTGCATATGTTAAACCGTTCTTACACTTCTGGGATAAAAACAATTTGGCCTATCTTCTTAGTACATGTTGAATATGATTTGCTCATATTTTATTAAGCATTTTTGCATTTAAGTTTATCAGAGATATTGGTCTATAGTTTTCTTTCCTTGATATGTCCTTATCTGGTGTTGGTATGAGTGTGATACTAGCTTCAATAGAATGAATTTGGAAGTGTTCCATCACTTCCTATTTCATGGAATAATTGAAGGAATATTGGTATTATTTCTTTTTTAAAGGCCTGATTGAATTCAGCAGAGAGTTCATCTGGTCCTGGGATTTTCTTTGTTGGAAAGCTTTTTTATTACTGCTCCTATCTCACTAAAAGTTATTGGTCTTTTTAGATTTTTAATATCTTCTTTATTCAATTTTGGCAGATCATATGTATCTAGGAATGTATCCATTTTTTTCAAGGTTTTCCAATTTATTGGAATATAAATAGTCCCTAATGATCTGCTGGATTTCTGTGATGTCTATAGAGATTTCTCCTTTTCCTATCTCAAATTTTATTAATTTGGGTTCTCTCTGTTAGTTTGGCTAAGGGTTTATCAATCTTGTTTATCTTTTCAAAGAACCAACTCTTTGTTTCATTGATCCTTTGTATTGGCTTTTTATTTTCAATTTCATTGATTTTAACTTTGATTTTAATTATTTCCTTCCTTCTAGTTTTAGAATCGGCTTGTTCTTCTTTTTCAAGAACCTGGCGATCCATCATTAGTTTGCTTATTTGGGATCTTTCTGATTTTCTTATGTAGACACTGAGAGTTATAAACTTTCCTCTTAGAGTGTCCCAGAGTTTCTGGTATGTTGTATCACTATTCTCATTTGAGTTTAAGATTTTTTAAAATATCTCCACTTGATTTATTTTATCACCCATACATCATTCAAAAGTGTACTACTCAACCACCATGCATTTGTATGGTTTTTGTAGGGTTTAATCATGTCTATTTCTAATTTCAATCCATATGCTCTCATAAGAAAATTTTCTCTTATTTTATTCCTAAAGTAGTTATCAATTCCATTAGCCTGAGTTTCACAACCTACCTCAATTCCAGTGGTTCTTAAATTTGTTTTGTTTTGTATTGTTTTGAAGACCTTTATTTATTTATTTTTATGTGGTGTTGAGAATCAAACTCAAAGCCTCTCATGTGCTAGGCAAGCAGTCTACCATTGAGCTATAATCCCTGCCCCTTAAATAGGTCTTTTAATATCATCCTAGAGTTCTTGTATATTCTGAGCATGGTTACTTATTTTCTTTTCTTTAATACCATCTGAATATTTAAGACTGGCCACTTTGTCTTCCAGCTTTGAGATTATGTCTTCAGCACTGTCTACACTATTAGAGAGATTTTCACCTGAATATCTTATATGATTTATCATGTCTTTCATTTCCAAGAGTTTGGTTAGGTTCTTTTTCAATATCTTTATCTCCTTATTGGATTTCTCATTCATATCCTGTACTGAATTCCTTAATTCATTGTTTTTCTCTTTTTTTCTTGGAATTTATTGATCATTCTTATAATCATTCTTTCAAATTATTTATCTGGTGTTGCAACCACTTCAATATTTTAGGGAATTAAGAACTTTACAAGATGTTGTGCTACCTTGTTTTTATTTTTTCATATTTCCTGTATTCCTGAGTTGTATTTTATTACATATTCAACAAAAATATTTTTAAAGGAAGGTATCAAAGTGTCCTAGAGTGATCTAGATTGAGACCCCCTCATAGGCAGGGAATTTATAGCCTTTGTGTTAATTCTGGCTTTTGCTATAGCAATGGATGTCCATTAATGGGACCTGTTGTCTTTCCCTAGCCATTTCTAATTGGGGCAGTCATTAGTTTGGGTTTTTGTCTCTTCTAATCTTTGTGTTAAAGTATAGATGAAATTTCAATGTTGTTAATTTGTGTAGAAAAGCAAGGTGAGCTATTTTTTGGTTGAGTTCAGAAAAAAAAAAGCCTCTACCCTGTGAACTTATAGCATCTCTGTTGGTTTCCAACACCTTACAGAAGAGGGGAAAGCAAACAACAACCAATGTAAACAATATACAGCATTAAAATGAAGATCTGGTTCTTACTGTGACATCTACAATATTAATTAACACACACACACACACACACACACACACACACACCCCAAAATAGATACTGTGCATTCAGCAATTGCCAACAACAAATATAAGTAACCATGAACTAAATCTGCCTACAAAGCAAACAACATGTAACAACCATGTCATCAGTAATATTGTAACAGTATGAATGGTGGCAGCAAGAGTTATATAAACCAATTAGTTCTAAAAGATGGTAAATATACACTTTATTAAAAGAAAAGAAAATGTGATAGGAAGGTAGAAGAGCATTTACAGTTTTGAAAAATGAACAGACGCATAAATCAAAGGCATTCCTGTATATCAGCGACAAATCCTCTGAAACGGAAATGAGGACAACTACTCCATTCACAATATCCCCCCAAAAAATAAAATACTTGGGAATCAACCTAACAAAAGAGGTGAAAGATTTATACAATGAAGATTACAGAACCCTAAAGAAAGACATAGAAGAAGACCTTAGAAGATGGAAAAATATACCCTGCTCATGGATAGGCAGAACTAACATCATCAAAATGGCGATATTACCAAAAGTCCTATATAAGTTCAATGCAATGCCAATCAAAATCCCAACAGCATATCTTATAGAAATCGATAAAAGAATCATGAAATTCATATGGAATAATAAAAGACCCAGAATAGCAAAAACAATACTAAGCAGGAAGTGTGAATCAGGTGGTATAGCGATACCAGACTTCAAACTATACTACAGAGCAATAGTAACAAAAACAGCATGGTACTGGTACCAAAACAGGTGGGTGGACCAATGGTACAGAATAGAGGACACAGTAACCAATCGACAAAACTACAACTATCTTATTTTTGATAAAGGGGCTAAAAGCATGCAATGGAGAAAGGATAGCATCTTCAACAAATGGTGCTGGGAAAACTGGAAATCCATTTGCACCAAAATGAATCTGAATCCCTATCTCTCGCCATGCACAAAAGTTAACTCAAAATGGATCAAGGAGTTTGATATTAAATCAGAGACATGGCATCTGATAGAAGAAAAAGTTGGTTATGATCTACATGCTGTGGGATCGGGCTCCAAATTCCTCAATAGGACACCCATAGCGCTAGAGTTAACAAATAGAATCAACAAATGGGACTTACTCAAACTAAAAAGTTTTTTCTCAGCAAAAGAAACAATAAGAGAGATAAACAGGGAGCCTACATCCTGGGAACAAATCTTTACTCCACACACTTCAGATAGAGCCCTAATAACCAGAATATACAAAGAACTCAAAAAATTAGACAATAAGATAACAAATAACCCAATCAATAAATGGGCCAAGGACCTGAACAGACACTTCTCAGAGGAGGACATACAATCAATCAACAAGTACATGAAAAAATGCTCACCATCTCTAGCAGTCAGAGAAATGCAAATCAAAACTACCCTAAGATACCATCTCACTCCAGTAAGACTGGCAGCCATTAGGAAGTCAAACAACAATAAGTGCTGGAGAGGATGCGGGGAAAAGGGCACTCTTGTTCATTGCTGGTGGGACTGCAAATTGGTGCAGCCAATTTGGAAAGCAGTATGGAGATTTCTCGGAAAGCTGGGAATGGAACCACCATTCGACCCAGCTATTCCCCTTCTCGGTCTATTCCCTAAAGCCCTAACAAGAGCATGCTACAGGGACACTGCTACATCGATGTTCATAGCAGCTCAATTCACGATAGCAAGACTGTGGAACCAGCCTAGATGCCCTTCAATAGATGAATGGATAAAAAAAATGTGGCATTTATATACTATGAGTATTATTCTGCATTAAAAAATGACAAAATCATAGAATTTGGAGGGAAATGGATGGCATTAGAGCAGATTATGCTAAGTGAAGCTAGTCAATCTTTAAAAAACAAATACCAAATGACTCCTTTGATATAAGGGGAGTAAACAAGGACAGGGTAGGGACGAAGAGCTTGAGAAGAAGATTTACATTAAACAGGGATGAGAGGTGGGAGGGAAAGGGAGTGAGAAGGGAAATTGCATGGAAATGGAAGGCGATCCTCAGGGTTATACAAAATGTCATACAAGAGGAAAGGAGGGGTAAGAGAAGATAATACAAATGGAAGAAATGATTTACAGTAGAAGGGGTAGAGAGAGAAAAGGGGAGGGGAGGGGAGGGGAGGGGAGGGGAGGGGAGGGGGGATAGTAGAGAATAGGACAGACATCAGAATACATCAGACACTAGAAAGGCAATATGTCAATCAATGGAAGGGAAACTGATGTGATACAGCAATTTGTATACGGGGTAAAAGGGGGAGTTCATAATCCACGTGAATCAAACCGTGTAATATGATGTATTAAGAACTATGTAATGTTATGAACGACCAATAAAAAAAAAATAAAAAAAAAAAGAAAAATGAACAGAGAATGCAGAAGAGATACAGTAGATGTGAGGGTAAGGAAGGAGTAGGAAGAATTAGAGAAACAAAGTAAAGGGAGAGAGAATAAGAGAATTTGGCTTAGTAGGAGAATAAAGAAAGAGAAACTAGAAACAAATTAAAACAAAACAAAATCGAAATAAAAAAAAATAAAGATAAGGCCAGGAAAAATAACATTTAAAAAAAATGCTAAAATGAAGAAAAAAGAAACAAATATGTGTTTGTATATATGTTCATGAACCAATCAGCAGAACAAGAACATTAAAAGAAAAAGATTCTTAATGAAAAAATGAAGACTTTGTCTCCACTGAAGTGTTCATAAAGTTGACAAAATTAAATGGCATTGCCTATGCCCACCATCCTTCTTTCTATTTCTCCTTGGGTGATAGAGACTGAGGGTAAATCCCTTCCTCTTTTTGTGTCGCTCACCAAGCTGCCAGTTGGAGTAGTCTAAGACTGAAGCTGGTTAAAATAACTCAAAGTTTCCCTTCTCACCAGGATAAGGTAGGATGGTGTGGGAAGTACTGTCTTTTGGAGCTTTGTCTGCACAGACCAGATCAATGTGCTCCCAGGGTGGGGCTGCTATAGAGTCTATGAGGGGGGTTCCAGTGGGTGTGGCATAGGTCTAATCAGGCCTTAGTGGTTTTGTTGGGTGGTATGTGCTCTGGAGAGATAATATCAACACACCCCTAGGGCTATGTAGTTGCTGATCTCTGTCAGGAGTCTGGATCTCTGGAGCCTCCCAAGAATTCTACTCCCAGGGGCAGGAGACACAATCTTCCACACACTCTGGTGCCGAAGAACCCAGTCTTTTCAGGCTTAGTCTCTGAATGTATTCACACCTGCCTGTTCAGATTCCTTCATCTGGTCACATGAACTGCCAGAATCAAAGGAAAAGGGAGTTGGATTCTCCTTCACTTTTCCAATTTGAATCCCCTGGGTAGAATCTTCTCTGTCCCAAGTTCACTTCAAGTTCTTGTAGATACACTCTAGGTCACACACTAGGTGCTTACCCAGACAGTGTGGCAGCAGTTGCTATGATCTCTAGCTGCCCCAGCAGCAGCTGCAGTACAGACACATCAAGATAGTGCCCTCTCTGGTATCCATGACTAGTGGAGAAACAGAGCACTTTTCAAGCACTAGTTCACAACAAAGCCTCTGGATCAGCTAAATTCTAGCTGCTTTTCTATCTCAGGTTTTTCTCCCATGCCAAATCCATTCATTGGTTTATCTCTGTTGTTATCCCTCCCCTCCATGGTGAACCAGTGCCACTTTTGCTTCTGCAATCAACTTGACTCCAATGTACTCTTCTTTTTGCTCAACATACCTAAATTTCTGAGTCTCTAAGATGCTCTGACTATCCAATACTGAATTTTGGTGAAATCCCTCTTTCACCCACCTCACTGAGAAGCAGTAATCCCACTGCTTGACTCCAGAGCCACAGAGCAACGAGAAATACAGCCTGCCTCTGGCCTGCCATCTTAAATCTCCAAACTTTGCTTCTTAAACCATCCTTCATGAGGAGAAGAGTGTGGAACATTGATTCCATGGTTAAATGGTGTATCACTATGCCATAATTTTAATAAAGGGGCTATGCTAGTCACTGTAGGGGAGGAAAGATTTCTTTCTTCATGTATCTCTGGGTTTAGGGCTGAGGCACACAGGAGCCTTCTTAAAGAAATAGGGATGTATGTGTGTTTAAATGATTTGTTTTGAAGAAGAGTGGACAGTAATGGAGAAATATGATTGGACAAAGGAGGTGTGAGCTAATAGGAATAAACTGAGGGGAACTTAGCAAGGCCTATTTGTTCAGATTCTGCTGTGTCCCCGTGTCTTTAGAGATAAGGCCATCCCTTTTCCTCAGGGAACTGGGGCAGGGCAGATACCTCTTATATGGAGTGTCTCATGACTTGTTGCAGGGGAGCAGGGCAAGAGGAAGGTGGCACAGCTTTCTACCTTGGTGGTTCTCTCAAATGCCAAGAAGCCATAATGAGGACAGCATGTCCTATACACCATCACCATGCCAATCAATCCTAAGAAAACACAGAGGCTAAATCTCCAATATTTTTTTTAAGACAGAGATATGATGATTTTTATATTCACACACTTTTCCTAAGTTTATTTTATTTAGGATTAACATATATTTCAAATGCAAAATGAAGTTTTGTTTTTTTTAAACAAATGACAATGAGAAAGTTTGAAAAGGGCATCGAATAAATCAACAGAAACATTTTACCTGAACATTCCTTATCTGACTAAAGTACATTTCCCTGAAAATACAAGTATTAATCTCCCTCTGGGGAGCTTCCAGTCAAAAAGGAGATTTCTCAGTATCAAGAGGAAAACACCCAGGAGAAATTTTCATGCTTTTCCACTGAAGCCCTAGATGCCCTAGACCCTCACCTCTGGCTACTTGGGAGTTACCACTCATCAATGGGCCCCACCACTTGAATCTAGACTGGTAGAGGAAAAAATTTTCCCTCCAACCACTGTCACTCTGTGACATGAGATGAGGGGGAAAAAATTCCTCTTCTACTCCACAGACAACCCACCATAGATCCGAAAGTATACACTTAAAAAATACAGTTCTATAGTTTATCTTCATCTTGATTTCTTTTTCGTACTTTACAGAATTTGGTAAATTTGTTATAGAATTTGATATGATCTATTTTAGGACCAAATCTGCATGCCTTTCTAATCTAGCTTGCTAATTATGCAAGATGCTAAAAATAGAATTTTTGCTTAATACAAATATGTTTGTAGTTAACATCTCTTTTTTTTTTGGTAATTATGTCTGAAATCCACTTTCAAATGCACAGAACCAAGTAAGAGCTGTTTTACAGCATGATAGCATGTCAGTTAAAACAAGGCGTATCTGGAAATATAGCCTAAAGGTCAGAAGGGTGATGTGCAATCTTAGTTTCGTATACTCATATTTTAAAAGTCACAAAAAAATTGCTGTGGTCACCACACCCAGAAAGTAATGTTTCCATAGTAACCGAATTATTTGTAAAGAAACAGGGGTGGTGAGGAAAGAGAAAAAAAGAAAATAAAGTAAAAAACAGAAGTAACTGGCCCTGAACACATAATGTCAGCAAGAAAAACCCTCAGGTAGGACATGTCAACAGGGTGTTTTATCTTGGAAAAAGTATCAGGAACATGGACAAATTTGGAAGACAAGAAGCATATCCTCTGTTCCTTCAGAATCATTTTGCCGTCTGAAAAAGTCCATGGCATAAAGTAGGTAATTATATAGTTAAATGAGAAAAGAGGTCAAGGGACTAAAGAACAAAGGAAAAGAGAAGAAAAGAAAAGAGGAAAACATTAAAGAAAAAGAACACTTTGCTTTTACTGGGTCAACAGGCATGAATATAACAGAGAAATATCAGTGATCACTTTCACCACCAATTCTTAGACTTAATGATCCAGTCTGAAGGCTAAAGGGGGAAGTGTGCCTTAATAAAACCTCCTGTTGCAGGTGTTCACAAATGCCACTCAGGTCACTCTCAAACTCTGGTTGCCCCTGTGATAAGAGGCTCAGCCTGGAGGTAAATTATTTTATAAGTTTGAGTTTAATTCATTCAGCCAGCTTTGAATTTTGAGATAAAGAAAACATATGGTCCCTTCCCCAGTGGCATTTTTATACTCATATAAGTCAAAAGTAACTATCCTGTCAACAATCAAGTAATAAAAATGCATGATTTTGAAGATTAACACACTTAAACACACATGGACGTTTTACAGCATGGTTGTAGATATTTTGGTTTTTCAAATGTAACCTTTTTATGTTTGCTTTAACTTTTGTATTTTCTCTTCTAAGCTTACAATAGCAATTAAAAATTAAATTGATCATAGTGACCAAGACTAATTCAATTTATTGTGGATTGAAATAAAAATAATTCAGGCTGTATTTACTAAGCAGTTTATCTCTCTAAACCCCAATGCTTCATAAAAACATAACCTGGTGATAAACTTGAAATTATTATGTTGACTGAATAGAAACCAGCTAAGTGTTTCTGGTACTTGAATTGCACGTTAATCACCCAGCATCTTGTTAAGATGCAGACTTTTATTTAACACGTCTCAGATCAGGCCTCAAGTTCTCCATTTAAGATTTGCAGCTGAGACCAACACTGCTAGTCAGCTTAACAGGAACTGGAGAACCAGAATCTTTGATTAAATATTTTTCACTTTTCCTTTCCATTTTTGTAATCAATTCCTTTACGAACTTAACCTGTGGGATAGCTAAGGGTTCTAGCTCTTCATAATTACCTGGTATAAAAAAGAACCACACACATTCATTAGAACAACTTGCTCTCCCCCCGCCAAAAAATGTTTATCTGTTTGTTTTCTTATCGTCTTTCGTAATGGCAGAGATTCCAAATTCTTTGAAGTCCACCTCTTACTACAAATTTTACTACATTTATAAAATACATTGATGTAAAGACTGAAAAAATAATCACAGATTCAAAAAAACATCTCTAGGCCCAAGCAACAATAATGTTTTTGGCAACACATAGAGGAACAGGAAATTGTAATGAGTTTCTTTTAGCCCAAAAAGCAACCACAAACTATATTTCATACTGTTACTGAAACAACAGAATCAACGTTCTCCATATGGTCCAGTGAAATAGATACCATTAAAATGCTCTTGGAAGCCATGAATTGAAAAACGGGGCAGGTTAAGAGTGTAACGATACAAGCAGGACACAACAGGAAGCTGGCAAATCTTAAGGGAGAACTCCTATGGCCTCACCTCTATTAAAAAATACACACAGACACATGGAAGTAGTTTCTCCAGATTTTTTTATTTCTAGTTTTACATTCATTCTAGTGAAGAGCAGGAAAATCCACCTCAAGAGATGCTAAAACTGTACAGTTGAGCTCATTTATTACAATCTTGATTCATTAAAAAATGGCAAAGCCCAGGTAAGTTTGCCCCTGTGAATAAAGTCAGACAACATTGCTATATATGTGGTTCTGCTCTTTTTGAGAGGGGGAAAGAATATAAATAGAAACTTCTAGCTTCCTTTTCTCCTCTCTATCTTATAAGCTTTTAGTGTACTCTTCAGTAGATATCCAGGTAATTCAATCTACCTTGTTCATCCTGTTAATGTCTTAACACTTTTTCAATGAACTAGATATAGTTAATGTGCAGAAAAACTCAAAGAGGAAAAACAGTAAAATATAAGTGTCTTTATTTCACTTTGTACTAAGAATTAATTTCAGCTGTCTAGAGCTAAAGTTATCATAGATTTGACAGCAACAAAACTGCAAGGTTTTTTTTTGTTTGTTTTTCAAAAATTGATGTTTAGCCATTTCCACTATAGATGTACTGACTGCCTTGATGTTAACTCTGTTAAAAACTAGTATGTACATTAAAATACTGTTACTGATCACTTTTGCCTTCTTTCTGATTTGTCTCAGACTCTTATCCCTTAAGAAGGAAAAAGAAGATATAAAATTAACTATATCCATTGTGAGTCCAAAGCAAGTCAGTAACAACAAAAATATCAAAAAACGAAAAAGAAAAAAAATCAAGAAAACAATCCCATTTCAAGTAGCATCTAAACAAACAAGCAAGCAACTTAGGAATGCATTTATCCAAGAAGGTGAAAAATCTATACACTGAAAACTTTAAAATAGTAATGAAAGAAACACAGCACAAATAATAGGAAATATAGCACTTGTTCATGGATTGGAAGAAATAATATCAGTTTAGTTTGGGCAATCTGATATTTTGAAGGTCTTTACAATTTGATATTTTGAGTACATTTAATTTTCTTTGGGTTTTACCATTTAATATTTCATATTTACATGGGGCCTAAGCCTGCCACCTCACTCCACTGCTCTTCCCTGTTGTTTAACATCCCATCCAGTCCACTCATTTCTGTTACCTGTTTGTTTTCTGCTCTGAGCCCTGCCTGCTAAGTAAACAGAAATTAAAAATCCCACAGTAAAATAGCATCTTACTGTGACATCTTCACAGAAAAGGAAAATATCCTTTTCTTTCCTTACAGTATGATTGACAAGTATCCTTCCATTGTGTATAGTAGCAAGCTACTGTTTGAAATGCTAGGGAATTCTTAGCACAAACCAGTTTTGGCAGCATCTCAGCAACTCTTGTGACTCTGAGCATCCTGGAAAATGGTCTCCTGATCTGTATGCTGCTCAGCTGCAGACCTAGGTCTGTTTTGCAACATTATTTTGTTCCATTGAATGAAAACCTGAGGTCTTCCCTGTCCCCTGAACCTCCATTCTCTTCACCCCTTCAAACAATGGAATTTTCCATTAGAAAGAGAGAGGAAAGCACTTGGAGGGAAAAAAATCTTTTTTTTTTTTTTTTTTTTTTTGTTCTCCTTCTTCTGTCCACTCTAATACAAAGCTTTGCTCCTCCTCTCGGGAAAACGTAAGGCTGGCTGGCAGTCAGTTTGACAGAAGGAGAGCAGTGCAGCGGAAAATTGGATAACAGGATAAAAATCTATGGGGCCACAGGAATCCCATCAAAACTGGCTCCTCCTGTCAGAACCCAGACAAGTGACAAGGACAAATACAGAATGTTATTTATATTTAAATATTTCTAATGATATCATAATTATACTTCTGCCTCTGTTAGGCAACTATTTTCCTATAAGCCTCGACTCTGCAAACCAAATGTTGTGTTGGGGAAAAATCTACATAAGAATCAGACAGCTTCAATCAGACATCTGGGAAAATCCTATAAACTCTTCAAATAGCTATTTCTAATGGACAGAGCATAACTATTTTTTCAGACATTTTCTTGAGAGTACAATAGTCGAGTTCAAGAAATATGGGTTATTCCCAACCCTTGGGCACAGGAAAGCCAAGTTTTCTAGATAATTAGCTAATAAATTAATTTTACTTAAAATTAAACTGAATATTTTTCAATATTCATTATTCACAATATGTTATGTGGAGTCATTCTATAATTAATTGTCTTAACTTATTAGACTTATTTATAGTAAGTTCAATAAACTGATATTTACATTTTTTAAAGATATAATTTTCTTATTTTGGAAAAATGTTTTGGTGTAGATATTCTTAATCAGTATGCATTCTAATTAATTCTGTTGTAGTTCAAATGACACCAAAGAATTTAGAGCCATAAGAGAAGACAAAATTCACTAAATATTTAATCTTTATATAATCTATATAAAATCTACTTTATGGGGGCTGGGGTTATGGCTCAGCGGTAGAGCGCTTGCCTCGCACGTGTGAATTACTGCGTTCTATCCTCAGCACCACATAAAAATGAATAAAAACAAAATATATTGTGTCCATGTACAACTAAAAAATATTTAAAAATTACTTTATGTTCTTTATTCACTTGCTCTTCCTTGTTTATAGACAGGAGCTACACACACACAGGTACAGATTTACAAGTCAGATTTGTGCCACAGAAAGCAAAGTGGAAGATTGTCAGCAATGAAAACTCATTAATTTATATAAAAACCAATATATTCATTGCTCATAATATTCAAGATAATCTGTCAAGCACTGGCATTAAAAAAATTAATATAAAGGGTACTTAATTCACAAGAAAATGCCATTCAAAACTTATGTTAGAGTGCTGTAGGCCAAAAGGGGCAATTGAGTGTCCTCCTCTTGGTGTCATTTCCAGTCAAAAGACCTCTGGCTATCAAGACTTGCAACTCTCCAAACCCATTTTACTGAACACATTCAAATTCCCACTACTGCTGATTTTCTCCTTCAACTTGGTTCCAACACACCTGCTTATTCTTGCTCACACATGCTGTTCTCATTCTGCTTTCTCTTGTTTCTGCTCCTTTTCTACCTAAGATAACTTTGACCTTTCCCTCTTTATCCAAAGCCTGATCCTGTAAGGTCTAGCTGAAGTTCTCCTTGAAACTTCTTTTTTTTTTTCCTTCTGACTATTGCAACTTATTGTTTCTTTGTGTAGCACAATGATCCAAAGGCTTCACACATATGACCCTGTTTAAATAGCACAACTCCATGAAGGGAAGTAAGACCCCATTTGAGAGTTGTGAGAAGCTCAGAGCCATTAAGTACCTTGTCTCATGATACATAGCAGAGTAGCAGAATCCAGATTCAAGCCCATCTGTGTGACTCAAAGGCATAAGTCCCAACTAATACTATTTATCTCCCTTCTTCTGAAACCTCTTTCTTTGCTACCATATGATTCACCATTTAATCGTTCCCATATTTATGTATACTAGTCTGAGTTCTTCCATTAGACTATAAATGCATAGAGGTTTATCTGTACTCTACTCCAGCCTAGCACCAAGCATTTAACTTGTCGATGGACTGAAACTGGCAAATTGTGAACAGTTTAATAAATCAGAGGGGAAGCTATGGTTTTCAGATTATTGTTGTTATCCACAGTTTTATTAGTCCCATGGAATTGTTTGTTCTCAAATGTGCTTCCTAAGTCAAAAAGAACAACTTCATTTTCATTCAGTAGGCCTTTATGGAGGGACAATTATATGAATAACATTTTGCCAGGCATGAGGAAAAAACAGGTTTGAAACAATCCTTTTCCTTAAAAACCATATTATCTTGTTACAGAGAGGCTTCATGTATCATAAAGTATAAATCATATATAATATTAGGTATAGGTTACATGTAGGTATATATGTTACATATTAAATTATATATATATATATATATATATATATATATTAACAAAAAACATGAGCTTATACAAACAATACACATTAGTGCCTAGCTGTATCATAGTTCCAAAAGTAAATAACATATCCATCCAAAAGATCTCATGCACAGCATAATGACTACAGTTAATAATATAGCATTATATACTGAAAATTTCCTTAGATTTAGGTACTCTTATCACCCTTTAAAATAAGGTGATTATTTGAGTAGATAGATGTGAATTTGACTAAAGGTAGTAATCACTTGACTATGTATATGTACATCAAACATCATGTTGCCATCATGTCATGTTTAACATCATATTAAAGATACACAATAAAAATAATAATATATCCACCCAGTCATAGCAAAGGAAGGCCACAGAGCATCATTCAACCTGCCATTCCTCAGAGTTTGCAGAGATCTATTACCGTGGTTGTCATTTATCATCGAAATCATCATTCAACAAATGTTCACTGTGTTTCTATTCTGTGCCATTCCAAAATTTACAGTCTTGCAACACCAATGTCAGGAAGGAGGTATAGAAAACATAAGAAACTGGGTTTTTTTTTTCTTAAGGATAAGGTTCCTTGTTGAATGAGTCTCTGATATGAGCTCACTTTTTCTAATAGTTTCTATTTTTGTGCTCTTTAAAAGTGGAGTAAACAAGGATATTGCTTTGGCCCATCTAGCTTAGAAAAACTCTGGCAATGATTTTATTCTATTATTAACATTAATATATAAATGTTTTCTCGTGTTTGTTTCTTTCATATGAATGTGGACACATTAGCCTAGGGTTAGGTAAATTAAATGAAAACTATCCCCCATAGGTCTGGCATCAAAACAATGTGTGGTTCTTTGATTCTGTGACTTATTTAATGGATCATAATCAGGCATCAATGAAAGGCTGGCAATTTAAATTATAAGCAGAGGGGTTCAAAGCTGTAGCTAATTCATTACTCACACATCTCTAGTTGAAGTAGTAATTTAAAGTCATGTGTGTCACATTAATTGTAATCTTGTTTTCAAATGACAAGATAAATATCTCAAGGAATGTAATATATTATGGTCATAGGTCAACGCAAATGAATGTCTAAAATAGATTAACACTAAGTGCATGCAATATGTCATGTTTATAAATTTTAAAAAGGATAAATTGTATTAACATTTAGCAGATTGTTCATTACACAACATCAATGTTTAGCTTTAAGTGAATTAATACTCTATTTAGTTACAGCATTCTCAGAAAATGCCACACAAAGAGAACTACAAAATCCCCAAATGAAAATCTAACTCTGAGAAAAAAGCAGATCAAGATAACTTTACCTCTTCCCCATGAGGAGTTCATTGTGAAATAGATGTATTTTGGCCCTCTAGTGACTTAAACAAGGGCAATGCTACAATTAGAGAAAGAAAATAATTACCAAAGTGCCAGGTCCCTACCAATCTGTGCTTATAGCTCTGCTTTTAATTAAAGTCTCTCCACTGACTGGGATGTATCAGAACCTCATCTGCAGTCCTAGCATAGAAAACTCAAACTGTGCCCCAATACTACATGGCAAAAAATGGATGCAGAATAAATGCAGAATAAGGATGCAGGCTGTTATTCTAATTTTAAAGCTGAGAGATGGTTTTCAGATTTGAGCTGAAAATAAACTACTGTAATTTCAGTCTGAATGAACCAGTTTTCTACCTACAAAGCCCTGAGAAGTATTTAGCTCACTCTTTCTTTGACCATATCTACATGTCATGATGCCCTGGCTGTTTTCTCAGCCCTAGAATTCCCTCTGTGAAAGAGACTGTACCATCTCTGTATTTCTTAGATGAATATGTTAAGAAGTGACTTAAGATGCAGTGAGGAATGATAAAAGGGGAGCCAGCCCACAGAAATTTCTTGTATAGCTAGCACAGGTGTGCTTTTTGTTTTTGATTTTTTGTTCCGCTATGCTATTTACTTCTCACCAAGTTTGAGTGTCTTTAAAGCAAGCCAGGCAACCTCAAGTTGACAAAAGTTTCCTACTTTCTTATGCAAAAGCTGGATCCCACACCAAGGTTATCTGTAGAGTCTTCACAGAGTTGTTGCTCCACTGAAGAAATGTGATTTGCTCTGCTAATTAGAGACTGCATAGAACTGAAATGATGGAGGCAGCTGAGAGGATTCCTTGGGGTCTTGCATCACATTGGGGAGAAAAAAAAATAAAACACTTCAGGCTAATGGCAGAAAGAGGAACTTTGAAGATGAATACCACACTGTTTGGTGGAAAATATTACCGTTTCAACTGGGCAGTGTGCTGTGGGAATCCCACCCTCTGGTGCACAATCTTTTAGTAAAACAGTGATTTCTTATGAAGTTTCAGAAAGGTGGGTGTGTTTTGGAGCACAAGAAATTGCCTGAGTGTCTCAGTGCAAAGCCAGGGCTGAGAATATCTTGGAACACATTTGGATTACATCCATACAATAGTAAATTCTTGTACAGCAGATTTCTTTCTCCATTTAAAAAGTTATTACTTGAGAGTTGCCAGCCATACAGCTAAGGAAGTTGACTGCATTTAGTTGGTAGGTAAGAACAGGATTTGTGACCCAGGCTTAGCCACTCAGATGGTCTAGCCCCTAGAAACTTGTGAGGGTGAAAAAGGAGGTCACGGCAATGGTAAGAGATTATTTATGGTTCAGCACAGCCCAAGCAAAACATTTAAACATTTCTAAAATGAACATTTTCAAACACTCCAGGAAATTCAAAATGGATAGGTTGATCTGTTCCAATGAAAACCAAAATAATTTTAAAAAACTTCTTATGAAATCCATGTGGAAGTTATATCCATAATTTACATTTTAAAAAAAACATACAGGATTTGAGATTCTCAAGACAAAGTATAACTTTTCAACTCTCCCTGCTTGGATTTACTGGACCGCAGCATGGCATGGTAAATTCATTTAGAGAGTTCAGATCTCAATTTACTGTTGTGTGACTTTGAACAAGTTACTTAACATCTCTGTGCTTCAGTTTCTATATCTATAACATCAACCATCAAAGGTCATGTGGAGGTGATCACCATCATAAATGACGGGGCTAAAGCAACAATTGAATAGTCAGACTCCTGTATATCCGTGGCACTGACTAGACTGAGTCATTTAGGGCCCCACAAACCGAGTATCTTAAACAACAGAAATTTATTTTCTCATATCTCTAGAGGCCAGAAATCCAAGAACAAGTCATTGGCACATCTTGGTTTCTCTTGAGGCCTCACTCCTTCCCCGACAGATGGCAGTCATCTTGCTGTGCCCTCAAACAGCCTAGTTTTTCATGCATCTACTTCCCTGGTGTCTCTTGTAGAGGGAAATCAGTCACACTGTATTGGGATCCCACTTTTATGACTCATTTACCCTTATCTACCTTTAAAGGCCCTGTCTCCAAGTACAGCCACCTTGTATTTGGAGGTTAGGCCTTCAACATATGAACTTGGAGCACCATTCAGCTGATAACAAACACCTTAGAGTGATGCTGTAGCATTAAGTGAGTTAGTCTTTGTTAGGTATTTAGAACACTGCCTGGTACCTCCTAGAAACATGCAAATTATTATGTAAATTTGAAAAATAAAATAAAATACAATTCTTTTTAAACCTGAGTTATTTTATTTATCTGTAAAAAAAAAAAAAAAAGATCTTTCTCTTGCTGGCAAATAATAATCAGGCCTGTGCATTCATCATTTCTGTATAACAAATAACCCCAAAATAGCATCTTACAACAAAAACTTCTTATTTAACATTGTTGCTGTGGGAAGAGGGACAGTGTAGCTGGGTCACTCTGGCCCTGTCTCTCATAAGGTTGTAATCCTGGCCAGGGCTGGAGAGCCCATTTGCAAGGTGGTTCACTTCAATCTGACCAGCATCTGCTAGCAGCCGGAGAGGCCTCAGTTCCACACTTCATTGACCTCTCCTGAGCTGCTGCATCAGTGCCATTACAACATGGCAGCAGGCTTCATGGAGGTGACCTGAGAGCGAACAAGACAGAAGTGACAATGTGTTGTATGATGTAGCTCAGAAGTCAATGCCATACCTTCTGCTGCACTGTGGGTCACACAGATGAGCCCTAATCCCTTGTGGGGGGACTCCACAAGGGCATGGATACCAAGCATCAGGGGGAGCCACGGAGAGGAAAACAGATGCCTTTTCTAGCCAATCATATGCTCCCACCTGGACTATGAAGCATGAGGAAATGACACAAGACAATAAAAGGCTACTTGCACATATATGTTTACTCAGCACAAATAGTAAGTGGAGATATCACCACTGACAGCATCCCAAGCAAACAATTACTTGTGCGTTCTGGACTGTATTTTCCATTGCCTTACATTTTTTGGTTCTTTTTCATTCTCCAATCTGGTTTCCCAGTCTCCAAAACCTGTGGCATGCCCAATATTCGTTCAATAATTTGATTTTAGTCTGATAAGTCATTGGCTTGCATTGCCTATCACCAAGAGCCTTAACTGATACAGTCTCTGCCCCCTGGCACAATTCATTCCTCCTCTTTCCTCTTTCCAGGAAACCTTACTTAACCCCTTAGACTAGGGCAGACTCTAATGTTATAGTTGCAATTTTCATTTCTCATTCTCACCTCTATTACAAAAAAAACCCACAAATTAAAATATCATAATTAGTTATCTAACTACCATTATATAATCAATCTTCCTCCAGTAGAGTTTTGTTCCATGAGAGAAGAGAACATGAGTATCTTGTACATCAATGTAACCCCAGTACTTTACATGGTAGATCTCCCAAAAATTGAAGAATAAAAGGCAAACACAAATTTTTGTAGTCCTTCCTGTTTCTATGACAGAGCTGACCATCCACTTTCAACCATCCACTTTAGTTTGAACTGAATTTGATATTTGTCTTCATTGACTTTTATGTTTCCCAATGTATTTTTCTATTAATTTTTATATCCATCTTTTCCAAGCCCAATTTGAAGTTTTTCTCCTTGGACAACAAGGAGCCCAGCTAAATATCTCCTTTAGTCACTGAATCCTTTCCCCCATGGAGAAGCCAACATATAATTAGAAGTTTGCTTCATGAAACATCAAATTTGAAAAGGCAGGGAGTTAATAATTCGATTTGATTGTTTGAAGGCATCTGGTGAAGGAGGCTTGACTGAGAACTGACATGCCCCTGCCAAGATGTCTGGCAGGTCCCTGAGCCAGCTCTTCTACTACGGGATTGGGCGGTGCCAATGCTTGACTCTCTGGTTCCCTTTTTCTCAGCTGACCAACGAACCCTCCCCTCTCCCAGTTACCTCACTCCTTCATTTGACATGCTATTATTTTCCAAAGCCCACTTTTGATGTTCTGGGAACAATTCATTTTAAAGGTGATTTTTATCTCTGATTAGGTTCAAAAAGTTAGAAAACAGAAGGGCAAACATAAAATTTAGGAATGACTCTAAGTCTTGAGTTTTATTAAAACCAGGTAAAATTGGGCTGGGGATGTGGCTTAAGCGGTAGCAGGCTCGCCTGGCATGCCTGCGGCCTGGATTCGATCCTCAGTACCACATACAAACAAAGATGTTGTGTCCGCCGAAAACTACAAAATAAATAAATATTTTTAAAAACTCTCTCTCTCTCTCTCTCTAAAAAAAAAAAAAAAAACAGGTAAGATCAATGTGACCTGCATTAACAATCTGAGATCTAATGAAGATCATAAATCTTTCTAATATTCAAATTAATCATTCAACTTCCAAAAAAATCAATTGAAAAGGAAATCTAAAAGCTACCTCTTGAAACCTACCCTTAACCAAACAGACAAGACTCACAGCAACCTATATAGTCCAAAGGAGGTCACCTTGTTTTCTGGGTTAATCATCTTTACAGGAGAACCAAAACCAAAGGAAGGAAGGAACAAGGGAGAAATGGCAAGAAGGCACTCGAGTTTTCTGACCCAGATGGTGACCCCAGCATTCAACTGCCATTTCTGCCATCACTGCCATGTGGATTCGCAGCACTTAACTGCCCCAGTCCAGTACGTTCCTCTGAGCCCTGTTGCCCTTCCCAGGATGCAGCACAGATGCCTGGATTTCATAGCTACAGCTCTCTTTCCATCCTTCCATCTAAGGCTACTGTTACCACAAATGCCTTTGTGATCAGGAGGTCCTCCAGCTACAAACTTGTGCGGAGACTCTTCCCTCACCATTTCCTACAATTCACTAGTCTCCCCTCAGGGCATGGGCTCCTTTGGGTGAAATTATGTGAAATCATCTTAATCTATTTGATGTTCTAATAAAGTGGGCTCAGGTAATAGGAGGAAATTCTAGTTTCTTCTAGAAGTCTTCAATAATTCAGATTTACTTGGACTTTTCTCCCAGCATGCACAGCAACGTTTACATGGGGAAAACAATATCAAACCACAAAATATCCTGATACCTATTTTCCCCTAATCACTGGGTTCCTTCTCAATTTGTGTAAGGATGAACTTCACTCTCTGAATTGAGAAAGTGCTCCAAATTGGCTCTTCATAATCCCTCACCTGGTAGAAAAGTGTCTTACAGCTTCTTTCCACAAAAAAAGTGCTTCTAACTTTCTAAGTACTCCTATATAAAGATAATATACAGTCAATAATTATTAAAGATATTATAACAGAATGTGGGACTGGTTTGAATGCTGTAATACAATAGATACTGGAACCATTTTAGCACAGAGTTATCCTTGGTAACAGCACCCTAAACTTGGTCCAAGTATCAACCTTTTGCTGATACATCCTATAAGTCTTGGGGGGCAACTGGCTCCCCACTTGGTGTATGGAGAGGCAGTTGTCTCCAGCCTCATAGAATTCTCTTTTCCTACACCCAGTGATTGTTTCAGGAATGGGCCCATGAGGGTGTCAGATTATGAGAACCAAGCTATTGCCTAATCTTTAAGATGAGAAGCTTTCTGTCCTCTTAGATGAGATGTGTAACCACTGAGCAGTCTGTATCACAGTGGAGGCTCCAGGGCAGAAGTGAAACCAGCAATAAATCCCAGTCATATGAGACAGAGAGCTCAGCTAAACTCTTCACTTCCCTTTTGGTTGAGCTATTTTGGATAGTCATCTCTGTTGCTTTCTATCAATAGATTTTTATCTGAGTTGTATTTATTAATTTGTATACTACAAGTTTTAAGCTAGTGATGGACTGTGTAGAAGGAAAGGGTGGGGAAGCACATTTTCTTTTCTTCTCTTCTTTAAATTCGTTCCTATTGTAACCACCATAATAACAGGAAGTGCAGTTTAATTGGAAACAGGCTAACATGGTTCTAAGAATAATCATCCAAGGCTAACTGCCTGAGTAGTTTTGATGTCAGATAAATTGGCTCTCCTGTTATAAAGTGCATCTCTCCTGATTAGTACTTGATTAAAAAACAACAACAAAAATAACCCCTCTGAACTGAAATATCAACAGCTTTCTGGATTCCACTTTTCTCAGCAAGATAATGAGCATAGCACACTGTTCTGCATGTTTTTAATTGGATGAATATTAGATATACGATGTTTTTCTATCATAACAATTTTGTGTGCTAAGAATTTCATTACACTGTAGAATTATCACATAGAGAATCTCTTTGTATTTGTCCCAATCATATGCCTACAAAGACAAGTGCTACATATTGACAATTTATATACTAAACTTTTCTTTTAAATTATGCGCTTGAATTCATAGAGCAAGTAGCCTGTTTGAAAAACTATACTTTTGATCACGATTTGTCTTTTCCATAAAAAGACATTAAAGAGTAAGATTCAAGTGAATTTTGCCATTAACTTCTAAGCAGTTACTAATTATGCAGCCTTTGTTCTGAATGAGAAAAAGAAACCTAAAATGTGGCCCTCCAGAAATTTAAAAGCTCACTCAAGTTAATAAAATAGGTAGGGTAAAATCTTTTTGTGCCATTTACCAGACAAAATACATGTGAATATAATACAGAATCATTAGTGATGGGAAAATAATTCGTACAGAGGTTCTTAGTATTAGTTATCTCACCCATCATAAGGAAGTAAGTTAGTCAAGAAAATAAGTTAGTTTAAAACCAAACTTGTTAGGTTTTAAACTTAACAAATCATATAATTCCTGAGATGAACAATTCTTATCATTCATTTACTCAAAACTCGATTGCATGCATTCTATGTCTCAGTGCTGTTTGACACCATTGTTTTGTTTGGTCTTTTATTTTGGATGCACAACAACTATACCATTATTAACCTTGGTTCATACCACATCATTGTTGATTTTTTTCAGGGGCTGCAACTGGGATTTTTCCAATGCAAGGTTGTCATAAACATATACCCATGCTTCCTCGAATGCAAGTATGTGTGCACAAGGATATGAAATCTCTGAGGCCGATGGGAGACAAATGTTCCAATGTACAGATGGGGAAATACATCCTTTGAAGTAGTTGAACTTATTTATACTCCTACCAGTAGTGAATAAGAAATCCAGCTGAGCCATATCCTCTCCCAACACTTGCTATTGTTAGACTGCTCTTTATGTCATTCTATTTTTTTATAAAATGGTATTTCATTGTGCTCTGTACTTGATGACCAAATTAACATTTTTCTGATAATATGGTTTTTCATTCTCCATTTTCACTCTGTTAATGTACTTGATTTTACAACTACAGATAGGTATAGAATAGCAAATACTCTAGCAACTTGACAAAATAAAGATCACTTAAGAGCTAAAAGTTCCCCATATTCTTTTCTTATGGTGGGGATAGAAGCAAACAGTTACACTTTGAACTGGCAATTAAAGGACATATTCACCTCTAACTAATCACCTTCTGTGACATTAGACAATTGAGTCAAATACCTCACCTCATTCCCAAAGCTCTTTGAATTCCAGTCAAATCCAAAGAGAAAAGTCTAGAGAGGAAAGTTCCTTTTATGTATAATGACTCAATGATCTGAGGCCAAGACCAGTTGACTGGTCAGAAACCTATCAAGAACATAGAATTCTCAGGCCACCCTGAAGCCACCCTGACAACACATCAGGATAATCTGTACTGTGACACTACAGAAAATTATTTCAAATAAAAGTCGAATTAGAATGTACATTAGAAGCAGAAAGGCAAGGAACATTAGCTTTGGATACATGGCCGGATACTACAGTTATAATCTTTCAGTTTTTCAATTACCAGATATGAAATATACAAAGAAAATGACTACACAAAAACGTTTTCTTCATTAAGAGCATGATGCTAATTGAAAAATGGGATAAAATGTTGGAGCCTTTCATATTGTAAAGACAAAAAACTTTTAATTTTTTTCTTTATCATTTACATATTCTAATTTGTTATACATGATGACAGAATGCAATTCATTTCATATTACACATATAGAGCACAATCTTTCAAGTCACTGGTTGTACACAAATTATTTTTGCACCATTTGTGTCTTCATACATGTACTTGGGGTAATGATGTCTAACTCATTCCACCATCATGCCTACCCTCTTGCCCCCTCCCTTCTCCTGTCTCCCTTTTGCACTATCTAAAGTTCCTCCATTCCTCCCATGCTTTCCCCCATGGCTATTATGAGTTAGCATCCTCATATCAAAGAAAACATTCGACTTTTGGTTTTTTGGGATTGGCTAACTTCACTTAGCATTATATTCTCCAACTCCATCCATTTACCTGCAAATGCCATAATTTTATTCTCGTTTAATGCTGTGTAATGTTCCACTGTGTATATATACCAAAGTTTTCCTATCCATTCATCTACTGAAGGGCATCTGGGTTGGTTCCACAATTTATCAGCTATTTTCATTCTATGTGTTTATAAATGATCTGTGAAAAGCTTATGAAACTAGTTACCTACCACTTCACCTTTTTTGTGCTTATTCTTATAAAAATTCCCAGATGTCACAATTGACACACCTACTTGTTAAATTGGAGAAATTCTTGAACCACAGTAAGCAGATGCTAGAACAGATGGAAATTTTCTTTTTGGGCTGAGAAAAAGAAATTTCCAATTAAGACATGCCTGGACACTATTTATCTCCCTTCTAGTTGACTGAACTATGAGATTTCCTTATGTCACAGTTTAGAATTAAAAAAAAAAACTTTCTATTTCCCTCAAAAATCTTTATTTCTTCATGTATCCATAAGCATTAGCTAAAAATCTGCTCATTTTTATGTCCACAGAAAATTACTTTTGGCACTTTCAAAGAAATGAAATGTTTTCATGTAATGGTTGTTGTTACTACTTTTATCCCTACCCATCTGGTGTCAACTTTGCCTCTTACATTTTCTCTCCATTCACTCATGACTTTTTCAGTATCTGTTATCTGCCTAACACTTGTTTCTTCAGTACATTATCCCCCATCCATTCAAATAGAGGCATTACAAACGCAAAATGAAATAGGTCTTTTGTGCAAGTGTGGACGCAGATATCCTTTCAACCTGCATTGCCAAGCACAATCTCCAACAGTTAGCCTCCTTAGTATCTTTCTGGGGAAAGACAAGGCCATCCCATCCACCCAGCAGCTGCTCTCTGACAGAAACTCTAGCCATGCCCTAATTTTTCCTGGGAGCCCTTCTCACACCACCATCCTAAGCTCTGCACTCTGATTAAATTACCATTAACCCAAGGACACACAAAGTGGCCTTTCATAAAAGGTTAGAGGCAGGTCTGGGGTTGTGGCTCAGGGGTACAGTGCTTACCTAGCATGTGCAAGGCCCTGGGTTCAATCCTCAGCACCATGTAAAAATAAATAAATAAATAAATAAAGGTATTGTGTTCAACTACAACTAAAAAATAAATATTTAAAAAAAAAGGTCAGATGTAGTGGAGGATGTATATCCACTTGCTGCCTAACAAGGATCTTAAGATACCAGTCTTTAAAAGACCTCATTTTTAAAATAGGCACTATTTTTAGAGGCGCTTTTGTTTCACCACAAAATTGAGCAGAAGGTACAGAGACTTCTGTAACCACATGAGCACTGCTTCACTATTATCACCATTCTGCAACACAAGAGGCATGTGTGTCACATTTCATGGATCTACCTGATTCGTCAACAAGACCCAAAGTCCATAGTTTACAGGAGGCTCACTCTTGTGGGTGCACATTATAACTCTTGACAAATGTATGATGACCTGAATCATTGTATCACAATGATTGTATCACATCATTGTATCACACAGAATAGTTTCACTGTCCTAAAAATTCTGTGTTCACTATGCATCCCACCCTCCCTCTTGCTCTGGTAAATACTGATCTTTTTACCGTTCACTTCCTTTGTGAGAATGTCATAAGAAAGCATGTGACATTTTGTAAAAGGCAAATGCATGGATACTGTGAAGACTTCAGTTTGGCTTCTTTCGCTTAGTAGTAAACACTTCAAGTTTCTCCACATCTTTTCTGGTTTGACTTTGTGCTCAATGATATTCTATTGTTTGGACAGACATACCACACTTTATTTATCCATTCACTTATTTAAAAACATATTGATCACATCCAGCTTTTGAAAATTATGAATAAAGCTGCTATAAATGCCTATGTGCAAGTTTTTTTGTATTCATTTTCCCCAAGGAGCACAGCTGCTGGATTGTATGTGACTATACCATTTTGCATTCCTACCATTAATCAGTGTTGCTCCACAATCCTTCCAGTCTTTGTCACCAGAGTTTTGGATTTTAGCCACTCTTAACAGGTGTGTGCCAAGGTACCCATTGCAATTGCTTACTGACATGATATGAACATCTTTCCATACGCTTATTTACTGTCTATGTATCTCCTTTGTGAAGTGTCCATGTCTTTAGCCCATTTTAAGTCAATCTGCCCATGTCTGTTGTTTTACAAGTTCTTTGTATATTTTGAAAAACAATCCTTCATTAGATACCATTTGCAAATATTGTCTCCCCATCTGGGGCTTGTCTTCTCATTCTGTTGATATTGTCTTTCCCAGAGAACTTCTTAATTTTAATGGAGTCCAGCTTATTCTTTCTTTCATGAATGATGCTTCTGTTGTTGTATCTAAAACATCATCCTCCTACTCGAGGTCCTTTAGATTTTCTCTTATGTGATCTTTCAGGACTTTCCTAGTTTTAGGTTTTACATTTTGGTCAATGATCCATTTTGAGTAGATGTGTATGAAGAATGTAAGGTCTGCATCTAGATTCACTTTACTTTTTGCACGTGGGTGGCCAGTTGTTTCAGCACCCTCATCCATTTTTTCAATTATTAAATTTATGACTCCCTGAGTTCCCAAAATTTCTTATATTTTTAATTATGAAATGATTTGCCTCTCCTTCATCTCAAGTCATCCCTAATTTTCCAAAGGGGCCTCATTTTTATAACTGATTAAATCATATCTAAATATTTGAAATGCACCCTGATTGCAGGTCCCCTGCTAGAATACAATAGTGGACATCTGGGTGGGAGGGGTGGTCATGGGCTTTGCTATAATTTTATTTCATTTGCAAATAAAACAGACCAAATTCTCCATGTTTGAAAAGTAATAAATTACTGTGCTTAACATCTTTCAGAGCTTCATTTTGGGCTTTTCCTCTCTTACTTTTCCTTCTCTTTTTCCCAAATGTTTTAAAATAAAACCACAAAGAGTCATGATAACTAAATTCTTCCTGAGGTATCTAAGAGAAGGGATTAGTTATTATGTTATATATGCTCTGTATGCATTTTAAAACCTATTTACCAATATTTACTCTTGATTACTAAATGTCAAATGTTTATTTTTCTATCTTGATTATGGCAATTCTTGGCACTCTGTTTTCCTAGATTTTCCTTTATTTCAAATTTATTTGAAATAAATTAAGACACAGTAGAAAAAAGTTTTAGTAAGTGAAAAGGATTTTCTTTCCACCTGTTTTCCAACTTTGGAGGAGGCATTTTAAAGAACAATTATGACATTTCTTATACTATATAAGAAAAGAGTTGAGGGATCAATTTTTGAGATTTACTTATGAAGGGTAATACTAAAACTAAAGAAATTCTGCAGCACCTCTTTCTTTGATAAAGACATGGAATAGATGAAGAAGGATAAAGACATTGAATAGATGAAGAAGGATAAAGTAGTAAAAGGAAAGTACAAATGGCTATTCAAACATAACTGAATCCTCAGAAATGAGAAGAGAGCTCTAAAAGAAAACAGCTACACAATCGAAGAGTTGAGAATTACACAATGAACTCTTTTTCTTCCAATCCCAACAACATCAGGGCCCATTAATTTTGGGTAAATGAATTTCTAATGTTCCTTAGAGTCTTTAGCTTTAAGCTTCTATAAAAATACACCTTAATTGATTTTGAGGATTTAGGAATATTTTACAGATACTAACTCCTAATGAAATAGGAATCATCATTATTATTCATTTTGTTTCAGCATTACCTGTTTAGGCCTGAGTTACTGTATCCAACAAAATTTATAAAGATTTATAAAGAGCTTCCTCACATCCTAAAGTAAATTTGTTATTTTCCTGCCCTCTATAAAAGCAGATTAAAAGAAACATGGATGCATTAAATTAATTTTTATAGATAAGAGGTGGTTAAAGATACAAAATCAGTGAATCTAAAATATCTTTTCCAAAAACTGTTTCCTTTCCACCAAATCACTAACAACAAAAGAGTTATCCAATTAAAAAAAAAAGGCAAATGTCTAGAGTCCAACACTGAGAGTAACATATAAACATGAACACATTATTTTCCTCTGACAATTCAAGCAATAAATTGCCAAGGATCTAAGTCTTACTCTAAATTAAAATTCAATACCAATGTCAAGACTGAAAAAAAATGTAACTTTAACCTCATTACAGAGTTAGGCTTTAATTATCTTTTTCTCCTTAAATTTTATTTAATTTTACACATAGCATGTAGGTATTCTGCTATTTTTCAATAATATGTTCCTCTGTTTTCACCAAATAAAAGACGTAATGACCCCACAATTCTTTCCAAATTAAAGGTTTACAGTATAAATGCCATTAGCTCTTTATGTTCATTGCTTTTCTTCAGAAAACAAGTCTGAAAGTTAACTACCTCCATTACAAGCCAACAAATAAGATCACTTCTTAAACTTGTGCCCAAAGCTACATTTGGGGCTCTTTTGCAAACGCATGATTACATTTTCCTGCCATCAAAGCAATAACAATTTCTCCTCCAAATCACTTTGTATCCCCACTATCCTGTGGATGTTAGGATGCAAAAACAAATGTTTACTGAGTTTTTGGGGGGGTTGTCAGATTCAGAACCTTGGCTGCTTTAATCTGAAAGGAGCTTCTACTCATTTGTTCACTCACTGCAAACAAAGAATCCTTAGCTTTTTCATAGCAATGATGTGAAACAATTAAAGACTGTGAGTAGCTTTTTAAGTCACCAGCCCAGCTGAGGAATGGGCTCTTGACAGCTGGGCGGATGGAATATTATGAGTTGTCAAAGAATGCCCATAAGAACCATATGGAGTGACATGCCACCACTTTTAACGGGCCCATTGGAAACTCCCACAGCTGATAGTGTTCATGCAGCTGTAGGTTATTAGGAAGGAGCCTTAAGTAAACAAGGGAGCCCTCTTTAGGGTCATTCACTATCATAATAATGTTAACTAAAACCTGCTGGTGGTGAAGCAACTTAGTGAAGAAGAACAATGTCACTATTTTTTTATGTCCTACATAAACTACAGAGAATTCTAGCTTTTCTTTCTGTGTTTTGAGAAATTAATTTTATCTCTGAATTTTCTTGTGATCTCATAGATCCTATAAACGTAGCTCTTTACCTAAGTTATGTAGCTTTTAAAATTCTAAAATATGCCCTTATTAAACATATTTTATTTGAATTAGGCAAAAATAAACAAAAGTACAAGGATTTTTTTAAAAACCTATTTTTTAAAAAACCCTCAACATGAATAATCAAAATAAAATTTTAATTTACAACCAACATGACCAATTTGAAATCCATCTTGGGTATATTAGAAATAAACATACAAGGGTAGGTATATACTTCTCAAATTATTTATTTTAGAAATGGGTTAAAGAACATTACTTATTAGGTTAAAAAAATCAATTATTAGGTAAAACATAGCTCTAAGATAAACCCAACCTAAAACCTGTCCTTTTGCAATAAAAGTCAGTCTCTCTCACTCTTTGAATTTCAAGTATGCCAGTATTCAGAAAAAATATTGTGATAAAGTACTGATCACAAATCATGATCTAAAAATAACCGATGACTCCATTTTTCCTTCAACAAACATTCAGTAAGCACCTGTTATGTGCAAGAGCCTGAGGATCTCCAGTGGCTCCATTCAAGAGCTTCTGTTTGTGGCATGGATAAGGGAAATAAGTGTTAAGACAAACTTACCAGCTTCTGCATCAATCCAGAAAGGGCGAAACTGAGGAATCACTCTTACATGTGGTTATAAGATATCAGTGTTTCTAATATGTGCAAATGCTTTACTCAATGAGCTTCATGTTGTTGAACCAGTGAAAAGACCTAATCAAAAAGCACAATCAAGAACTCTGTCAACTACACAGAAATAACATTTTCAAGTTTTCCTTTTCAACTGCAGTGCTTCTCTGTCAATGAATAGCACTTGAATCAGGACCAAGCCTAAGAGAAATGTGTTTCTTGGATGGTTCTGTTCTTTCTCTTCACTGGTCTCAGTTGTCCTCCTTCATCCACAGGTAACAGCTGGTGGACAAAGGGCCAGGTTTAGCAGCTGGGGATGGTCTGGTCAGGATGTCTCCCCAGCCCCAACACTCCATAGGTTTGCAATTTTTACTTGACTTTTTGATATTTCTGTTTTCAAATTTATGGCCTTAAAAGGAATCTCAACAAAAAAGTTAGTCAAAGAAAGAGAAGCTCGTCTTTGCACAAAAACAGTAGTAAGCAGTGTGCCTTTAAGAAGACTGATGTTGTATTTGTCCTAGTCATAGAGTTTTGGAGCAGCAATTTTTATGATTATAAGTCAGTAGAAAAGTCAATAAGGAGGGCTGGGGCTATAGCTTAGTTGGTAGAGTGCTTACCTCACATGCACAAGGCCCTGGGTTCAATCCCCAGCACCACAAAAAAAAGGTCAATAAGGACTTAGAAGAGCAATGGTTGCTGCTTCATATGTCTCTCACTTTTGAACTATAGTTTCAAAACCCCATTTTTCCTTCTCTCATCTTCTGAGAGAAGGCTTGATTGTGTAATATTTGTTTGTATCTAGTGTGACAGTTCTTTTGAAACACATAGGTTTAGTACAGAGGCTCCTCTGGCTGAGACCCAGAAATCCTGGAGAAGGCAGAGCAAAAAATTTGGAGGCTCACTTTGGTAAGACTCCAGGTCCCAGCATTGCTCTATGCTGATGTCTAAATGTTTGACTGCTTGAGGCTAAATGGAAAGAGACGGTGTGTTCCCCCACACTAAAGGATGCGAACACCCACAAGGAAGATATTATACACCCACTAGGTTCACAGCCATAAAAACCCTTGAAAGATTTTTCTCTCCATGTGTCTAATGCAGGGCTCTACGGCCACTCACCTTAGTTTGCCCAATTCCCTGCCTGTTTGCACCTGCCATCTTAAGGTGTCCTGAATAGCACCTCCTCTTGTTTTCAAGTGTCCTGAGAGCTTGAGTTCAGATTCCAGCTCCACACTATTTTCCACAGCGAGGACAAGTGGCCTGATATCTTTTCCATATTTATCACATGTAAGTGGCAATAGGGTTGCTTCTCTCATGACGTTGTTTTCAGAACTGTACACAAGGATGAGCACCTGGTACTTTGCAAAAACTTAAGAGGAGTTAGCTATGCTTTTATTTTAAGACTTAAAAGATATTAAATACTGATTTGTTTGGAAATAAATACTGGAAACATCATGTCTCTGGAAACAATGCACAACCTCATTCTATTTGGTGTATCATTTTTTTTTTTTTTTTTTGCGGAGATAAAGAGAAAATTATCAGTTGGTTCTTTACAATTGAAATTTGGCAAGCAATAAATATAGAGTGCAGTATTTATTCAACATCAAAATGAAATTTTTCTTTTAACAATGCTCAACTCCAGAAACATGCCACCAAATAATTTGGTTTTAGAACCATGAGTTTTAGAGCCATAAAATGATATATAGAAACAGATGTACACATCTATTTACATGAATGCATGCTAAATGCCATCTTTTCATAGGTGTGTGCAAGTTTGTGTCTAAAGTAGCTTAATTCATGAAGTGAGATGTTGATCAATTTTACCATACCAAAATTAAAGGACATCTTAAAGAAAATGACAAGACAAATTATAAAGTAAAAGATACTTACAACATTTATACTGAAGTGATTTCGATCAAGTATACATATAAAAGGTTATAGAGATCAGTTAGAAACAAATAGAAAAGTGAAAAAAGACAGAACTATTTTATTTGAAAGAAATAAACTGATGAAGTTAGTAAATTTCATGAAAAATTTTGGAAAATGATATTATATTCTAATTGTAATATTACTTTTCAAAAATAGGTCAAATTACAGAGTCTGACAATACCAAGTGTTCATGAGTGGAAATGGTCTCGTTTCTTGAAAATAATTTAAGTTGTAACTTTGATGAGGTTAATATTTGCATACTCTATGCCCAGCAATTACCTTCTAAGGTATGTATGCAAAGTAAATATTTGCATCCGAGTACCAGGGACACACATGTTGGAACTCCTACATCATGGTTGAGAATAAAAAGAGCTTTGGACACTTCAAATGCCCATTAACAAGAAAATGAATAAAGAAATCATGGCATACATTCACCATATATATATATATATATTAAATCAGTAAAAAAGTTAATGATTTGCATAGACAACACCAATGACTCTTAGTAATAATGCTAAATGAGAAAAAGCAAAATTAAACAAACAAAACTAAACAATGCTTAGGCATATGCATTTTACAAGTAATACAAGATGTGAAATTTGGGATGGTGCTTCCCTCTGAAGGGAAAAAAAAAATAGCCAGGAAAATATACAAGTAAATTCAAAATATACATAATGTACCAGTTCTTGGGGGTAAGTTCTAAGCTGCTGGACATTTTTATATTATGAAAGCAAATAAATAAAAGATGATCATACTTAGTCAAGTGATGACAGTGTATCTTGGATAAAGAATTATGATTACTCCAATTCCAAGTTCAGAGAGTCAGAAACAATAGTGGTTCCCTTTAAGAGGTTTGTGGTGAGTTATTTGCTTTTACAGACTTTGCTTATTGTGTTTTGTGTTATGCTTAGTATCTTATAAGAGTCACTCCAGATGTCATTACGTGTTCTTTTTATAGTAAACATCAATAAAATTTTCAATAGAAGAGTGTTTTACATCTTAGAAAATCTACTATGGTGATGGTGATTGCTGCTTAGTTGGAAATGGACACAATTGCTTATGATTTCAAAGATTTACCACCAGCCTGGGGAACTTGATGAGATGAGAAAAGTAACAAATGCATTTACTTAACAAAAAAAAATGAGCTATTTGTTTCCTTTTTCTTCTTACAATAGTATTTATTTTGCAGTTTATTCATTGTTGCATACACCATGAGCTCCCTGTTTCTAGTGGCAAGCACCAATCAGGTAAAGTCCACTGTCTAATATTAAAATACAAATGTATATTTCTGTGTGATACAGAGAGAAAATGTTTGGCAGAAAAATATCTTTTAAAAAGTCCCAAGAGAAAGCTTCTGAAATACAAAATGCTCTAATTATTACTATTAAAATTTAGAACCAACTGTTATTTAAAAATATGATATGCCTTAGGCATATCATAGTTTGCACTTGGGTAATTTTAAACCTCAAATTAAAAATTTTTATGGTAATCAACAAAATTTCTGGCAATTATAAGAATACACAGAATTTAAAGGTGAGGTAAATGTCAATGAAATATCTTAGACAGACCAACAGAGAATATTGAAAAATAAACTCCAAAATTATGACCTAACCAAAACAAGTTCATAAATATGAAGTTTCACTGATTCCACAATGAAAGAGCAGAAATATTCTGACCCAATCCCAGAACGTTAAGCAGACTTGGCATTTAATCAAATTGGTGATATCAAGTTCAGCAGAGGAGCATATGTGCAGCTATCTGTTTCTTCACATGGTTGCTCCTGTAGCCATACTCCATGGCTCATCTGAGTTTTACCAAAGAGATTTCTAGTTCTAAAGGAGTCAGAAAGGAGTGAGGCATAATTCCTGTAGGAGAAAGAACAAAGACCTATACATCACTCCTTCATTCATGCAATAAATAGCTATTTTGTATCCTCTGCACACTCTGTACTGTGCTGTATGCTGGAGAATAAGTGTGCAAAATGGAAGACCCCTGTCCTCATACAGTTTACAATCTCATGGGGAAGAGAGGCAAGTGAACAGAGAACCAGGTTGCAGGCTGGTGTGTGCTATGACAAGAGAAGTCCCAGATGCTAGAACACTTTCAGCAATCTGGACTTCCACAAATACAGCCAAGTGTTATAGCACACACCTGTAATCTCAGCAGCTCAGGAGGCTGAGGCAGAAGGACCACAAGTTTAAAACTAGCCTTAGCAATTTAGCAAGGCTCTAAGCAACTTAATGAGACCCTGTCTCAAAATTTAAAATAATAATAATAATAATAATAACAACAACAACAACAAAGGCTGGAGATGTGGCTCGGTGATTAAGCACCCCTGGGTTCAATCCCTAGTACCAAAAAAAATTTAAAAATAAAAATAACCCACAAATACATTCCCAAATCAAAGTCTACTTATATAAGAAAAACCCAAACTAGTAGAGAACACTCATGGCTTGGAGCTTCTCAGAAGGCCCAAGTCCTAAGACAGGAACTCAGGTGAGAATGAGGTAGCAGTGATTAGAACATAAAGAAACTTCTGAAGCAGGTTAAGATTTCATCTCAAGGGCTATTGGAATCTTTGCATGATCAGCAACTGGAATGCTCACCATTGTATTTGTGAAGATCACTCTAGCAGTCTGAGGAAGAATAGACTGGAAGGGAGTGAGTCAAGGTGAGGGAAACCAGTTAGAAAACAATTGCAGGAATCCAAGTTAAGGGATGCTGATCTGAGCTAGGTAATGGGGAGAAGCAGGAGATTCAAGAGCCCTTTAAATGTAGAGTCAATTTGATGGGTAAGTAGTTTGAAAAAGGAAGAGTCAAAAGTTTCCTGCTTAGTTGTTTGTGTAACTTCAAGAATGAAATAAGACTTTAGTCTGGATACAGAAGAGACATTTTAAGCATTACTCTGTTTAGCTTCTATTTAGGAGGAATAGTGGGACAGGACACCCTGCTTAAAACACTAACCAGTCATATGGTAAAGAAAAGAAGGATGCTCAAATATTTCTTTGTCCAAAAAGTATGTATGTACACATATACATTCATGCACATATACATCTAATTATAAGTAATCTCCAAAACAATTTTATTTAGGATACTTAGGTGATAACTGGCTGGCATTTTGCAGAGAATGATCAGATGTAAAACTTTGTAGGAAAAAAAAATTTATAGAGTTTTTTTTTTTTGGTTTGGTTTGATTTTGGAGTGTGATTGTCATATAATAGTTACAATTTCAAAAATATATTTGGATTTTTCTGTTTGAGTCATCAAAGGCAAGTGGTTTTCTTGTTTAAAAAGTCTCAGAAATTATCCATGCCACTTATGTATTGACAGACACTGGAATGTTCTAGAACAGTGATTCCTAAACTGGGCTGCACATTAGGATCACTTGGAGGTCTTCTAAATATTGCAAAACTCAGGCCTCAGTCTACATCTATTAATATGACAACCTCCGGGGATGAGATGCAGGCACAGAAACATTTTAAGTTCCTTAGGTGGCACCAATGTGAAGACAAGTTTGAGAACCAATGGTCTAGAACAGGAACACAAAAGGGAACTGAAATTACCCTCTGCACACTGGAACTGGTATAACTGAGACCACAAATTCAGGTGTGTAAGAAATGTCTATTTTGAATCTCTGTTTTAACCCCCCTATTCTACATGGTAAGTTTTCTCTCAGTCCATCCATGGTTTCCCTCCCTATTCCCTGTGTTGTCTTAATTGGAGCTGCATGTGGAGTTCACTGAGAATTAAAAAGTTCCTCGGGCAGGACAATGAGCTCAGCAGAGATGCTGAACCATCTAACCCCAGCTAACATTAAGCCATGTTGGTTCCAGTGAGTCCCCTAAACACCTGACCTCTCAGGTGTCACCTTCTGAGATCCCAAGGGCAATTGCCTCATCCCATCCACAAGGCCTCTCAAGTCACCAGGTTTGCTAGTCATGGCCTCACTGCTCCTGGCCACAGCAACAGACATTATGCTCCTTCCTACTTCACACTGAAGTTTAAGGGACAGGGAAGACTAAAAAATAGTATAGACCCAGTGGCTGAGGACGCTGAGGCAAGAGGATCATGAGTTCAAAGCCAGCCTTAGCAAACACAAGGCACTAAGCAACTCAGTGAGACCCTGTCTCTAAATAAAATACAATATAGGTTGGGGATGTGGCCCAGTGGTCAAGGGCCCCTGAGTTCAATCCCCAGTACCCCCCCAAAAAAAAGTACAGAAAGGAATTATTAAGAATAAAAACTTCATTTACTAACATATCAAAATCTAAATAATTTACTTCTCCTTATCATCTGCAATTTATATAAAAGAATACTTATGTTTGTTAAAATTTGCTTGACTTTTATTCTAGTATTTCCTTCGACCTTTTATTTGCTGAAATCTCTTTAAGCTGTTTTTCCATTATGCAAGGGCAAATTTTCAATTAAAAATAGAATCCATGAACTACTTAACTGAACGCACAAACCTGCATTACTGTTCAATATACTGACCGGCAACTCAGGAGCAAAGAGGATGGTCCTGTCAGCCTGCCCACTGGGGAGATTTCCCAGTATTCCCTCAGGAGAAATGCCTGGATCATAGGTACCTGACAACTGATACAGCACCAGTGTCAATTTTCTAACAGTAATCAAATTTTTCATGAATACAAGTCAAACCCATTTGAAGATAATACTGGAGCAATACATTGCAATATTTATTCAATTCCTATGTGAATCTATTCTGCATACTTCTTTCAGGACTGGTTTTCTAGCAAAGAATAATCTATTATCAAAGTAAAAACCTATAGGGTTGGGGATATAGCTCCGTTGGTAGAGTATTTGCTTTGCATGCATGAGGCCCTGGATTCTAATCTCCAGTGCAAAAAAAAAAAAAAAAAAGTAAAAAGCCTATTTGTACAGTAAGAACCTATAATCATTGACATATGATTTTATGATTATTTTATTGATCCCTAGAAAAACTGAATGCCTCTGAATATACATGTTTAGGTCCTATTATATTTCTAGATCACTTTCCATCCAAAGATGCAACAATCTACTTAAATAAAGGAGAATTATGCTTGTTGTGTTAGGAAATAATCAACAAAAAACAAAACAGCAGCTCAACAAAAGTTTAAATGCAATATGCTTAAAAACAGGCAAAAAGAATTTGCTGATTCAGACAAAAACTGGAAGAAAGCAAGACGAAATCAAATCAACAATTATATGTTAGGTGGCTGGAAAATGAGAACTCTTAAATTTCCTTGAATCTTTCTTTGATTGACTTAACACTGAATATTTTAATAGTCCCTCAATGCTTACTGTACCAGAAATAAACAAAACTACAACTCTACTCATTGGAACATACTATAGGGCATGTCCTGGCTTCAGTAAGTTTCTAAAACTATAACCGAAGCCCCCAACCTGAACAGTCAGTAGAACAAGAGTGTGACTTTCTTTCTATAAACATTTTTTTTTTTTATATTTGAAAGTGGACGAAAATAATTGCTATGGGAAGTTTATATTTAGGTAGCAGCATAGTGGTATACTTGTGCCAAAGCTTTTATCATTAATTAACAAAACTGAACTCAGGCAGAAGACTTTTAAATATGCATACCCAAGTTCCCAGTGTGCTCTGTGCCCTTTTATGTGTGAGGTAGCAGTTGTCGGATTGCCTAGTACCTAACCAGTAGCCCAGCACTTGATGTGATATTACAGATTGGCTCAGAACACCCGTTCTGAAGATTGAATGATACTACATGGTGTCTGAAAGAAGAATTAAAAGGGCTCCAAATGAGAACAAAAACAAGCAAATCTGTTGCTTTTTTATTGCAGAAAAAAATAGCACATCACCTTGGCTAGTATCAACTTTCTGTATACAAGATAATCTTCCTGTATAGCAATGCTTTTCCTCTTTAGAGTAAACAGACTCCGTGTCACATTCTGTGCCATAAAAGCTGAGTTCTTAGAGACACAGTGGAAACAGTATCTGGGCTGTGAGGGGGAAGAAGGGGATTGGATGAATCCACCTACATTTGATAAGAACCAGATGGACCTCAGTTTCAAAATTAAAACAAAAATGCTCAAGTACAGAGAACTTTCCTTCACTTCTCTTGGCAAGTGCCAAATCAGATTTATGGAGCTTCAGCTATACTTAGGTGCTGTTTGCAAAGACTGTTGGGGTTCCCAGAGTTGATCTTGCCTTATGCATCTTATAGTCAAGTAAGAGAACATAAATGCAAACATCAAAGGTGGGAAGCAGAGTAAAAGAGCCACAAAAGAGCCACATAAGATGTAAGAAGATAAGATGACTGGCTTTGAGGATCAACAGGAGTTTTATGGAGTTCTATATGACTGAGATGATAAGTAAGATTTTAAGAGACTGAGTGTGATGAGTGCTTTCCTAGGAGAAGGAACTATAAGAAAAAAAAGGGAAAGAGGCAAGACCATGGAGATGAGGATAGAGGAGTGGTGGGCCATGGAACATAAGGCCTTGGGCAGAGGACTGGGGACCACTCCACAATGCAAAGGGAACAAATGTCAGACCAGGAGCTGAATTAGCAAACTGATGACTTGTGTGGCCTGCTCGGTAGTTTTCTAACTGCAGAAAGAGAGAAAGTTTCATTTGAATTGGCAATCAGGGTTTACACAGTGGGACATTACACAAAAAAAAAATCTAAATGTTTGGCTTCTCTTGAAAACTTCTCACATGTTGGTAGACCTCTGGCCAGGTCACAAACTTTGTCAAAAGCACAGTACCCCAGGCTTCTTATTGCCTCTGCCCAAGAGTTGCTGTTATTATTGTATTACTATTATGGCTATAGTGGGTTTATTATTGTCATTTTGTAGGAAAGACAAAAGTTTTTCTTAAACCTAGCTTCACATACTTCTTAGTTATGTGATCTTGGTAAGTATTTGAGCTTTTTGGTCTCTACCATAAAGGAGGATCAGAAGACATTAAACATCAGCTGAAAGCATTTGTTCTTCATCTGGTAGATGATGATAAAGCTGTGAAAGATTGGGAGGATTTAAGTGACTGGAGATATGCTTTAAAAAGCTTAAGCCAGCAAAGGGGAATAAAATTAATTACAGGAGCAAACAGGTGGAAAAGACAATCAGAGATTCAGTCACCATTCAAAAAGAAGGAGTTTGGGTGGCATGGGTAGCAATGGAAAAGAAAAACAAGCATGTCAAAGATACTGCACAAAGAGATTTGGGCAACTTACTGAATTGGATGATGAGATGAAGACACAGCAATTAAAAATGACACTGAGACTTCAGTCTATGGTAGAATAGTGGTTCTATCAACAGACATAGAGGTGATAAAACTCTAGAGGATATGCTGATTGTCCTAGGGAATATCACTTGCTGGGCACAGTGTATCTGTGTCGACTACTGAACAACCTCATGGAGAAGTTCATCAGGAGGTGGAGGCATTCCTAAAAGCCAACAGAACACAGAACTAAAAGCACTGGCTTTTGAATCAGGTAGAACTCAGATTCTTCAAGTATAAAACGAGTGTAATATTCAGCCCTCGTCTCTTTGAGAAGCCTGAGGAAACCTATAATGCAGTGACCAACAATAAAAATGGTTAGTTGAATAAATAAATAAATAAGATCAATTACACTTATAAAAAGGGGAGGGGGGCGGTGGCTGGAATTGTGGCTCAGTGGTAGAGCCCTTGCCTAGCATGTGTGAGGCACTGGGTTCGATTCTCAGCACCACATATAAGTAAGTAAATGAATAAATAAGATCAATTACACTTATAAAAAATGGTTAGTTGTCAGAACTGAGAAATAGATGTATGTAAATATTCATGGAAGCTATGAAAATGAGGAAATAACCAAAGAGAAACCTGTAGAAAGACAACAAGGGGTGGGCATACCACTCAAAAAATATCTAGAATGCAGTCATATAAGTAGTCAAGCTTTTGGTGATTCTAGATTCACAACAGCCTGACAGCCATATGATGCAGAATTGAGGACCAAAGGACCAAGAGGCTCCATATACCTGCTCTTAAACTCCCAGGTGGCCTCTCCCTTTCTTCACATTGTTTAGCTCTGTTTCTACAGTGGTGTCTGTTGATCTCATGACACATCACTTGAGAGAGAGGACTGCTGAGTGAGCCAGGTAGGTCTCTGGGTGGGTGGGTGGATGGACAGGTAGAGATAGCGTATTATGCAGTACTCCCTAGAGATTATTTAAAAAAAGGTCTTGTCAAAGATCTTAACATGGTTAGTTGTCAGAACACAGCAATTAAAAATGACACTGAGACTTCAGTCTATGGTAGAATAGTGATTCCATCAACAGACATAGAGGTGATAAAACTCTAGAGGTGCTAGGTTAATTAGTTTAGAAACATAGTAGACTTCTGGCTTTAGCAAATTTAACCTTTGCATTTTCCACCTCAAAGTATTAGTGATGCCAAACGAGAAAATTGGCTACTGAGTAAGTCAAGCTAATTGTCTGCATTTGTATCTCAACATATCTCTCTTGTAATAAACAGAACAAAAATCCATTTCCATTCCCAACCTCTCTTCCCACATCTAACCTTAGAGCTAGAGGAAGAAGTAAAGAGACCAGCCAGAGCAATGGCTGTTTTTAAGAGTGTAGTGTTCAGTTGGTAGTAACTTGGTGCCTTAGGATAATATAAGCACTTCATATGGATATGAGTACCAGCAAGTACAAGTACAGTTTTCACCTATACTCCAGGGCAAAATATATTTCACTTAATGAGAAAAAACTTTATTAAAAATTGAAAAGCTCATTGAAATGTGGTAAGCTGCTCCACACTTTGCTTATTAATTTAGGCACTCATGAGATATGTAAAGAGTCTGCAGTTTTGGTTGGTTACAGGCATCATTTTTATAGGGCCTATTAGAAAGATATATACTCTGGAAAGATGACTAATAGGAAACAGGGAAGAAATCTAAGTCTTAGTTTGCTTTTCAGCCATTTACTGCGGCACCTTGTCACATAAATAAGCCTTGTGAGTATGTCACTGAATCACCTAAGCCTCAGCTTACTTAAAACACAAGAAAAGGAAGTGACTAGATTGGACTCAGAGACCTCCAGTTCTCAGAACTTTGCAGAGCTGACAATGCACTGTATGTGGATTCTGCAATATGTATTGTGTCCTAAAATTCTTCTTTTACATTCCTCTCAACTGTAAGTTTGGGATGAGCAAGACAGCCTCGGCTACTTTCACAGACGTCCTTGATTTTAGTTCATTTCCCCTGGTACTAGAATGTCTGATAAAATTGAGCCATCAGGTGAAGGCAATGTTCCAAGGCTTCTCATTAGGGTAAGTCTAGAGATTGCTTCCTAAGAACAAGACATACTTTTAAAAGTAGCCAAGAGATTACCAGGGTGTCTTTAATTGTTCCTTGCACATAGTCCCATTTAGGCCCTTAGCTGCCTACTAGGTCCTCAACAGAGCTCACCACCAAACTGGACTTTGCCATGTTTTGCAAAATGCCCTCATTCAAGATACAGGCAGTGATGCAAAATCTTTCCAAAATATAAGCTCAAAGTCTTCCAAGTTCAGCAATATGATCTGCTTCTGTGGTTCATTATGTCCTTGACCACTTTGACAGGGAGAGTAGTACATGTTATGGGGGCCAGTCTCTAGCTTCTTCTGACACACCTAGTTCCAGCTTGAACAGGTATACATCATTTTTTAAATTATTTAAGTAAAAATAACGTTTCCTCCAAAGAAACACTAATCACTCATTTCAACTAAACTCTGTTCTTCTTGATGTGCTAAAAAGTAGTTCTTAATAAGGAAAATATAGATTTTTCTCAACAATAACTTATTTTGATATTTTAAAGTTAAGTAATTAAAACTGTCTTTTGAAATATTTGAGTTAAGTTTTGACACTCGTTCATAGGTCAAAGGTTATTTCATTTTGGCTTCCTCCCGCAAAATGCTCACAATTCTCTAACTTCCCAACACTATTTGGTATCAGACTCAGAAATCTGCTCTGCCAACTGGATATGACTGCTAACACAGAAATATATTCAAAACACAAAACAGCTTATTGACTTAAGATGGGCAGGGACCTCTGGGAGACATTACAAAGTATGCTAAATTGATTTCAAGCAATTAAGTTCATAGTAAAAAGAACATCCTGAATATCAAGAATTTAGCAGGAGACATATTATTTCTGACAAATTTATGACATGTACCTTTCACAAGTTCTAATAATTCTTTCTTGAATAAAATGCTCACAGTGAAATTGGATTGTCAAAATTACTCTCAGCCCCTTTGCCAGGGTCAGACTGTACTTGTCAGACATTTTAGAGAAACAACTGAAAATACTGATGCTACTGAATTCTCCCTTCAAGATCAAGCCTCTTTTAGTACATTAATCAAATAACCATTTGGAGTCATTCTGGTTTCTCTTGCTCCTGTAACTTATTATATTTGTTACCTCACCTCAATTAGGTTCTGGATGACTCGTTTGTATGCTGGGTAGTGACCTTGTAAGAATGGTTGAATCATACTAATAACTGTTGGCCTCATTCTCCCATTCCTGTGGCTGTGTAACTTCCATAAAGTAAAAATCCCTTTCAAAGTGTAAACCTTGAAAAGTCATGTGCTGTCCATATGGGAGTTTTTGTACATCTTTAAGATGACTGCTTCTTTGTTGCTATTATTATCTTCTTCTTAAAAAAAAAAAAGAAGAAACAGTGCATGCATACCCATCTTTCTCAAAAAAAAAAAGAAATCTCCAGAAAGTACTTAATGATCCAACTGGAAAATGTTCTAACAATACAGTCTTTCCTGGTTTTTCAATTTTCTACAGGTGGATAATCTCTGAAAAACCCACGACAGTGAACAGATTGAATCACTTTTAACAATTTGCATCTTGAATAAATTCCAAAGTGCTTAGAGTCAAGCTGTTTTTGTCTTTAATATTTCAAATAAAGATTAAATAATTTTTCTTTGAAAATTGGCCCAAAGCATTAGAATATTGTGTGCTTTGGACAAACTCATTAATTATGAATGTTTGGGCAATGAAATTACACTGATATTTTAATTGGTGTTACCATAAATTTGGGAGCAAGCACTGTCTCTTCAAATCTTCCTTTGGTATGCTGAAATTCTCTAAAAGGGTTTCAATTCCAATAATTCAGAAATTAAAACTGGACTATTTCATTATATAAGTATTATAATGGAGCTTTGAGAAGAAAAATTATAGACTTTCAACACTGAGTTCATGAAGGTATGTTTCCAATCTTAGAATTGGTTTTAGAATTCTAGTTTGGAATAGAGTCCTCCACTAGAATAATATGACTAGTCTACCTTTAGCACTGATAATTTGTGGCTAAACTTTCCACCAACTGAAATAAGGAAATTAAAAGGGCTTTAAAAGATGTGTATGTTTTACTAAATTATAATGCACATAACAAATCAAAATAAAAACTTGAGTGACTAGCATTTAATTGAAATTTGATATCAACATATCCAACATTATCTCTGTTTTTACAATGTACACTTAGATGTTTCCAGACTTTGCATTTTCATTCTTCAAATAAGCATAGTCAGGACCACCTTTTTTTTCTGGATTTAAATACAGCAGTTGCTACGAGAAAGATAGATTATAGATTGCTGACCTGAAGGAAGAAAGTGTTAGCAATAATGCCCAGGAGATTTATCACAGTGTATGAAGAAAATGTACTTTTACAGTTTTCTGTGTCAAGGAAAACTTTTCCATGGAACCATCTCATTCCACCATATGCAAAGAAACAACATAATAATCACTAGGGTCACTGAACACTGTAGAGACAACAATGTGAAGTTGAATGAACACGGACTTTGCCTTTACTATTAGGCCGAGAACGCCTGGCTAAATTTCATTGATTTCAATGATCTTGGAAGAATATGAGCTATTTGAGGGACAAAGTAGGATGCAGCATAAAGATAATTTAGCATAACAGTTGCTTTGGAATTTGAACATTTGAAAAAAATCAAAATTGGCACCTGTGTTGTACAAAATGCATAGCTACTTAAGAAAACCACATTTTTTTTTTGGTAAAAACTTCTGTTTTCCCAGTTGCACTGTTTGAAAGTGAATCTGTATACCAGAAGGTTGTTCAGGATTATGAAACTTAATGCATTTTATCACAAGCAAATATAAACATTTTCAAGGAAAGCACAAGGCAAGAGACATGAAAGACCATATGTTTCCAATGCTCTCCATGTCAAAACAATACCAGTCTCCAGAAAATAACTGCTAGTCATATTGAATTATTTTGCCAGATATCTTCCAAAAGTAACTTGGAGAAAGTACAGCGCACTCCATGTACCATGTAATGGATAAAAATAGATTTCCCTGGGGCCAAACATGAATTATTTTATTGGTCATGATACATTATAAGACTTTGGAGTTTTATTGCCTATGAGTTAGTAGCAAAGGTAAAAATGAGATAAGAAAATAGAGACTGATTTTTCCTGGAAAATGTTTCTCAACAAGCTTTGTCAACTCCTTTTGTTAAGCTGATCTTTAATACACATAAGCAGGCAGGGCATATTCCCTCCAAAACTAAGTGTTTTGTTTGCATGTTTGTTTTCCTTCTGGAGAGTGGAGGGTAACCATTCACAGGTTCACACTGTTTTTTGCCAGACTTTACCTTGATCAATTAATCAATCCTCACCTTCCCTCCCCTCCTCCTTCTCCCCCTTATTTGGAATAGACACCTCCACCAGCATGAGCATGAGTATCCACCACTATTTTACACTAAACTAGCACCTACTGGAACAAAAAATAATAATTAAAAAAAAACTGTGGGAGCAAGCCAGCGAGTGAGTTGACCCCCTAGGAAAGAGAAGCTGAGCTGATTCTCTGAGCAGTTTTAGCTGTGACATGCCACCTTCGCCCTCTAGCCCTCCTCAAGATGGTAACTAGCTGGGCACCGCAGTTGATTTTTTCAACTTTCCTCTTAGAAATGTTCTCCTTTGTTGCATAACCACTTGCTAAATAATGATATCAAAAACTTGATGAATAAATCTTCAAAAACATTATTTGAACAGAACAAATTATGTCCCAGAAAAAACCACCTATACTTAAGTGAGGACAGGGAAGTAAGAGAAAAATGGTAGAATTCCCTACCCCTCCCCCCCCCATTCTGGTAAATTATTTGTCTCTTCCAGAATCTTCTTCCTAATCTTTTTCTATTTTGAGAACCCATAATTAACTTTCTACAATTTTTCCATTTATTGTGTCTGTGTAGCATACCCTTTGCCAGATGCTTACTATACTTTTTACCTCATTTAATGTTTACAGCAATCAAATACACAATGCACACAACAGGCTAAATAATTTACAAAGGTCAATGCAAAATTAATATGAAGTGTCTGTGGTTCCAAAACCAGGTAAAAAGCATCACAAATAACTGAAATATAAAATATTTACCTTTTTTTCCACCTGATTTCTCAGGTTATTCTTAGTATTTTAAGTTGCTCCCTTGGGTAAGGGAACATGTGCTTGCGTAGCTGCCGGCTGGTGGGGTGCGGCAGGGAGGTCCAAGCTCACCTTGACACATGGTGCCTGTGCGCTACAGCTCATCAGGTGCCAGGTTTTGGCTCTTGAAAGCCATGCAATCATCAATGCCCTGGATGGGAATGCACCTGTTAAACCAGGCATATTCCCTCCCTAGGAGCCCGACTCCTACCCAAGGCAAATGAGACTCACTGATAGTCACTCAGTACTAGGTAAAAAGCCCACCCCACCCGACCTGTGCAGTGCACCACCGCCTGCCTTCAAGATGCTGAAGGACATGCAAGGCCATCCCTTAGACCTGTGCTCCACCTCTTGCCAAGGACAGTGGGTCCCATCAGTCACCAGCCCATCAGAGAGGCCAACCGGGGTCAAAGGGTGAGGGTTGCACAAAATAGGGGCAGAGAAGTTACCAAGAACCCACCCTTGGTGGCAGAGAAACCCTAAAAATAAAATTACTAAAAATTCAGAATTGTGACTGTACAGCAAGCTTGTAGCATTGGTCACATGTTGGTGAACCCAGCCTTGCTGATAGAAAAGACATTTGATAGTTTCTTTCTCTCCCTCAACCATTCCCTTCCTCAAATAACTCACACTACTGCCCCCACCCAACTGAAAGCATTGGGTTTCATATACAAAAAGCAGATACATTTCCACCAAGGGCAACAATTAATGGTGTGGTTCTATCTTGCACCAGTCCCCCACTTTTTTTTTTTTTTTTTTTTTTTTTTTACAGATGAGAGCTTAAGAGACATGCTAAAATACCCATCTGCTACTTATGTGGTAAACCTGGTTCTAAAATCAGAAGCCTTGACCTTTCCATTATGTGCAGCTGCCAGGGAGCTAAGTGGCAAATGTTTAATGAATGCTTCCAATAAACAGGTTGTATCTAATAATGTTACAACCTTAACTTTTACCATTGATTTTCAGAGGGGAAGATGACCAAAACCTCTTGACTTTTAAGCAGGTGTTTATGGAATGCCCTCCTTATGTTTATGGTTTTATTGTAAATGAAATTCTTATTTTAGGAGATAAGTGTCTCCTCCTCATAGACAGCCATCATTAACTTGTTAATTGTTCATGTTGGCTACAATATATAGATGATGATGTCTCATTGATTTATGCCTTAAAAATAAGAGGTCCCTAATTGTAAGTATAGTTTTGAAATGCACATCAATATCTTTAAGCCAAGATATTTTAGACAATTTTTGTCTTATTCAAACTAACATTAATCAAAACACAGTATAACCACATTACAGAAAATTTGGAATATAGGTAAAAATGGTAAGTCATGCATAATTTCACCACTCTCACATTTTTTTCCAATATTGTTATGTAACAACAATATGCAATCACACACTACTGCTTTGTTTTAAATTGAAGGAAAATCTAAAATCAATAAGAACTCACATGTGATTTTATTATTTTGCCAGAGACATGAACTATAAACTCTGTTTCAAGGTACCTTCTATATTGGGACTGCAATGATAACTTTTTAATTTGAAAAAAATAACAAAAAGAAAAAAAATGTAAAAATCTCCCAAACCTCACTTAAGAAAAATTTCTTACTATTTCCTTCATTTAATTCCACACATTAGATTTAAATGTTCTTAAAATTTGGTGTATGTCTTGCTCAAAAAAATTCCCAAGTCTAGACAGACAGGTAGACACACATGAATATATGCATGAATTATTATAAAGTCTAACTTTTACTGTATATAGATTTATAACTTTAGTCATATGACAATAGTTTATAACCTACATCTAGTAATAAACAATCATAATTTAGACCTGATATTTTATTAATGTTTATATTAATAAGTAAAGCCTTCAGGCCTTTTTAAAGGGGTTTTTCAGGTCAAAAAATGACATTTCTCACATGGAAAGACTAGAAGTCTTTTGGCATGAAAGTGCTTTTATTATTCCATCATCAATCCATCCTGGCATTCTTCCAGGAAAAAAATACCTCGTTAGCCAACTCTAAACTACATCAGACCTTCATCTGTACCTTCCTGGTAGAACTTGGTGCATTCTGTTTGTATTATATTTAAGTACCAACTCAAATCTTCTCAACTAACTATAAAATGTTGGAGAAAAAAAAAGTGCATTTTGTCTCTCTTGCAGTTCTTCCATAGTCCTTAAGCAAAACATGTCCTCAATCAATGTTTGTTGTTCAAACAGGTGGATGAATGACTTACCAATTTCCTTTGGGTTACTTCACAAAAGGTAGTATTAGGTTTGCACTAATCAACCAGACTCTCCTGTAGTCCTTCCTTGTGACCAGTAGTTAAGATGACAGGACAAGTTCAAAGTGTGAGCACTCCCAGAAGTACTAATGGGCCCAAATAATGACTAAACTTGAAGCCTTGGTCTCATATACTGGTAATTAATAGGGAAATTTTATTATCCTTCTTTTCCTTCAAAATATCTCCTCACACTTGACCGTTTTAAATTTACTTCAATAGACCATAACAGTGATAACCTTTTAAATACCTGAGCCATTTTAGTCTTTACATATAATTATTAAAATAAATTATTGGATAAGGTTTTGAACTTATAATCCTATCAAATTATACATATAAACCTTAACTCCTCAGTGAATAAATACATACATCATGTCCTGTGTCCATGCTAATTTCTTTACTCTAATGCAGTACCTGCAGTACCTTATAAATAGTATTTCCCCTTGTTCTGATTCCCAATTTCTTTTAGATTTTGATTATGCAAATTGTCAAACGTACATAGAAAAAAATATAAGAAACTCATCCCCAAACTTGAACAATGTATCTATTAAATGACATCCTAAACAAAGTGGCAATTTGTTTTCCATGATATTCTATGTCAGTTCATGTCATGCTGCCTTTCAAATTCTAGAGAAGGCTCTATGAAAAAGTCAACAACAAGAAACCTCAAAACAAATGATCATCAGGAAGTGAAAACCCAACTACATGTGAACCCTGAACTGTGGCTTTCAGTGCAGGACAGGCCTTGTACTGAGGCATCTTGTTTACAAAATAAAACAGTGGAATGAAAGTTAAAAGCAGAAAATGATGCCTGTGACAAATATGTCCTGAAGGGTACTGTGCACCCAGAACTGCAGTGTGTCCTGTAACTACACAGAGGTGGATGAAGCACAATTTTTGCCATGGAGTAGTCACATATTTGTAGAAAATAAGAAGTTACCTGATTACCAGATAAGTGTAAGTTGATAAACCAGTAAGAAATCATTACAATTGTACTGGGGCATTTACTTACATTCCATTTATTTTTTTCTTTTAGTCTAAATAATAACTTTCCTTGATTTCAAATTACCAAAATATATTAATGCTGACATATATGGAGTCTGGTGAAAAATTCCAACTTTCCTGCATTTAACTATCAACAAAACCATATCAAACTGCAAAAGGCATCATGCAATCCATATGTCACCAGTAATTTTATTATTTCTGTTGTAGCTTATGATCCACCTTGGCAAGCTGATATGTGAAAGAGCATTAACTTCTTTTTAGTTGACTCATCCACAACAAAGTTTATGAATAATGTTCTTCAGCTTATCCTTTCAATATCAAAGTTCTCTCTGCCTCTATTGGTTGCTTAGATTGAAACGTAGTCCAGCTGCTAGAGAGAAGACAGTAAACCCAAGTGAAGTGGAATCATGAAACTCACTCCAATTCCTCCTCTACCATACAATGTGGCAGGCAGCATACAAATTCCCTGACGTGCTTTTGTTAGAAAGGAAGACCCTATGGCCCTCACCCAGCTATAGTAAAGTAGAATTAGCATTTTAATGAAATCCCAGATGATTAGTATGTTCAGGAACTTTGAGAAGCACTTTCATAACCTTTGTTCTATCTCTATGAAGATCCTATGACACCACAACAAAACTAACCATTGTATTATTTTGCCATATTTCTGATAACTTGGTCTATTTCCATTAGAGAATTAGGTTTCACTTACCTTATCTGAATGACGCAAGTATGCATGGATGTATTTGATTAAATAATCTGTGTATAAATCTTGAGTTTAGAGACTAACCCTCTTAGCTGCTTTCCTTTAAAATTAATACTCAGATATAATACCTTTGATTTCTAGAAATCAATTAGAAGTCTCAATTAGGAAAAAAAAGTCATTTCATGTTTCCATAATAATCTATTTAATCTACGTCTCTATGTAGCGCTCAGCAAGAGAGAGTGAAGAAAAATTAAATATTAAAACCAAATATTAGATAAAATAAATGGACTTCTTGCCATTACCATACTCTAAACCAAGCCAATATAAAAATACATACACATACGATTTCTTAGCATCTTCCATAACCATTTTCTATTGAGAAAGTATAAAATTAGTCTAAATTTTTTTCTGAATACCTGAAAAATATTTTTAACTGGAGAAAAATGAGAAAGCTAAAGTTCTTTTCATTCTGTTATATTTTCCCCTTTGCATTTTAGCAGAGCAAATTCTGTTTTTTAAGATGACTTAAAATGTATTGTGGGACTGCACATTAATACAACCACTAAAGAAATCAGTATGGAGATTCCTCAAAAGACTAGGAATAGAACCACCATATAATCTTGCTATTCCACTCCTTAGTATTTATCCAAAAGAGCTAAAATCAGCATATTTCAGTAATTCACACATATTCATGTTTATAACAACACCATTCACAATAGGCAAATTATGGAACCAGACTAGTTGTCTGTCAACAGGTGAATGGGCAAAGAAAATGTTTTGAAGTTGAATGTTGAATGTTTTCTCTTACCTGTAGAAGCTAGAGAGAAGAAAAGGAAAAAAAAATATTTGAAGAAACAGAAAGGAGAACAATAAAGGAAGGGGGCTGAAGGGAAGGAATGAGTGCAATAAAAAGGAAAATACTGGGAAATGAAATTAATCAAATTATTTTATGTGTACACACATGAAATATATCACAATGAATCCCACTGTTGTATATAATTACAATGCACCAATAAAGACATAAAACAGAAAAAATATTTAAAATAATAAACTAATTTTATAGTGAATAAACTAATTTTTGAGTTCACTATTTCTACATATATTTTCACTTGATCAATGAAAGATGTAGATAGGCTCTCCTACCTGGGTTGGAATATAAAAAGTCACATCTGTCATCATAAGTTCACAAAATATACAACAAACCTCAATTTTACCAGTTATTCAGAAGACATGTTCCATCCTCAAAAAACCAACAAGTTCTTAGAAAAACTACAATTTCATAAGGTGAAAATGAGGTGAACTGCTTGAACCTCATGAAGACAAAGTAATGTTTCCACTTTTGAACCCAAAGACAGTGGCAACATCTCGGTAGCCTGCTAGCCTACCACTAGCCATCCTTGAGTTCAGGGTTTTTTTTGTTTTGTTTTTTTTTTTTTTTTTGGTTTTTGGTTTTTGTTTTTTGTGGTACTGGAATTGAATCAGTGGTTCAATTGGTGGGGAAGCTTCTTTCACCAAGAGGCCATCAATCGTAGTGGTCCTGCTCTGATACCTGCCTCAGAGGACTTGCTGGCAATAGAGTAAAAAACATGAATGCATTCCTTTTTTCTTTTATACATGTGAAATTTGCAGAAATAAGTGGTGCTGAAGTCATACGGTCATTTATGTAAAAGAGAGAAACAATAATTATTTACCATTAATGTCATGGAGACTTTATTTGCATTTTTTGGTTGGCAAGACCTGGTGATATTTACATAGTGTGAAAATTCAGTATTTCCATAAGGTACCCCAAGAAATATTTCAGGGACAGAAATCATAAACATTAATATCCACAGGGAGCATGCAATAAACAAAAATTTGTAGCATGTCTGATAGGACACACTAGGTTTAATACAGCTTTTTTCAAACCAAGCATCACCCTTGCCATAGAATATTATGTTGTAAAACACTATTCAGATATAATAAGAAAGCCATATGAAATTAACATACCTCCACCATTTCATCTTTGCTCTTGATGCTTCTCTTGATCTTTTATTTTCTCTCCCACAGTCTTACAAATAAAATGCAATTTTATTGTTATGTCAGAGGACAGTCCATCATAATTTAGTCTACCTCTCTGTCCTCCATTTCTGCTCTAGAATTCAGCTGAAATACATGCTGAACAAATAACTAATGCATTTCTTTTCCCACCAGTAGAAGTATGGCTATGATAAAAATAAATTGTGCAACGTTTTGTCAAGTATTTGAAGCCATATTTTTCAGGTGTAAATGCTGCCTCTCAATAAGCCATTTTTCTCTATAGCTGCCTTGGCAGACATGCTGACTACGTGTAGTCAGTGCACGGGTGAAATTTCAGATTCTTGTCTTTGAAAGTAATACAAACTGCAGGACCTGGGAAGGTTACACCATGGTGACCCCTCTGCTACAGCATAGTTAATTCCCCTCAACATTTAAAAGGTCACTGTAAATCCTTCATATTTTTATGTCCCGTATCCAGCATTCGTTTTGCAAGCCAAGAGCACTCAATCTAAGAACTTCAAAGAAGCACAGGCCTCCCATGGACTTTGAGAAAACACTGAAGACAACTTCTCACTTACAAGAAATGCTACACTTAAGTCATCTCGGAAAATTATTCTATGTTTTTTAAGACCATCATAAATGTCTTTTTCCAGCCTGCCTATATATCCTATTACAAAACTCTGGCTGGATTCTTTCACAAAAATTATTTCTCCTAGATTATCTAAATCCTCCATAAAGCTTAATTAAACGGGTCTTTTCTACTTTGATCTTTTGTTAATTTACCATCTCTCCTACAAATTTGCACGGCTTACTGCAGTTGATGACACCATTTTCTCAGTTATCAATGGTGGAAACTGTAGATACCTACCTCTTATGACTTGCCATTCCTTTACTGATCAGCAGTGAACTCTTCCTTCACAGATCATCCCGAATCCATTTGTTTCCTATGAGTTCCCAGAATCCCTGACCTAGATCCCTGTGCTGGGTAGTGAGTGCAGACAGTGGGAAGAATGTTGAACAGAATCCTGGAAACTTACCTCCATGCTCTCTTCTGCTCAAAGTACACGAACAGCCTAGAACTTTCCAGATTCTGCATCAGTTTCCTTCTTAGAAAAATGAAGAATTAAATTAAAAATTTCAGATAATTTTGATTTTTGTTATTTTAGGTGTTCAAGCCTTTTAAAACCTGTTAATAGGTTCCATATTAATACATTCCTCTCACCCTGCACACTATCATTACATTAAAATTAAGTCACCATTATCTCTTCATAGGGAAACTAAGGTTTAGAGAGGGTAACACGTTTTCAAGACCATACACTTCGTAAGTGATTGAACCAGGACATACCCATGGTCAGCAATAGGATCAGGCAGGTCAACCAAAAAGAGCAAGGATTCAAGGGAACACTAACTCTCAGGCCCATGCAAGTGCAGGGCTGGCACTAAAGTATCCCTGGGTGCCTCGTGTGCCATGCCTGGATGATGTATGTTCTCTCACTTCTATAATTACAAGATCAGCCATTCTTCTAAAAGGTTGTTGTTGTTGTTGTTGTTGTTGTTTACTATTGGAAAGGACATAGGATTTTGCTCAAAAAAGTACTTCTACTATTATTCATTTGGAATGAAATGAAGAAGCATGTATCTGCTGCATTTTGGAAAACAACAGACTTGCAAGGTAACTAAATAACAGTATCAAACAAATACTCTTATATTATTTATTTGCCTATAAATAAATAAATATGATTTCTATTTGCTGTTCATATTATTATAATTGGAACAACATATCACCATGAAATGCACAGCACTATATTTTGAAACCCTCCTCTAAAACCTTTGAACTAAAGGGACTAGGTGATCTGTAAGGGAAACATGTTTCTCCACAAAGGCCCAAATGGAATCACTTACTTTCTGAAGTACAAAATTCTTATGTGATAGGTTCAGGATAAATATGCCCACTTTAGGATTCAAGCCTAAGTAGACAGAAAAGGGTACCTGAAAGAACTCAGCCCCTGAGCCTGAGGGACTAGGAAGCATCTTAATACACAAAGAAAAGAGATTGTAGAACCATAAAAGCTTCATTCAAGGAGATAAGGTCAGTTTCAAAGGTGTGTGTTTCTGCTGAAGGAACTGCACTCTGCCTTGGCACCATTAGTTCATATAAGAGGTTAATAACCAAAAAGTATTACACAGCATGCACAAGGCCCTGGATTCAAGAGACCAGTGGGGGAACAACATCATTCTTTTTTATTTAATTGATTCTTATTAGTTATACATGACACAAAAATCCATTTTGATATACAAGCACAGGATATATCCTATTCTTGTTAGAATCCCATACTTATGAATACACATGGTGGTGGGATTCACTGTGTGGTTTTCATATATGTACATGGGAAAATTATGTCCGATTCATTTGGCTGTCCTTCCTTTGCCTAACCCCCTCCCCTTCCTTCCATTCCCATTGTCTAATCTACTGCACTTCTATTCTTCACCTCACTGTTCCACCCTTACGGTGGGTTAGCTTCCACATATCAGAGAAAACATTTGGTTTTTGATTTTTGGGGACTGGCTCACTTCACTTAGCACGATAGTCTTCAGATCCATCCATTTGCTGGTGAAAGTCATAAAATCATTCTTCTTTATGGTTGAGTAATATTTCATTGTGTATATACCACATTTTCTTTATTTATTCATCTATTGAAGGGTACCTAGGTTGGTTCCATAGCTTGGCTATTGTTAATTGAGCTGCTATAAACATTGATGTGGCTGAGTCACTCTCATATGCTGATTTTAAATCCTTTGGGTATAGCCCGAGGAGTGGTATAGCTGGGTCAAATGGTGGTTCCATTACAAGTTTACTGAGAAATCTCCATATTGCTTTCCATAGTGGTTGCACCAATTTGCAGTCCCACCAGCAATGTATGAGTGTACCTTTTACCCCACATTTTTGCCAATATTTATTTTTACTTGTATTCTTAATAATTGCCATTCTGACTAGAGTGAGATGGAATCTCAGTGTAATTTTGATTGATGTTTCACTAATTGCTAGAGATGTTGAAGCTGTTTTTTTCATGTTTGTTGACCATTTGTATTTCTTCTCATGTGAATTGTCTGTTCATTTCCTTTGCCCATTTATTGACTGGGTTATTTGTTTGTTTGGTTTTTCTTTTCTTTCTTTCTTTTTTTTTTTTTGAGTTAAGTTTTTTGGGTTCTTTATATATCCTGAAAATTAATGCTCCATCTGAGATGCAGGCGGCAAAAATTTTCTCCCATTTTGGAGGCTCTCTCTTCACACTCTAGATTATTTCCTTTGCTATGAAGAAGCTTTTTAACTTGATATCATCCCATTTATGATTATTGATTTTACTTCTTGTGTTTTAGGGGTCTTATTAAGGAAATCGGTACCTGAGCCAATATGTTGGACTGTTGGGTCTACCTTTTCTTCCAGTATGTGCAGAGTTTCTGGTCTAATACCTAGGTCCTTAATCTGTTTTGAGCTGTTTTGTGCGGGGAGAGAAGGGTTAAATTTCATTCTTAACATATTTAACTGACATTAATAACTAGTAGGTAGAAGAAAGAATTTGTCCTTCCCCAAAGAGAGGTGCTAACCATTGGGAAAAAATCTCATCTGGAAGATTCTGTGAGGTACTCATTCCTGGTAAGAGTTGCTTTGTTTACCAGGGTCTAATAATAATAATTCCAGATAATCCAACAACATGATTTGAGGTGTGAGAAGGCCACACCAGATTGTATTTAGGGTATGGCTAAATACACAAGCAAGACCAATAATGCAACATAGAGTGGGGACTTTAGGTCATGCCTAGATGGGAAAGCAACTAGAGATTGAGGTCAAGTACATGGGAAATCAATCATGCCTATGTAATGGAGCCCTCAACAAAAACTCTGAACACAACCTTCAGATGAGCTTCCCCGATGGCAAAACTTTATGTACATTGTCACTCTCCAGAGCAGGAGAATAATACATCCTGACGGCAGAGAGGGGAGACAATAGAGGTTCCACATTTTGTACTTCTTCTGGACTCTGTGCTACATGTTCCTTACTTTGACTGTATCTGTTACTTATAATGAATTATAATCATGATGTCACAGCTCTTGGTGAATTCTATAAGTCTCTGAGTGAATTGTCAAACTTGGGGATGGTTATGGGAGTACTTCCTGAACTTGCAGTTGGTGTGAGAGGAAAAGGTGGTCTTTTGCACAACTGTTCCCTGTAACTCTGTAGCTGGCCTGAAACTCCCACAAAAGATAAGAGATTGTTTTAGTCAGATTTTTCACCACTGTGACCAAAAGACCTGACAAGAACAGTTGAGGGAAAATTTATTTGGGGGACTCAAAGTTTTAGTCCATAGATAGCCAGCTCCATTGCTGGGGGCCAGAGGTGAGGGATTGCATCATGGTGGAAGAGTGTAGAGGGAGGAAAGCAGCTCAGGATGTGTCACCAGGAAGCATAAAGAGAATTCTCTCACCAAAGACAAAATATATACCCCACAGGCATGCTCCAGTGTCCCTCCTCTTCCAGCCATCACCCTACCTGCCTACAGTTACCACCCACTTAATCCCTATCTGGTGATTAATGCAGTCATTAAGTTAAAACTCTTATAACCTACTCACTTTACCTCTAAACTTTCTTGCATTGCCTCACACATGAGCTTTTGGGGGACACCTCATATCTAAACCATAACAGAGATATAGCATGCTAGATAAGGAGCAAAGAGAAGGGTAGACATTATTATTAGATAATAAATAAAACATCCAGTTGGGACACTTGAGGAGATAACTGAGGACGACTAAAATTCCCACTGAATAGGTAAGGGTGTCACTAGATTTTCACTTTACAAATACTATTATGACTCTACTTTTATGCCTTATCTAACTTGGTCTGAAAAATAGAGGATATATATTGCTGTGGCCATTTTATTTCCTGTCATGTTCAAATAAGCTCCTATCAGACAAGACCTTCTGTGAAATCTGAGCAGATCGGGAAAAGGCACTGAGGAGCAGACAGAAGCAGGAGGATCCTGGAGGAGATTCAACACTTGCATGGAGGCAATTGCGTGATTTGTGTTTCCTATTTTTATAAACAACTGGTTTACCTGAGTGAAGGCTGTCATGTGGGTACAACCATGGAATGGCTAACATTCAGAAAGGAGCTAATTGACTTATGGTTTAGAAAATTAGAGCACAAACCTTGGAACAACTGCAAAACTGGAAGGTGGGGAAGGAGTACAGGGAATTCCCCAATCTCCAACTAGCTCTTTAGCTATACTTGTGTAGGGCAGACTATAATCAGCACTTAGAAAAAAAATCCAAGTTAGACTTGAGCTGCTGTCCAGTACAAGAGAGTTTATAAATATAATATTCTTCAGATAAACATATTACAAACCACAGTCTCTACAGTGCATCATCATGATGATGAGAGTATAGTTTAAAACTCTTTTGGCATACAAAAAAAAAAAAGTTTAGGAAAACACAATCCTAAGAAATCACAATCCAACTAGACATAGTGGCGCACTCCTGTAATCCCAGTGCTCAGTAGGCTGAGGCAGGAGGCCAGTTCAAAGTCAGCCCCAGCAACTTAGCAAGGCACTAAGCACCTCAGTGAGACCCTCTTTATAAATAAAATACAAAATAGGGCTGGGGATGTGGCTCAGTGGCTGAGTGCTCCCTAGTTAAAGCCCTGGTATAAAAAAAAAAATCACAATCCATTGAGATGAACCCTACAATGACGGGATTAGCAAACAAGGATTTCAAACCAGCCATTGTAATATTATCTAGGACAAAAGGGAAAACATGTATGCAATGAATAAAAAGATACAAAATCTCAGCAGAGAAGTTAAACCGAAACAAGAACCAAGGGGAAATTTTTGACCTGAAAAATTCAACACTTAAAATGTTAAATTTTACTGGATGAAGTTAAAAGCAGACTTAAGTAGCAGAAGAGTTAGTAAACATGAAGATAGAGCAACAGAAATGATCTAATCTGAAGAATGGAGAGAAAAATGATTGCAGGGTTTGGGGGAGAAGAAGCTCAGAGACTTGTGGGTATTTTCAAACGGTACGACTTGGGACTTGGTTATAACTGAAGTCCAGAGACAGAAGAGAGGCAGAGAAAGGTAAAAATAGAACAATGACAACAACAACAAAACATGGAAATAGTAGTGGCCAATATTTTATCAAATTTGGCAAAAAGATAAATTTACAGTTGCAAGAAGCTCAAAAAAAAAACACAAATAGAACAAATAACTCCCCAAACCCCATATACACAAAAACCTAGATCTGTCAAAATAAACAGACAAAAACAAACAAAAAAGTGTTGTAAAAAGTCAGGTAAAAAGGTTATAGTTTTACAGAGGAACAACCCTTTAAATGACTATAGATTTCTCAACAAAAACAGCAAGGGCCAGATACAGAGAAAGAATTTCTTTAAAGAGAAGAAAGAAAAGAATCTGTCAGCCTGCAATTCTATATCTAGTAAAAGTATCCTTCAGGGATGAGGGTAAAATCTATACTGGCAAATAGCATGCAGCATGTGCTAAGTAAGGACAGAATTATTTTCTCTTTTATACTGCCTTCTTTGATTCACACAGAAAATGTGTTTCTAATCTTCCTCAAAGATTCAGGATTTATAGTTGTTCAACTAAAGCATCTCCCATTTGCCTTTCAGTATTATGAGATGTACCCATTATACCAGGGTGTTTGTGAACTTCATGGAATTGGAGCTCTACTTTCTACATATTTTTGCAACAAAGATGCCATTGACTTTATGAATGCAAGGCCTGCCACTCACCTGATCTAGCTCCCTATCACCAAGAAAGTTAATGATATCTCCTTTAAAAGGAAGGGTAATTTAGGGCTGGGGTTGCTTTAGTATTTTGAGAACCTTATGCAAAGAAATATCAGAATGCTATATATGACAACGTTAAAAAAAAGCTGTTTGGCACACATGTATAAATACAGAGGTTTAAATTTATATACAGTAATTTGAAATCTGTGTACACAGTAATCATTTAAATGTGGCATGTTGTCTCCCTAGACAAATTTAGTGATGACAATATTAACAAATGTGAACCCTGATACATGCATTTCTTAATCTTTCTCTTTCCTAAATTTATCAAATAAAAATCTGCTCTCAATAAACTTGAGAGAGAAATTTTTCCTTTTATTTGTTTTTTTTTCTTTCCAAAACTATTAAGTTTATCCTTAGAGAGATGAAACACTAAGTGCTTAATGGCCTATTTGTGGATGAAATATTTGCTAAGATTCCTGAAGCCCATTTTCCTCCCTTAAATATCTGGAGGGGAAATTCCAAATGCTAACTGACTACCAACTTTTAGATTCAAAGTAAGCAGAACTTTTTCCCCTGATACACGTTTCAGAACATATTCAGTAGCATTTCTAGGGATACAGACAGAAAAACTGAGGCAAGCCATGTGCAGAATTCTGTTGGCTGAAAAGATCTCAGCCAAATAATGTTTGGGAAGTTTTAAGATTGTGGCTCTCATGTTGGTTCATCTTGACCCTGATATGAACTCTTTAAAATTGAAGAGTAACTTTAAGTAAGTATTCTCCCACCACACAGAGTATCCTATAAGGACTCTGTAATCACAAACCACATAGTAAATTGATGTGTTCACAACTCTTCCTTGTATTGATTATTACATTCTCTTATGTCCCACCACCCTGACTATTCAAAAACTAACCAACCCAGTGCTTGTTTGAAAACCTCAAATCATTTTTCCTTGTTTTAGAATTCTTAAATCCATGCTTTGCTTTTGAAATCCAAATTACATATTACAAAAAGTTTAACGTGACCACTAGAATTGGGACAAGCCAGGGGATTTCTGGACACTTACAAAGCTGCTTACTGCTGCTGCTAACCACCCTTTCATGGCCTTTCTACCACCTATTATATGCTTAGCAAGTGCCAGCCACCCCACTAAGTATTTTTTATGTATTCCCTTATTTCATACAAATTATATTAATTCTCTTCCAACCCCATAAGGTTGAGAAAAATAAGACTTAAGAAAATTAAGTGAAGCATCCAAAGTTGTATTAGCTAGCAGGGGGCAGACCTGTGCTCTGAAACATATAGAGTTGGTTCCAGTAGTCATGCTACATGGCCTCCCTACTGTCTCTGTTTATAGAGTGAGTAGAATATAATATTTAATCAAATTATATATACAAATTATATATTATAAACTTTGGTCCCCAATTAACAATGGTTTGATTTATGTCTTTTTTATTTTACAATGATGCAAAAGTGATGTGCATTCAGTAGAAATCATACTTTGAATTTTGATTTTGATCCTTTCCTGGCTAGCAATAAGCAGGATGATGCTTTCTCATGATGGGCAGCAGTCCTGAGCTGTAGCTCCCAGTCAGCCACATGATCAAGAAAGGAAGTAACTGCTAATTGACTGTAGATTGTGTGGCTAAGCTCCCATGCTTGCTAGGTTAAATCTACTAAACAAATGCATTTTTCAACTGATGATATCTTCAATGTACAATGGATTTATTTGGACATAACCCTATCATAAGTAGAAGAGTATCTATATTATGTAAAACCATACATCTTATACATGCCATGTTTGTATAATATGACATATAATATATCATTTGGCTACAAATCATATATAAATGTATTTTTACTAGAAAATTACATAATATTCAATCAAATACATTATATATGAAGTACATATATACCTGCATTCTAAACAATTTATATGTTTATTAATAATCTGAAAATATAATTTTTGAAAATCAAAGTGGTTTTTCTGTTTTCATTTTTTGTTTTTTGTGGTACTGGAATTGAACCAGGAATACTCTACCACTGAGCTATACTCCAGCTCTTTTTTATTTTATTTTGATAGAAGATCTCATTAAGTTGCTGAGACTAGCCTCAAACTTGAAATCCTCCTGCCTCAACTTCCCAAATTGATGGGATTATGGGCTTTCACCACCATGCCTAGCTTAAAAGTATTTTTGTAGACATATTTATAATTGTATTTTGAGTCAGGGTACTTTAATCATAAATCATACATTAAAAACATCCTCACCCCAGATCTATATAACACCTCAAATTTGGATTGCTCCTCCACACAGGTCAGTCTAATAATGACCTTATAGATTATGCTATCCTAGAATTATAACTATTTAATTAGGTGTGAAAATATTTTTGTTAAAGCATCTTCTGTTGATGACATGGAAAACTGAATAAGATTTCATTTGTGAAAGTACTCATTTTATTGAAAATAATATTAAGCCATGGTTTGATAACAAGGAAATATAGTAACCTGCTGGCGAAACAAATGTATTGCTAATATTTCATGTTGATGCAGAGCTAATGGTGTGCACCAGCACACAAGGAAATAATGTGTACCTGTTACCATTGGTTGCTGCCTGTGCTATACTAGTTAAATATTTTTAATTCAATCCTAATTGTATAAATAGATACAACTTAAATGTTCTTGTGTTTGTGTTAAAGTGTCAAAGGTAAAGCTTTAATTTGTAACCCTACAACTCCTATTTTATGCATTATAAACTTTGGTTTAGAAATAGCAGCATTTGTTTCTTTAGTTCATTTTCGAAGCATATAAGCTTAACTTAATATTTTAACTGGATAGGCTTATTTCTGCTGGATAAAAAGTACATACCATTATTCTTCTATTGAAATAAAGAAGATTGAAGGACCTAAGTTTTCTTATTCAAGAACAAAATTTTAAAGGACTTAGATCATCTTAAAAGAGATTATTTGGTTTTTATCAGACATGCAAAAACCAACATGAACATGCATATACGTAAGTTTGATAAATATGCCTCCACTTTCCATGATGAATGAAAAAGATTAAAATCATAAATTCAGCAGTCTGAAACTTTCATTGCATAAGCTAATGTTTGACTTTTTTAAAGCTGAGATCTAAACTTGCCAGAAATGATCTCCTTTTTCTTATCTTTACCTTTTCTTAATAGTATAGTAGGTCTAGCAATGATTTCAAACAGAAATGTCATTGTTTTCTGTACACCTTTTGACAAGGCAGGCAGTTTCACTGGACTAAAGCAAGGAGTGATACAAACAGTCTAAGGAAGTAAAACTAATGAGCTTTAGTATAAAAAAAAATAAAGTGTGAAGCCAAGTTAGCAGTGGGTGAGAAAATTATATACCAAAAAAAAAAAAAAAAACCCAGAAAAACAAGGGCGAGTGTGGAAAGATACACAGACATTAGTTTCCTAATATGTGTGAATATAACATAAAATACTTGCAGAAAAAAAGTGTAAAAGAGGGTGAAAAATAAATTAAGCACATGTTCACAACTCTAATTCCTCAAAGAACTCTCACCAGGCAGACCAAGTAAAGGTCATGAGACATTAAAGTCACAGCCCAGCAGAAGTGATAGAATTTCCATTGCAGTAACAAGTGAAGGTAGGCAGAGGCTATGAGCTGCACAGCCCCCTGGGTTACTGGCTGAGGGCAGCTCAGAGTTTCCAGTTAGGCAGTTTCGATGTCTTAAAATTGCTCTTGGACTTACAGTTGATCCACGAAGAATCACAGTATGCATTACATTCCCCAGAGACAGAAAGTATGTCTAAGTGGGAAGACAGTCTTAATGTGTATTCTGAGATGAGTGTGGGACACAGAAGAAAAAAATTGATGGGTAAATACTTGAAATTTTTGAGGATTTTCTTTTCTCTCATTTAGATTTGCCCTATAATTTTCATCATTAACAAATTCACATTTGTACTTATGCCATTATATATACATAGACAGACAGATAGATAGATAGATAGATAGATAGATAGATAGATAGATAGATATAGATATATAGATAGATAGATGGTAGGAGAGTTTGTAACCATTTATGATCAGTGACAGAAGTTGTTTATTATCTTAGACTCTTCTACCTTAATTCTACTACTCTGAACATTTTTCCTTCCTACCTCTTTACTATGATATTGGAATCATGAATGAATCATTTTAAAAAGTAAAACCCAGATTACCAAATTGATTTAATTAACAACCACTAAATGAGTGGTTCAAATCAAAACTTCACTTCTAAAGCAGCTCCTCTGTGATGTCCATTTAGCATTTTTCACCCAGGTGGTCTCCAGGGAACACAGCTTCCACTTCCCCAGGCTGACAAGTGGAGGCAAGAGGGTCTCACTGTTCTTCTTTCCCAGAAAACAGTGGACCATGTTTTTCCCTTTCATGCATGCTTCTCTGTCTACAAAGAAGAAAAGAATTGTCACACACACAAGAAAACCACAGTAGTTTTTAGGCTTTTGTATTAATTTTCTGATGATCTTCTATTAGGAAATTCTACAAGGTCATAAAGCATAACTGTTCTGTCTGCTTAAATATCATTTCCCTCAACTTCATCCTCCATAGAAATAGCAGAAAAAAACTCTCTAATGATTCCTTTCCTCTTCAGAAAAAAGCCCAACCTTTCTCACAGAACCATCATGATATAGCCCTTGCCTACATCCATCCTGTCTTCCCATCTCACAATTTTATGCCAACAATACAGAATTATCACACATGCCGTTTATTGCTTTCATGGCTGGATTTTCATCTCTTCTTCAATTATACCTAACTCCTCATACCCAAACAATTCAGTGTCTCCTCCCTCGATTCCTTCCCTGAAAATGGTCTCTCCCACTGTGTCACAGGGAGTGCTACTTCTCCATTCTCCTGCATGTTCTAATAACTAGTGCCTACCGCCATCACTCCTTTTGCCATGTTGTATTTTAATTGTGTACATATCTGTCTTCATTATCAAGCAATGTTCTGGAGGACAGGGACTTTATGATTTCTTTAAATTCCATGCCTTGGCAGATATACTAGTACGTAGTAGACACTTAATAAATATTCCTGGAATGAAAACAAATTAAATATATAAAAAGTAAGCTCAGCTGAACCGTTCAAATTTAAAGTCTGATTCAACTTTGCTGATCTATCTCCATAGATTTGCTTGCCTCAATTGTAGTCTCCTAACTCTCCTTTACCTTCACTTCTTTTTTGGATTCTATCTTGTGTTTCTTTGGTTTGGTTTTGGTTTTGGTTTATGTATTTTCATTTTTTATTTTTTTTTGGTTTGGTTTGGTTGCATTTTACTCAAACCTTATCTGCTTTCTATTTTTAGTTAATACTGGATTAAAGCTGGTGAACTTACATGGATTAAATGGTTTGTGAAAATTACAGCACGATTTAAGTTTTAAAAACTGCCCTGGAATAATTGTAAATACTATGATGTTTGAATAATTCACATAAAATTCTTTCATTATATGCATATGAATCTATTTGATCACCTGCAGATTCAAGAACGATATCACCCCATGAATTGGCATTATTGACTCTTAGTTCTAGTTTATGATAATCCATTGAGATTTCAAAATTCTGTAGTTTTAGAGCTAGGTTTTATCAACTTCTTTCCCTCCACCTCAAATTTTTATGACTATCTTTTCCCCCTACAATTAAGGCATAGGGACAAATAACATACCAGAAGGAAGAGCATTTTGATTATTTGTAAAGCACCTGAGTAAATGGTACCTGATTTTTTAAACAGGATTAAAGCTAAGATGGCCTTCCTTATGGTAGTTTTTAGTATCTGAAAGTAAAGACCTTCAATACTCAAGATACAAAACAAAAGCCATGCATATATTACATTGCAAGGAAAGCAAAAGGCAAAACACACAAATCAAGCAGAAGAAAAGCATAATGGCACAAATAAAATAATCATTCACCTTCTTTGTGGTGTGTGTGTGTGTGTGTGTGTGTGTGTGTGTGCGCGCACGCGCATGCGCGTGCATAACAGAAACAATGAGAGAGACATTTTAGGATTCTCCTTATCTCAGGCTAAACTCACAAAGGGAACAGTATTACCTTGACCTTTTCTAGACTTGGTTAAAAATAGATTTTTTCACCCATAACCATTCACTAAGTCAGAAAGTGTTTTTGTTTTCGTTTTTTTTTTAAATTTGAATTCTGTAAAATTATATTTGAATTTACCAGTTAGCCATTCCAGATGATATGCCTCTGTTTTTTGCTGGCTTGAGACCAAGTGACTGTCAGTTATTATCTACTTCAATCACACTTGAACAAAGTACACTCAATAATAATTAGTGCAACTGGATTCTAATGCCAATAGAAAATCTGAACATTATTTCATTTTCTTTAGGATTTTTCACAGACTTTAGTGAAATTATTACTAAATACCAGTGGCACTCATTGAGTTAGACAGTCTACTTGTTCTATCGGCACCTATTTGCGTCCTTTGTACTGATTTTGCAGAGACACAAAATAAATTGCCCGATTGAGTTTAAACTCTTTAACTTTAGGCATTTTCCTTACTATTGCCTCCCTCCCTCCCTCCCTTTTTTAATCCTTGCAAAGTTAGACACCATAGAAAAACTGTTATTTGCCTCATAATGGCCTCTTCAGTGTGTTTCACAGTCTTTTGTGGAAAATAATGACATAATGATAGTGTTCTCAGACCTATATTTTCTACTTGATAAACCAGCAATTATATGATTAAAGCATTTTTAGAAACTCACATTAAGTATATGATACTCTAGAAACCAGTCCATCATACTAATTACTCAGAGAGAAATCATTTACATGACTAAAAACCATCTGAAACAGTATTTGTGACTACTATGGATAAAAAAAATAAGAAGTATGAAATAATTCTACTTATAATATACTTTTTAATGTTAGGACTATAAATTTGGTATTTTATAAATCTGGTTTCAACCTTTATTTTCTGTCATTAGTAACAGGAAATTGTGCTAAACTCTGCTGGAAACATGTTGGGTGCAACAGGAATCTGATTATTTCTCTACAAAAAAACATGTACTTGCAGACAACAGAGACAGGTGAGCAATGCCCAGGCATTTACGATCTGTGATGAGCAGCGATTTTTGCCCAGGACTTTTTTTAGATACATCACAATGGCAAATTTGACTAGACTTATGATTTTCTTGAATGTCATATCATTATACCAACATTATGATGAGCCGGGAGAGAAGTATTTGTATACACATAATTTTCATCAGAAAACAGAAAACCCATTTAACAGGATGCACAGCATGTTATGAGGGATTTACCCTTAAGACCTAAATATTCTAACAGGTAGTTTTGCATTGTTTTGCTTAGCTTTTTGAAGCACCATCGACCCTGCTTTATTTCCAGTTCATTGAGAAAGAAAAAAGAAGTTACAGTGCTCAACCTCAGAACCAACCCTTCAAAGGGATGATCTCACAGGATGACGTGGACAAATAATGGGTTACAGATATAAAACATAAAATAAACCTATGTAAGAATACATAAGACATGTACAACAGGGCTAACCTGTTTGTGGCCAAGGGTGCATGTGAATTAAATATGGTACAAGGAAGAGAAGACTTTTCATTGATATATGTATCACCCATTCAAAAACTATGTAAACCTTAATTAGAAGCAAAGGAGTCTTGATCTCTGTGCGGAATGGGCACTATGGATAGAGTGAGTATACCTTATGCTATGGTAAAGCTTTAAGAGTGAAACTCACTCCTGAATTCGATCTCCTCACCACAAGGAAAAAAGAAAACGAAGGTGAAAGTCACCAAGCTTAGATGCCTTTCACTGTTGATTTATTCCACCTCTACTACAATCCCTTGAGGACATTGGTTTCTATGTCTTCTATATCCAAAGAAGTTGAAAACACACCACATTTTATGTTATAAGGATAGTAACAGGGCAGAATCAGACCACCACAGGGCATTCTTCAGGTGTCCAAAGTCCAGTGATCAGCATAACAATAAATATATTTGGCAGTGCCAGGGAGAGATGGTAAGGAAACCAGCCATGGCCAACAACTAATTGCGATCCTTCAGCTTAACCCCAGCCCTTGTCAGTGAGGCATCCATTCTCAAAGTCTCTGCCATTTAAAGCACTGGAAGGAGCTGAGGATTAAAAACTAAGATAGCCAACAAAGTATAGGTACCAGACATATCTGCAGTTACCTGTTTCTTCCAGATCTACACTTCTTGGGTCATTCATTTTGTGACTAAGGAAACATTCACCTTGATATTAGGAAACGAGGTAAAGGAACGATTACTTTGTCATTGTGCAAAGGATAACATGAAGAGATACTGCAATAATGGAGTAAATCATCACAGAGCCTCCCCACATAGGACATTGCCGTTCCACCAGAGCAGTGGGTAGCAGGGGAAGAGAGGATCATCAGATATACTTTGCTGTCCCTTAGCTGGTGAAGAGCTGATTTCAAGATTAGGAGTTAGTAGGACTAGGATTGCACAGTCTTCTGAGTTCAGGTTCACTGCTGCTTATGTCAGGCATTTTCTTTACTACCTGTTTCTCTTCCACAGATAGCAAAGACTTTCCATGGTGTGCTGCAAAGCTCACACCAGAAGTGAGACACATGTTACTTCATAAAGTTTTCGGCTACTCTGAGAGAGGAGTAAAACAAAAACATGCTGGGCTTTTTTTGTTTTGAGGTTTTTCTTGTTTGTTTTGTCTCTAATGAAATTTCTTTGTAAAGGTCAAAACTATTTAAAAAAAAAGAACTACTGTGTTTTGTAAAATGAAACATAAACATTGATTAGAACATTCAAATTTCAACTCAGAATGTATGAACACTGCCTCCTGTGAATTTGGTTTTAGATATTCAGCTGAAACTACTGATACAAAGCCAGTCTGACCTTATCAACTTATATCTTAAAATGTTTACAGGAAAAAATACTGAACTTTTCTTTCTTCTACCTCTACCCAACCATATTTCTCTCACCTTCTTGGTTACAATAGAAGGCAATGGGACAGCATCAATATCACACACTGGAGAGAAAGAGCCAAAACCTGATGGGAAAAACAAAGCATACTATAGTTTGAACTATTTAAAATACATGCATACATATCCTCTTGCCTTGAGGAAGTCTTCCGATTTTGTTTGCATGCACTTTGGTATGTTCTGGTGGAATTCTCAAGCACACTAGCTCTGAGGCCTTCAGTGTGAAAGCTGGTGGTCTGAGGCCAGGCAGTCTACTCTGTTGTCCCTCATTTTCTGTGCTTATGTTACACTGAAAAAAGTTTTAATGGTTTGGTGTAAATAGAGCAAGATTTAAAAGAAAGCCTTTCTAAAGAGACTTTTAGAAAGTTAAAGACAACAATCATTACATTAAAAATTCCATCATTAGTGCCTTAATACTATGACCTATCATAAAAATGCTATTTTAATTGTCTTATCATCTTTTTAAATGTTTTGTGTTTATTGTTATTCCCAGCAGCTAACAATGAGAAAAAAAGCAGCAATAAACTCAGTTTGAGACCATTTTTTTTTAACTACAAATCATTACTAATGAGCTCTGAAGAACATGTTGCTGGCCCTATTTCTTTTGCAATCTCATAAAATTATTAGTAATGCTTATTACAAAGTACATATAAAGCAAATACACATATGTATATGCATATCTTAACAGATAAACTTTAATCCAAAAAACAAAGCTGTTTTGTTTTTAGTTTTTTCTTTTTCATAAGACAAATGTGTTTAATGAACTTCACTAAAATTTCACAGAACTCAAAAGAGAACACAATGCAGAATGCAGACCCTGCATATGGAGATGTATATGCAAGAAGTGGATTGCCTTTTAATTTCAGTGTGATTGAGAAGCTCTGTGCCAACAAAGTACTGGACTTTGTAATGACACCCCCTTTCCCCACAGAAAAGTCTCAACTGGACTTCTCCAGAAATCTTCACCATAGCTGATTTTAGGACTATCAGCAAAAGAATCTCTACAAAAGAGTTCAATGTAGATAAACTCGCAATTTTTGTGTTGCCCTGTTTTACTTGGCCAGTGGCCGGGAAGAAATCAGCACTCCAGGTGCTGGACACCCCCTTACTAGTTTTTCACAAACATGTATCCAGTATAGTAGTTTGTAGAAATGTATAAACAAGGCCTCTGGCCTTGAGCTGGGCTTCACAGAGATGTCTACATTTCTAAGATCAGAGAAGTTACCAATTGGGCTCCATGGTAACAGCTGGCAGGGGGAGGAAAGAAAGGGGAAAAGAAGCTGTCTCCTTCTCAGATGTTATCCTTGAAGGGTTAACTTGCCCAGAACAGTGAAAGAAAAAAAAAAAAAAACTGCTTTTATGTGAACTTCTACAGACTGTGAACTTCTGAGCCCTTCCCCTTACATGCTGGGTATAAAATTCTGAAACTACCTGAACTCGGGGTTCAGGGGATTGATTGATTATGGCAAAAGCTGTGCTCTCTGAACCTGGCTGTAGCCAAAAAAGAAAAAAGAAAACTGTTTCCTGCTATCTTCAGTGCCTTGCCTTGTCTGTCCCTACAACAACTTAAAGTTAGGAAATGCAGGCCCAGCCCTGGTGGGTTACTAGGGTGTGCCTGAAGACTCTAGTGCTCACCTTCATACTTTAACATGGATATAATAGCTTCTATTTTATGAGGCACTTGGAAGAACTAAACTTAGAATATTGGCAAACACCTAATGATGATATATAAAATACCCATTTTATTTTTAATATCAGAACTTTAATGCCAAATATGTCATTAAGATTCTAGTATACTGATTCAAATATCTCAGATATCTATTTCTAAAGGTAATACAAAAAATTAGATAGGTAATTATATGAATTTTTATTTCATTATATTGTTGGAAATAGAATGCAGATGATATTTGTATACAAGGGAGAGCAAATTATTTGTGCTTATCTCAAAGATAAGTGTTCATTTCCTCCTCCTACTTATCAGACAAGACACAAAATGCTCATCACTCACCCCTGTTTGCTAGAGAAAATGTTAATGATCTTTTTAACACAGTAAGTCCCAAGTGTTCAATTTTGCTAATATTTCAATGAAATTGACACAGATGCAACAAATAGGTTGAAAATCATAACCTAGAGCTTATACCTATTATAATATTAACTAATAATAATATAATGGTAATTTTAATGCACTTATGTTACTATGTAATTTTATCATATGTCATATGCTATATTTTTCTAAGTATTCCACAACTGGAACAATGGAACAAAATGGATTAATAAGACATTACAAGAGCTGGTTCTAGAATCTCATAATGTCAGACTCACCAGTTACCTCTGTGACCTCTAGTAAGTCACCTAATCTTTTCCAGTTTCTTCACTATGAAATGTGGATAGTAATAGTACCTCTGAAGACTGCTGTGAATGATCTAACAAGTTATCCCAGGTTTAGAGCTTAGTGCCATGTCCGACACACAGGAAGGACTCAATAAATGCTTGTTGTTACAATATAACTGTATATTTCTATACATGGGCATTTTGGACATGCTGACCAATTCCCACACTATATTTGTAAAGAACAAAAAGATTATCATCTATCCAGATTCATTTTCTTTTCTGAGTTAGGGCATGTTGCCCTGTAGTTTATTCAGATGAAATCTAAGTGACTTCTGCTTTCAAGGTCAATTTGATTACCCAAATCATCTGACCCAGAAAATCTGTAATATACTTTAATAGCTTTATCGCCTCATATTCATAAGAGGCCTAGTAAAGTTTTATTCCATATTTTTGACATATAACTTCATTTCTTCATTCATCTTAAAAAAAAAAGGGGGGGGGAATATACGAAAACCCTATCACAATCCAGGCACTAAATTAACTTGTGGTATACAAAGTTAAGCAAAATTTTAAGTGCAATGTCTGCATACATGCAGTATGGAAAATAACTTTTCATCAGAGTCATTACATAAACAAATCTAAAATTCCAACTGTAGCAAGTGAGCTAAAGGAGAAAACCAAAATGCTAGGGGACTATATATCGTTCTTTGTGTGTGGGGGGATTATTGGGGATTGAACTCAGGAGCACTGAACCACTGAACAACATCCCCAGCCCTATTTTGTATTTTATTTAGTGACAGGGTCTCATTGAGTCGCTTAGCACCTCACCATTGCTGAGGATAGCTTTGAACTCTTGAACCTCCTACCTTAGCCTCCCAAGCTGCTGGGATTACAAATGGTTTTAAAGGAGAAGAACAAATTATTTTGGTGAATAAAGCTACTCTGGAGAAATGAAAATTGAGTTGAAGAAAGGGTTAGGGTACAAAGTGTGAGCAACTGTGCTTCAAGCACAGGGACATGTGTGGATAGGAGGGTTTCTAAGGGACCCCAGAGAGGGAAGGGGAGGCTGGAGCTTAGGGGAGAAGAATGAAGTGAATGAGATGAGGCTAGAGGAGTAAACCAAGCCACCCAAACCTGTTCAAGAGTTCGTTTATCTGATCCTAAGCACAAAGGGAAGCCACTGGAGAATTTTAAGCATGAACATGCCTTGGTTTTGAGGAAAGGAAGTGGGTGATCTGATTCTACGTGAGTTCTGTGAAGACACTTTGGAGATTAGAATAATTGTGGAGAAACCAGTTAAGAGGCTGTTGCCAGGCTTCAAAAGAGAGAAAGCAGAGGCATAGTTAGATTAGGGCAAATTAGCTAGATTTTGCAAGAGATGAAGACAGAGCTTGGTTTTCATAAAACATACACTCTTCCCTGTCATTGCCCAGGCTCATTTTTTCATGTAAAGGCATTTTCCTTCTGAAATAGTCTAAAGAATCCAAGGAAAGGTTAATAGTGAGTAAAAGGATTCCACACACACTTGAAGTCATGAAGAAAAATTTCTGAATAATCTGTATTGTTTCTTCCTAGGTGAGAGTCTATTGGTATTGCTATAAAACAGTATTTTCTTTGAGAATAACAAAGGAAACAATTTCCATTGAAACACACTTTTATTATGAAAATGATATAGGTAATAATCATTTATAAGAAATTAGATTAAAAAGTAGTAACAATTTTAAATCCAAACTGAAAGAAAGGAAACACTTCCAGGAACTTTGGAATCTGCAGAACAAATAGCTGCTATCTCTGGGAGAATAGCTCCCATATTTGGGCAGCTAAGCAACCGTGCTTTTATGTGCGATAACCAAAGCACCATCCTCCTTAAATGAATGAAAACGAACACGTGCGCATACCCACACACACATACACATGCATTCCTAACATATAAGTCACACATCCCACAGGATTAGGTAGAAAAACAAAAGGAATGGTACATCTTCCTTGCACAAAACCAACACATAGAAACATCTATTACAATTTTCTCTATGATAAATTACATCGCGCCCCCTAAAAGAAAAAAAAATCAAATCATTGGCAGTCTAATTCTCCCAAAGTAGAAGTGAGACATTAATTTAGATCATTGTGCACATTGAAAACTTACTGCACTGCAGGGATTTCCAATTACATAATGCAGAATCAGAACTCTGTTTGGGTGCCACTTGGCTGCCAACAGCCATGGGTGAGCTGTGTAACACTCCTCTGTCATGTAGCTCATGTGAGAAAAGAATTCTGCTGTTCCAAGAAATGGCACTCATCTTGGAGACCTTCCCAGTCACACAAAAGAGCATAATTTCCACATTATCCCCAGGCATACTGTCTAGGATGATAAGTCTATGATAGCTTTATGTGTAAATTATATACACAGTTCTACTAATGAAAGCCACATGGACTGCTTTTTGGAGGTGGCAATGCAGAAAAACAGAATCAATTTGTTCCTCTGTTTTTATAAAATGATACCTAAGCTATCTACAATCATCAACAGAGACTGTGAGGGTTAGATGGTAGATAGGGTAATTGCACTGTGATTATTTGTAGATCAGGACTGGAGTTGGCAAGCAGTATCAAAAAGGTGCAGACTTAACTGGCTTATTGCAGTATTTTGGTTTTAAGTCCTTCAGACTTTTAATCTGGTACTTATCTCTGTTTTTCATCAGGGACTGCACTCTTTTTTGCATTGTGTTTTAATTTTTCTCTACATGAACACATACTTGCAAAAGAGACAGGAAGTAAAGGACAGATGAATATTTTCATATATTTATTATCTATTTGGTGATGATATTCCATATGTGGTACACCTGTGTGCCAGACATATTAAACTGGAGGATAAGACCATGTTCTGTTCTTCTAGAAACTCACAGCTCTTTTGGTAAGGGTCAAAAAACATGACTTTTGTATACTGGCTATCAGTACCTTCTGGAGGATTTCTTTTTAGTTTATTAAACCCAACCATTTAAAACCAAATAAAAACTGGAAAACAGGGATAAGTATAGTAGTACTTAATATTTCTTGAGCATTTATTACATATACATTTGACATATATCTAATCCTTATACTTGTAATTATATTTTAATCTTATTTTAAAGATGAGGAGATGGAGGCTTATCCAGGTTGAACAACTTCTACAGCAGTGCAGATCTAGCAAGTGTAGAAGTTCAGTTGATGTTGTCTTAATTCCATGGTGATCTCTTTTATTCTTTTCTCTGCACTACTCCATCTTAATATCTATTCAACCTCAACACTTAAACATTAATGCAAAGGGTTTTTGTTTGTTTGCAAATTTTAATTGCTTGATTTGGAAAATTTTCTTTAATCCATTTTTCTCTTCTGAGGATCTTAGTGAGAAAGTTAATCAAATCCTTCATTGATTATTCCACTGTAATTGAAGACATAAACACATTGTTTTTGCTTCTCAAATTACTCTCTTATTGCCTTCATGTTAAAATTTATTTACTGAGCACCTAGCCTATACTAAGCACTCTACTAGGTTTAATATGCATAAATATGTGGTCTTTGTCCTATACTTACAAGAAAGCTAGAATTAAATCATAAATTAATATCTAACAAATGCTATGGTAGGAAAAGTGCTGAAGCACTTGCCAGCAGGGGGCTGAGCTGGATCTTTCCCTAAGAAGTGGACTCCAAACTTCAAGAAGAAACTTGAAGAGAACCTGGGCTAGCTTTGACTCTGACTATTTTTGGCGGGATCAGGAGGTGGGGTAATGGGGAATGAACTCAGGGACACTCCATCACTGAGCCCCAGCCTATTTCGTATTTTATTTAGAGACAGGGTCTTATTAAATTGCTTAGTGCCTCACTTTTGCTGAGGCTGGCTTTGAACTTGCAATCATCCTGCTTTAGCCTCCCGAGCTGCTGGGATTACAGGCTCTTGCCACCATGCCTTGCTGACTCTGACTTTTCTCAGCTTAATCTCATCTCCCAGAATTTATATTTTACCCATATTATTCAACTGAATTTTCATTTTGACACTATCCTTACTCTTTACAATATAGATAGATAGATAGATAGATAGATAGATAGATAGATAGATAGATATAGTGCTGAGGATCGAACCCAGGGCCTCACACCTGTGAGGACTGTGTTCCACCACTAAGCCACAACCCCGGTCCCTTTATAATTCTTACCTGGGAACTGTCCTCAGGTCCAATCTTCTATGGTTGCTACTATTTTAAATTAGGGATTTGAACTATTTTCTTGGCTTTTTGCTTTTATGTGTATTTTCCATGAAGTAGCCTGGAGGATATTCATAGTCTTGCATATAAAAACATAATGCCTGTTCCACATATTCCACACATAATAACATAAATAAGTAAAATTACAAATCAGCAAAATGTTTAAAATTATATCCTTATCTTAAAAAAACTTTAGTATGTTACATGACTCATCTTTGTGTTATGCACAGAATCATTGTATATATGTTCCAACTTTAAAAAATGGATTATTTGTGCTTGGAAAGAACAAGAAACTTGGAATTATGAAGAATATATATGTCCATGTTTACAATATCATTAACCACTGGACATTGAAGTGGGGGGGATCAGTGGCACTTTTTCTACAATTGTTGAAATTGCAGGAAGATTAGCATCTCCTCAGATGATATAATAAATGTAGAAATTCCTGTGGTTTTCCAACAGCCCAGTCACTCAAAAATGTCAGAGAAATGAATTAAATACCAGAAAAATAGTTTATTCCCATACAATAAGAAAGACACCCAGAGATTTCTAGAAGTTAGTGGAAAAAAAGCATTAAAGCTGAAAATAAACAAATGTGCAAATATTAGATCACATCTACTAAATTTACTGTGAAAAGGAAATGGTAAGTATGCCATTGACATGAGTTAAGTTTGCATGTGTTTCTAAATTTGCCACCCTTGTAGGTTACAGAGAACACTGAGGAACACGGGTGTTAGTTCCTCAGAAGCTCAGTGGAGTATATTCCATGTAAGGAAGGCCCTCTTTCCTTTCAAGAGAAGTAAATGTCCAAGAGGCAGGGATGGGATGAAAGTTGCCTAGTCTGATGCCTGGTCATGTGGTGTTAGAGTCCTGTGGTGTTGGGAGATTGACTGTGGGGAGGGAGAGGTGTGGATGCCCAGTCTGGAACACAGCTGTAACCTAAGCAAGGTTATGAAAGTATACGAAGCAGTTAACAGACATGGAATCAGGAGATTTTACTTACCAGGAAACAGATTAGGCATACTCTAAGGATAGTGAGAGTTGTATTTCTGACTAACCATACAAAATTCATATAGAAAAGTAGAGTACCAGAGGGAACTTCTTGATTATATTAGGATTGAAAGTGTCAGTGTAATCTCTAGGTTTTCAGTGTATTTTTATATATAAAAAATATAAATATGTGTAAATGTATGTATTCTTATATTCCCAAGTTTTGTGCACTGGAAAAACCTGGGAACACTGAGTAGCAATAAGCGTGATTAACAACTCTGATGTTGCTTTCTAAATACCATCTTCCGTAAGAGGAAATACATTTGCTTAGAGAAATAGTGAGTTTCAGGGCTGGGACAGAAAAGGTATGAGATGAGCCTTCTTGTGCCAGAAAATAAGTAAGCATTCAATGAATAAATGGGAAGCCAACACAAATAGACTCCCACTGGTCAAATCAAGAACAGTGTGTGCATCCAAATAAATAATGATATAACAAAGTATAATCCATTAAATAAAATAGGCATCTAGGAATCCACACTGATTAAAAAATAAATAAGTGAGTATCTAATTGGGGGGAAGAGAAAGTTTTTTCTTACAGTAGAATACAACTAAAAGATATAGAGGAATATTGGAATTTAAAAATAACTACTTGGCAACCATCACTGTAATAATCTAGTCAAAGAATATCAATGAATACTAAAACTAGAGAGAAAGTTTGATGAGATATGAGATGATTGCATAGCTTCATATGATCTTCATGTGAAAATAGTTCTTAAATTATGAAGCAAAAATGGGTAACTTTACTTTAGAGAAACTTGACAAACATGATCTTACCCAAGTGTTCCAAGTTATATCATTGTAATAAGATAAAGTGAGGTAATTTGCTATACAGTATCATAGAGTACCAAAAACCATGGCATCCCTTCTGATACTCAAGCCAAGAATATATAATCTGAATCTAGTATTGAAGAAACATCAAGCATATCCAAATTGAGGAGTATTCTACAAATAACTGCCCGTGTTGGTTCACAAAGATTAAGGAAATGCTTAGGAACTCTTTCAGACAAGAGGTTAAACGATTAGTGGCATCTAATGTGTCAATATTAATTTCCTACTTTGATGGCTATTCTATGATAATATAGGAGAAGATTTTATTTCCAGAAATTATACACTAAAGTGCTTGGGGGTGATGTGGCAACATATTATTGAGTTACTCTCAAATGGTGCAGGAAAAAAGTCCTTTAATTTTTTTCAATAATTTTGATATTATTTTGAAATAAATACATATATACAGAGATACAGAAGGAGGGCATATTTGAGAGTCCAATTTTAGTCAGTCTTTTTCTTCTATAAAATTTTTTACTCATATATGAAAAAATGTGTTACTTTTCACACATAAACTTGTGTATATACATAGACATCAAATTGTCCCTCTTCAGTAGAAAAAAATTTAGTATTAATTCTGTCACTTGCCACAGACATTTTTAATTATGAAAAAACATTATATCTATAAAAGAAAGCCAGGCAAATATCACTAACATAGAAATTTATAGATACTGTTTTTTTTTTTAATTTCACATATACTTATCTATAAAACACAAATAGGTATTTCTTCTGTTGGAGAAAAGAAGAATAGCTACTCAAAGCTGACAGTGTCAAAGTTTTAGGAAAACAATTATTTCTATAAAACGAAAATGCTGATGGACACTGCAAGTCATATATAATGACCCTATAGAAGGAGAGGCCAAAGTGTGTCAAGTGGTGATACACCAAAATCCTCCAGGAAAGGGCTGTTAGCACAGATTTTATTGTCCATCATTTGGAATAAGAATCTTGTAAGTGGCATTGTTTAAAATGATGGGGTCCAGGACTGCACTCTCTTCTCATTTTCTGATGAACTAACTCCAGTCAAGCATTTCCATCCATCATTTCACCAAAACTGAAAGGCCACCAAAGACCTCTACATTGCCACATGCAATGCTCAGTTTCCTCTCATCCATTCACTCAGCACAATATTACAAAGGTGATCACTCCTTCCTCCTTTCTTCACTTTGCTTTCCTACCACTACCCAATTTCATCCTCATTCACTGTCTGCTATCTGTAATGCATCTTCATATTAGAATTCCCAAGAGTTGGATTCTGGATACCTTTTCCTCTTTATTTGAATATTTTCTTTTCAGACTCTCATTCCGTTTTATGACTATCGACATCATGTATGCATTACAATTCTTATTACACATATAGAGCACAATTTTTTTATATCTTTGTATATAAAGTATGTTCATGTCAATTCATATCTTCATACATGTACTTTGGTTTTTTGCATTATGATTCTTATTACACATATATACTACAATTTTTCATATCTCTACTTGTATATAAAGTGTGTTGACACCCCATTCGTGTCTTCATACATGTACTTTGGATAATGATATCCATCACATTTACCATCCTTGCTAATCCCCTTCCCTTTCCCTATCTAGAATTGATCTATTCATCCCATGCTTCCACTCTCTACCCCACTATGAGTCAGCCTCTTTATATCAGAGAAAACATAGAGCTGATTTCTTGATATCTCCATAGAGATGTTCATAAGTAATCTTCACCTTTATTTGTCCAAACTCTGGACTACTCTTTCAAAACCTCCTCTCCTAGCAGATTCCTCTTCTCTGGTAGCAATAAACCCATCTTTCTGTTGACCCAAGTACAACATCTCAGACATATGCATATGAAACTCCTTCTCTTTTTCTCATACCTATATCCTATCTGGTATAAGGACTGTCAGCTCCATCTTCAAAATATAACCAGAATTTTATTTGTTTTCACTACCTTCAGGGTCATGTCCCTGGTCCAAGCCACCTTCATCCCACATGGATTACTAAAATAGCCTCTTCAGTAGTCTCACTGTTCCAAATCTTGCCTCTGCAGTCTATAAATGGCCCCCAGCCTACGATAATCTGATTTAGGATTTTCAGCTTTAAAATGGTGCTAAGCTAATATACATTCAGTAGAAACAATGCTTCAAATTTTGAATTTGAATCTTTTCAAAATCTGGGCTAGTGATATGGAGCATGATATTCTCTTGCAATGTTGGGCAAGAGCAGTAGTAAGTTACAGCTCCCAGTTAGGCCCCTGGTCACAAGGGCAACAACCAGTGCTCTATGGTGAACTGTGCTGCTAAGCCACGCCATTTGGTAGGTCAAATGTAATAGATATACTTTCAACTTAATATTTTCAACTTAGGATGAGTTTAACAGCTGCTTTTATCTGTTCTAATATTATATGAGAGCTGGACCGATCATGAGCTGGCAAATATTAGCTACTAAATATTTGGCAAATCACAGAATCTTGACATTTTCACATATGAAGGTAGCATTTTCTCTTTTAAAATGTTTATTTTTATTTATTTGCAAATTATGAGATATAATGTAATAATTCACTACATATATACAGTATGTAATAATCAAACTAGGATTGTTAGCATTTCCATCTCCTTAATTCTTTAAAAAATTTTGATTAACATAACAATTATACATATTTATGGGTTAGAGTATATTTCAGTACATGTATACAATATGTGATGATCAAATTAGGTAAATAACATTTCCATCTCCTTATCTTTACTTTGTTTTTAGCTTTCAAACTTCTCAGTTTGAGTTATTAATTTTTTTCCTCCACTGGGGAATGAACCCAGGGGCACTTAATCACTGAGCCACATTCCCAACCCTTTTTTATTTTGTATTTTATTTAGAGACTGGGTCTCACTGAATTGCTTAGGGTTTCACTAAGTTGCTGAGGCTGGCTTTGCATTCAAGATCCTCCTGCCTCAGCCTCCAGAACTGCTGGGATTTAAGCATGTGCCACACACTTGGCTATTCATAAAATATTTAATAGGATACTGTGAACTACAGTCACCCCATGTGCTATGAACACTAGAGCTCATTATATCTACCTTACTGTAATTGTGTACCAAGTATTGGTACAATACTTCCCTCTACCCTTCCCTCCCCAACTTCCCAGCCTCTAATAATCACTATTATACATTCTGATTGATTTCTTTTAATATCCACATATAAGAAAGACCATGCAGCTTTTCTTTTTCTGTGTCTAGGTCATTTCATATAACATAATGTTCTCTAGTTTGGTCCATTTTGCTGAACATGATGATGGGATATCATTCTTTTAATGACCAAATAGTATTTCACTGTGTATAGAGTATGCATTTGTGGACACACACACACACACACACCACCATTTCTTTATCCATTCATCTGTTGATGTGCATTTGGGTTAATTCCATTTCTTAACTATGTGAATAGTGCAGCAATAAACATGGCATGCAGATGTCTCTAGTATTCTGATAGCTTTTCCCTTGGATATATACTCAGAAGTAGGATAGCCAGATCATATTGTAGATTTTCAGTTTTTTTTGTGGAACATTCACACTATTCTCCATAGTGGCTGTACCAGTTTACATTCTCATCAATTGTATATATGAGTTCCTTTTACTCCATATCATCTCCTGCATTTGTTAAACAGATGTTCTAGCTGGGGTGAGATGATCTCACTGAGATTTTGATTTTCATTCCCCATATTACTAATGAAACTGAGCATTTTTGAATAAATTAGCTGGCCATTTAAATTCTTTCTTTAGAGAACTGTCCATTCTCATACTTTACCCACTTTTTAATTGAATTATTTGGGGTTTGCTACTGTTGTCATTTTTTAAGTTCCTTATATATTCTGGACACTAATCTTTGTCAGATGAATATCTGACATATATATTGTTCTCATTCTGTAGGCTGTCTTTTCATTGTATTGACTGTTTTCTTTGATGCATAGAAACTTCTTAGTTTGACATGACCCCATTTGTGTAGTTTTGCTTTTGTTTCCTGTGCTTTGGGGATCTTATTCAAATGCTCATTGCCTGGACTAATATCTTGAAGTGTTTCCATTATGGTTTTTTTTTCTTTGGTTTTCATTTATTTATTTATTTATTTTTTGGTAGCTTCATAGTTTCAGATCTTATATTTAGAACTTGATCCATTTTGAGTTGATTTTTGTATAGAGTGAGAGATAGGGGTCAAGTTTCAATGTTCTGCATATGAATATTTAGTTTTTCCAACACCAATACCAACTTTTGAAGAGGCTGTCCTTTCTCCAATGTATGTTTTTGGCACCTTGGTGAAGACTCAGTTGGCAGAAAATTTATGAGGTTATTTCCCAGTACTCCATTCTGTTCCATTAGTCTCTGTGTCTTTTTTTTATGTCAATACCATGATGTTTTCATTATTACAGCTCTAATTGATTTTGGTTACCAATAGAAAATTAGCAATGATAGTCTTTCTAGCACTCAGAAATCACAACATATGTAATTTTAATTCAATAATTACATTCATTAAACGGACAAGGTATTGAATTCCTGCTATGTGTGATTAGTACCATTAATTAATAGGTATATAATGGTGAGAAAAAAGAAATGGTTTAGATCCTCCAAATTTTAAAACCTAGCGGAGAGACAGACAGAAAAAGAGCTATATAATTAAAAAGTATAATTATAAAATGATCAAACTCCATGAAGATGATAACCAGGTATTATGATGGTAAATAGCATGAAGACATAGTTAATTGGAAAAATTATTGAAAGCTTGCCTACAGAAGTGTTATTTAGGTCAAGATTTAAAGGATACATGAGTATCAGCTATACCACAAAACTAGCAGACAGACAGTCCACATGGTGGCAAGGCCCTCATGTTGGAAAGAGCTCCATGTTTGCTAGAAAGTAAAGAGGGTAATATGCCAACCATGGCCAGGATAACTGCTCAGGAAAAGGCTGGTCAAATCCTTTGTATTTTGTGAGATGTCGTGAGGAGTTTGGATTTTTATTTAACCAGAAATATTTTGAAGGATTTTAAAGAAGCATAAATGCATCTATAGGATGAATGACTATGGCAGGACAGAGGAGGAAACATAGAAAACAAGCAGAAGATCATTGCAATAATATCATGGGAGACAACCATGCCCTTGACTAGGATGACAGAAGTGGAAATGAAGAGAAGTAAATGAATTGAAGGTATAAGTTAAAGGCCTAATCCGTGATTTATTGAAGGGCAGGATGTGGGTCATAATGGAGAATGACTTCTAGGCTCAAGTTTAGCAACCGTCTGTTTGTTATACTACATATTGAGAGGATAATAAAAGGAGAAAGGTTTTCAGAGAGAAATTCTACTTTAGGTATACTAAGTTTGGGATGGCTATGGGTCATCCAAAAGGAGATGTCAAAAAGCTATAAGATTCACTTATATCCCTGAGAGAGTTTCTACAAGATGGCACAGGGCGGAAGTAACTTCTACATGGTGGACAGGGAAGAGCTGCACTGAGATACAAATGTGGAAATCTGAAGAGAACTCTTCTAGATCATTCAGGAGAACACTGATCGTCATATGCATGTAGAATGTGATCCCTCCCCCCTCAGGACTAGGAAAAGAAAAAAAAAAAACTAAAAGGATTAGAGACAATGGTTCTTGGAGTTTACATAGGGCTGGGAAAAGTTCTTCTCATACCAACTAGACAGGAAAACCTCATGTTTCCAAAGCAGTGGGTAAGCACTTTGGAGGATCTTTTCCCGACAATGGGATGCAGTAGACTAAACACAGCTCTGGTCCAACTTAACAAATCTAGAAAGTAAGAAAAGAAAGGATCAAATTATTTTCAAATAATTTAACTATTCCCCAGAACAAAGCTCAAAAATATTTATGAGAATACAAAAATATATAACATCCAAGAAGGTAAAATGCACAATGCCTGGCATCTAATAAAAAAAAACCTACCAGTCATACAAAGAAGTAGGGAACTATGACTCATTCACAAGAAATGTTAAAAACCAAGAATAAAATTAATCAACTGAACCCAACCCAGAAATGACACAGATGTTAGGGTTAGCACACAAGAATATTTTCCCACATTTTAAGAAACTGAAGTAAAGATATGGGAGATATGATAATGACAAAATAAAACTTTCAGAGACGAAAACCATAATGACCAAGATAAAAATGTTATACATCAAATTAGATGAATAGCAGATTAGTCATCACAGGATAAAAGATTTATGGACTTGAAAATATGGCAATAGGAATAATCAAAATGAAATGCTAAAAAAAGATAATTAAAAAAGAGAACTTCACTGACCTAATTTAAAAATTCAAATGGAAATGGTAAGACCTATATTAGCCAAAACAACTTTAAAAACAAGTTGAAGATTAACACTGCCTGATGTAAAGATAGATAAAATGAACAGTGTGGTTTTGGCATGAAAATAAATAAACAAATCTATGGAACAGGATGGAGAGTGCGGAAGTAAAACTTTACATATATAGATAACTATCACTAAACAAATGTGAAGAGAAAATTCAGTTGAGAAATATTCCTTTTCAAAAAATAATTCTGGAACCATTGCATATGTATGTTCAGGAAAATAAATTCATATATATCTCAAACCACAAAAAAATTAATTCAAAATTCAAAATGAACCTAAACCTCAACATAGGATGTAAAACTTTAAAACTTGTACAAGTAAAAAAATCAATGTGACCCTGTTTAGGCAAATAATTTTCAGATATGACACCAAAAGCATGATGCAAAAATCCAGAAAAATTGTAGTTGTATGTCATCAAAATTAAAGATGTCTGTTCCTTGAAAGACAATGAAGAAAAAACCCTGAATGGAAGAAAGCATTTGCAAAGTATATATCTGCTAAATAATTTATATCCAGGAAAAACAATTATGTTCCATTTTTCTTAAAACTCAAAATTAAGACAATAATTCACCCAATTTAAAAATGACAGAAGAATTGAACAAACACTTTACCCAAAATGAATATATAGACAGCAAATAAGCACAGAAAACATGTTTACCATCATTGGTTATTAGAGATATGCAAAAGAAAATCACATGAAATAACACCACACATCTATGAGAATTAAAGTTATAATACTAGCCATATTAAGTGTTGACAAGGATGGGGAGCAACAAACTACAGTTTAGGAATAAGAATGACTATAAAAGCCATCGGTATTACCAAGTTACAAACTATCTTAAAGGGATGTGTATTCCTACTGGTACAGTCTGCAGTGAATGAAATGATGATCATATGCTTCAAATTTGATTTTGGATTTAAAGAATTCAAGAAAACTGAACAATTTGTCATGACTCCTCCCTCCACCTTTCATCCTAAACCATCTTTCTTTCCTCGCTCCCTCTTTCCCTTCCTTCCTTTCTTTCTTTAAGTACCAGGGATTGAACTCAGAGGCACTTGCCCACTGAACCACACCCTCAGCCCTATTTTGTATTTCAGAGACAGGGTCTCACTGAGTTGCTTGGGGCCTTGCTAAGTTGCTTAGGCTGAACTTGTGATCTTCTTGTCTCACCCTCCTGAGTCACTGGGATTACAGGCATGCGCCACTACACTGGGATTCACCCTAAACTTTTACATTTTGGTCTTCTTGAAACTGTACCCTGGATCCCCTTCTCTTTTCTGACTAATTTCTACATAGGTGGTTTCATTCATTCACAAAAGCTTTACACATTGAGGACTGAATTTTTTGGTGGGGAGGGGCACTGAGGATTGAACCCCAGGAATACTTTACCACCATCCCCAGAGCTTTTTTTACTTTTTAAAAATTGACATAAGGTCCTGCTGAGTTGCTTAGGTCCTCCTTAAATTGCCGAGGATGGCCTCAAACTTGCAATCTTCCCGCCTCAGCCTCTCCAGTTGCTGGGATTACAGGTGTGCACCATTGCACCCAGCTTAATTTATATTTCTAGCAAATACCACTACTCTAAATTTATGGCTCTACTTTTTTCCTCCTCTTCCTCCTCCTTCTCATCTTACCTTTTCTTTTTGGCTTAATAACAGAGAAATTGACATATAATATGCTGCACAAATTTAAATTGTACAATTTGTAAGTTTTGACTTATGTGTTCAGCCATGAAATTATCACCACAAGCAGAACAAGGAATGTAATGATTGCCCAAAATATTTCTGGAGCCTTCTGCAATTTCTCCCACTCTCCCCATTCCCTCAAAAGTCCCCAGGCAACCAAAATATGCTTTATTTTGTTATATATTAGCTTATATATTCTAAACTTTCATATAAATGAAATAATTTGATATAATAAATGAAATGTTCCTGTAGTATTCAGAAACTTTCTGGACTATAGGTGATAAAATACAAATAAGCAAGGTTAATTTAAATAGTCATTGGAAAAAAAATTTGATACTTTTTACCTGGCTTTTTCACTCAACATATCTTTTATGATTGGTCCATATTTCACATGCATCATCATTTCATTCCTTATTGTTGAGCAGTGGTACTCCATTGTAGGAATATGTCATGGTCCCTTACTCAAAATGAACCTTATTCATTCACCTGTGGGCATTTGTGCTTTTACAGTTTTGGGTTATTACAAATAAAGTTACCATAGCCATTTATTTATAAGCCTTTGTATGGACATATGTTTTGATTTCTCTTGAAAAAAATACCTAGGAATAGAATGGCTGGATTCTAAGGTAGGCACATGTTTAAATTTTTAGGAAGTTACCAAACTGTTTTCCAATATAGTTGTACTACTTTTCATGCCTCAAATGTACATTTTAAATATTAAATGTCAATTATTCTTTAATTAAACTGAAGAGGTTGAGAAGTAGGAGCAGAAGGTAGAGGAAAAGGAGGAGGAAGAGGAATTAGATCCATGAATTTAGAGTAGTGGTGTTTGCTAGAAATATAAATTCACTCCTCATCAAGAGTGAATATAGACAATACTACAAGCTTTGAGAATATCATTCAGAAAAGAGAAGGGGACCCAGGATACACCCTTAAAAAATACAGAAATGTAGAAGTTTAGGATGAAGGGAGTCATGAGATACTGCAGTTTTCTCAACTTTTTAAAATCTAAAATAAAATTTGAAGTGTCTGATCACCATTTCCTTCATGGCAGGCTCTAGCAGTAGAAATAGAAGTCCTTTTAAGATAGTTTGCAACAACAACTTTTTTGACTTTTTATACTTGTTTCTATTTCGAAACCATAACATATAACATTATTACTGATTCTAATTTACAAAAGTTGTCTTCACCCCTAGTGTTACTATTTATAAAAGTTCCATTCAAAACTGTCTATCATAGGGAAAATGTTTCTTGTATTTCTAAGAAATATGCTAGCATATTCTGAAGAAGATTCACTCTAACTTAATGTTAAACTAAACATTATACATGGCATATATCATCAACAGAGTACAGAATATAAAATATTCACAGAAAAAAATGTAATTAGTATTTATGATATTTAATGGGTATTTATTAAAAAATTTTAACTAGAACAAATTAAATCTCTTAGCACTCAGAAAACATTAGATGCTGGTGTGTAAGCTTAAGATAAATTATTTCAAGTGGCTAATTACATTGATTTTGTCTATTTATTTCCATTTTGTCATTGTAAAGCTACAGCCTTGAAACCTTCTAACTTAACATACTACAGAAGCATTTCAGATTAAATCCCTGTATTTATATCAGAAACAAAATTTTATTTCCAAAAATGGAAAGATCCAATGTGGTCTGTTCCCTCAACCTATTCTCTTGTTCAGACCCTTCACTGTGCCCCTCCCAGCCCATCATCAAATGCTTTCATAAGTGTTGTTTATGTTCACTGACTCTTCTTTCTATTCTCTCAGCCACGTCAGCCTTCCAAGAATGCTCTCTTTAAGTCCACCATGAAATCTCAGCGGCCAGCATCTCTGAGCACGTTTTTACTCTCCTGTTACTTAAGCTTGTTGCACCATTGGATGCTGCAGTTGGCTGTACTCTTTTCAACCCCTCACTCCCGCAGTGTTTTTCTTCTGGGATACTACCTCGCCTTTTTTTTGCTAGCTATTCCTTTTCAGTTTCTGAGTTCTCCTTCTCAGTTTCAATTTTGAATTTGCATGGTTCTATTTTCTACGCTCTTCTTTATCGTCTTCCTGGACAGTCTTATCCCCACCCATGTTTTTAGCACCACCCCCCCCCTAGTTATTTGCATTTCCACTAAATGAAGATTATTCTCCCTCTGGGAGCCAGAACACACTTGCCCGCCTCAGTTTATTGGCTAATTTCTACTGGACCTGGAGGAATCAGGTCAAGAAAATATGTAATTCCTAAGAGCTTAGAAGACATGTCTATTCAACAATAAACAAATCTGTTCAAAAAATATAAACTTTACCAAATAAAGGAACAACCAGACAATCCATTCCAATTTTTAACAAATTTACTTGAGGAGTAGTTTACAGTTGTCGGTCTCTGGGCAGTGCATAAAAGCTGTGGGAAACATCACAGGAGAGTAAAATATCAGAAACTTACTTGGTCTGGAGCCAGGGCTCATTCTACATTAATCTCATATTGAATATCATGTCTCATTAAAAGTAAACAAAGTAAATTAAGGTAAAATTTTTGACTACAGAATATAGCATTATGCTTCAGATTAGGGAAGCTCTGTTCCTAGCATTTGTGATACTTCACCATTATAGATGAAACCAATTTAAAGTGCTGATACTTTGAGCTTTAAACTTTCATGGACAAGGTCCAAGATATAACTACAGTGAGGTTCATTTTAGTGGTTAAGGAACCCAGAGAATTTGGAATGGCTTTATTCACATAAATGCCACTAATAGAAGAATTTGTCATATTGTCACAAAGAAACTAAATTTCTCTTAATTTTTTAAAATGAGTATTCACTGACCAAATTTTTAATCTAAATCATAGTTTGTAATAAATGTGTTTACTACTTCATACTCATATGTCATGTAATCATTGATTAGCTTATATAATCAATTTTTTAAAAATTTTTTTAAATGTCTTAAGAATACTTTCTTTGTATTTTTAAATAAAATGCTAATGCTTATGGGAGTCATAATCTGAAGTTTTATATGTATATCAAATTTTAATTTTTTATCAAAATAGCCCATATTTGCATTTGGAAAAGAAAAAAAATATGTGTCCAAGGAAAGAGAGAGAGAGAGAGAGAGAAGGAGAGAAAGAGAGATAGGGAGAACACAAAGGATAATGGGATTAAAAGATAGTATGAAAGGGATTAAGAGATAGTATAGAAATTAACATTAAATCAATATAATACATGTGCATCATAAAATAAAATATTAAAATACATGTGTGTCATAAAATATTAAAAGTTTTACTATACATAATAGATTTCAAGTTAAGAATTTTAATATGCTTAAAATTTCCATATTCATGTGTAAAAACACTTGCATATTGTTAATTCTGCTTCTAGTAACATACTGTTTTTAGTTTTGTGATAATTTTTATATCTGAAAACATTTTGCAAGGTCTGTAAGCAAAATTATTTTTATAATTATTCATCTCTTGGTGTGTTCTTAGATTCATAAAGTAGCAGATAACAACAGCACATATGTACAGTTAAAAAAGAAAGCCATTCTATTTAGTATTATCTGGTGAAGCTTTACTAAAAATGAATTATATTCATGTAATTTTAACAAGCAAAGAAAATTATAAATTTTCATGGAGCAATTATGAGTATAAAGTTGGTGGGTGAAGACCTTTAGAAGGAGCACTACGTTCCATAGCTGTCTATCAGTAAGCCTCTGAGCATACTGCTTGGAAGGCACATTTATAATAGGGTACAGGGAACAGCTGGCTAAGATCTTCATTTCAATTACTGTAACTAACATTTGCCAGAGATGACCCTCAGTGTCCAGGATGAAAGGCCTTTTCAATCAGTCAATATATTTTCTACTACTAATTTTCTCTACTAATAAGATTGGAGCACACTATGTAATTATGTTTTCAGTTTCAAAATGTTTGTTTTAAAAAGGGTAAAGATGTTAGATTTTACAGTTAAGTAAAACCCTAGAGCACCAGAGTCTTCTGTGTAGAAGCCTATCTTGTCAAAAGTTACTAAGTTGATGTCTAATATCTATATTGACTTTAGTTACTCAGGTCATGTCTAATATCTATACTTATGGGCATATTTTTTTTTCTGTAGAAACCTGTCTCATCAAGAGTTGTGGAGCTGATGACTAATATCTATATTGACTTTTATCAGAACACAACTAGAATTACTGTTGCATATTAATAATGAAAGTAAGCTTCTCAACTCATTGACTGGTGCAAACTTTCCCCACAATTCTAAAATGTGAGCTTTTAGCATGTTTTCCTGATTCAAGAAGTCTAATTTTGAAAATGTTACAGCTGAACACACACACACACACACACACACACACACACACACAGCCATCATGCAGAGGATCTAACATGAAGCAACAGACAGTGAAAGGTCAGTCAGAAGCTGACATATCCTCTATATACTGCTTATTTCTTTCCATCCTGCTTTTAAAAAAGAATATTGTAAAGGGTATTTGCAATTCTTTATTTACGTGTTTCTTTTGAGCTCTGCCAGTTCACATAATTAAAAGGCTTCTGCCCTAAATAAGTGAATGTCAAAATCCAGAGTGCATCATGAAAGAAAACAATTACAAACCATTATGATTTTTTTGCCATTTGGTGCTTATTAAGCACGTGTGTTAGAAATTCAGAATTCTTACACTGCATTAATCTATCACTGTCCCCTAATTCTCTTCTTCAATTACATATATACTTATGAGAAAAGGAAAGAATTTGGTTTTATAAATATGTTGATGTGAAAATCATTCAAAGTCTAAATCTCAGAAAAATAGTTTCTTAGGATTTTTTCCCCCACTTTAAGGTTTAGATATCTTTTTCTTCTCTTAGAAAACATTATTTTCAAACTAATTTTATAATGTCCACAATGGCTTGTGACATTATGGATTGGTCCAGTTTCTTATTTCACTAGAATACTTTTTAGTATTCTTCTCATGTTGTACCATTCCTCTTTAAAATAGTAATAAGAAAAAAACACTATAAAGATAGAAATAGCAAACATATTGTTGCAAAACCACTGTATTTTCTCAAATTTAAATCACTACGGGATTTTTTCCTTGCTTTCAGGAAGCTTAAGTTTAGAACCAGTATTTCTAAATTATTTCATTTAAAGTGTAGACAGATGCCTGAAAATTACCATCCAATGACAGTGGAAAAGGTACACAACCCTGTCCTTAGAGCTGATGGAAAACTAACCAATACTAGTGAATATGAAAATTTTTGTGACTGAAAGGTATGATAAAATGAATTAACTCATTCTTACCCTAAAATGTGGGTTTGGGGGCATTACTGTATTATGAATTATTCAAACCATATTACTTTGCCTCTGCCTTCTTATGCTTTTGAAACAATACCATTTTATTTTCAGAATGTTTACTCTTTCTAACAATAATGCTTTCCCAAACTGCCTACCAGAGGGCCCTGTTGACCTCCCTTTATGCATGTGGAGCATGTTACCACAGACTAAGTGTTGTGGTCCTCCCAGGCACACTTCTGGTTTAGGAATTTTATGGGCCCTAGTAAACTACAAAAGCCTACATTTTCTAGGATCAGTTTTGTAGTTCTTCTGCAGAACCCCCTAAAAAAATGAAAGGCAACAGCCCAAAGAACATCAGGAACTCAATTGCATGACAAACAAGAGTTAAGTACATCAATCAGTAAAAGACAAATAAATTTTAGAATGCAAAGAGATTGCAAGTGGTAGTCAAGACAAGGCTTAAGTATACTGTCTGGAACCTGTGCTTCAGCCTGCTGGAGCATCAACATGGAACTTCAAAGGAGAGAAATTAGTGAGGGGCAAACAAGTCAGTTACTAGGAGTCAGAGATTGTCACTCTCAGGAGTGAAGAAAAATTTGAATGAAGTTGTTGTAAAGAAAGTTTATCTAGCTATCCCCTTTCAGCCAACCTTTAGCCCTCTGATTCCCTTATCCAAATTCTGCTCAACAATCGCCCGGCACAATTTTCCCTACATAGCAATGCCTACAAACAAGTGCGTAACCACCAAAACCTATTTTCATGTAGTCAAGTGTAAACAGATACATAGAAAGATAGATAAATAGAAGGTAGATAATTAGTCATAGTTTAATTATATACACTCTATTATGTCTGCACTTCTTCCTTGATAATAATTTTTGTAAATCTCCCAACACATATCTAATGCATTCTTCTCAGTAACTGTGTAACACTGCATGTTATCAATAGAGCACAATTCATCCAACCATTCTCCTGCCAATGGGTATTCTTTTTGCTTATATTTTTGTTCATTTGCTACAACAAACAATTCATTCATGCAGTAGGTTTTCATTTAAAGCCCTCTATGTACTATTCAAATCTAGGAATAGAGAGGGGGGCAAAAAAGGAGTTCTTACTCTCACAGAATATCCATTCTAATGGTGGAGAAAGGCAGTAGTTTAATATGTAACAATGTTATATTTTTATGAGGCTAAATAAGGAAATAGAAAGGCACAGGGAATTTACTTTATACTTTGGATGGGGTGATCAAGGAAGACCTCTTTGAGAAGACATTTGATCAGGAATCTGAACAACTTGCAGGAGTAAACCATTAGGAGTGTTAAGAGCAAACCAGGCAGAAAGAGTAGCCAGCGTCAAAGTTCCAAGAACAAAGCAAACGTCATTGAGAACCCATGGGGACAGCCAATCATGGGTGGTGCACAGTGAGCAAGAAGCAAGCCAGGATGTCAGACAGACACTCTGGCCAGGATCCAGGTGATGCAAGGCTTGGAAGGAACTTTAGAAAATGTCACAGTAAATATTCACAGACACTGTCAGATTTGTCTCCCCCAAGACTACTGCAATCACACTTCTATAAGAAATCAATGATCATGGGCAGTCCAAGAACACAGGTAGCCTGGTCCAGAGTCCTAACAGTTATTTGTCAGTCATTTGAGTTTGCTTTTCAAAATCTACTCATAACTTGAAATGGGCCTATGAGAATAAAATATTTGTATATGAAAGCTATACAAATGCAAAATATTCTTGTTAGTTTATCTTATCTGTCAAACCCAGAGAGATCTAGAAATTAGATCTGTTAGTGGGTAAGAGTTTCACAGTGAAAAAATATCTCAGGCTGAGAAAAGATGAAATTCTGGTGTAATCTCAGATCCAATGGGCTCTGGAATAATAGTTGCCAAGGACAGAACTGAAGACGTCAGAGTGGCTATGTCAACATAAAGCATTGGATAGGATAAGTTGCTAAAACTTAGGTATCAACATGAGCTTGAATTCTCTTAGGTTGGAAGGAAATGGTCTTATAAATACAGATGCTCCTTGGCTTGCAATGAGGTTATTTCTTGGTAAACCCACATATTTATTCATATATTCAAAATGTACTTGGTACCCCTAACCTACCAAATACCATAGCTTAGCAATCAACTGCAGATGACAGTTGTTTATCTTCTCCGTGCACAGCTGCCAGGGAGTGCAGCTCACTTCCTCTGCTCAGCATCATGAGAGCATGGTACCACATATCACTAGCCAGGGAAAAGATCACAACTCAAAATTCTAAGATGGTTTCTATTGTTGGCTTTCAAGTATTATTGTGATAAAGCAACTTAAGTCAATAAATATGTATAAATGGGTAAAAATCAAAGTAAAAGGAGCTTGCCTTTGTCATTGTTGTACAAACTTTTCTCAAAACTTCTGGTTTCATCATCTTAAACTGATGTTTTTACCTTCTGCCAGGGAAGAAGAAGAAGAAAGTAGGAACGGCCTAGAAAAAAGCACAAAAGGAGAGGTAAATCCTTGAAGAATAAGAACCACAAATATCTATTCAAGTCTGTGTTGCCTTCTCATGAAAAGGGGTTAAGGAACTCTTAATAATCTAATATTTACAATATAGTAAAAATCCATATTACATTAAAACTTATGGTATTTTTAGAGGATTATGAAACACTCATATATGTGAAAAAGAAGACTATAAAAGATCATAGAAGAGATATTAATTCCACCTCAAGTTTAAAACTCCTAATGGAGAAAATAATAAATAAAAGCCAACTGATACCTGCTAGGTAATAAGGCACAAATTAAGTTTTAATTGCATCTTGGGGTTAAAAGGAGACTTTTTAAATTAAACAAAAAGAAAGAGGAGAAACGCCTTTTAAAAGCCAAGCAGTCAATAAAATGTTAGTTATTCTCTTTTTCCAGCGATCATTTGGCTTTTAAAATTCAGATAACCTTCCCTAAAAAAAAAAAAAAAAAAGCATTTCCTCTAGTCTAGACAACATAACCCTTTTCCATCTTAGATAGGGCACTTGGGAACGGGGATCTGTCTCATTTCACTCACACCATATATGATTCCACATAAACCAGGACTGTATGTCCCTCCACACCCCAAACAGGGATCCCTGTGAGGCAGTACTTCCTACTATGAGCCAAGGCCTTCAGCAAATTCTGTGTGAAAATACATTTGTTCCTGTTTTCTTTTCACTTACCTTGAAAAGTCTCATCCCCATGACACTGATGGTGGCTTTGGGTGTTGGCTCAAGAGAAAGCAAGCAGCAGAGGGAGGTGGTTTCCTGTGGAGCAGGCAACTTCAGACATCAAGTCCAGGTCCTCCCGTGAACACTAAAACTGAGAAGTCAACACCAGGGTAACATCAGGAAGCTAAGTGTTTCATTATACCTACGCACTGAGTAGTGAAGCATTCTGACCGCTGAATTTTCTTTAGAGTTCTGCTTTTTTTTTTTTTAATATGTTTTCAACTTAAAAAGTCTTTTATAAAAGACTTTTATAACAGACTGCATTTTTGAAGAAAAAAAAAAGCAAGCCTTCTTTAAGATATATTTATTGCCTGGGAACCATTATTTGCACCCCAGATGACAGAATGGATTCTTCATTAAAAGGGCTATAGTGTAATATGAGTATTTCTTGATAGGGGCCCTTCAAATATACTGTGGTTCTTGCTATATAGCTGGCATCTGCCATACCAACAAGGAAAATGTGCCAGGAATAGGTGTGAACATTTTTTGCCTCTAACCTGTGTTTATGAACTAAATGAAGAAGAAGAAAGAATTGTCATTTGGCTTATTCGGATTAGAAAGACATGTTGAGCTTATAATTCCTAAAGCTCCTCCAGTTCTTAAACTCTATGTACTACAATGTGCTAAATTTGGAGCACCTGTGTTTTTATTTTCCTAGAACCACACTGAAAATCTAAACAAATAACTTTACCCTTTAGTCTCTTGTTTGACGAACTTGGTTTATTCCTGATAAAATATGGGAGGATGTGACATAGACTATGGTTTTCTGGGTTGGTTTTGTGTCAGAACTAGAAGTCTGAGTGCAAGTCTGTTACAGAAAATTCATGTTATTCCCTTATGAACAATATATGAGGAGAATATGACCGAAAACATAATTAGTTCTATACTTAAGGTACATTATAGGTAAAATAAATTTTACCTAGTCAAAATTAGGACAAACCTGTTCCCATTTCAGTTCATTAGATTGGAAATTTACATACAAAGTTTGAAAATATTGAATTATAAATAAACATTTGAAATGATATCTGTTCATACTATGAGACTGTTTGCATCTATGTTTTACCTAGTCAAATCCGTTTTCTTGAACTTGTGTGTCTAAATAGAATGTGGTCATACATTTTAGTGTACCTATAGTCTTATTTTGGTTGGTCCCATAAGAAGGAAGAGAATTTCTTTGTAAACTCTCTTTATTTCCTTAGGAAGAAATCAACCATGGAACAGCTCTTAATAAAAATTTCATTTCTTTACATGAAAACTTTAAACCTTGAAGTGTTCTTCAAAGTTTAAGCTTTAGTTATTCATTTGAATTTAAGTAAAACTTGCTCACTTATCAGTTAAACTAAATTATACCAGCTGAAAACAAATAATAATGCATTTTTAAAAACAGTTGAGTATCTTGCTCTCACCTACAATCGCATCTTAACTGAAAAGATGGTATGAATATCTGCTACTGTCTTTCTATATAGAAGTATAATGATAAAGATCTTATTTTAATTTAGGAAACTTATTAACCACAAATTACATGTAAAAACATGTACCACTCCTATATCAAAGACCCAACTGAGTTTGAAATAGAGAAGGTGTTTTTTAGTTAGTTTGTTTTTGCTGTTCCCTGTCAACCTTTATGACTCACTCACTATGGTTTATCTGGTGTCTTTACACACTATTGAGAGACAACCTCAGCAAGAAAAAAAAATGGATTTAACTTGTCAGAGCAAAAAAAAATCAAGGAAACATTATAGCAGTGACATGGTATAAAACAAAAGAGATCATTTGAAGTGAGACATATATGGATTCAAATCCTGACTCTACCTCTTAGTAACCATATGATTTTTAAACAAGTTAATTATCCTAAGCCACAAGGTCTTCATCTGTAAAATAATGCTTGCCCCAGGATTGCTTTCAGCCAGCACATGGAGGTATTACCAGGCTGGTTAGTGAAGAGTGAAGTACTTCCATACATTTGTAAAGAGCTGCTCCCCAAATTCCACCAGTCCCCTTGTCCCATTCTACATCAGGATCCCCCAGACCTCATCAAAATCAGTATCCCCTCAAGAGTTGGAGAGGCTTCTGAAATTCTCCTTCAATGCTACATTCTGATTGGTCAGTGCCCTTGTCCTACTAGTATTAAATATTTTTAATATCCCCATATCTGTCTTATGAAGTATTTTAAGAATTTAGTGAGATAATAATACCTAGCATTTACTAAGTATTGTGCTCAGTATTATAAATTGTCTAATGTGCCCAATCTCACAAGGCTAGGTGTGTCTTCTGTGGCTTATCAGGAAAATCCCTCATTTGATAAGGTCATAGAGCCCTTTCTTCCCCCATTAATTTCTTCCTTTCTAAGGTCATTGGCAATGCTGACTACATGTCATTAGTATATACGTGTTCAGCAATCTTAAAAAGAAAGAAAATAAAACCATTTCTAAACTAGATCAAAATGTGTTCATTAGCACACTGAGATTGAATCTCAAGATGACTTTTAAAATTTTCATGTCAATCTGTTTAATTAATGGAAGTCTGTACATTGTTTCTGTTTGCATGTTTGTATCATTTATTGACAGATATAATCATTGTTAACAACACATAATTTGAAAGGGGAAAAAGATGTATGGCTCAGTTTATGAAGTATTAACCCAAATGTTTAAGGCAAAGAAAGGTTTAGTTCTCAAACGACAGCATAAAATAAATTCTGTTTCTCCAAGTTGATGGTTTAAGAAAATAGCTAATTCAGAAATACAAAAATCTAGAATATATATATATATATATATATATATATATATATTTGACTTTGAAAAGTAATTTCAAAGTAAATATATATAAAAAGTAATTAAGCAAATAGATGAACTGCACAGACATTTGCTTCTTTCCCAGATTGACTGCTATTCTCTGTTAGTATGGAATGATGATGAGAGTGTACATCCCAATGCATTTCTACTCATAACTGGCCTGTGTGTGAGAGATTAGAAGCACTTCTGTTCCCTCACTATTCCTGCTGGCTTGATGGGGCATAATTAGTGTAGAATATTAGGTAAGACCGAGAGCAGGTAGCTTGCCAATCAGATTTACTATCGAAACCATGGGTGTTGCCACTTCTAGCCATTTCTGACTGTACTGCTAGGAATTAAATCACGGCATTAGCTGAGCACTCTTTGGCTATGGAAACCTAGTAGGTCATCAGTTTATGCCCCCACCCTCTAGACAAGTGGCAGGTGGAGCACACTAGCTACTGCTAATGCCATGAGCTGGAGGCTCTGGCTAGTAGATGAGAGTTTACAGGGTTTTGTTTTTTTTTAATTCATCAGGCCATATGCTGCCAGGCTCTCATGCAAATAGATGAAATTGCAAATAATAAAAAAGAACCAACTGTTTTAGCGGTTGGCTGTTTTTTCTCATCATTGCCATCTATGTGAGAGGCCAGTTAATGAAAGAGGGGTCTTGGACTCCCGGTGACATCAACCTAGAGGGATAGATACTTCAAAATCCAGGCTTCATTCAAACCTCTGCCCTAGGGTAACTTGGTGCCAAGCGACTATTTGGCTGGAAAGTAGGGAAGCCTGGCCTTCCAGCTGGCCTGGAGATTGGGCAAGCTTCTCGAAAGCTCCCTGCAGCTGAGGCCCATTGTCCACTGATGTGAGAACAGAGAAAGGTTAAGTTTCGTTTAGGTTGGGTTAAGTTGGGGCTCATGGGTTTATCAGCTTCAGACACACTTTGAATGAACAGCTTTAGAAATAGAAAAGATTAGTCAATGCTGTTTTCTATTTTAAAACCATAAGAACATTAGCATTTATAGGCTTTTTGAAAAGCACTAACTCTTTAATATCAAAGACTGTAGGAAATTTGTCTCCAAGCAGATTCTAAACTCTTCCCCAGAATACTTACATTTAAAATTAAAATGTTGCTAAACTTTTGTATAATTTCTGCTATTGCTCTATTCATAATTATTACCAAGTTTCCAGTCTGTACAAATGGAGAATTTCACACCCTTGATAGAATTCACACATTTATTTCCCATTTTAAGGCAATAAACCTCCAACCAAAAAATGAAGTAGACCGACTCTGAATTCATGTCTATGTGCATATATTTTAAACAATTCTGTTTTTGAAATGTTGTGCTAACGTTCATTTGCACCTCTCTCAGGTCACTTTGAAACCATAATTTGCACCTTTTTAAAGACAATTCAAAACCAGTTGTACACAATTAATATGCAATGTATTGCAGTTCAAGAATTGTCAAAATAAACATATCACAGAAATATATATATATATATAGCTACATGTGTGATACTGGGAGAAGTCTGTGATGAGTCTCTCATTCAACTCTTGCTGCACAGCAAGGGTGTACTGAAGAGTACTTGGCCCACAGGAGCCAAGGCACAACAAACATCTTGCAGGCAACCAGAAGCAAATTCTTTCCCTCCTAGTTTTCCTACCACATCACTAAAACTGGTGTTCTTACTGTCTTACTGGCTTTTCTTTGCCCTTTAGTTAACTGTAACCTAACCTAACCTAACTATGAAACACAAATGGGCTTAGCTCTACTATTCAGGAATGGTTCCCAGATCTGCTAGGGAACAAGTCACAATAAAAGGTGCAAAGTTTGCCTCCAACAGACCATGATAGACACACTTCACACAGCTTCTCAGTGGAAAAAAAAAAATAAGTTCATAGAGGAAATTAACATTTTTGGAAAAACTAGCTCATGTTGCATATAAACAATAAGGACTACAAAAGATAAAATCCACTTGAATTTTTCAAGAGAATGCTATTAGAAAGTCCTGGAACAAGGAATAACAGGCTCTATAGTCACTGATATTCATGATCCTGTATTCCAAATCTTGATTTTTTTTTCCCTAATGCCAAAGCGATGACTTCACTGGGAGCAAGATCTATTGGTGAAACTCACTGTGTAATGTCCTTCAAGAAAAGGGTTATCTTCCTAACAAATTTAAAACTGAGAAAGTTGCACCTAGATCAACCTTAACTTGAATATGTATGTTGAAGCAAGAAATTACTTAGTTCACAAAAGGTGAATGCCAAGACCTGAAGACATTTCCATGTTATAGGAAAGCATGCATGTGAGGTATGGAAGAATAATATTCTACTCTCTCAGTAGGAAATTTAAAGACATATCACTTTTCACAATGAATTTTAAAATTTAAAATTTATATTTAATGGTGATAAACTCTTCTATCATAGGAAAATGATGCAAATAATAAAAATATATTTACAAGATATAAAATACTTAGGCATTATTTTGTACTCAAGTATGAAAACCAATCATAAATTTTCAGAACAAAATGATTAATTAGATTTAAGTGTTAAAAAGAGCAAGTACCTAAAGAACTTATTGATGAAAATTCTATGATTAATTAGGTGAAGTACTGACATCATAAAAAAAGGATAGATGGTTCTCATACATAGGAAGCAAATATTTAATAATTTCCTCTATTCTGTCTTTAGCATTAGAATTATTGCTTTAATTTTTAATTTAAATTTGTTTTTTGTTGATCATTAAAAACATAAAAATTATATATACTAATGGGGTAATGTGATATTTTAATACATGCATCTATTGTATAATGTTTAAATCAGGTTAAACCATCTTCTCAAACATTTATCATTTCTTTATGGTGAAAACTTTCAAAATCCTTTCTCTTGGCCTTTTGAAATGTACAATACATTATTGTTATCTGCAGCACACCAGAACTTCTTACTCATATCTAACTGTAACTTAATGCCAATTAATTAGCCTTTCCTCCTCCTTCCCTCCCTCCTGATCTCCCCAGCCTCTAGTAACCACCATTCTACACCCAACTTCTATGAGATCAACTTTTGTAGATTTCATATATGAGTGAGGTCATGCAGCAATACTTATCTTTCTGTGCCTGGCTTTCTTCACATAACAACATCAAGTTCCATCCACGCTGTTGCAAATGGTAGGACTTCATTATTTTTTTATGGCTAAATAGTTCCCTGTTGTGTATATATAATACCCTGTTGTATTTCCTTTATCCACACACCAGTTGATGGACACTTGGATTGTTTGCATCTCTTGGTTTTAATGAACAGTGCTGCAACAGATATGGAAGTGCAGATGTGTCTTCAACAGGTTGATTTCATTTCCTTTGAGTATATATTGATATTGCTATTGCTGGATCTTATGATAGTTCTATTTTTAATTTTTTAAGGAACCTCTGTATTTTTTCTCTATTGATTCATTTACATACATGGTAGATTCAACCTATTGGACTCCTAGTGAAGTTATTTCAAAGAATAAAGAGGCTGCCTTCAGGAGATAGCTGAATTCCTTCCTTCCTTCCCTTCTTCCTTCCCTCTCTCCCCCAACAAATATTCATTAAACTCCCCATTATGTGCCAGTCACTCACTGTTCTAGGCACTAGTCACCTATCTGTGATCAAGGAGACTCCGATCTCGTAGAAAATCAAACCCTTAACCAGGAAAATAAATAAATTAACACGATAGAGGCTATGATAAGAGATATAAGAACAAGTGAATAGGCAAATATAAAAATAACTGGCTCACAGGAGCAGAGACATTTTAGATATCTGAATGTGATACTTTTTCCGGTGTGGAAAGCACAGTATAATTTAGGAAATACTCCTAGACACACAAAATCTTTTCAGAACTACATAAAGCATTAGAAATTATTCAGTGTCACTGCTCCCTTTAAATGATAAAGCTGAAGTGGATTAACTGGCTTACTCCATGTCCCATGGCCAACTGAACAATTAGCTTTCATTGTTAAAAAAGTAAAGGAGAGAGCGTTATTGTATGTATTCACTAATAGTCCATGACCCTAATACCTGTATTTAAATGGTAGAGCTAAAGCTGATTATCAATCCAGTTAAAAAGGAAAGAAGCCATGTAAATAATGGTCTTCATCTTATCGATGGTCTCATCACTCTTACATGGCATATGGACCTGGTTTTGACATCAAGTTTCTAACTCTCATTCCTTTATAATAATAATTATTTTTTAAGACGTTAACATTGCTTGGATACTACATACATATGCAAATGCATAGAAAACATTAGCATCAAAATTTCTCCTGAACTTTGTAAGAAGTATCATCATAATATAAAAAAATCTACAGGACTAGAACATAGCTTAAAGTTTATTTAATTAATAATACAAGAGTGACAAAAACACTGAACATCTATAAAGCATGTTATCACTATTTCCATAACCCAATTTGATCTTCAAATAGAATAACATAATGTAGAAAAGACTTTCTAATTCTTTTGGAGGTAAGAAACAAATGCAGAGAGGACTTGCCTAAAGTCACACAGCTAGCAAACATCAAAGAGAAATAAAACCCAGGCTTCTCATCCCAATCTTTATGCATTTTTACTAAAACATCTACCTCTCCATAAACATGTATAACAGGGTCTCTGGGTACTTCACATAGTACCAAGATCCAGGGAAGCTATGAAGGAAGAAAGAAGTCCTTTGCCTATTACAAGTTCATAGTAAAAATTTATCACTCATGCACATGTGTGTGCATACACACACAGATCAGTTTACTTGAAGAAAGAAAGAAATAATCTCCCCCAGCAGTCAGGTCTTTCTGCACATTATCTCATTTACAAACATCTCTCTCTTAAAGATGTCCCATTAGAACATTCTGAGGCTTCTATCTGGCTAACTTGTCTTCTTGCTTTCTAAGAATACACCAAAGAAGAATACATCAAAGAAGCACATGGGAGTAGTTTTAACAGATTAATCTGCATCCGCCATTAAAAACCTAAATGCAGTATATTTAAAGGACCATGTACAAACAGAGGCAATATGAGACAGAGAAGTGCCCCAGGCATCAAAGCAACCGGAAATTTGTCCTACTCTGCTAAAGAAACCCACTACTGAGAGATAGATTATCGTATCCATCTGGATGGATTATCCCATATAGCCAATGTTGCTATTATGTGAATCCAGCTCAGTATAACATTCCTAAATACAGAGAAGTTTGCCTTGGGATCACCAACTCCTTGTTCAGGGACTTGTCTATAAAGCTCTAACACAGCCCATTAAATCAGGTGGTTCAGAGGCATTTCACAATTCTGACTTCAAGAACAAGCATAGATAATTAAAAAGGCTGACAGACCCCATTATTTTTACACTCAAGTGCAACACATTGAATTAACAGACAAAGGCCACATGATGTGTGACATTTTTTTTCCACTGATAATCATTTATGTGGTGCCACTTTTGCTACCATATTCTTCTTGTCCATGGGCTAGACTCCAATAGACAGTCACTAAGCAGTCATTCAATCAGCACTCAGTATTTTATTTGTTTTTCTCTAACTGGGAAAGCTATTTTGAGACATTCTCACTGATAGTAATCTGATATGGTGGGAAAGAAGCTTAAATGTAAATAAGATATTAGTAGAAAGAGAAAAAATATATAACTGATACTACTTGAGTCTAGAGTTGTCCAATGTATTGAGAAAAAAATATATGACCTTGAATTTTTTTTTGTGGCCACACAGGTTAGACACTGCTGTTTAATGACTAAAACCCAACACATATATCTCAAGACAAGAGTCTAGGATACACACACATGATTACATATGATTCCCTATAAGGGTGAACATTTGCAGTGTTCAAACTTCACAGACACTGAAGGAGCTAGAAAGTTCCATTTAGTGGTTGGTCACTAAAAGCCCATTGTCCTTGACTGACAGCCCTTTGGAGGAACTAAAGCCTTAGAAGAGAAGGCTGCCCTCACTGTGGACCCTCCCATCCATACCTGAGCCAGAGAAGGATACACCAACTGCATTTGGGGCAAGTGGCAAGGAACTGTTTGCAGGGAACAAAGGAGCATAATCTGGTCCTATCTAAGTAAACTCTCTCCACAAACAGCCTGCCTTGTCCCCGGGCCCTGTCTCTTATGAAGGGACTAGCCCCCCTCCCCCAGGCTTGGCCATTCCTGAAACCCTCCTGGCAGCCATTCTAAAACAGAGAAGGCTAAACCTTCCTCCAGATCAGCTGGGCCAGCCTTTTTGAGCTGGGTCTGTGAAGTCCATATCTCAGCCCTGGACTGGACATTGGTTAGGTTCAGGAATCCCGAACAGTTTCCTTTGCCTATTCTTACCCAAGAAGGGGGATGGAGTGAGGTTACTGCTATTGTTGAGCTGAAAGTTTTTTTTTTTTTTTTTTTTAAGCAATCCTGAAATGGGCTACTTCATCCAGGAATCTACAAAGCTAAGAAAACACATACATACACATGAACATACATGCACACATATGTGTGCGTGCACGCGCGCACACATACATACACACACACACACACACACACACAGGCCCTCAGAGCTCAAGGATCCACAAGCCCAGCAGGTTGTAGGAGCCAGGACCTGAAGCCCATCCACATCTGGAAGGGATACTGGGTTTCCAGGTACAGCCTTGGCAGCTCTTGCCCATAGAAGTGAGGAGGTGTAAACTGCTAGTCACCGGCTGCTGTGCTGCTTCCCAGAAGACCTACAGGGCCATGGAGGCACAGGGAAATTGGGCCAGGGTGTAGGATACAGAGGGGATAGGTGCCAGCACCTTCCTAGGTAGACTACAGTGGGCACCATGTGGTCCAGGAAGAAGATGAGGAAGTACATCCAGGCAATAAAAGGATCAGGCCCCAGGAAAGTGTAGATGAGGCCAAGAAAGACGTAGATGGTTTCCATGTAATTCTGGTAGGCTCTGAGACACTGCTCCACATCAGCGTCACTCCAGCAATACTGGAGGCCCATGTCTCAGGGCATCTTCAGGGCTGGCAAAAGCCTTCTTCTGCAGCCTCACTGGCCTGTGATAACTACCACCTTGTCCATCTTGATGACCAGCAGTGTGATGCAGAGAAGGAAGGCTGGGAGCGACTATCCATTCACCGTTGCCAGGCTGGGGGAGGCATCATGGCCAGCTGGCGGGAGCTCCAACTTGGGACAGCATGATTGTAGGTATGAACATCCCCAATATCACCTTGATTTTAAGGTCAGAAAAATATTTTTTGATTTTACCTTTATATTTTCATAAATGGTATTTTCGACCCTAATGAATATGGTCATAAAACACAACTATCCTTTGAGAAATAAAGGAAAATATCCCTACCTGATCTCTCTCTACTTTCTAATTATTTGATTTGATGTTTTATAAATTCTCAATTTCATATATGGAAAAAAAATCACACTTACAATTTCTACTATCAGTAATGTTATAATTGTATATGCATTGTGGTTTTCATTACTGAAATAATGATTGAAAAGTGACAGCTTAGATTAAGTAATTCATAAGCATGAGATCTGACTGCAGAACAATGAAACCTATTAGGGACAAACATACTAGAACCTGCATATTCAAATATTTGCTGCCAACACAGAATTCTTTTAGAAGGAGTCAAAAAGCAAATGCTATTGGCATTTGTAATTTAAAGAGAAAATTTCAATTCATAAATGAGTAAAAATTGTCCTTATTTCATCCTTAAATGGTCTTTCCTTCCTTCAATATATACTTCTTTCCATCTTCTTTTTGACACAAAACAGTATGTCCAGAAATTGACCATTTGATTAATTTACCATACATGACTCCAGATAAATCTGGAAATCTACCTTTAAATGTTGAAAAAATTTGCCATCAGTGAAAAGTCACCTACCTCGGAAACAAAAACACATCAAAAAAATTGTGCACCATGATCAAGTAGGATTCATCCCTGGGATGCAAGGATGGTTCAATATACAGAAATCAATAAATGTTATTCACCACATCAATAGACTCAAAGATAAGAACCATTTGATCATCTCGATAGATGCAGAAAAAGCATTCGACAAAGTACAGCATCCCTTTATGTTCAAAACATTAGAAAAACTAAGGATAACAGGAACTTACCTCAACATTGTAAAAGCTATCTATGCTAAGCCTCATGCTAGCATCATTCTGAATGGAGAAAAATTGAAGGCATTCCCTCTAAAATCTGGAAGAAGACAGTGATGCCCTCTATCACCACTTCTATTCAATATAGTTCTCGAAACACTGGCCAGAGCAATTCGACAGGCGAAAGAAATTAAAGGCATAAAAATAGGAAAAGAAGAACTTAAAATATCACTATTTGCGGATGACATGATTCTGTACCTAGAAGACCCAAAAGGGTCTACAAAGAAACTACTAGAACTAATAAATGAATTCAGCAAAGTGGCAGGATATAAAATCAACACGCATAAATCAAAGGCATTTCTGTATATCAGCAACAAAACTTCTGAAATGGAAATGAGGAAAAACACCCCTTTCACAATATCCTCAAAAAAAAAATAAAATACTTGGGAATCAACCTAACAAAAGAGGTGAAAGATTTATACAATGAAAACTACAGAACCCTAAAGAGACAAATAGAAGAAGATCTTAGAAGATGTAAAAATATACCCTGTTCATGGATAGGCAGAACTAACATCATCAAAATGGCAATATTACCAAAAGTTCTCTATAGGTTTAATGCAATGCCAATCAAAATCCCAATGGCATTTCTTGTAGAAATAGACAAAGCAATCATGAAATTCATATGGAAAAAAAAGACCCAGAATAGCAAAAGCAACTCTAAGCAGGAAGTGTGAATCAGGCGGTATAGTGATACCAGACCTCAAACTATACTACAGAGCAATAGTAACAAAAACAGTATGGTACTGGTACCAAAACAGGTGGGTGGACTAATGGTACAGAATAGAGGACACAGAAACCAATCCACAAAACTACAACTATCTTATATTTGATAAAGGGGCTAAAAGCATGAAATGGAGGAAGGATAGCATCTTCAACAAATGGTGCTGGGAAAACTGGAAATCCATATGCAACAAAATGAAACTGAATCGCCTTCTCTCGCCATGCACAAAAGTTAACTCAAAATGGATCAAGGAACTTGATATTAAATCAGAGACTCTGCGTCTGATAGAAGAAAAAGTTGGCTCCGATCTACATACTGTGGGGTCAGGCTCCAAATTCCTTAATAGGACACCCATAGCACAAGAGTTAATAACAAGAATCAACAAATGGGACTTACTTAAACTAAAAAGTTTTTTCTCAGCAAGAGAAACAATAAGAGAGGTAAATAGGGAGCCTACATCCTGGGAACAAATTTTTACTCCTCACACTTCAGATAGAGCCCTAATATCCAGAGTATACAAAGAACTCAAAAAATTGAACAATAAGATAACAAATAACCCAATCAACAAATGGGCCAAGGACCTGAACAGACACTTCTCAGAGGAGGACATACAATCAATCAACAAGTACATGAAAAAATGTTCACCATCTCTAGCAGTCAGAGAAATGCAAATCAAAACCACCTTAAGATACCATCTCACTCCAGTAAGATTGGCAGCCATTATGAAGTCAAACAACAACAAGTGCTGGCGAGGATGTGGGGAAAAGGGTACTCTTCTACATTGCTGGTGGGACTGCAAATTGGTGCAGCCAATTTGGAAAGCAGTATGGAGATACCTGGGAAAGCTGGGAATAGAACCACCATTTGACCCAGCTATTGCCCTTCTCGGCCTATTCCCTGAAGACCTTAAAAGAGCGTACTATAGGGATACTGCCACATCGATGTTCATAGCAGCACAATTCACAATAGCTAGACTGTGGAACCAACCCAGATGCCCTTCAATAGATGAATGGATAAAATAATAATGTGGCATTTATACACCATGGAGTATTACTCTGCACTAAAAAATGACAAAATCATGGAATTTGCAGGGAAATGGATGGCATTAGAGCATATTATGCTAAGTGAAGCTAGCCAATCCCTAAAAAACAAATGCCAAATGTCTTCTTTGATATAATGAGAGCAACTAAGAACAGAGCAGGGAGGAAGAGCAGGAGGAAAAGATTAACATTAAACAGAGACATGAGGTGGGAGGGAAAGGGAGAGAAAAGGGAAATTGCATGGAAATGGAAGGAGACCCTTATTGTTATACAAAATTACATATAAGAGGTTGTGAGGGGAAAGGGAAAAGAAACAAGGAGAGAAATGAATTACAGTAAATGGGGTAGAGAGAGAAGATGGGAGGAGAGGGGAAGGGGGATAGTAGAGGATAGGAAAGGTAGCAGAATACAACAGTGACTAATATGGCATTATGTAAAAATGTGGATGTGTAACCGATGTGATTCTGCAATCTGTATTTGGGGTAAAAATGGGAGTTCATAACCCACTTGAATTTAATGTATGAAATATGATATGTCAAGAGCTTTGTAATGTTTTGAACAATCAATAAAAAAAGAAAAACAAAATAAAATTAACTATCAAAAAAAAGTCACCTACCACATGACTCACCTGTAATGCAACACCTTTACCTACAGAACTCAAAATAGAGAAGGGTATTATCCTTTAAACACTGTACATTAACTAGTGTCTAATACAAGTATTAATTCATTTCATGAGAGGACATTTCTGTGGCTACGAAGAAAAGGTATATCCCAAATATGGTCTGTCTACATTACAACAAAAGAATTTAGTTTTGAAAATACCATCCAACTTTTTAGATTAATTAGCCCTCTATGTCTGTTACAAAGCTTTCACCTACAGATCCTATCTCCAGCTTGAAAACTATTCTCACAAACCCCTAGAGCCCCACTTACTTATCCAGCTACCTTATACCTAATGACAAAGAAAATTAAATCCTAGATTTATCAATTACCTTATTTCAAAACACTCTATTCAGAAAAAAGAATAACATCCCACTATTATGTTGATATATTTGAAATAGCAAGTTGAAATTTTCTGATGGTGTTGTGGGATCTTTGTGAGGTGGACTTTTTCCAAGACACCGCTCTAGGCTCTATGTCTTACTGATTAACTCTGTCATTTAGTGCAGGCTGCAGGCTTCTCCCTGTCAGCTCAGGTTTGTGTGCAGATAAGTCATGTGCTTAAAGTGCACTGAAAACCACCCTAACAGATGTCCATAAAACTTAAGATATGGATGTCATTTTTAAAGCATCTCAGAGATGAAATCGTTTGCTGAGGCAGTCTTGAGGGCCTAGTAAGCAAACAAAAATGTCTTACGACTGTCACAGGCTGCCTGGGATACACAGAATTGACTTCCAGATTCTTTCAAACCTGTGAGTGGAGATATCCCTATGTAAAGAATTGACTTCACAAGAGGACAGAAACCACTTGACCTAGTCATTCAAAAAGGGACACCTAAGAAGGCCACCAGTTGACCAACATTACCCTTATGGACTTAAGACACAATGGTGTCTTTAGCAAAAACTGCAGAGGATGACAGAAAAGGAGCTGGGATATGAAGGTGCCTCAGGTGAGCCTCACATCCTCAAAGTCTCATGGGGACCTTCCTTGACAATAGACACAACTCTGTAGGTATGGATGTGAGCATCCTTTTCTCCCCAAATAACATTCTCTATTAATTTGAAGCAAGATTACTGGTGCAGATTTCCTGGTAACTCCTGTCTTATCATATCTAAGGTCTAATAAATTTGATGTGTTAGGAAAATTTGGTGAATCACATTATACCCCAATTGGTACTTATTAACTTGTTGACATTCACTATCATTTTAGAATTCAAATATTATGTCCTGAAATGTTATAGTTACTTGGAGACTATGTTTTATCTCCACATGCCTGGTGTAAGAAACTCTGGTCTCCAATTGCTATACCACCAATGGCATCCCATCCTGTCACAGCTTTTAGTCTAGTATCTAGACCCTTCTCTTTCTTCCCAGCTTTGAATTTGTATTAACATATTTAATCAACTACTAGTCCTCCCTGTGGAGCATCAACCATATTTCCAAATGTTTCCTCATCCTGTTTTTGAGGAATCATTTCCAACTGGCTTCCAAAACTTCATATCCTGAATCAGATTTCAGATTACATCCAATTCCCTCTTTAACCTGCCTAAATTGCCTTTCTTCCCTCTTACGAAAACTTAATGAGGCCAGGCACGGTGGTGCATGCCTGTAATCCCAGCAGCTTTGTAGGCTGAGGCAGGAAGATTGCAAGTTCAAAGCCAGCCTCAGCAACAGTGAGATGCGAAGCAACTCAGTGAGACCCTGTCTCTAAATTAAAATACAAAATAGAGCTAGGGGTGTGACTCAGTGGTCAAGTGTCCTGAGTTCAATCCCTAGTACCAGAAAAAAAAAAAAAAAAAAAAAAAACATCAAAACTTAATGATCCCTATTTATTTCTTCCATAAAGCATTCCATGGTTCTTCTAGCCCAATGTTTTTCAAACTTACTTTGCATCACTCTGGTATGTTGTTGAAATGCAGTTTCTGATTCAGGAGATCTGGATGGGACCTGAAATCAACATGATACCCACGTTATTGGTCCTTAGATGCACTTTGAGTAACAAGATTCTAGCCTACCATAGTTTCTACTTCCTCTAAATCATCTAGGACAGGCACTATGCATGATTTATTCATGTTTATATCTTCAGTGATCCACAGAGTGCTTGACACATCAAAACACTCAACAAATGTTTGCTAGATAAATGATTAAATTAATAAATGTGTCACATTCACCCTGGCACTTAGAAAATTCTATTTAAAATAGAATATTTTTATATGCACTTTTTTCTTTAACTGAAATCTAGTTGAGGGCAGGTATCAAATTCTATATTTGTCTCTTTAAAGAGTTATAGGTGTCCACTGTGTCCTCAGAAAACAGGCGCTTGGTATAAATTCTGATTGAACAGTTACATAAAAGGGTTGATTGAATAAGTCACTGGAAGAGGAAGGGTATCATGTTTAGCTTACACATCAGGTACTAGAAGATAAGAGTCATTAACAAGCTGGCATACTTGTAGATAGAAAGCCCCAAGTCCTGCAAAGGCACACAGAGGGCAGAAATATTAAAATCAGTAACCAGGAAAATAGGCCTTTTGTAGACACAGGCGCACTCTAATGAGAAAAGTGCTTCAGTTCGTTGAAATGCCAAGCCAGTGGTTGATATGCTTGGGAATAAAACCAAGCATTATTACAGGGGTAGGCAGATGGCACATTTTTTTCTTAATTCAAAGCTTCACTTTTGTAAATAACAATGGAAATTGAACAACTGGCACATAAGTTTTGCAGACTCTTATTAAGAGTTTTCAAAAATGAATTTCCTCAAGAATTTCTGCCTTTGGAGTATTTAAATATATACTGATTTGCAGTATTATTTACTCAATATTTCACACCTGCATTATCTTCTCAACCAGACTATAGCCAGGGATAGGGACTTTGTCTATATGAGATGGTGGGCACATGGCGATGTTTTTTAAATAAACATAATATTTAGAAGAACCTGGATGACCCACAATTACAGACATGGATCTGCTATCAAGTAGAAAAGGATGGCCAGTAAAAAGGTGAGGTGTATAATGAGTGGATTCCCAGGCTAAAGAGGGAAACTCCACATATAGTGGGTATGTATTTGTATTTCATTCTCTCTTTCTCTTTCTCTTGCTATCTCAGATAAACTAGCCTTGAATTCTGCCAATGACTGGATCTTTGAAAATATCACGTCATGTAAATAGATGAAAACCATGGTGCCCCTGAAGCTTTCAGAATCACTTCATCAAACATTGACTTTGCTATCAGATTACAAGTAAGCCAGATGCAAATAATTTATCAGGAGGGGAAATAAGCTATTATCTTCTGACTACATTGTATTTGTCAGAGAAGTAACGTATTGATTCTCAGAATGACAGGCATATACACACACACACACATACATAACACATATATGGGCTCATACCTGTGTGGTTCAAAGTGAACCTATGATACATCTGGTTTGTGTTTTAATCTATTAGCTATTATATATTTACTTAGACAATTATACTTTGATTCTGTTCAAAAGAATGCTTTTTGCAAGAACATAGGAGCTTCTTATGCACAAAGTATTTAAAATAGAACAAAATTAGCAATCTGTAACTTAAAATTATACATAACATTTAGCTTCATTTAAAATTAGAGCACGAGAAGCAGCAGATTTCCATGGCATTTTCATTATGCAGAGAGGTAAACAACAAATAAATAAGCCATACATGAATATGAAATTAACAGCGCGATAATTGCTTTACTCCTTACAGTGTGTGTAATATTAAATCCTCAAATAAACACTTACTTAACCTCATTCTCACATATGCCTATTGCTTTTATCAAAAGCAGTGTACCTGGAACACTCAAGCTAAGACAACTTCCAAAAGGAGGCACAAAGTCTAAGGAAATCACTGCCATTTCCTGGAAATTCAGAGTGACTTCTTTACAAGTTTTAGTATTAGCAGTATGTCTTGAGAGCCAGGGGACACGAGAGGAAATCTGGAAACCAAGAAAACATGCATTTCACATGGGATGGTTTTGCACATTACATCATATTTAACTCATTCTCGAAGAGCCTCCTCATCTAGCTCCTCAGCACAGCCATTCCAGGGGACTGCTACCTTCCTGCACAATCTTTGCTGACTTGTTTACCATGTTTATGCAGGAAACAAATTTCTGATGAATTGTTCCTTTTCTGCAGAAGGCAGATATTCTTTTTGTATTTTTCTTATGGCTCCAAACAATGGCTACCTTCTGTTTTAGGCTCTGGGGCCCAAGTTTGCCCTGAATTTAACCCCAAGTGATGGTTTCTCTATCTTACTCACAGTCTGAAACTGACTCATTTATGAAGAGGCTGCCAGTATGACTGGAGTTTTCCAGTAGGTAAGGGTTCAAAGGTCAGTAATAATGTCATCTCTATCTTTAGGAGTACACCAGTGGTAGAATTCAGTTATTTGGAGATAACCTGTCAAAACTGTATCATCATTTCCTGCTATATTCTCAACGGTAAGGTTTAGAAGGGATGTACAGTTTGTGTATGGGAGAAAACATCTTTCCTTGGAGGAGACATCAACCACTTCATCAGAAGTCAGTGACCACAGAATGGAATCATTCAATTAAAAAATTTTAAAATAGAAATAAAATAATTATGAGGTCCAAAGGAAGGAAAACTTCATCATCCCAAGTAAGCACCTTTAAAATTATCAAGTCTTATTGTCTTTCTGATGAAATTGCTATGTCTTTTTTGATCTCAACTTAAATTTGACTCAATGGGTAAATTTAAGCCTGAGGCTTTTATGCCATTATCAGAGGCTCTGTCAGTGAGTGCTTTAACCTAATTACATTTGATGCAGCAAATCAACAAAACCACTGCTGGTTATGACCTCTGCCAAGAGCACTAGTGAGCTAGACAAATGGAGCTTAAGATGTTATTAGTTGTTCTGTTGCAAAGTTCCAGATACAGCCCGACAGGAGGCTGCTGCCTGACTTGGGTGTGCACCCTCCAGATGGCATTCTGCATTGGCTTGTGGCAAAGCTCACAGGGATACTGGCACATTTTCTCCGTCAAAATGAAAGTTTTCCAATTACAAGGAGATAATGTGAGGAGATGCAAACTTAATCTCTTGAACAAAAGGTTGCAAGCTGTGTAATAGCCATTTCAGGGGAGAGATTTCACTATAGTTCAATTGATTTAAACATTGCAGATCACAAAATGGGCTATCTTTCCTAATAAAACCAAGAAATCAGTTACAGTTGATTCTATTTTCTGGGACAGTGTTGCAATGGGATGCTTCTTTTAACTTGGTTTTCTTCCACTGAACTGAAGTTAGTGATTATTTTTTCCTAATGTGTGAACAGATACAAAGAAGCTATTTTCCTTTTAGTTAAAATAGAAAATGCCTTAAATGAAGACTTCGGGTGTAGTATTTGGATGTCAGAGCACAGAGTTTCATTAGGACATGTGAAATGGTAAGAAAGCCCTTTTACCATCAAAACTTGTAACACAATGTCACTAAAATGCTAGTACTCTTCATTTTCTAACTCAGGCAATCCTAGTACAAATGAGGTGGACAGCTATCAATAGCTATGGAAATGAGGTGACTTGCCTCTACACTTCTCCCAAAATAACTGACTCATCAGAGCAAGACAGCAGGTATTTCATTGTAAGATTACTTCTCAGGAAGCTATGCATTTGCCACTTGACATGAACATGTGACAAATCAGGAAAGCCACTGTATATCCATTTCCAAGATGAGAATGTGTGTGTGCCAGCTCTGAGCAGAATGTTTTACAGAGTAACTATAACCATAGCCCTTACTAAAATGCATAAAATAGCATTTTAGCAGAGTTTAAATGCGGAAATGATCTACAGTTCTAATATAAGCAAAGATCTTTCAATATTAGTGCTAAGTGCCTTCCTTTTGTGATTTAAGGAAAATTAACTGATCCAAAATTTCTAGGCACAGACTCAGAATTTTAAGAGACACAATGTATAGTTCCAACAGTTAATTACGGTAATTCACATACAGAAAAAAAAATAATTCTACATCAAATTCCAAAACATTTAAAAAAATGTATTAAAGCTGTTTAGATGAAGATCAATGTTGCAGATTTGTGCAAAACACTTAATTGCAGTTGATGGAGTAAAAACCAGAGATAACAGATGCCTTTTGTCGTTTCTATAGGAAGTAGCTAGGAAACTGTCCTTTCTTTACTGAAAATTCAGTCAGCTAAGTAAAGCAGGATTATAAATTCTAAGTAGTCACAACTGCAACATTGTAAGATCTGTAAATCCGTCAGAAATATAAGCAAGCCCTTCAAATCACTCAGAAAACATAACAGATTCCTACTGAAGACTTACCATTTTCAAGCAATGAACATTTTTAAAAAGTCTCAACATCAACATAAAGTGGTCTATAACAGCTGCTGTAAAGCTCAACATCAATTTTATGTTGGCTCAACTACTAAACAGCAATCACAATGACATCCCTTAGGAGGCATTTAAGGGCCCAAGCGAATAGCAATTTAAAAACTGAGCAGGAAATCAAAACTAATTCCTCCTCTGTTTACAAAAACACTTCTCCCTGTGTTCTTGTACCACCACCTAGTGGTTATATAGCTCTCAATCTGACCATCAGTAGAAACCAGATAGAGAAGAGGGAAGGAAGAGAGGGAGGAAGAGGGAAGAACAGAAGGAAGAGAGGGGGGGAGGGAGGGAGAGAGGAAGGGGGAGGAGAAAGTAAAACAAAACAAAAACACAAACAATTTCCAGGTCTTAAGACCTATGCAATAAAACTCAATATTATGTTATTGATTTTGAAACTAAACATTATTTAAAGTCATTTTGCTTTGTGCATTTACAAGGACACGGAGATTCTATAGTTGATACAAAAATACCTGTTTTAAAATTTGTGGTTGAATTTCTAGGGATTTATTCTACTCCATAGAATATATATATATATATATTGCTAGTGTGTGAACTGATATGAGTACAAGATTCTACCATTATTTGAAATAGCTTCAATGTTATCAGTTGAGTTGCTTTTGTAAGTTAGGGGACATCCATAAAATAAAGAATGAAGTTCATCTTCATGCCTTGTCATGGAACAATGCCTAAAATATTTAGTTAATATTGCTGGTGTAGGGGCGGGATAAAGAACAATGTGTTTTGTTCTTTATCACTTGTATTAAAATATCTTTCTTTTATATGCGTACAGTATTTCTCTGGAAGAGACAAGACGCTGGAAACATTGCCTCCACCAAGGAGATCAGGATGATTGGAAGCCAGGTGGGAAGGGCATTTTGTAGTTTAAGTGAATGTATTACCTCCTCAAAGCCAAATAAATTAAATCTAAAAGTAGCACCTGACTCAATAAACCATTACCGGTGGCTTTTTCAAATCCACAAAACCTCCCCTGATGTTTTCCATTTGAAGAAAAACTTGTCATATTTAATGTGAATGTGAATTTATTGTAAATGTGACAGACATTGAAGCTTTGCTTTTTTGCTATGAAGAGACATATAATAGTCCAAAGAGGAAAAAAAAGTGGTTTGTAAAAAGCATGAAGGTAAAGTGAAGAAATTCTAAAACCACTTACACTATCACATGCTCAGCAGAACTGGGTGGGGAAAGACCCTCGTCAGGAAAGACATAGTGTCTTATGCCCTCCATGCTCTGGGCTGAACTGCTCAGAACTGCAAGGAAAGGACACTGGAAACAGCACTGGTTGCTAAGATGATCAAGTACCTTAAAGCGGAAAAGTTGAGACTATTAGAAAATGAAAAGAAGTAGGAAGGTAGAAAGGGTGGCTTCAATGAAAGAGGAATGAGATCAAGACCATCTGGATCCAGATTCAACCTTCACTTGGGACCCTCAGCCACCGTTTCCCAAAGGCTACTGCACCCATTGCCACAGAAACACGGATCAGACTGGCAGCCCAATAAGGACCACTGCAGATCTTTGTGTTAAAATGTTGGTTTTCACTTAGTAACATAGACCATTACTTTTGTACTCCTAATTTTAGCCCATCTTTATTTATTATTAATCTGGGAGCCTCACAAAATGAGTGTCTCTGGAAAGTCCTAGAGAAGTCCCTGAGCCTTCAGGCAAGGCTGGAGAGTAAGTGTGTTAAGGAGAAGTCTCAACAGTTTGAGTTCCGAGGATCTGGGAAAATCAGTGTCATGGGACTGGAGAGGGCTCATGGGAACACCAAAGGGAGAAAGCCCCCGCGTGGGAGGCACGTCAGGCACTTGTCAGCTCCCTAATGAAAGAGAATGCATGGGAAGGCCTTGGTTTTATCCCATTACCTTGTACAAACTTTCTGCCACTGATGTGGATATTCTTCTTTTGCTGATATTCACATTCATACTATTCCCTATATTTTAAAGGTCAGTATAAACCACCCGCTTTCTCAGATGCTAAATTCTACTAAAATATTCTCAGGTAAGCAAATATGTAAAATATTTCCTTACAAACTACAAAAAGAAAGTTGTTGGGAACTTGGCATGAAATCAATAGCATATCCTATAAAAGTTAAAAGATATCCTTAATTAACATGTGCTATGAACTTAATATTGAAAAATAAATTGTGCAAGGCAGGTTTTCACTGTGTTGCCAAGGCTGGCCTTAAACTCCTGGGCTCAAGTGATCCTCCTGACTCAGCCTCTCAAGTACTAGTTGGGACTACAAGTGTGTAACATCATACCCAGCTCAATATTTGAAATATTAAAAAACATTATTAAACACTTTAGAAGATACAATAATCAAAAGTGAGTGGGTTCTCCTTGGGCAGAGACGTGGGGAAGAACACATGACTAAGAAGCAATGAAACAAAGTGAGATAGACCCGTGGTGAGAAGGGGCTAGTGTCAGCTTTTACATAAAACAGCACAAAATCTCTCTAGTATAAGTCTTGACACTTGAAAACATTATAACAAACATTTCTGCATTAAACTTACATACTATTTTCAATAATATTTTAAAGATTTTTTTCAATTGGCCTTTTGTATTTTGAGATAATTGCATATTAACATGCAGTTATTAAGAAATGATACAGAGGGGATAGAGTTGTGGCTCAGTGGTAGAGCACTTGCCTGGCATGTATGAGGCCCTGGATTAAAATCTCAGCATCTCATATAAATAAATGAAATAAAGGTCCATTGACAACTAAAAATACAAAAAAAATTTTTTTAACGTAAATGATACAGAGAGATGCTGTGTATCCTTTACCCAGTTTCTCTTAAAAATAACAACTTACAGAAAAATAGTAGAATTTTTAAAAACTTAAAAATTATACTGTAATATCACAACCAGAACATTGACATACAGATAGGATACAGAAGGTTTTCATCATCATAAGTGTCACTCAAGTTGATAGCCACATCTAATTCTCTCTCTTCTCTCCTGTTACCTAACCACTAATCTGCTCTCTATTACTATAATTTTATCATTTCAGGAGTTTTATATAAATGTCATCATTAGTGTGTTTGGGATTGGCTTTTAACTCAACATAAGCATAATTCACTGGAGAGTCTTTCTCAAGCTACTGTCTGTACCAATGATTCATTCCTTTTTACTAAGAAGTAATAATACTTTGCCATCATATGAAGCATATGTATGTATCACACTTTGTTTCCCTACTTTCTTGTTGCAGGATCTCTAGGTAGCTTCAATTTTGGAGTTATTACTAGTAAAACAGCTATAAGCATTTAAGGTATTTGTAACTCTTCATTTTTCAGGAATAAATTCACAAGGGTTCAATTGATAAATTTATAGAATAGTTGCATGATGTTTTGCTTTTTCCAGAATGCAATATAGTTGAGATCATATTGTTTGGAGCCTTTTCACATTGGCATCTTCCACTTAGTAATATGCATATAAGTTTCCTCCATGTCTTCTCATGGTTAACAGCTCCTTTCTTTTTTAGGACTGAATAATATTCCATTGTCTGGATATACCACAGTTTATTCATCCTTTCACCTACTGAATGACATTTTTGTTGCTTCCAAGATTTGATGAATATGAATAAAGTTGTATAAACATCCACATGTGGGTTTTTGTGTAGACATTAAATTTTAAGCTCATTTGAGTAAATATCAAGAAGTGCAATTGCTAGAACATAGGGTAAGAGTATGTTTAGTCTTTCAAGAATCTGCCAAACTGTTTTCCATAGAGACTATACCATTTACTATTTTTCCACAGGCAATGTGTTAATAATTCAGTTTCTCTGAATCCATCATTTGGTACCATTACTATTTTTTAAATATTAGCTGTTCTAACTAATATACAGTAATATCTTTGGTCTTAATTTGCATTTTCTAAATGGCTAGAGTCTTGAATATCCTTTAATGTGCTGATTTGCTATCAGTATATCCTCTTCAGTGAAATGCCTCCTCATATCTTTTTTCCATTTTCTTATTTTTAATACTGATTTTGAGGGTTCTTCACATAGTCTACATATAAGTTCTTTGTCAGATCTTTGCAGATACTTTATCCAAATCTGTAACATTTTAACAGCTTGTGTTCTTCTTCTAGCTTATTAATATAGCTGACTACATTTAATGATTCCAATATTGGGGCTGCCTTGCATACCTGGAATGAAGCCCATTTGATAATGATGAATTTCTTTTCCATACTGCTGACTTCTAGTTGTTAATATTTTGTTCAGTATTTTGGGGTCAACATTCAAGAGGGATATTTGTCTGCACTTTTTTATATCCTATCATTGGTTATTACTAGCTTTATATAAATAAATGAAGTACTATCTCATCTCTTTTCTAGAAGAGATTATGAAGAATTGGTGTTAACTCTTTTTTTTTTTTTTTTTTTTTTTTACATTTTTGGTAGAGTTTTCTTGTGAAACTACCTGTATCTAAAGATTTCTCTTTTGGAAGGATTTTAATTATGAATTAATTTTCTTAATAGTCCGTAGAGTCTGTAGTGATATCTCTTGCTTCATTCCTGGTATGAATATGTGTATCTTCTGTTTTTCTGCTTTGTCAGTATTGCTAAACATTTGTAAATGATACTGAATGTTTTAGGAAAGCAGCTCTTTTTTTAAAAAATTTTCTCTATCATTGTCTGTTTTCAATGTTATTAGTTTCTGCTTTTAATTTTATTATTTCCTCCTTTCTCCTTGCTTAGGGTTAATTTTACTTTGATTTTTCTAGTTTTTTAGGTGAAAGTTTAGATTATTGACTTGAGATTTTTCTTTCTTCTAGTATATTCTAATATAAATGTTTGTACTATAAACTTTCCTTTTTGCCTCACTTTAGCAGTGTACTCAATTTTCTGTTATATTTCATGTTTAAGTCCATTAAAGTTTTCTCCTAAGATTTCCTCTTTGACTCCATGATTCATTTAGAACTTTGTGTTTACTTTCCACATATTTGGAAATGTTCTTGTTATCTCTGATATTGGTTTCTAGTTTGATAGTATTGTGACCATAGAATATGGACTATATGATTTCAATTTTTAAAAATTTGTTAAAGTTTGCTGTATAGTTTGAGTTTGCGGAGGATATAGTTTACTTTGGTATATAATTCACATGTCCTGCGGACACTTGAAACAACATGTACTTTGATGCTATTGGGTGGGGTGTTCTACAACATTTGATTACATCCCATTTGTATACACTGTTAACTTCCCCCGTATTTTTGATAATCTTCTATCCAGTTATATCAGTTAGTAAGAGGGAGTTTAGTGCCCAACTCTGTGGATTTATTTATTTATCCCTTTAGCTTTATCAACTTTTGCTTCACATACTTTGCATATATCTCTTTTGGTGTATGCATATTTACAGTTTTTACTCTTTTTTAATGGAAATGACACTTTTATTCATTAAACAGTGTCCCTCTCTGTCTCTGGTTATTTTCTTCACTCCAGGTTGATTTATCCAATATTTTTATAATCCCATCTACTTTTTTGTGCTGTTGAGATTAGCCCAATATGGATTCTTCCATTCTTTTTCTCTCATCTTGCCTATATCATTGCATTTTAAGTGAGTTTCCTTTAGGCAGTAAATAGTTGAATCATATTTTTAATGTGCTCTATCAATGTTTATCTTTTACTTGGTGTGTTTGGAACCAATATTTAGTGTAATTATTGAATATATTAATCCATAAGTATGCCATTTGATTTTTGATTTCTTATCATTTTTTAATTTTCCTTTTCTTGCCTGCCTGAGGATTACTTGAACATTTTTTAGAATTACATTTTGATTCATCTGTAGTATTTCTGAGGGTATCTCTCTGCATGTGTTTGTAGTGGTTGCTTTAAGAATTACATGCTATTTATACACAGGACTAATCAGTCCTGTGTTGAACTTTTGCCAGTTCAAGCCTTATCTCCTTTAGATCTCTGTATCTGCCTCTATATAAAATGTAATTATCTTAAACATTTCCTCTACATGCATTTAAGACTACATCAGTCAATATTCTGTGTATCAAATGTCAAACATAATTTAGGATATTACTTATATTACTTATATTTTTGCCTATGGGCAATTCCAGAACTGAAACTACACTACCCGTTGCTGCTAAAGCCAGGAGTAGTCATGGGCTTCTAGGTCTCCCACCACACCCTGTAAAACTTTCCATCATTTCCCATCTTATAGTTGTCACAGGAATTACAGCTAAGAAATGGTGAGACATCTATGAAAAATGTATTAAACAATTATTATTCCTGCAAAATAGCAGGAATATTCATGCCTTCCCCTCTCCTTATATTCTGTTCTCAAATTTTGGCAAGTAAGATTTTATTCTCAGGCTGAAAACTGAAGAATCTAAACGAAACCTGAAAAAAAATTCCTATATGATCCTATACACACAGAACCTCCAATCAGTCTTTTAGGGACTGACTCTGAAACCAAGGGCCTTCTGGCACTGAAAGAAAGCTTCTGATGGGAAAGAAAGAAACCAAGGAAAACACACAGAAAAATTAAAATGTTAGAAGAATCTGGGACAACACACTAAAGTGAAGAGAAAGTAAAAGAGAAGATGCTGCATTCAGGAAGGAAGAGTACGATACCCTAAAAAGGGAACATTCAAAGAATAAGAAAGAGTTCTTGAAAATTAAAAACAAGACAAATAAAAGTCTTAATAACAAGTTGGGAGGTCAGGTTGCAGATGTTTCTTAGAAAGCAAACAAACAAAAACAGATACAGCATAAAAACAGGAGAAGAAAAAAGAAAAGGAGAAAACCAAATCAGAAGTTCCAACATCCATTAGTAAGAGTTCCAAAAAGCTATAATATATAAAACAAAGAGAAGAAATTATTAAATAATAGAGCATGATTCAGGACATGGCCCTGGAGGAGAAAGAAATGAAACTGACAGATTACCTAAGTGCTCAGCTCTATTAATAGGAGTTTTAGAGATCTAGCAAACAGTTTGGAAACAAGTTAACAATGAGAACATAGAAAACAAGTTCACAAACAAAATTAGGCAACTTTTGGAGGGGAAAGTTGTATAAGAAAGAAAACGTAAATATGCTACAGTATATGATTTACTGTGGAAGACTTTTGTGCGGTCATAATAATATAGCACTGAATATATTTTTTAACCCAAATGTGACATGATTTGAGGGGAATGGAGTGAGGGACAGTGGAAGATGGTATGGGCTGGGGTATAAACTTCCATCCTCTAGAGCTGAATCTCTTTATCAACAGATAATGCCACAAATTAGAAAAACAAGAAATAGCAGTATAAATTTGTTATTAGAAATATAGAATTAAAAATCAGAAAATAATATATAAAAGAGCCAAAATAATTGACATACCTAAAGGAAAAGGAGTCAGAGTATGGGAGAGGTGAACAGAGGCCAGTCTCATGAATTCAGGAGTACTATTTTAATTTAAATGCTGTTGTTATTTTATTTAAAAACTAATTTGAAAATACAAGTAACAGTGATAACAATGTAGAGTGAGGGCATGTGAGCAATACAGAGAAATGCGAAAACAATTAAGATTTAACCATAGTCTAGGGTGACATATTCCTATCTACAAAGATTCTAGTGTGTAACTTCCAGACATTTTTCTCTGAACCCAAAACAGACATAAAAGAAAAAGCAGTAGCTCATCACTAAGTAGCTGTGATTGGTTAATTTTAAGGTCAAATTGGCTAGGCCAAGGTAGCCCATTTGGTTAAATACTATGTTAGATGTTTCTGTGAAGCTATTTTTGGGATGCCATTAACATTTTAATCAGCATTCTGTGAATAAAGCAGAGTGCCCTATACAGTTTTTCTATTGCTGTGACAAAATGCTGAAAAAATTAACTTAAAGAAGGAAAGATTTGCTTTGGCTCATGGTTTCAATCCATAATTACCTGGCATCATCACTGTGGGCCTGGGTGAGGCAAAATATCATGGACCACATGGTAGAACAAAACTCCTCACATTATGATGATCAAGAAGCTGAAAGGGAGGGGAGAGGGTAAGGGAAAGGTCCACAATCAACACATATCCTTCAAAGACACACCTCCACTGACCCTCTTCCAAGTAGGCTTCACTTTCTAAAGTTTCTACCACCTCCCAATAACATGATCACCTGGGAACCAAGTGAGGCATGAGTCTTTGGAGGACATTCCAGATCCAAATTATAAAGCCCAACATATATGCATGAGCCTCATTCAATCACTTGAAGGCCTTAAGAGTAGATAAACCGACTGCTCCCAAGAGAAACAGAATTCTATCTCCAAACTATCTTCAAATTCCAAGAGTAACTCTTCTTTGAGTCTGCAGCCAGTCAGCTTATGCTGCAGATTTTGGACCTGCCTATTCCCATAATCATGTATGTCAATTCTGTAAAAGCTGTCTCTCTCTTCATTTGGTATGATTCTTTCTGGAATAGTGTTTAAGTAGTAGTGTTTAAAGACACACAAAAAATGGACTTGACTGAGAGATATGAGTTTGAACTAAATAATATGGAATATTCTCTAAATGGGAAGATTAACTGGTTAGGTGGTTTCTATGACTGAAGTGCACAGAGAAAGGCATAACAAGCCTCATTAATATAAGACATATTAGTGGAGAGATTTAAATTTTACTACTTTAAGAGATGACATTCTGCTGGTAATTCTCACTTTAATATAGCTGCAATTCTTTTAGTCAAGCCAAAGACTAAGGAAAATTTTTGAAAAAAATAGTAACAAGTAGAAAGGCATAAGACTGACTCACTTTCAAATCCCTGAAGATAGAGTTGGTTTCAATTCCCCACTGTCTGGAATTTGCTGTATTGTACTGGACAGGTTATTTCATTTTCTAATCTTGTGTTCCCACATCTATCAAAATAGGGATAATTATACCTCTCATATGGCTATGAAGATAATTAAATAAGAGGATGTATGTGAATATAAAATCCACATTATGTTGGACAAGAAGTCGTTAAAGAATAATGAATATTAGTTGCTTCTAGGGAGCAGTTTAAAGGACATCAGTTCTTAAAATGACTCTTCCTGACAAAGAGAGTTTAATCTCTCTCTTTCTCTCTCTCTCTCTCAATCACAGGGGAGGGAGAGGGTAAAAAGGAAAGAGAAGATGGGGAAGAAAGAGCACTAATCACCCAGAAACTAAATAACAAACAAGGAGAAAGAGAATGTAGGTGGAATATTCTCAATGGGGAGGCACAGAACTCCAGCTACAGGAACAAGAAAGGAGAAACTGAAACATTGTTGTCTGTCCTTGTATAGGTGACCCAGGTTTAAATATTAGGATTTTAATGCACCAGAATTTTTCTTAGGTATAGAACTGTCTTTTTGTTCAGGAAAATACCTTGATTGGTCATTTTTTTCCCAACGTGATGCACACTACAGGTATTAGCAGGAAATAAAACTATCATTGGAGGCTCTGCAGAAGGGAGAGTTTTCTCATTTGCTTGTTTTTTCCTCTTTGGATAAAAGGAGAGGAAATGAGTAAAGGTCAGAGAAAAGGAGGAAAGGAGAAGCCAGCAAGATAAGAAAAACACCTATGGGGAGGTAAGATGAAGAATAAGTGAGCCTTCAGGTAGGAGAGTAGACAAAGAACATGAAACCTAGTGTGCTGAGCTTTGTAAGCTGAAGAAGCTGATGGATGCTAAAGGTTCTCATCTGTTCATTGGCATGTTTATCCTCAGGAACACACATTTTGAAGTTCCTAGCATGCAAGGTGTTGTCTGAATCCCCTAAATCCCAAGGAACCCACGGGGTTTCCAATGAATTACTTTTCCAAACTTATTTCTTGTCAACACACATATTTTCCTACAACTATTTTTAAGCACCTCATCAACCAAATGCACTCTTCCATTATCATCAGAAGTATTTCTACTATCTTGCCCTCTCTTCTGCTCCTTAATTAAATCCTATATAAGGTTCAGTTCAATGGCCTCTTCTTTCAGGAAGTCTTCTTAATTACTGCAGCCCAGAGCTACTTTCCTACCCAACCCCCAAATTTTAATGGCTTTAGGATATAGTTTGTCCTTAATTTGATAACACTTTCAGATGCATGAGTTTTATCTATAAAAAACACTCTTTAAACTACTTCAGGGAAGTGGCTGGCATATTTAGTAAAAGTTACTGAAAACATCAGAGTGTCAGAGCTTAATGTTATAGAGACAAATGACAAGGAGGCTGCCTGAGTTTTTCAACTTTTTGGCTCTATGTTTTAAACAGTTATGTGTTTTAAGTAGAACTAATTCATGTTTCATAATGTGCAATTTGGTTATCACATCTTTGAAAATTTATACTAATGTTGGGGCACAATGGCTAATAAGTTTTTATTATTAATTAATTTTCATCATAAGCTACAAAATATTTAATTTTGGAAGGCCAGGACTCAAGCTGACCAGTAAGTAAAGCATATCTGTTGTGCTTACTTTTCAAAAGCTTTATAAATTCTTTAAAGAATTCCCTATTAGCACTGTGTCCTGGGCACAACACATTTTTGACAGAAGTCTCCAATCAACAATGGAATAAAATTATTTTGTTGGTCTCTATAAATGTAAAAACAACAGAATTTTGGACCCACCAAGTCATGTCCAGAAACATTTTGCTCTGCTTTTTCTTGGCCAGTTCTTGTTTCATATAATGTTTAAGAAATCAGGTTGATTTGGGAAAAATATGCTCCCTATAGAACGTATTTTGGCTCCCTGTTTCATTGAAGAGGATTGTGCTAGGGCAACACTGCCCAGCACTCCCAGCATTACTTGGGAGAAAAATATTTCTAACTCCATAAAGAGAAAAATAAACCACTCAAGATTGTAACTACATAATAATAATAATAATAATAATAATAATTCTTCCATAAAAATTGAGCCTCAGCATTTTGTGACACATGAAGTACCCTTCTCAACTTCTAACCAGCAAAAGCATCCTTTTAGCAGGCTGTCCCTTTAATACAAGTGTTAAATGCAACACTAATGCTTAGCAAATAAAAATGATGACTTTCTTCTTTCTGTGCCCCATCTCAAAATACACAGAAGAAAATGAACAACAAATGGTTGTAGAGAAACTATTTCTAGGGACCTGTTTTTGCCTATTATCCTGGGAGAAATCCCTCTGCTGTTGAAGAGCACCTTATTTTAACAATGGGATGTCTATATCTTGACTAGTCATTTTAAATGCTATTGTGTATGAAAATCACATTGTATGTTTCTCAAAATGCAGATTTTTGACTGCTATGCAATAATTTGTGTCATAGATTTGAAGCAATGCTCAAGCACCTATGTATTAACATGATGAGTTTCTGGATCTTGTACTATGTAGGTTCTATGTTCTTTATAATAGGAAATGGGAATAATGCTCAAGTGAATCTCCTCCAGTACTGTTTAGGACTTGTGCCAATTTGGGCATTAAGGCAGTTAATCATGTCTGAAGCTGCATATTGAACTAGGTTACAAAAAAGAAAAGTTCTAATACAAAAATTACCAGGAAGATTCAGTATAGGAAAGTCTGATACTCAGTTTCAAGGTCTGTGGTCAAATTAATTAATTATAAAAATAGCATCTGAGCGTGGTGGTGCACACCTGTAATCCCAGTAGCTCAGGAGTCTGAGGCAGGAGGATCCCAAGTTCAAAGCCAGCCTCAGCAACTAAACGAGACCCTAAACAACTTAGACCCTATCTCAAAATAAAAAATAAAAAGGTCTGGGGATGTGGCTCAATGGTTAGGCACTCTTGGGTTCAATCCCTGGTACTAAAAAAAAAAAAAAAAAAAGGAAAAAAGAAAGAAAAAAAGAAAAAAAACCCAGCAAAACACTTCAGGGGTGTATTTTGTGTATTTTCAGGGAATTGTGTGCCCGAATTGTGTACTCGTTCCTCTTTAAATATTCAATGTTTGATGCAAATGAGAAAGTACAACTCGGTTGGTTTGGTTGTTGCAGACAGAGTCCTGGCCATGATTATTGATTTAGATATAATATATGTACATTCAGTAGATTTACTTTTACCCAGTTGGAGAAGAGCACTAGCAGCATAAGCAGAAGCCTTATTAAGAGTGTGGCTTATATACATTTTCACTACGATGTTGTAATAAAAGGAGTTGCAGTTAGATCTTCCTATATGCGAATCCTGTTCCATGGCTTTATTTGATAACGTCAGGAAAATTAGTCACAATAAAAAATCTCCTATATTAGGATTTTTAAAAAGGAATCAAAGAAACCACATCCAGGGCTGGCTGACACAGTAATAATTCAGTTCTCTTTCCTGCTCTCCCTCCCTTTCCAGTAATCCTTCCTTTCTTGAGTGCTGTACAAGTCACCTGAACTAGAAGATTAAGGGTCATTTTTAAAAATCCCACCCTCCTCTCCTCTTTACTGCTTATCTAAATAGTCATGAGATCTGTCTGCTCTGCTCCTAAAACTGTCTTGACTGCCATCCACCATGTCAGGTCTCTACTTAATCCACCCTTCCATTAGAATGTCACTCCCCCTCTATTTCCCCACAGACCAGACAGAAATATCTCCTGCTTTCACAATATCACAAAGCCTCTGATCACTGAAAGCGTCACAGGCTTCTCCAGGGTTATAAGGCAGCTGAGTGACACACAGTGCTAGGCAAGACTGTGACCCTGTGCTTCTTGGTTACTCCCTGTGGCTGTGTTCCTTTCTCCCTGGACCACTGAGGGAAGGAGTATAATCAATACCCAGCTCTGCCCTCTCAGATGCCCACTAAAGCCATCTGTACAAAAGAAAAAAAACTAGAAAGCCCACTGCCAGCTCATCCCTCAGGAAAGATAAATAATCAGCCTTTCACAGGTATTATAGACCAGATAAAGTAAATTCATTGTTTTAGTCTGTTTAAGGGAATCAAGATGTAAATGATTTGAAATGTAACTTAATAAGAAATGAGGATGCCTAGAAAAACAGAACCAAAGACAATTTCATAGAAAAAAAATTCTCTAAAACAGAAAATAATTCAAGTATTTATTTAAGGATGAGTTAACATTTCAAATGATTTACCTTCAAGAGTAGCCACTCTACTTTCTTACCTTGGTTAATCCAAATAATTTCTGAAAGCTCAACAAGGACTATGTACTATGAAACTAGTAACATTCATTAAATGAATGACTTTCAGAAATCAGTATGCATGTTGTGATGGACCTATATATTAAGGAGCACAATTAGACAAACTATAAAGTGATGATCAAAAATCAAGGAAAATTTTGCCACCTTCTTATTGATGCTGCCAATTCCAAGAACTAAGAGTTGAAGCTTTGATGTTGACTATTGAGAGTGCAGTTATAAAGTTCACAGTGGCAAACACAGAACTAGTGGCAAAGGAAAAGCAAAGTGCCGAGGCCCAGAAACAGGATCCCTGTACATGGTCCAAACCCTGTCCTCAGAAGTATTAAACACAGTTAGGACTTATGAGTGATTAACAGATTTATTCGGACATGTACCAAATACAAGGTAGTTTCATGAGGTTATTAAAAAACATGCTCTGGGATTTACACAGAGCCATGGTTCTAAAGAACAAGGTTTTTCATGATGCACATTTCCTGACTGCTTGACTCTTTCATCTTCCAGAGCGTTTTGCTTACATTGATCTATAGTTAGAAATGCTTATGCCAAATAAAGAAATAAGCCAGTGGTGATGAGTTGAGAGAGTTTCAGTTAATCATGAGATTTCAGCAAGAAAAAGAACTAGTCAGATTGTTAAAGAGGGTTCCTTTTCTGAAAATAGAGGCTTTAAGTAGCTGTTTAAAATTATGTTTTTATAACCATTATCCCATTTGATTTTTAAAACCACCACATAAGTATTATTTTTATTTGCATTCTACAGATGAAATATTTAATCCTCAGAAAAGTAAAGCCATGAACCTAAGCTTAAACAATCAGACGTGAATGGAGAGCTCATGCTGTTAACAACCACCCTATATGCCAAAACTTACAATTGCAGCTTCACTTAAGCAAAAGTTGTCTACTTCTCACAAACTGGAACAAATAAAATCTTAAAAGGTAGAAGATAACTATCAGATCATTCTTCTCTCTATTTAAATAAAACTAAAGAATGAATCCAGTTAAGTGGATTACACTGAAAAAAAATATATCATACGGATTAGATAAAAAACATAATGGGGAAGAACAGTGTTCTTAAGATCTAAAATAAAGTTGTACTTTTTAAAACCAATAAGACTGAAACTGTTCAGATGGTTCAATATGAATATAAGACCTGGCTAACATTATCTTTTTACTTTAAATTTACAAACTGTTAGTTTTATATCTACAACTCCCCCCAATAGTAACACTAAATGTAGAAATGAATTTGATGACAAATATTTGTTATATATACCCTCAATGTCACATTTTCAGATATGAATTAATCCTTATGTAGTCAAAAATTTCCCTTCCTGCTCCCACAGGAAATGCTATTGGGGAGTGACAGACACCAAGTTAACCAGCAGAGGATACAAACATGGTGAGGTAGCACCAGGGGAGACAGAATCCTGAGGCTGGGCTGGGAACAGGAAGAAACAGCTGGAGGACACTTTCAGAAGCAGCAGGAACAGTGGGTCTAGATGACCCCTTTGTGATGGGCTCTGTGGGGTTCAAGTTTACTAGAAGGAATGAAACTAAAAATCTCGGAACTCCTGGCACAGAAACAAAAGCAACCTTGTGTCTGAGGAACCTACTTGGGATCCAGGATAAGAGGCACTCAAGATCTTCAATAGTTCCTAGCTGGAGTGGGGGTTACAAACTTGCAGGGAAGAAAGCAGAAAGTGTGGTTCCTGTGAAGATCTAATGGTGCATGGGTGGGGCTCTGGGTGTGTGGCAATCTCTTCACCTGCTTCTGAAGTTGAGTTCTCAAGGCTACTGATGGGAAGTCAGACATTGTAAAGTGAAGAAGATGGTAGCTGGGAGATTTCTAAGCAATCATCCTTCCTTTATTTAAATAAGGGGGAGAAATTTTGAGGAACTTTGGTACAAAATAATTTTTAATGCACTTTCTGACTGGATCCCAAAGCTGACAGCCTAGGAAAATACTACCTATTACATGAGTGTAGAAAATCCTTAATAGCAAATAACTAATAAACATTTATTGAGGTACTATGAAGTTATACCCTATGTGGGGCTCTAGGGACGTAATAAAGAGTAAAAAGCCTTGGTTCTTGCACTAATGTGCTTCAGAAGTCCAGGCAGGGAAAAAAATGCAATCAAATAGTCACACAAATGAGGAAATAGTAAGATACAGACCCAGGTGACTTCTACTAGGGAGTCTGATTATAGAAAAGAACTTGGCCAAAGTGGGTTGGGGGGAGGGCATGGAGGAGATTTCCTATTTAGAATTCTTTCACATGGTGACAGTCTGACTTGTAACTGAACTATCAAAATTGAAAGTAGTAACTAAAGAGGTTTCTATAGGAGAAAAGAAAGAGAGATGCTTTAGATAGATCTGTTGAGAATAGTACTGCTAAGTAGACCAGCCACTCATAAGCAACATTTGGTGAATCTTACTGTAGTTTTTATGTAGCACATATTCTTATACTGTTATGAACCTGTGGTTGCTGAGTTATTGCCATTTCTAATACCCAGCTGTGGCATGGGGGTACTTTATTAGTTGTTTCTCACGTCTCCAATGAGGGAAGCTAATTTTCTTAAATGCATACCTACTGAGAGAAATTTTACAAATCACAGAATACTATAGCTCAAATGGGATGGCTATATATTATAATGAAAGGCATAAAATTGCTTTTTAAAATGAACAAATATGTAATCTCCACACTTAATGTGTTAAAATATATCTGCAAACAAAATATTCTACATAATTAATCTTCAAGACAAATTTAATTTTGTTAATCCATAAACCAAAGTGATTATCATACTGCTGCTACCTGAAGGTCAAGAAAATGTAACCATATTTTTTTTTCTCCAAGTAATAGTAATAACAACAATACATTCAAAGACATTAAGGAAGAGAAAGAACTGATTACTATAGAAACGAAACCTGGAGATAAAATTCTAAGTTTAGTATTTTAAGCTATTATAAAAATAAGACTGAAAATTTCTTTTCATGCTAACTTATTTGACAATAAAATATTTACATATTTAGCCCCATCTTTTATCATTTAACTTAACAAGAATGAAATAAGCATTGCCCTGAAGAGGTAAGAACTTTTAAGACATTTTTCCTAGTTGCTTTTAGATGCTTTTTCAATACACTTCCAGGTTATCAAAATATTTCTAAGTTTTTAAAAGAGTCTTTTAAGAAAAGCCTGCAACATTTGAAACAGTATCACTATCATCTTTCACTGAATGCCCTTATGCAAGTTGTGGATTTTAAACAATTTAACCCACCACAGTCGGAAATTGATTTAAATAATTTTGAAGCCCAGAGCCTATTGAAGATCTTTTCTTTCTCCTCCTGGTAGGAGAGCCACCAGTACATCTTGATTTCCTTCATGTGGCTAAGCTTACAAAGACAAGAAAGACAACATCATGACAGCTTGAATGAGTTGTCCTATTATTTCTAGCAAAATAAAAATGTTGGCTCACTTCTCAAACAGTAGCTGGGGTATTTGAGATTTCTATTCACTCTCCTTCAAAATCACCACTTACTCAACAATTTGCTTCTAACAGGGTATGGGTATTTTTTATGAGCTAAATTACAGTCACTGATAAAACTCAGTATTATTGATTCTTGTAATCAACATTAAAAAGATTTCTGGAGATGACTATATTTTAAGCCAAAGAATGAATCTCTAATGGTAAAATTCTAAGGGGAGTGAGAATCTAGAAAACAAAGGTTTTGTTGGGCTGTAGTACTGAATACTTTACAAATCATATATGAATTAGGCTGGTTTGGTCTTGGTTTTTCCATCTGAATTCTTTTCCTTAGTTTTAACAAGAATTGAACAAAGAATTCAAAGGCACTGACCTACCATTTAGATTTGCTTCAATGATGTAACTCCAGACTAGTGTGAGCTCAGTATTTTAGGGGTTTTAGCCAAGTAACATTTTAGTGGCTCTGGGTATCTAAGGATTAACTTTTGAGTCTTTGCCTGGTGGTGGTTGGTTGATTTGGAGGATTATATATGCACCAGTCAGTCCTATATCTACTTTAGAGCACCCTGAAAACTCCTGGAATTATAGAACTCTTATTAATCTCCACCATCCACCCCTCATGAGTATGGAAGTCCAGATTCTCAAATATGATCACATGATGGAGACAGTGGCAGGGAACACACATGATTTTAAAAAAATATCTATACAATTTTAACACATATGCCTGACTTCCCCAGCTGGTAATCACTAATCAGGTGAACAAGTTTTATTGCTTATTAAATTTGCACACATAAAATCCAACAGTGGCTATATTGTCATTATTTGAATGAAAAATATCATAAAAGTACAAGTTTTGTTTTATACACAGAAAACTTTATGATTTTATAACTCAATTCAATTCATGCATAATTTGCCATATACATTTCAAATTAAAACCTAGATCTAATCATCCAAAAGTCAAGGTACTATAATTTTGATAATCCCTTTAACTTTGCTGGTAATTCAAACTTAACACCATTTAAAATAACATAAAATGAGGACAGCTACATTTTAAACACTTCAACATTCACATCAACAATGTACCAAATGCTATATAGCAAATAGCCTTCTTGGATTAAGATAATAATTTATTTCATTTAAAACTTAAAGTTTGAAAATCTGATTCTGACCCTGTGCTTCTGCTAGATTAGCCTTGATCTTTATGATTTAACTGAAACACTGGTAAACAAAACAACCATTAAATTCATCTTCTTGAGTTACAGTTGTTTTCAACATACTGAATAAAAATAATCCATTCTAAAACTGAGATTTGTGGCAAATTTTCACAATGGGGACAGTAAAAAAGAAAATATTGTTTCTTTTACAATATTGCTGTATCAAGGAGAAAATAAATTTACCCATAATTCCATACCTTAATTTCTTGTCTGTATTTTTTAAAAAATTTTATCAACATACACTTTTTACATTGTTATAACACTTGCATACAATTTAGGGCAAAATCACTACTTAAATCCTAATATACAGAATTATATATAAACTTCTGAGACTATAGTGCAAAATCTGCAACATGTGATATATATCATAATCCCCAAATATCTAAGAATTTCAAACTTCCATACCAAATCACAATTTCCTTTCCTTCTCCCCTTGACTAAATAAACAAAGATGGGGCTCATGTGAATCTGATTTCACCATCTACAAAGCAATACACACAGAAAATTGTAATTGTCTTGGTTGTTTAGCAGTCTCTGTGCAATCATTGTAAAATTAAAGTCCCCACCTCCTTTGGTATAAATATCCCCATATCAACAACCAATTATCTCAAAGGTTCTTAATTATATCTACTCTTATTGAACTTGTTTTGTAGGAAAGGTAGGTAGTTCAAATGACAGACTTCTCCAAAAGGGAAAATGCACCTAAATATACTACAGCTACCAAAGGATGAGGGTAGAATATCTTGTACTTATAGAAATATAAATCTTCATGCTACTACAGTAAGCTTTGGGCCAGTCACTGTGTCTCTGCAATTCTGATTACTGTAATATGAATATCATATTTATATTCTCTCTTTGGGGGATATTATAACAAAAAAACTAGATTATATGTAATAATTTTGAAATCTTCAGATGAATAGTACTATATTTTTAAAAAATATTCATTTCTAATATCCTTTAGGACAAATAGCACTTATTACTAACCAGCACCACTAGTTAGAAATTGATAATGAATTTACCTTTCCAACAGGTTTGAAGAACAGTTCTGGAGAGCATACTGGTTTCATTTAGTAACACACTGACATCTAGTGGAGATTTATAGTGTGCTATGGATTACCTTACACCCCAAACCAACCACAGTTCTGATGCGGGCAGAAAAAAAAAATAAAAGCACCTTTTGGTCTTTATGCAAAGCATAAAGAACAAGATACAAAACAAACAAACAAACAACAACAAACAAACAAAAAATGAAGAAGCTTAAGTTTTTCTTGTTTAATTAGAAACACTGGACAATTCACCAGACATAATCAAAATGGGGTGGTAGAGGTGGGAAAGGTGAAGCATTACTTAGTGTTATGATTAAAGTGGTCCCCCAAACTTCCCCCAAACTCAGAATTTTAAGGAACCAATATATAACTATGTGCTTACCTGTTCTTGTACTTCAACAGTGAATGCAAGCAAAGGTGGGGGGTAGGGAGAAGGAAAGGAGGAATACTGAGAAGGGGCAGTGGGAAGCAAGCCTTACAGTTCCCACTACATCCCTTGAATTCATTTCTATATCTCTTTGAGGTTAGAATTTTGTTAATTCCGGAAGAAAAGTTCCTTTAAGCAATGACTGTATAAGCTTTTCGGCATGTCACTAAGCATTTATCTAAACCTACTTATTTAATACACAGCATTTCCTCTGGAATAAGTATGTTCCTCTGTAAATAGTATGTTTCCACTACCCTCTACCCTGAGCTTCCAAAATGTCTAGCACCATCAGTGAAAACATGACTTCTTTCTATCCCACCCAAAGGTTACAAGAAATAAATACTAACTGGCCCCAGGAAGAAGGCAACTTAACACCAAATATATATATATACCAAATATTTATTAAGACTGTTACAATCATGATATCTGCTACAGTTCAAATTAAACCATGCTCCCTCCTCCCCCTGTAGTGAACCTGACAAGAACTCAAGAGTGAGATGATCTATTTGATCTACATACCAGCCTAGCCTACTTCCTTATTTTCTACTGAGCTTCTTTACACCACTGTGTAATAGCTTCATCATTCCATTGAACCAGAAAGGGTGAGGAGGAGAAGTTCTGGAGTTGAAATAAAGATTTTTTTTTTTTTAATATGTACATACAGCTGTGTGCATTAGTCTCTGGTTCTGGCAGACCCTTTTCCACCACCTCTCTTCTGAGGGGGCAAAAAAAAAAAAAAAAAAAAAAGGAAGAAAGAAAAAAAAGAGAAGTGAAAACACCTTACTGTTGGTCTCCAAGAAACATGGAACAAAAAGAAATCCTCAAAGATTAGGAATGTGCGATTTTTCTCATGAAGAATGTATGAGTTTGTTCCCAGCACATCCACAATGCTTCTAATTTTTAACTCCTTCACTCTTTCATTGATGTCTGGGAATCAGAAGGATCACCTAGAAATGATTGGGCCAGACCAACTCCCAAGCTCAAAGTCCTAGAGGAATCTTAAAAGACAGCCACATTGCTTAGTTACAAACAAAACATGCTTAATACAGCCTTAAATAAATATGTATACATTGTTGGTGCTGTTAAACTTTAAAAGAGAAATATACTTTGTTCTTCTTGGGAATTAATAGTAAACTTCAATCTTCAGAGTCCAGAGACAAAAACGGACAAACAAAACAACAACAACAAAAAGATGGGACACAACCTATTAGCAAGAGCAAAAACAATGTTCTAACAGTGAAGTTTCACGCTGCACTCACTCAAATGTATCATTATCCATATTTATTGTATTTTACTGCTTAAAAAGCCTTTCCAAATATTTTATGCTGCCTGCTTTGCCACTAAATAATTCCCTCACTGAATTTCAACAGTGTTGTTCACTGCTTTTAGTTCAATGATATAATTGAGAAAATTCAAGCCTAGAAGTATAAAAATAATTCCTAGTTGCAAAAAAAGCAAATAAGAGATTTGAAAGCTTACTCTATTATACAATGCTGATTAAATAATTTGACACTAGAGTTTAGCATACTAAAGATCAAAAAGCCACAATTGAAATATCAGTTACATATAGTTTATTTATAAGTAAATCAATGATCCCTAAATATTCTAAAAATACAAATGAAATTTAAAACTTATCCCCTCTCTGTTTGTTTTAACAGGAAGTATCAAAAAAAAAATGACAAGGCAACCCTTGGTAATTAGTTTTCACATATATATATATCTTATTGAAGATAAGTTATAAAATAAAAGCTAGGGATTCATGGGAAGGCCCTCAATTTTGGCACTAAGGCTACTATCCCTACTGTGAAAAATAAGCAAATTTTTTACAGAGCAGTCGTCATTTTGGAGTGTGTGTGTGTACGTGTAACGTGTTGTACTAAATCAGTCTTCTAGTTTCATTCTCCCAGGATGTGCAGCTATGTTTTAGACAGGAACTGAATTTTCCAGGCATGTTCATAACTGTGGATGCTAAAGAAGAGGTACCTCTTAAAATATCAACCATGATACACTATATAAAATGAATCCAGAGATGTGGTCAGAGTGCTTGTGTACAATGTTTAATCTCAAAAAGAGAATTTACAATAACACCACAGAATCAATACCAAAATTTCTACAACCAGAATCCACTGCTTCCTATGCTCTTGGCTTCCCTGGAATGTTAAGAAAATAGAAACAAGATCACCTTACAGAATCTGGGTAAACTTTATTGATCTCTTTATCCTTTCAACATTACGAGAGCAAGCAAGACAATATTTTTAATGCAGGTTCAAAGGAGTAAATCTTTTTCCATACAGTATAATCTTCTCCCACGAATCAACCCTCCTCCTCCTCCATCACTTTAACAACCACAACTCAAGAGTACAGAATAGGAAGAACTTTGGCTGTTTCTCTTCAGGAGTTCTCACTGGAGTGTCTTGTCTTCTTGTGGCTTTTGGCATCCTATATTTAATACTCAGTGTTCCCAAAATGATAACCAGAATTATAAAAGCCTACTTGGAAAATAAATGAAGAGAAAAAAATACATTTCTAGTTAATCACTGAGGGTTCTAACAAGCTCTCAGTAAAAAATGAATACAAAACAATTTCTAATTTTAGTTAATAAAATATTTAAGAGATGCTAAAGGACTTTAGAGATGCTGTTCTCTAGATACCATTTGAGATACTAGTCTTGTAATCTTTGTCAGCTTTAAATAAGGAAATGCTATTCAAGCAAAGTGCCTGAGAAGAGGTATTAACCAAGGGAATGAAATGACCATTGTGTGATTTACAATCCTCCATTCCTTTAAATTCACTTCAGTTTGAAAGAACTCCCTTTTGGGCTTAGCTAACAATCAACTTTAAATTCAGATTGTTTTATGCCCATGTTTAAACATGGCCGAATACTTATCAGTCTTAATGGAAACATCACTACAATGAAAATAATTTAGCTTAACATTAACTATACCAAAGCACCTTCATAAAATGGTACTACAGGCATAGACATGTATGTTTCCATTTTATGAAGGTGCTTTGGTATAGTTAAAGTTAAGCTAAAAAAAATCTCCAAATACTCAAATCCAGGGAAAAAAAATCAAAGTATAAAGTTGCCCACTCATCACTGAATTATTCTGGACTGAACAGAAGGCTCAATTTCAGCACTGCCAAATGCTCTTAGGCATAGAAGCAATGCACCATCTGTCTTGAAGCACAAGAGCCTTGGTTCACATTTAAAATACTGGTGTGCCTAGCAAAGTATCTTAAGCAATCCATTTTCTGATGCTTGACTACATGGCCAGCAATAAGGTTACATGAACCAATATTTTGAACTATTGGTAGTAAAATAAATTATAAAAATGCTGGTGCATCAGAGACTTGTAGTCCTATGAGCACAAAGCCTTAAAGAAGTCAGTGGTTTAAGGAGTGTTTGTGAGTCACTATTGCTATTTTTCTGAGGAAATATTTTTAAGTGATAGATGCAACTGCTGCCGTTGGCAGAGTGACTCTAGTATGTCACTACAAAACAAGTGTATCTGAAATTGCGATTTTCATAGATGTTGCTTCGTCATGCAGCACACTACAGTGATATAGTGAAAGAAAGCCAGGTTTTTAAGAAATCAGGACTTGAATTTGGTAAAGAATGGGCAACCACTGACGTCTGTGAGCAGACTGTCCTGACAGAGCTTACTCTGGGGAGACGAATGTGATAGTAGTGTGAAGAATGGGTTTTAAACAGTTCCTGAAGATAAGGGATGTCCAAGCACCTGGATAAAATTGCAGGAGTGGAAGAAAACAAAATCAAGACCCGGATGCCCTTTACAAATAAGGCAAAATTAAAGCAACTACCACCTGTCACTGTGTGAAATATTCTGAAGAATACTGTAATGATCAATTTAACTTGGGAAAGAAGAGCCATATTCTGTAAGTTGAGGGAAAAATGTTTAGAGTCTACTTGGGCTTACATGTGCAATAATCACAGAAAAATACTGTCTCAAATTTCTTTCCTTCAGTGCCATCTCCAATCAAGCTTGGATCTCATCACTCCCCCAAAAAGTGTGCTTATACAAGTCCCCAACTATCACTCCTAAACTGCTAAGTAACATGATTATTCAGGCCCTCATCTTATTTACCAGTAGCACTAGATGCAGATTATTCCTACTTCCCTGAAACTTTTCACTTCCATCCCAGGTCCTCACACTCCTGGCTTTTCTTTTACTTTTTCCCTGTTTTTTCCTGGGGTTCTTTGCTGATTTCCTCCTCTCCTCAGTATGGCAGTGCTAAGACCTCTTTCTTTTCTAGAGGCATTCATTCCCCTGATGAGCCTATATACTCTCAAAGCTATACATCTGTTTACTTGAGTCCCAAATTTACAGAACTTATTCCTGAATCACAGATTTGTATGTTCATTGTCCTGACACCTCCATTTCCAGGTCTAATAGGCACAAAAAACCAAACCTAACTTCTCCCAATCCTATTCCACTCCCAAGTTTCTCAGCTTATGAAAATTATACCCTTCAATTTGCTCAAGTCCTACATGCATCATTCCTTTTTCATGCCCACCCCCCACCCCCACCCCAAAGTCAAACTATCACCAAATCTTGTTAGCTCTATCCTCAACTGTAACTTTATCATTTCGTATTACCTATATCACTGCCACCCAGATTGAAATCATCATTCTCTCTTCCCAGGATTACTGCATTAGTCCCGTGATTGCCTTATTCCTAATTCCCTACCTTAATACCAACCCAAGTCTCTTCCCTAACAGTAATCTAATTTCAAGAACACCTAAGTCATATCCTGTCACTTTTTGGCTAAAAACACCTTCTGGTGGTTTCCCATCTTATTTTGAATACCAGCCATATGCCTTACAATGTAAGACCCTACATGATGGCATCTACAGCCATCCTGCCCTAGCCTTCTACTCCTGTCCTTGTTGCTTACCTTTTTCTTTGGAATGGGTTAAGCTTGTTCTTCCTATGGAATGCAGCCTTTTCACTTGCTATTCCCTCTGCCTGGAATACTCTTCCCCTATTTGGTATATCCTTTACCCTTAATTAGTTCTTGACTACCCTTTTTTATAAGTGAATAGCAACCTCCCCTTTCTCTCACCCAGCACATATTCCATGTTTCTATTTCCCTTCCCTGCATTAGTTTTCTCCATACCATCTAACACACACATACACAAAATTTAACAACTTTTTTGGGTAGTCTGTCAGTACTTGAAAGTAAACTCTTCAAAAGCAGGGATTTTTGTGAGCTCTATTCATTGCTAATCCTGTAAAATAATATTTGCCAGAGTATACAACTAGTAACTTGTTGAATGAAATGAACTGATCCTTTTTTCCTAGGACTCATGATAAATTAAGGAGATTATACACATAAAAAATACTTTTAAAAAATGTGTCATTTGTCATTTTTAAAAACTAAGAGAAGAAAAAGTGTCTCACATACATATGTAAAATGACCTTCATATTCCAATGGACTTGAGTTTGCTTAGCTGGTTTTAACATGAGTGAGAAAAGAGACTAGTTAGAATTATACTTTTGGTACCAGAGAGCTCTTACCCAGTCACCTTTCAATTATATCTACTGGCACAAGGAAGACATTAGGTAACACAAAAGTGATCCTTTAATTTTTTGTCTTATTCCATTTCCCTTTCATTTCAGAATCTAGTAGTGGAGTGGGGAACTCGGATGATAGTTTAATAAATGACTTTCAACACTTAAGGACAGCCCTCTCCATCTATCATATAATATGCTAGTTTTCTCTTCCTCTAAAGAATTTCTTAGAATTTCCTCAATTTTCATTTTTCCTGTTTCCCTAAAAGCGTACCATAAGCAGATAGGGTCATGTGCTGCTTAACAATCGGATACATTCTAAGAAAAGTGTTGCTCATCAATTTCATTGTGATGAAAACATCAGAATGTACTTGCACAAAGACAGCCACACTAGGCAATGTAATCTGATGGGAACATAGTGATCTATGTGGTCCACTGATCAAAATGTCATTATGCAGTGTGTGAACATACATATATTTTCTTTTTACCAACAAATGGGAATAGAAGACATGAATCAATTAAGAGGATGCTAATAATAATGGGAAATTATGTCAACTTTGTAGAACAGGAGCATTCTGGTGTATTTACAGACTTTTAAATAAATTATAAGATTCATTTTCCATTTTAAATAAGCAGATATTAAGTAGGTTATATGAATAAACTATTGCTAATTTTCCATATTTCAGTTTAGCAGGAATATAAGCAACACTGACCACATACAGAGCACTCAATCAGGATGATGGGGAATTAAAAACGGCATGTCTGATAAGCTTCACATAGTGTCTGGATAGCCTTAAAAAGGCTTATTCCCATGATTTAATAAACATTTAGCAAATACACAACATATTAGACACTGGGGTAGGTACTGAAATACAGAAATGAAAAGTATAGGTATTACCTTACCAAAGCTCATTATCCAGAAATAGTGAAAAGGTGCTAAAATGAATATAACAGTATGTTAAAATGCAAGCTAGAGACATTGAGTATTAAAAGTAATTTGAAAGACAGAGTAATTATTTCAAAATCGTCAACTAGTGTTAAGCATGTTTAGTATTATAATGATTGGGTAAATTTACCAAACATTATACTAATATTTTCATTGCTAAATCAGCAAAGGCATATGTTCAATTTATTATTCAACATCCATTTGTAATGGATACACATTAGCAAAGATGTGTTCTCTTCTTCTAGGAAGAGGGAAAAATCTATCAGGACAGAAAAATGATGAACTAAAAGAATGTGAAAATGTACTCATATTTGTACAAACCATACTGCTTGAAAAAAATATTTCAATTTGCACTTAAAATTTGTAGAATAAACTCACAATAAAGATCAGTTAAGGGATTATGCAGAATAAATGCAGTAGAACACCCTTCTATTCTCCTACTACTTCCCTGAAAAAGAGGGAGGGAGGGAGGAAGGGAAAGAGATGGAAGGAGGGAGGGAAGGAAGACGGATTGATTCTTGGCTTTAGAGCAAACATTATCAAGGAGGGCAACTGGCTTGTTGCTGGTACTGGGAAATATGCACATACTTGCTTGATTTCTTTTTAATATTTCTGATGTTTATGTAGGTGGCATCTTAGAAAAGACTGACAAACTAAAATGTAAATGAGAGCAGAACAAGAGGAAGGAAGGTATCATTTTGGAAGCAACCTTGAGATAAATCTTAGGGATCTGTGGCAAAAACACAGCTTTTAGAGACCTGTTACGTAGATTTGCATAATGGCTTTAGCTTTACCAGATTCAATAAGATAACCTATAGAATTAGAAAATCTAAAGTGAATATAAATTTATCTAAATACAAATTACTGACTAGAATAACTAGACTTGTCAATCCCTTTTATTATGTCATAGTTGTTTCTTTCAGAATAAATCTGAACTAGCATGCTGTCCCCAGTTTCTGCTTCCTAATCATAAGTAATTATTTATGTGTATTTACATCAGCGACAAAAACTAATAAAGAATGCTTTAAACTGTCTTTGGGCCTGAATATGGGTCACCAACTACTTAAAAACTTTCTCCTCCAAAGCTTGGTGTCTGTCAACGCCCCCACCCTGCCTCTTTCCCCAATATGTTGGACATATCATTTTAAATCTTCCAGTCTCCTGAACTACTGGAAACACACACAGTTGGCAGCACAAAAGGTGGCAAACCAAAGAAGAGAATGCTAGAATTCCAGAATAAATACAGAAGAGAGAAACAGAAAAGAGCAAAGTGAGGGTGGTATTCATTTGCCTTACTTAGATATGAATAGACCTTAGAGCATCATCCCTCAATTCTCATTTTAACAAGGTTGATGCTGTCTGACAATGATCAAGGCTTTAACATGATTCATTACTGTTGACAATACAGTTATATAAACCACTCTCAGCAATTCATTTTATGACTATCAGTCAACTGTGTAGAAACAGTCCATTACACACTCTTTGGATACACATGTAAATCATCGAAGAACCTTATAAGAAAAAGCTGATAAAGTAGTTATTAGGGAAAAAAATCTACGTTTCATTTCAAAAAATGTGTATCTACTAAAATGTAATTATAAAAGCTTATTTACTTGCTTAGGTATAAAAAAAGGAATTTGTATATTTACTTAAAATAAGAAAAATTAACTAAAATATAATCCAATAATGGAGTTACTGTACAATCACTCAAGTCTTTTAAAAAAATGTTTAATGGTTTGAGAAAAATAACGGATGTCTCAGGTCATGTCATAAGTTTGCCCAAAGAACAAAATATAAATGGTGACTAAAACTGTGCAAATGTACTGCACTAACGAGACTATAACAGGTTAGGATCTGAAATCATGGGGCTGAAATTGATTTAAAATTTTACTACATATTCTTGTACCGTTTTAAGAATATACTTATTAGTATTCTTAAAAGATAGTGGGTTGATTCCAATTTCTTTAAATAAGCATCAGAAAACAATACCTCAGAGTTCTTGTTAGAAAAGGTAGCACACAGACAGGTGAAACTGTAATATGTACTGAATTTTACCTTTTTTAGTTAACACTACCTTGTTCTTAAAAAGCCAATATCTAGATAACTAAAACACCTTGTGGCTTTGAAAAATGCTTGATATATTTACCAATAAGTTTCCTGATGTGATTACACGTGGTATGTGGTTAATTTGCCTCGTTTTTAAATTAAAAAAAAAGGAGGCGAAATTAGTAATATTATATCTATGACAAATGTCGAAGGGAAAATATTAACAATCCTACCTCATGTTCACAGGAAACAAGTTTGTTAAGCTTCCATCTGAGATTAAAATAAGGATATAGTAAAATGTAAACTGTACTTCACTTTGTAAACTTCAGAAGTTATAATTAATTAATCTATGAATGTCCACTTTTGCAGGAAAGTCATAACTTGTGTATGTGTATTCAACAGTAAGCTATGTTATAAAAGACTCTTAGCCTAGTGGTAGAACATGGGAACTGCATCTCTTAATTGGATTGGCTACATAATGTTAAGCAAGTTATTTAACCTGTCTGTATATCAGTTCCAACTCTGTTGAACGAGGACCATCAGTATCTACTCTCCTAAAGCTCTTTAAGAGTATTAAACAAGATATAGCACATCAGCCTCTACAGCCTATAATTTGCATGCAGTAGTACATTACTGCCAAACTACTCCAAGGGCACGTGGTCATAGTGTGAACACTCCAAGTTCAACAGGATGCCTGGTGTCACTGTCTTTCTCAAGCACTTATAAAATTACGAAGGAGATCTACAGTTTTTTTAGAAATAGAGAATGAGAAAAAAATCGAAACTTTGAGGTGACCTATGATAGGAAACCAAATGAAGTTTATTATTTCTTGAAAATATATCCTTTGATTATCTTCTCTCAAACTTAGAAGAATGTACTCTCATTTTATAGGTAGGCTGACTCGTAACACCTAGATACTATTAGCACCCATTTAAAAATGTTGACAGTTCCCTGAAAAGAGAAAGCAGAACAAGCAGAACAAAAATTTATGAGATTAGAATTACTGAGTTTGAGAGATAATAGAAAACAGGGAAATTAATTCAACTCTTATATTTCATATATGAATAAAGTAAAACTCAAAGAAGTATCCTATTCAAGGCAACAAAGGTAGTTTGTGGGAGAGATGCAAATATTTTAAGTAACCAATTCCCTCAACTTTGTCCCAGGCCAACAAAGCAAAATAGGTTGGTGGTATTCATTAAATATATAGTAAGACCAGAAAATCCAATCATGGCGTCTATCTCCAAATATCCTATTATTTGGCACAATGAAAGATTTTCTAGCATCAAGAAAATATTTACTACTGTAGGACACAGAATGAACCATTTTGGTAATACAGAAAAACTACTTTCTAAAACTCCCCCAGTCTGATAAAAAATATTTTTGTTTACATAAAAAGTCTCCACTCTCACTGCACTGACATGGACTCTATTAGATGTATTAGATTTTGCTTAAAATAGTCAAAGCTCAGAGGTTTTCACAGACATAAGCCTCAAAATAGTACCATTTTGTTTGTTGTTTCTTTGTAATAGGATAATTTTGGGGTATAGGTACTTAACTGAAAAACAGATACATAAGTTTCATTTTACTCTAAGACTTCTATGACAAATACTCAAGTAGGAGTCCACTATTCATAGTGATGAAAATACAACTATAATCATGTTTTGCTTTATTATCTTATAGCAATGTATTTTTTAAGCTAATGATTCAACTCTAAAATTTTAAGATGGTACTCTATTACCATATTAAGGACTAAAGAAGATACTTGCTCCATATACCACAACCTTGATTACATAACCAAAGATAATTATACCATCATGGGAAATGGGAGGAGCACATTAATCTGTTTACATACTCCAATAAGAAAAGCTTGATAATTATTATAATTAATAATTACGGCTAGAAATAAATTAAGTTAAAACTGAGAAATAATACTATGCACTGTAACACAGTTCTTTTCTACCTTCAGGGCAGACAAGGGTTTTGTGTTCAACTCTGCTTCTGGCTATATTGGTTGGCCAAGTGTCACAGTAAGAAGGGTAAATGAATCATAAAAATTCAAGACCAGGATTAAAAAGAAAAGACACCACACAATAGCTATCAGATCAAAGTTATTATTTGACAATATTGCCCAATGCTGGAAAGAAATCACCAATTTAGAAGCAAAATGTTCTAAATAAGATATTTCCAGACACCTAAGTGAGTCATGGTTTTATTTTCTTTAGCTCAAAAATAACCATACTATCAACGTAAAACTTCATGGTTTAAAATTCAGTTTTGTATATTTAATTTCATTTTATTTTCTCATTAAGATTTAAAGGAAAAATCCTATACTTCAAGATTTTAAATGCTTTCAATTGAATAATTCATTCATTTGCACTAGTCCTTAGTAGCCATCTTCATATTCACATCTTTATTTCATCAACAATCATCTCAGACACACCTTCTGACAAGACTGACTTCAAACATTACGACAGGAAACTATGCCTTCAGGAGCATGTTTATTGTGTTTGAGATGATACATCAGTGCTCTCTGAGCTACAAAGGGTAAAAGGAAATCCTCTCATTACAAACTGACAAAGGTAAAAGGTAAAACATTTTCACAACAGCATGAACCACATACTCAGAAATAGATCTGGGTTTAATACAAATGACATAATTCCTAGTCATCTACGGCTACTTTTATAACTTCATACAGATAATGAATTAGGCTAAAATGCACTATAATATTTGGTAGACTTCAGGACCAGTATCCTTAGTACATCACAAAATACATTTTGATATCCCAAAGAAGCAAGACTTGCAAGTAGGCGTTTTAAACATAACTAATCTACAGCTACAAAGTTCTACTCTTGATAGCATTTACCTTTTTGGGGAGTCTCCCAGTCTCCAAAGGATAAAAGCAGAGAGTAGAATCAGTATAACATATACACAGAAGTCCGTATTGTAAAGGCTATAAAGATTTGCAGCACAGTGAGAAGATGCCTTCTGCTCCTTCACACTGCATACAAATTATGTGAATTATGTTGCGTATCTCTTGGTCCACTGTCTGGCTATCCTGTCATGTTCTGCTCTGTTGGTCAAATACTGAGTGGCTATGCTTCCAACCAGAGGATCCGCTAGAAAAGTAGAAACAACATTAAGATATTATGTGGGGTCTTAATGGTACAAGTCTAACATTATTTTAAAGTAAAACATTTCAGCAGTATCTTTACATATCTTTATATATAATAGATTGATTTTTGAAAGAAAAATGCTTAAAGTAATATGTCCATCTGAATATATTAATATTCAAATTAAGTATTCACTAAAAAATGAATGCTGAGTTAATGGATAGGATTTCTATAAAAGACATGCCTTTAGTATGCAAAAATTATTTTGTAGTCTTCGCATTTTATTGAACAATAAAAATGCAGTAGGTGGTGTATTTCTGGTTTATTATAGATATTAAAAAAAATCACTCTTACATGGAACCCTGATCTAAGAATATAATGCTATTCAGAATGAAATTTTCCTTCATTCTATACAATATGACTCTAATCACTATGCATGTCTCCATTTAAAAACATACTTGCCATTTTATTTTAAATAGAATTTTGAAATAGTTGTATCTACGATGTAAACTTTTAACTGATGGTTTGAATTACTTTTTAAAGTATACATAATATTTGAAGTGATCCAAATGATAGTAAAGAAAGTTTTAAAAACTGCATTCCTGACTCCAACTACTCCAACTTCTCTCTCTCTGGCAAACAATTGTTACTCACTTAAAATATTTCTTTGCAGAGATTTTATATGTATTTAACAAGCATCTTAAAGACCTTCCCCTGTTGTTAGTTTACATAGAGGCACTTGATTATTTTTAATAGCTGCATTCTTTATTAATGGACACTCAGCTTATTTCTGTCTTTTGCTTTAATAATGATATAAAAACTTCCATCTATTTATCCATCATATATATATCCAACTGTTGAGCTTAAGGTAACAATAACAGCTGTTAGTGAATTATAAAATATTTAGAAAGAGTTAGCAATTTATTTAAACATAACTAAATAGTAAGATAACATGTGAAAATCCAGATCTGTTTACCTTGGTAAACAAGTCAGTCACCCAGTTAGATATTTCTGAAAAAGTTACAAATTATATACTAATGATGCCAGAGTTTAAACAATCAAAATATAGTACAGCTCTCATATCAGCTATCATTTTAATGTCCATTACTACTATATTTACTATAACTAACTTTAATCCAAAAAGGGAGAGAGAAGCCCTTCATTACTGAGTAGTTAAAACTCATAGAAGCAGGCAGCAGAGAAAAGAATGCACCAGAGTCAAAGACACTGCTTCCTTCCTGGCAGAAATGCACTCTATAGCTACATGTTTTAGAAAGAAGAGATTCTATGAATGATAGTGAAAAATATAATTGTAGAGTGGCATTCATAATTTCCTCACAAAATGTTTTATACTCATTTTTCTACACACAGCATTTATTTCTTTATGAACACTTAAGCCAACCAAGAAAATGCACTAGTTTTTGTTTATGCTTATAAAGATTGCTTACCAGGGTTGCAGTCTGTCAAAAGCGAACAAATAGACAGCAAAACCTTTGAAATAGTCAAAGCAGGACTCCAGTTGTCTTTAAGGATGTCCAGACAGATGACTCCCTGACTGTTGATGTTGCAGTGATAGATTCTCGTGCGGAAAGTAACCTAAATAGAGTAACATTAAAAACAAAGAAAATGAATGCACTATTATCAACTAATATTCCATGCTTCATTGTCAACTAAAATTCTCACCAGTAACACACCATGAATGATACTAAACAGCAAATAATTTAACTATAGGTAATCTTGGATTAAAACAACAACAAAGTTAAATAGTTTTGATTCATTTGAATATCTTTGTTTTCACCTGATATAAAAACAACTACATTGATTTTAAAAGAAAGTAACTGATCAATTAAATCTAAATGAATGATATGGGAATTCTATAAATGTATGCACATACAGAAAGTAAGGGAGAACATGTTTGGGTGCCAAACTGTGAGAATCTGAAGAAGACTTTTCCTTAGCATAAAAGTTACATTAATTTCTTAGTAGAAAGAATCACTATATGGAAAATAATGGAGAAGAATTGAGGGGAAGGTTGATAAAACCATCTATATTACTGGACTTTCTATTTTTCAGCCTTTAATTTTCACAATGGTTTATACTCTAGTTAAGATTAAAAAAGCACAGTTTTTAGCTAGTAGATAAAAGAAACTAATACTTCCCAACATGTGTGAGAAAAGAATATAAATCACAGAACAAATTACTGGCAAGTTTCAAAACAACCCAAAAGATAATTAGGTGGTTAGTTCATAATCTGTAGTTGTAGAAAGAAAAAAATTTTCTCATAGAACTAGGAGTACTGTGAGCTTCAAAATAGAATCTGGGAAGAAAAACTGTTGAAAAAAATGAGGAAAAGGGCTGTTGTGGCTCAGCAGTAGAGCACTTGCATAGCACAGACGTGAGATGTGCTAGGTTTGATCCTCAGCACCACATAAAAATAACTGAGTAAAATAAAGGTATTGTGTCCAACTTACAAAATATTTTTTTAAAAATGAGAGGAGAAAAAGAGACAAGACACAAACACAATCTCAGAAGACCAACTGTGTAGTGGAAGAAGAGTAGGAAGGAGACCAGCTCCTATAGAACTGCTCTAACACAATACATAGAAGTTATATGTGCATCTAGATATCTAAATTGTAGCTAGTCAAATTAAGATGAGCTAAAAGTGTAAAACACATAGCATATTTCAAAGACTTGGTACCAACAACAGAATGTAAAAGATCTTATTAATATTCTTATATTGGTTACATGCTACAATGTCAATATTTTTTTATTCACCAGGTTAAATAAAATTATCATTAAAATTTACTGTTTATTTCTTTTTATTTTTTTCAATATGGCTACAAAAAATGAAAATTACACATACAGCTCTGCATAATATGTTTATTAGTGTTGTTCTAAGATATGGGAATTATATTCATTCAGGTCATTAACAGCTGACTACTAAATAGATATGAAAGTAGTTTACAAATACAATTAACATTTTAATTCCTTTCTGTTATTAATAATGAATTAACAGTAATATTCATGAGAAAAATAATTAAAATTTTATTATTTTTCATGAAGTTCAACACCTTATGTAAACTTCAAAAAGAACAAGTATAGTAGAAAATAATTGTTCCTAACACTAAGATAATACTACAACCCTTATTTGTTTCACTTCCCTAACTACAGACCTCAAGAATGCTTAATACTATATATCACAGCAAAAAATATATATATTAAAAATTAGAAAATTAAAATATTGCAATTTCAACAAATATTATTAGCATACTAAATTTTATAAATAACCATTAGCCAAAACAATTATGACAAATTATGTATAAAACTACATTTTGAAATTCTTATGGACAATTTTTATTTTCCATCAAAAGATGCTAAAAAATGTAAACATATTCAATTAATTTTGTCTACATGATAAAAGTTGTATAAAACACACCTTGCTAATAACTTTCCCCACTAATTTTGCTAACGTTTTAAACCAATTTCCAATATGAAAAATTAGACACGTGGAAGTATCAACTATTTATAAATACAGTCATGAAGTTTGCCAAGTTGAATCACTGAATGCAAATTGAGCATCTAGTAGATATACTGATATTAAATAGGTCAACTAATTTGTATAGTTTGTGGTATTATCAACATGGGGGTTTTCACTTTTTATTTGACTGATTCAGCAAGATGGACTCTACAGACTTGGGTGCATTAAAAAAGACAATTTCAATATTGGTAGATTCTGATAGGATCACACATAGTACAGCACTCAAAACATAGTCTTAACTGGGAGTTAAAGGGCCTTAGTATCTGCAATTTGGGGTAAATACCACTAGGTGGAACTATTATTACATTATAAAATAATGCTTATTTTAAACAAACATTTTTACACATAGAAGTATTAATTCACTACATAAATGACAAAGAGTATAGGAAACATAAGGAATTATGTTGAAAAGAAAAACATTTCATCACAGACTTGATAACTATCTCCTGGCATGTTGGACATCTCTGTAACAAGGGCAAAATTATGTTCAGGTTTAATTCTGGTGATTTTTATCCTTTGGCTTGATCATTCTAAATGAGCAATCAAGAAGAACCCATTCAAGTAATTGTTATATGTCTTAAGCTTTGCGAAATAATTGACAGTCATTACCAGGTTAGAACCCAGTCCTTCTCTGTTATTCATCCAATTTATATTTGAAATTAACTAATAGCCAACAAAAAGGAGGAACTTATCCTGCCAGATAAGTTCAGATTCCATTACTAGTCATACCCACAGAGGGCCCAAAATGAGTTTATTAAATATTATCAGTTTTCCTTTCCTTTGTTAGGCTTTCTAGTTTTTGCTTACCTATATAGACAAAATTCACATTATTAAATCATTACTTCTGGAAACTGTTAAACAGGCTTTTTATCTTTTCTTTTCTTTTTTTCTACAATCCTGGGAATTAAACCCAGGGATGCTATACCACTGAGCTACATTCCCACCTCTTTTTATTTTATTTTGAGACAAGGACTTGCTAAGCTGCCCAGATGGCCTTAAACTTGGGATCCTCCTGCCACACTGTGATTACAGTAATGTGTCGCTGCCCCACTTTATCCTAACATTTTCTTAAGGAAGGGTTAGATGTTATTTTTTCTTGCTCATATCATAAATTTAAAATTTATCACTTTATTTTTGTACAAGGTATAGATCTATTAGTATTAATAAAACTGCATAACCAACTGAAAAAAAGTATAGCTTTATTTATAATTAACAAACCCTCTGTTGAATAAGAAGTTACTTGTGAAAGAAGTCAACTGAGTTTTAAAATCCTTGATTCTGTGAGTTTCCGTATCAATTCTTAAATAATAAAATTATTATATTAATATGCATTTGAATTCTATGATAACCAGTTTTGGAGAAAGATAAATATTAAAGAATGTATTTCTAGGTTCTTACCTTTGGTGGCTTAAATGGATAATCTGATGAAAACGTGATATCCAGAAAAAACACACCACCTTCATATACAGAACCTGGTGGACCAAGTATGGTTGATCTCCACTCATAAATGTTATCTCCTTTAGGCCCAGCACTACGTAAAAGAAATTAAAATTTATCAATATGTTCATCTGTAAACAATGCGTATTAACACCTTAAAACCAACAAAGTTTAAGTTAAATTAGCAATCGAGAAAAATGAGGGATATCATTTGTTTCTAAGCTATTTTAAAATAGCCCTTTTCATATAAATCTTCAGTGTTCATTTTCTAAAAACACTCTCCTACAAACCTCAACACAATACTTTAATCTACAATTTGCATTATGAAGTTGTCATCTATCTCAATAATCCTTTAAAATCTTTTATTTTTTTCCCCTCCAGACACAAAAACCAGTGTTGGTGCCAATTATATCCTGTTTTCAGTCTCCTCTAACATGGGTTCTCTTGGCCTTTCACTTTTGTAATTAACATTTTTTTGCAGAATATATTCTTATAAAAACAAACAAAACTCATCACTTTGAGCTTGTCTGGTATTTCTTCATGATTAGATGCAAGTAATGCTTTCCTGGTCAGAGCAGCACAAAAGTGTTGTGTACTTCTCAGTGTATCACATCCAGAGGCACATGATATCCACCTGTTCCTCATGGGTAATGTTTCATCATGAAGACAAGGTGCTGTCCAATTTACCTACTATTTAATTTACTACTTTACCCCACAACCAGTAAGTAATCTTTGGTCAGATAGTTGAAAGTCATGCAAATATCCTGCCCCTTATCAAAATTTCTTCCCTATGATTCACACCCACTTGTGGACTCTTTGAACTTTACTAAAATGATGGCACAATCATGATTTTTCAATTTTAGTACTTTCTCCACACTTAATGATACATTACTGGTGTGGTCTCATGGATTTCTATTTTCTTCCAGTGTTTTATTATTATTCACTACTGCTTTTTATTATTTTTTTTATGCTCATATTTGGCCAGTGGGAACCCTTCACTGACTCCATCTAACATGCCACCATTAGTTTTTAAAACACTTTTCTCCTTTCTGGCTCAACAAAACATTCCAGGCTCCCAGCACTAGAATCAGCTATTTTTTCAGGAAGACCTGGTTCTTTTTAGGTGAAAGTTGTTAGGAAAGTTCTAGGTGCTACTAAGTCATAGTTATATTTTGATACAATGTGCTCACCACTGTAATTTCATTTAGAAAATACAAAGAGAGTTCAAACAAAATCTAAACTCAGAATTACTTGTAGAAAGGCAGCTCTAATACTCCTTAAATTCTCTTCAAGTCTTATAGACCTCTGTTTTTCTCTAATCATTACATAACAAATTATCTTGGCTTCCTGAACATATGTATATATAAAGCTTTTCTTATTTTGAAGTACTTATCATTTTAGAAATCCAAGTTCTACATAAAACAAGCACAAACTACATTGATAAATCAACCATATTAATTAACAACAGAACATTAGTTAAAATGATTGAATTACATATTAATTCTGTAAAACATACTTTTATAAATTGTGAAACTTCAGGTAAGCCATATCATCAATTATCGAATGTATGCTCTGAGAAATGATTCATACTAAAAAATACACAAAGCTTGACACTATAATAAAAGTTACAGGTTGTTTCAATAATCTATATTTAAGGCAGATATATATGAACAATAAATCCTGACTATTGCGGCCTAAATATTTATTTGAAAATAACATTTTTATATGTTTTAAATATACACAGCAACTACAACTAACATAATAATGGCTCACTATTCTGTCGTTTGAGAATCATGTGAATACTCACTATAACAAAAAACATAAAACTGAGAACCAATTTTATGAAAGAAAGAAGTTTAACTTCATCAACAGCATTTCTTTTCCATATTAACTTTCCACTTGGTGATTCAAGGTAATCATAATAAAATTAAATTATAGCATCAGAGCTTTTACCATCACCAGCTGCTCTAGTAAAATGTTTCTGAATGACACCTTTTACATACTAGGAATAGTATTAACAATGTCAGCAACAGTTTACCCCATCTTTACTATAAGTCAGGTATTGTTTAAAAGCACCATAGCACATAACTTATTTAATTCTCTTACCAACCTTTGAAATGGGAAAAAAGCACAGAATTTGAAATGGGAAACAAGGCATAGAGTTAAATAACTTTCCATATAGCTCAGAGTTATAAAATGACACAGAATTTAAACAAACTATATGGACTAGTCTATATTTTCCTCTAAGGTTTTAATATATTTCCCAGAAGTACCTACCCAAAGGGAGCTGTTATAAAACAAAAACAAAAACAAAAACAGACTGTCTCAGAGATATTTTTCTGTATTATCCTTCAGATGGCTGGACTTGACTGAAAAGAATTCAGTTGAGCACAAAATCCTACCTTTAGACTTGAATCTAACACAGAGAGTATAGGATCCATGTTAAATCCCCTCTGCTAGCTGGTGGAAGAGCTGGGATCCTCACACCAAACTCAGTTCTTCAACTTGTTTTCTTCCCACTTAAGGGATACGCCACAGGACAAGGGGTACATTAAAATTACAGCAAGATTGTCAATGTGACTTTTCCTGTTGTTCTGGAGTAAAATGAGTAGAATATAGCTATGCTACTACAAAGTAGTATCCAAAGATGCCTAGCCTAAGGGGAATGAGCCTTGTGTTGGCTACCTTGTCTGGAGTAAGGGGCCTCTTCATTCTCGAAAAGGTACTATCTGCTACTCAAGGCCTGGGGAGGGTGGAGATGAGTAGGAAGCAATATGGGATAAGAGCAGCTGCAGGTCTGACTTCATTCTAATCCAAACAAAGCATTTTATAGGCTGACAGCTGACTTGCTACAGAGATCTCAAGAGAAGTAGAAAATGAGTGATAAAAATGCTGAACAGTTTCAAGATAAGCACTATTCATACCTTTTTACTACTTCCCATCTTTCTCTCTTCCCAAGTCTCTCTCTTCCTCAAGAGCAGCATTCCTTTTGTCTCTGACCAACCACTTTTCCCTCTCTATGGAATAAATGTCCACAAGAGTCCAACAATGCCTTTCTCTAACATTTAATAACTATTCAAAAAAGCCCCTCTATTTCACTACCCCTTCCAGCTTCAATCTCAATTATCGTCCTTTATAACAAAACTCCCTGCAAGTATTATCTACTTGCTGTCTCCAACTTCTTTCCTCCTGTTTTTACTTGAAACCAATCCAAACAAGCTTTCCCTCCCTATTCCTCCATCACAAAAGAGCTCTAATCCAAGGTCATTAATCTCATCATTCCAAAGATCATTTCTGAATCTGCATCTTACTTGGTCCAGCAACATTTGATAAAATCAATCATTTCTTGCTGGAAAATTTCTGTTTAGTTGTTAGAATAACATAAATTAGTTTTCTACCTAACCTTCCTGGACTCTTCTCATTCTGTACTGCCATTCATTATTTCCCCAACGTCTAGATATTGCTAGTTCTTCAAGGTTCAATCCTTAGAACCTTCTATTTTCTATCTACATGTACTCTTTTGGTAATCCCACACAATTTTATTCCCTTTAAACATGCTAGTATCCTCTTAACTGCCAAATCTGTATGTACCAACTAGATTTTTATTCTGAATCTCCAATTATGCATCTAAATACTAAGTCTCTATTTTGAAATTGAATATTTAAATCTAGTAATTTTTAAAAGTACCTCACACTTACCACATCTCAAATGAAATTCCTAACATTCCAACTATAATCTTTCCTATTTCATCTAATGGCATGTTCACTTGTAAAACAAAGGAAACACTGCTTCAGCTAGTTATAATTTACCATTGCAGCCACCATCTTTTTCATCTCTTCCTTGTTCAACTGGCTGAAGCAATGCTGTTTTCTCCAATACACAATACACACTTCCACCTCATGACCTCCATATCACCAGTGTCTCCCTGCCTGGAAGGCTCTTCCCCAAGGTACCCACATGGTTTAATCCCTCATCATCTTCAGGTTTCAACTCAAAAATCACAGTTTCAGGAGTCCTTGCCTGGTCATTCTGTCCAAAATGTCACACATACCTTCACACACACTTGTCCCCCTTTCCCCCAGAAGCATTTACCATTCTCTAACATATTTCTATCTTTCTTACTGTCTTTCTCAGTAAGTCACAAGCCCCAGGAGGATATAAGACATAAATGGGACTCTTTATCTTACAGCAGCCTGAACTTTTTATGCCCTGAAAGTGATACATTATTTCTTGGAAACAAGAAGTGAAAAGGGTGGTAGGATCTGCCTAATGAGACAGGAAAGGAAGATGTCACAGAGTCTACTAGCAGTGGTAACAAAAATAAATATATAAACTGTTATATAGATAAAACTTTCTTAGTTTCATAAGAAAGGGTCAATTTGTTTAGTAATTTACTTCACTGGCATTGAAAAAGTAAATTTCATCCTAGCTTTGGATCAAACTGTGAAAAAGATGACGAAATAACAACATAGTTTACTGAAACCTCACTATAAGCTAAGAAAGAGCTGGGGATATAGCTCAGTTGATAAGAGTGCTTGCCTTGCATTTTTGTTTTGAGACAGCTAAAGTTTTCCAAGCTGGTCTTGAAGGCCCTGGGTTTAATCCCCAGCAAAACACACACACACACACACACACACACACACACACACACACACACACACACAAAGGCTAAGAACGGTCAATTACTAAACTGAACTGCATAACTCATTTTTTTTGTCTAAATATGATTCAGCCAATGAGAAATATCTTCATTCTACTATTTTTCCTTGCAAACCATAATTTCCCCTTTCAAACATGATGTTTACATAAATTATTATATCAAAACAAAATTTAAAAGTAGGTAGAAAGTATAGACAATGACAAACTGACACCTGGGACTATTCTGTTACCAGTGACTCTTACTGTTAACAAGTGATATTTCAAACATTACCATCATTAGGCCCATGTTAACAAGTGATATTTCAAACATTACCATCATTAGGTCCAATACCTTACAAAATTCAGTTTTCCACTGTTTGAATGCTAATTTGGCAATTACTTTTCCAAAAGGAGTCATAAACACTATTATTCTACAGCATAGCAGTGATTTCCTGCAAGAACTTTGAAATACTTAAAAATGTGTTCATTTTTACAAATATACTTTTTCCCCTAACACAATGCTTTTTACGAGTCCAAGTTTTTAATCTTGTACTAAGCCAAATACAGAGGCATATCCTAAATACCATATGGTTGAATTTTTATCCCTAAGGCAAAGAGTCTAAGATGAGTTGAACCAAATGCAAAGAGAACTAAGATGATATGTTGATGTAACTTTAATAGGCTTTATCAATCTAGATTAAATTTTAAGAAACTAAGTCTTCTGAAAATAAAAATAAAAGTAGTAAATAGCTATTAAATACATTTATACATAAGAACTCGATAAATATTTTCAAGGTGACAATTCTTCCAACTTCATCTATTGATTCAATGCAATTCCAACAACAACAACAACAACAAAAACCCCAGCAAGTTATTTTGTGGATATCAAACAAACTGATTGTAATGTTTATTTGGACAAGAAAGCCTCAGAATAGCTAACTCAGGAAGAAGAGAATAAAAGAGAAATGATAGTACTCAATATAAAGCTACAAAAGTCAGTCTGGTACTGGTGAAAAGAAATACCAAGATAACAGAATAGAAAGTATGAAAATAGACACACATAAGTAAAATATACTTGCTTTTTTTTTTTTTGTTTGTCTGTCTTTGCCATGATGGGGATTGAACCTAGGACCTTGCACATGCTAGGCAAATACTTTGCTTCTGAGCTTTTTTGAGACAGCTTAAGTTTTCCAGGCTAGTCTTGAATTTGCAATCCTTCTACCTCAGCCTCACAAATAGCTGGGATTATAGGCATCATCACCATATCTGGTTACAATTAACTAATCTTTGACCAGGAGCAAAGATAATACAATAGGGGAAAGACAGCTTTTCCAATAAATGGTGCAGTAATGATTAAACATTTTCCTACAAAGAAATGAATCTAAACACTGAACTTACATCCTTCACAAAAATTGACTCAATATGGGTCACAAATCTAAGTGAGAATGCAAAACTATAAAACTCCTAGAAAATAACATAAGCGAAAAATCTAGATGACCTTGGGCATGGTAATGACCCAAAGCACACAATCTATGGAAAAATTACTGGACTTCATTGAAACAAAAAAACTACTGAACTGCCAAGATAAATGTCAAAAGAATAAGACAAAGCATAGACTAAGAGAAGCTACATGCAGAAAAGAAAATGTATACAAAAATAATTTGATAAAGAACTGTTATCCAAAATATACAATGAACTCTTACAACTCAACAAGAAAATGAATAACTCAATTAAAAAATAAACAAAGACTTGTACACCTCACCAAGAAGATATACAAATGCCACATAAGCACATGAAAAGATTTTCAATGTAGCATCATTAATACAGAATTACAAATTAAAACAACAATAACATACTAATGCATATCCATTAGAATGGCCAAAATCCAAAACCCTGACAACACTGAATGCTATGAGGATATAGAGGAAGAGGAACCCTCATCCACTGCTGGTAGGAATGCAAAATGTCTAAATTCATTTTTTTGCATGTGAATATGCATTTTGTAAGACAGTTTGGCAGTTTCTTACAAAGTTAAACCTATCTTACCAGATGATCCAGAAATTGCTGGTATTTATCTATGAACTGGATTTTTTTTAAGCCCAATTTTAAAAAAAAAAATATTCTTTTTAGTTATACATGACAGTACAGTATATTTTGACATAGTTATACACACATGGAGTACATCTTATTCTAATTAGGATCCAAGTCTTGTGGTTGTACGTGATATGTAGATTCACTATGGTGTATAAATACATGTACATAGGAAAGTTATGTCAGATTCATTTCACTGCCTTTCCTATTTCGGTCCCCCTGCTTCCCTTCATCCATTTTGTCTAATCCACTAAACTAAACTATTCTTCCCCTTCCCACCCCTTGTTGTGTTTTAGCATCCACACATCAGAGAAAACATTTGGTCTCTGATTTTAGAGGGATTTGTTTATTTCTCTAAGCAAATAGTCCACAGATCCATCCGTTTACTGGCAAAAGTCATTCTTTTCTATGGCAGAATAACATTTCATTGTGAATATATACCACATTTCCTTTATCCATTCATCTGTTGAAGGTTCCAGAGCTTGGATATTGTAAATTGAGCTGCTATAAATACTGATGTGGCCGTGTCCCTGTAGTATGCTGACTTAAAGTCTTCTGGGAATATGCCAAGGAATGGGATAATTGAGTCAAATGGTCAATGAATACATGGAAAAATGTTCAACAGATCTAACAATTAGAGAAATGCAAATTAAAACTACACTGAATGGCAGTTATCAAGAATACAAGCAATAATAAAGGTTGGCAAGGATGTGGGGAAAAGGGTATACTCATACACTGCAGGTGGGACTGCAAATTGTTGCAACCATCCTGGAAAGCAGTATGAAGATTCCTTAGAAAACTTGGAATGGAACCATTATTCATATTTCTTCTTCTGTGAAGTGTCTACTCAGTTCCTTTGTCCATTTGTTGATTGGGTGAAATGGTTTTTGGGTGTTATTCTCTATATATCCTGGAGACTTATGCTCGATCTGAGTTACAGGTGGCAAAGATTTTCTCCCATTCTGCAGGCTCTGTTCATGTTCTTTACTGTTTTCTTTTCTGTGAAGCTTTTTAGTTTGATACTGTTCCATTATTTATTTGACTTCTTGTGCTTTAGGAGTCTTGTTGAGGAAGTTGGTTCCTAAGCCGACATGATGGAATGTTGGGCTTACATTTTCTACTTGTAGGTGTAGGTTTTCTGGTCTAATGCCTAGATCTTTGATCCTCTTTGAGTTTTGTGCAGGGTGAGAGACAGGGTTTAAATTTCATTCTCCTACATATGGACTTCATATGTGTTCTCCTACATATGAACTACTTATGTTTTCCCAGCCCCATTTGTTGAAGAGGCTATCTTTTCTCTAATATGTCTATGGCACCTTTGTCTAGATGAGGTAACTGTATTTATGTGGGTCATTTCTGTATCTTCTGTTCCATTGGTCTTCATGTCTTTTGGTACCAATACCATGCTGGTTTTCTTACTATAACTGCACAATAAAATTTAAGGTCTGATATTGTGATGCCTCCTGCTTTCCTTTTCTCACTAAGGATTGCTTTGGCTATTCTGGTTCTGTTATTTTTTTCAAATGAACTTCATGCCTGCTTTTTTTTTTAATTTCTGTGAAAAACATCATTTAAATTTTAATAGGAATTGCATTAAATGTATATAGTGCTTTTGGTAGTATAGCCATTTTGATAGTATTAATTCTGCCTATCCAAGAACATGGGGGATCTTTCCATGATCTTTCTATGTCCACACACAAAGACCTGTACATGGATGCTTTATTCATAAAATGGAAAAACTTAAAGAACTGAGATGTCTGTTACAGTCTGGATATGAGGTAACCCCCAAAAGCTCTTGTTAATGCAGGAATATTCAGAGGTAAAATGATTAGATTGAGAGCTATAACAATAATTCCATCCTACTTTGGACGGATTAGGCAATAACTATAGGTAGGTGAAAAGTGGCTATAGGAGGAGAAGCACAGAGCATGCCCTATAAAGGTATGCCCTGGAAGGCCCCTGCAGTCCTCACCCCTTTTCTCTTTCTCCCCCTCTCTTCTTCCTTGCCTCCATGAGTGGAGCAGCTTCTCTCTGTCACACACTTCTCCAGTGATGTTCTGCCCAGAGATATGGAGTCAGCTACCTATCAACTGAGATCTCTGAAACCAGGAACCCTAAATAAACTTTTCTTCCTCTAAGTTGCACTTGTCAGGTGTTTTGGTCAGTTTTGAAAAAGCTAACTACAACAATGTTCTTCAGTAGATGAACAGATATAGAAACTGTGGTACAACCGGATGATGAGATATTACTCAGTGTTAAAATAAAAGGGATATCAAGCCATGAAAAAAACTGGAGAGACTTTAAATGCAATATCACTAAATGAAAGAACATACTGTACAAGTACATAACACCCAGATGAGACAAGGCTATGGAAATGGTAAAAAGATTAGTGGTTGCCAGAAATTAGGGGGAAGGACAGGATAAACAGGACCAGGACAGAGCACTGTTATGGCAGTGAACCTATTCTATATGATGCAACAGTGGTAGATTTATATATCACTGTACATTTGTCAAAATCCAAAAATTGTACAACACCAAGAGTGAATCCTAATGTAAAATAGGGAATTTTGGTGATAAGAATATGTGTCTAAGTAGGTACATGGATTATAACAAATCTACCACTGTGATGTGGGATGATAGCAGGAGAGGTTGTACATGTGCGGGACCAGAAAAGGGTATTAGAAATTCTATATTTTGCTGTGAACTTAAAGTTGCTTAAAATAAGTAAATAAATCTTATTCTAAAGAAAACAAGTAAATATTTAGAACAAGTAAATATACATATATTAAAACAAGAAGCAGCAAATGTTTCTCTTAAGTGTGGGCTTATAAAAAAGCAGTTTCTAATTCACCAAGGGGTGTGTTCCCAATATTTGTCTTAAAACCAGGTATTTTGGACTTGGGATACATTCTTATCACAATAATATAAATAGTGGTTTCATCCTGGCCCAAAAAAAGTTTATTTAAACTATTTCCCCATAACATTGAGTTAATGCATACAACACTTCAAATTTCAGAAAAAAAATACTAAAAAAGTGATGTTTATTTATCATGGTATCAGACTGAACATTTAAAAAATACATAATCAACATTACCCTCAGCTGGACCTGTATGGCCTCAAATTCATTTAGTTTGCGGGCTTTTTTTTTTTTTTTTTTGGCCTATTCTTTCAAACACAGCTTTATAAGCAAGGGGAAAAGAAGGAGAAAAGAAGGACAAAAAGTAAGATTCTAGTAACAAAGAGAGAGGCGAAAGAGAATTATTCTTGGAGAATTAGAGTGTGAAAATGATTGAAATATGGAAAATAGAGGGAATAGGATTTTAAAAGTGATGAATACGTGTGCTCAAAAACACAGAAGTAAATGAACAGCCTATCAATCAGTTCAAGACAGGAAGAAAGTCAAGTAAAAAGGAAAGCAAGGCAGAAAAGTGAATTGTAAGCATAAAAATGTAGAAAGGGGGAATGTCCTGGGCCAGAGACAGGATAAAGAATATAAAGAAAGGGATGTCCCCTGGCCCAACAGATGAATGGATACCAACAGTGGGTATTCCCTTCAGCAGCAATGATAAAGACTAGGACTTAATGACTACAAGCAGAGATCTGGAAGGTAAACAAGGGAATTTTTGCAGCCGTCAGGAGACACATAAAAAGGACCAGTCAGTGTTAATGCTAGCATTCAAATAATATGTGAAAATCAAATGTTCTCAGTTACCTTAATAATTATTTTGCAATTTGGGCATTACATTCATTTTCTTGTAAGATGTGGTTGTGTCAGCTATCTTTATCACAGCTCAAGAAAGAAGACAATTCACTATCAATCAGTCACAATTAAGTAAAGTAACATAATTTTTACAATGAGCCAAACTATATGGAGATGACTGATTAAAAAATATATCTATCTATAGATTCTATGCAAAATATTTTATTTGGAAACTGTATGTTAACTTGGAAACAGATAAATGAACATTTTAGATTATCAATACTTTGAAAGAGTAGCAGAGAAAACAACAGCATTTTATAAAGCTAACTCATCTCTTCACTGTAAATACACATTCAAAAGGAAATTCCTACATATAAAATGTTATTAACTCCATTAGACTGGATAACCACTGTGATAAGTTTTCAGAGTTGTACACATCATCTGTTGTAAAAGACACTTCAGAATTGGTTCATGACATTTAAAAATGAATAATAGTGGAAATCAAAATCAATCACTGTTATTATCACTAAAATAAGCAATACTTCTAACAATGATATACCTGTTCCTATAATGAATCTATCACTTTAGAATGTATATTATGGAAAGATGGGATGAGAGACTGAAGAAGAAAGAAAAACCCATAAATTAAAATCAATCTTAGATTGGAATGAGTTAGGCAACTGAAAAATTTCATTATAAACCTTTTCAGGCCAGTAGCGTACATTTCGGGGTAAGGTTTAGTAAATACATTCTCCTAAGCTCTAAGATTATATTAAAAACATAAATATATTCAACTTAGCATAATTCATGGTAGTGCAAAACTACAATAATGTCCATTAATGAGAAATAAATGTATTTTTTAGCAATTTAAAAAATGCTGAAATTTTTCTGCAAGAATTCCAAAAAGGATAAGTGAAAAAGATAAACTGTAGGATTAAGGATATTATATGCAAAATATTTTATTTGGAAACTGTATGTTTATCAATTTTATCAGATAAATATACAGTTTATCAGATACCATTTATTGGATACCATTTATCAAGTTTTTAAAATGTAAACAGATAATGCATATTCTTTACCACTACATCCATACATAAGCAGTAAAAATATGTAAACTTAAACAGAAATTATGTACAAAAAACACAGGACTGTCTCTACCTGTGGGGAAAAAGGAAAAAGACTGGGAAGGAAAGATAAAGAAGCTTCAACTACATAGTTTAATTTCCTTTAAAAATGTATTTGAGCCTTCAAATATGTTAGGATTATCAGATTATTAGTCACATATTTATTTCTGTACTTACATTAAAACAAAAAAGCTTCAAAGTGCACCAGAGCTCTTTTTTATTATAAACATAAGTACATTAAGAAGAAACATTTTATCGAGTGCTAGGGCCATGCCTATTTATGTGCAGAATTTTGCAGTTGAAAAAATGAAGAGCCAGGAAGGTTAATTGACTTTCCCATGGATATATGTAGCTAAAATTCTCTTTTAAAATGTCTTCAAACTGGGTGCAGTGGTGCACAACTGTAATCCCAGTAACTCAGGAGACTGAGGCAGGAGGATCTTTAAGTATGAGGCCAACCTGGACAATTTAGCAAGACCCTGTCTTGGAAAAAAAAAATTTAAGGGGGTTAGAGTGTAGCTCAGTAGTGGAGCACCCTTGGGTTCAATACCCAGTACTACAATCAATCAATCAATGTCTTCATCATAAATTTTAAAGCAATAAATCCAAATATTCTAATTATTCAGCTCCAGTCCCCACAAAAAGTTAACAGAGTCAAAAATAAAAGTATCTGATGATCAACATTTAAAAATAACATATTAAATCCATATAATTCAGATTATTAACCTTTCTGTTCCATCTCTGTTTTAAATGTCTACTATAGTAATCCCTCCCCTATTTTAGGGGTTATGACCCTGAAAGAACCCTGTTGAACAAAGCGGGTGGTAACAAGATGAATTCTAGTGTTTTTTATATTTACCAACTAGAATATGGAGGAGGAAGGAGAAATAATAAAATTGACAATAAATTCCATTTTTAAAAAAATAAGGGAAAAAATCCATAAGGCATCACCTTTAAAACAAATATAAGTCATCTACATTAAAAATCTATAGTGGTATGTAACTCTCCTCTGAAATATCATTAATAATTTTCACTGAACTATGATCAGCATACTGTACTGGTAAAAAAAGCAAATTGTTTTCTTAACATTTTTATTAATCAGATTCTAACTCCTTTAAAAAGTTTTAAAACCATCCCTTATCAGATTAACAACTTTTACATAAATGTCTGCAAAATACTTCTGTAACCTACTAGCCCTTTTGTAAATTACAGTGATAATCTGTGAAAGTATGATTTTTGAGACCTAGTCTTCTTTTCATATATTGAGAGAGTAGCAAATAAAAAGATTTCCTCTTTCTGTCCATCCCTGATGAAGTTACCTCATGGTTTACAAAGATAGAAACAATATTGGTTTTCATGGTCTTTTAATTTAGACTGAATTAAAATTGGATTATACTGAACATACCCCTAAAAAGGCAGTGTGTGTATATCATATATACATATAAATAACTTCACAGCTCACAAAACCATGTTTTTATAGAAGAATTAAAGAACATTTCTAGCAGTTAGAAACAGATATATATATAAAGATTGATGAACTCAAAAAGTAATATCTAAATGGCTAAAGATATTTAATGCAAGGCTTTCTTGATTCAGTAATTACTAAATAGTCTTCTTTAAAACTATTACTATAAAGTTTGTGCCCTGTCTATATTAAGTTCTATTATGACATTCGTGATTCAAATGCAGTCAGGTTTATTGTGTATAATCATGGGAAAGACTTTACAAGTGAATTAAGAATGTAGTCCAGACAATATTTATTGTGAAGTACACTTGTATAAATACAGGAGAAAACATTGCTAAAACTACAGACACGAGATGAAATAATTTTTTTTAAACAACCAAACTCAGTTATCTAGCAGGAACCAGTCATAGTGAATTAAATACACACTGTGTGCCTCGTGAAATTAAATAAATATCAATAAATACAACATCTTCAGCTAATTTCAGCTAATACCCTGATCACAATCTTACACTTAAGTCCCTCATTTTTTATATTCACATTTACTGTGGAATATAATATTAGACTTCACTAAAATACACTCAGAAAGCTACACTGTCCAGCAGATCCCTAATTTCTTTCTTTTTTTTTTTTTTTTGAGAGAGAGAGAGAGAATTTTTTTAATATTTATTTTTTAGTTTTCGGTAGACACAACATCTTTATTTTATTTTTATGTGATGCTGAGGATCGAACCCAGCGCCCCACACATGCCAGGCAAGCGCACTACCACTTGAGCCACATCCCCAGCCCCCTTAATTTCTACTAATGGAAGCATCAAAAATACCTTTCTTCTCCTAGTGTACTCAACTTTCCTCAGCTGACTACCTATGGAGTTCTACCTTTACAAGACACAAGAAGAGAGAAACAGGAAATTTAGTTACCAATGAGCTGTTCACTTACCAACAGTATCAACAGTGGTTGGGATTCTAAAACATCTCTAGCATATAGAACAATTTAATTACATTAAGTATATTAAGTACTACATAGACATGTTCAGTGAGTAAGGCTGGAAACCTAAGCAGTCTTTATAACATTTTTCTAAGGGAAACCCCTCTATTTCTATATTTCTCTCCTAAATTTCTAACAATTATTTTACATGTGAACAGTTATGATTTGTGAAGTGTCTTGGAAAAAGTCCCTTTTCTCTAGGTTGAAAGTAAATTAGAAGTTCTTCATTCATACAGACAACTGATGGCAGGGAAATAGCAAGGGAAATAATAAAGGGAAATAACTAATAACTAAAAAAGGTATACCTAATCATCTGCTGGTAGTTCCCAATTATTTGATATTTCTATTCCTCTCCCCCAGAATGATCTCTCTTATAAACCTGTGAATTCTGATGAATACTACTACCAATCATGAAATGGTATTGCTTATTATTCCATACTGGGCCTAGTGAACATGAATTCACCTTGCATTAAAAGGGGTATCTGAACTTCTGCAATTGCAGTACTTGTTAGATTCAAAGGAAAAAAACAAATTTATTCATCAAAGATTTGTCGAATGTATTTTGTGATGGGCACCTGCTCTACAAATGATGCAATGGTCATTGCCTTTGAGAAGATTATAGCCTATTTGAGGATACAGATGTTAATTAAATAAATTTACATAAAAATCCATAAAATAGAAAAATGAGACAAATGTCACAAAGGAAAGATATACCTTATCCAGGAAATGTGACCTAGTTAGGGAGATCAGGGAAGATTCAGAGGAAGCAATACTTGATAATATATTTGAAACACCCAGTGGGAGTTAATTAGCAGACTGAGAGGGGAAAAAAAAACTGTGAAAGACTGAACATATGCAAACGCCCTTAGGCAGTAGGGAGCAAGGTGAATATCAGTGCCTAGAAATAAGGACAATGTGGCAGAAGAAAAGAGAATATTAGGAAGTAATGCACAGGGAGATGGAAGTTATAAGGAAAGTAGTGACAAATGTCCCTATGGGACCTTGTCAGGATTGTATAAAAATATTTGTCTTTAATATAAAAACAACAAGGTTACTAGTTATAACACCATATGGGAAGTCCTATGTAATCATGTTATAATGAAATACCTGAGTTAATAAACTTATAAAGAGAAAAGGTTTATTTGGGGAGTTTTTAAGTTTCCAGTACAAGAAAGGGAAGGCCAATTGCTTTAGGTCTCAGGTAAAGGTATCAGATGACAATGTCAGGGAGCATGTGGCAGGTTAAACTGCTCAAACCATGAGCCACGGAGAAAAGCCAGAAAAAAGAAAAGAGACTAGAATCCCCACAAATCCCCTGTGAGGGCATGCATCCAATGACCTAAGAACCTTCCATAAGGCCCCACCTCACAATGGATCCACCCTGGGGCCAAGATTTCAACACAAGGACCTTTGGATTACATTTACACAAACCATAGGAGAAAGTTATCAAAAGGTTTTAAAGCAGAGGGAGTGCTCAGGCTATTATTAACATTTTGGAAACCTTCCTCAGGTTGCTATGCAGAATTTGTTCTACATGCTAGCAATTATTGCAATAATCAAAGTGAGAGATGATGATAGGCTGTACTATAATGATAAGAAAAATGGAATATGGAGTTGAAAGATATTTAGAAGATTAAAAAAAAAATCAACCAAACTTACATGTTTGGAATATGGAAGGTCAGAGAGAAGAGGGTATCAAGAAGAGCTTGGGTGGGGGTGGGGGCTGGGGTTGTGTCTCAGCAGTAGAGTGCTCACCTAGCACATGTGAGGCCCTGGGTTCGATCCTCAGCACCACATAAAAATAAAGATATTGTGTCCAACTACAACTAAAAAAATAAATAAGTGTGTGTGTGTGTGTGTGTGTGTGTGTGTGTGTGTGTGTGTGTTTTAAAGAATAGCTTATGGGCTGGGATATAGCTCAGTTGGTAGAGTGTTTGCCTTACATACACAAGGCCCTGGGTTCAATCCCTAGCACCACTGCACAAGCGCGCGCGCGCGCACACACACACACACACACACACTAGCTTGTAGTTCTGTGGACTACACAACTTCAATGATATATCATTCACTAACATATGGATGTGGAAGAAGACAGTTTTGAACGTGGTGGGATTCAGAAGTCTTTGAGATATCCAAGAAATCAAAATGTCAGAGAAACATACACACTTACATAAATAGGTATTATGTATCTGTGGGACCTGGGCTATAAATATAAACTTATGAGACCTTGGTACATGGGTGGTAATTGACCTACTATATATGAGATGAACCAGGCTAGGGAAATAATGCAAAGTGAAAAGAGGAGATGATTTCTGGAACAAGAAAACTTTATGTAAGACAAATATATATGGCAGACCTGTGACTGATATATAATAGAAGGATCCCCCCCCCCAAAAAAAAAGAAAAAAGAAATTAGAATAATTTCAGTAAAGTAGGGGAGCTATGGGAAGAAGAGCTGGGTTTGATAAGGAAGACTTCAACAGTGATGCCAACTCACATGACAGGAAAAAAAAAGTTTTTTGGAATAACTTTCAAGACACAAAATAAGTAGGATGAAAAATAAGGATCATATAGATCAGTAGATATAAGTGTTCCTGTTATTGTAAGTATAAACTATAAAAGCTATTTGTATGTGTAAGCTGGCAATATTAACTTTTTTTGGGGGGGGAATATAAAAGGAAATGCTAATAGAGGTTATCTCAAGAGTCTGGCATTCTCCAGTGGAAACAAAGTCTTTCCAATGTCAACTCTTTCTACTCTGAATTGTTTTCTATGTTTAAAAAAAAAAGAGAGAAAATATTTTTCAATTTTTTTTTAAATGAGGGGAAAAAAACACTCAAGAGTATTATGGAGGAATTGCAGGAGAAAATCTGAAAAATATTAAACAGAGTGAATTTCTATTATATGCTGTTATAGCCTAAATCCTAAAACTGGAATTCCAACAATTGAGTCCCTCTAAAAATAACACATATTAATAAAAGAGTTTTTTAAAAGATATCTTACCTAGAATTATTTACACCATATTAGGTAACTTCCTTCTCATTCTTTACACAGAAAGGTTTAAATAGGCTTATACAAAATTTACATCATTTTGCCTATATCCTGTAACTCTATTTGACAGGATCTCAAATAGATCTACCTTTCATGTTAAGACAAACTCTAGTAAAATACAATTGATAAACATGTTAACTTCAAAGTTCAGTTTGTTACAAAGCCTAAACAAAACATGAATTCTAAAAGCACCTGTTTGTACATTAGTCTTTTCTTTATGTTGTTTTAGAGCTTGATACATGAGGAACAGATATAGACATGTAATACATACCAGAACTATTTCTATTGCAGTGCTATATTTCTGTTCCAAATTTAATATTGCCTAAACAGAACTCATTCAATGCAAAAGATATTCAAAATTCAATAAATCTATTTTCCTGCTTAATCATTTGTTTTATGAAAGATCTTTTTTCCTTTGTGGGTAATAAAATTATAAAACTTCATAATACAGATAGTGTACACAAATAATACCTAAGGTATTCCATTAAATATAGTGTTAATGATTCATTCTTCTGATAGCTACTGAGTACCTAACATGTACTGGGCATTGCTGGATACTGAAAACACAGTGATAAACAGAACAGACATAGTCTCTGCCCTCACAAAGATTATACAAATACTAATAACACAAAATTATTGATGTAAAGTAATACTAGATAAATTCAAAGCCACTTACATAAATAGGATACCTCCAAGAGAATAATGAAGGAAAAATACTCCTTTAACAATGGTTCCTATGTATTTTTTTTTTCTCCAATGTATCCAAGGCAAGGCTATACTCACATCAATTAACATTGGTTCACTCAAATAAGAAGAAGAGAATAAGGGAAGGAACACTGTGGGGGCAATCCCCAAGTGATTCTAATAAGCAACTTCCTTTATTACTATTAAGAAAGTGAATGGTGTTACTACATTTGAAACCATGGACCCCAATTGACTCCCAAGTAGAATCATGTATATGGTTTTGTTGTTGTTGCTGCTGTTTTGGGTTTTTTTTGGGGGGTGGGGGGGTACTGGGGATGGAGGGATGGAACTCAGCGACAGGGGCCCACTGAGCCTATCCCCAGCCCTATTTTGCATTTTATTTAGAGACAGGGTCTGAGTTGCTTAGTGACTTGCTAAGGCTGGCTTTGAACTCAAGATTTCCTGCCTCAGCCTCTAGAGCCACTAAGATAACAGGCATGTGCCACCAACCCCGGCTCACATATGGATTTTTAAGAATTACTGATCCCTGGTCCACCCCTGCCCCAAGTTTCTTAATATTAAGTCTGAGGTGTGTCTGAGCTTTCATAGAAGTTTAAAAGCTCATCAGATGATAAATGTACAGCCATGATTCAAAACTTACTTAGGGAAAGAGGAGAGCTAACATAGGGAAAGAATGGGAAATAAAAGAATGAAAACAAAGTATTTCTACTCCTCAGATACAACATAATTACCTAGTCTCTGAAACTGTTACTCCTCCTGGGCAGATAGATGTTAGTAACAAGTTATAATGTTTTGCCAAAACTCATTATCATCTTTGGATTGTAGTGAATTTATTAAGGTAATGCTACTCTGTTGGTCTTAGCCAGGGGCATGCCAGCCTCCTTGGAAAACTTCCCTATTACCACCGCAGAAAGCTCCAATGATTACTAGCCTAAAATATTTTTAAATTAATTGATCAAATAAAAAAAAGCTTGACAACATTTTTACTCATAGTTCACAAATAATTTTGCTTATATATTTGTCACTGAAAAGTAGAATAGCACGACAGTTTAAGGTCCTTGAAAAGTAGAATAGCACGACAGTTTAAGGTCCTTGCTCTTCCTGCTTTATGCCTTCTTGTCTTTTCTTTCCCTCTCTGCTTATATAGCAGAAGCATAAACAACAGATGTAACAATTAGAGACAGGCAAAATCTTAAATTTAGAATCTTACTGAAACACCTGCCTTTAAATTCTAATGTTAAGAAAATTCTATGTAATGGGAAAATATAATAAATTATATTTAATTCTAAAATATTAACCAGTACACAGCACTAGACATTATGAGTGTTGTTCTATAAAATACTTTTCAAAGTAAAACTTAACAGTTTGAGACCTGTAACTCTGAAAGTCCTGTTTAAAAAAAACAAACAAAAAAACAGAAAACAGTGAACACTGAAGAATTTTAGCATAGTGGTTCAGATAAAGAGCACTGAAGGATTTCATAATATGCTCTCATATACAAACAAAACACAGAAAGTTTGCTGAGATCAGAAATACATTAATCTATGTAACATAAAACACTTCTATTGGCATAATTGTGGAATTATGTCAGAAATTTTGAAATTATAAAGTTTGTTTACAACTTAAGATAAATTGTGTATTCCTCAGGATGAAGTCTTATAACGCACAATGTCCTATTAATGTAAATCCATATCCTCTATTAACTCCAGTATTCTCTAGCACCACTACAGGTCTCTCCCAACCACCTTCATTTTTATTTCTGATGTCCTCGCTTTGTCTTTAAGGTCAGTTTTTAGCACCTTACCTCTTGCTATATATGATGTCATAAACATTATCACATACACTATATATAGATATCACTTTGAGATTTCATCCTGTTTCATATAAAGTACATAATGTCAGTTTCTAAGTCTTTAGTTGTACATTGTATATTTTGCCTTAGTCAGTCTGATTCAAGTGCTTGCTTGACATTATACTTGTCCATCCAACTGTGACCCAAACTCAACAAAATCAAAATAATTATTTAAATAAAACCTGGTCCTATCAAAGACCAACAATTGTAGTACTTAAGGACGACGAGGTACAGGAATCTCAAACACTACTGGTGAAAACAATGCAACTTCTTAAAGATTCCTAATCACATAAATCAAGAACTATTTGATAAATTCATCCTATTTCCAAGAAGCAGTCCTAAAAGAATAAACAGGTGAATAAAGAGTTTTGTACAAGGGGGTTCAAAGCAAAACCGCAAGCGTAAAATTCAAAAAAACTTAAAATTTCAACAAAATGGTAACTGTTAAATAATTTTTGGTTTATGAATCAACATTGACATAGCTACTAAAAACCAAGATTTGAAGACTAATGATATGAGGAAATACTCATAACAGAGTAAGGGGGAAAAAGAACTCACACAACTGTAAATACTAGTTATTTAATTGTGTAAATATGTAACCTATTTTAAAGATGGGGAGAAATATTAACAGTGGTTATCTCTACAGTGATATAGTTGATTTTTATTTTTCATTTAATTTTGCTTTTATGTCTTGTCAAACATTCTACAATTATTACATATTCATCAAGATTTTTTAAATGGTTCTTTGATTTGTTTCATTTATATAGCCATAAAAATGAGTTTTAAGTCCTTCTCCATACCACCCAATCATTTTGCAAGTTCTTTAGAATAATCTTTCTTATGACACAGAAGAGAAGCAATAACTGTATTGGAAAAGCTTGGACATCACACAAGACCTAAAACTTGGTTACATTTACTAGATTTACGACAGGTAAATTACATAACTGTCCCCCTTTCTGTGTATGCTGGCACCTAGCTTTATGGATGTACTGACAATGGCAACTTCACTTCCATTTCCCAAATACTCAGGTATTTGACCTGAGACTGAATTATGATGTTCAGAATTGAAAGGAAATTTAAAAATTATTTAGCACCAATTCTCTTGTTTTATAAACATGGAAACTGAGACTGGGACTTTCTCAAAGTCACAGAGATGGTATGTGGCAAAACCTGAATTCTACTTGTTTCTTGACGCCAAGTTCAAAACTGTATTAACAGAATCCTTGGAAAATACCTTGATTCTTGGTAACTGCATTTCTTTCTAGTCCCTGATCATCGCTGTCCTCTTTCAATATTCTTGATCTGAATTTAAGTAATAAATAGAAGGCCCTCCCCAATGCCAAACATGACTTTTTTTAAAGTTACTTAGTACATTCTGATGTTTAGCTTTTTGGTAGGCCAGAATAATAACTTTAAGTTTCTCAACAGCCTTCAGTTAACAAGAAAAGACTGAGTGATATTATTCAGGATGTATTCTGCTCCCTAAAATATGCAAACAGATTCAATTTCAGGTATTAGAAAGCTTAGAATATGACTGAAAATTTGGGGTTAGACCAAGGAGACATGACAATTAAATAAAATATGGTATCCTATAAAAAAGACATTAGTTTAAAAAAAAAAACTTAAAACTCGAATAAACCCAAGAATTTAGTAGTAATTTGCCAACACTGATTTCCTGGTTTTGATAAATGTAACTAAAAGTTTCACAAATATTTCCTTACTTATACTTGCTTTCTGTCATCTAAAGGATGGGTGCCACTATGATGTTTACAGTCAATAAATCTGAGAAACTAAGGTTTGCCCAGATGACTCTCCACTTTGTGTTGGTGGGGATAAGGTCTTCTGGCTAAATTCAAATGCTCTTCAAAACCACATGACCTTTCATCAACCTGGTTGTCATTCAAGTCACCAAGTGAAAGCATTGACCATTAATGTAATTCTTTTTTTTCTTATTATGCAATAAACATATTTGTAGAATTTATTTAATTAAATTCAAATCCTGAGTATATTCTTTACTTACAGATAACTAATTCGTCTTTTTCCCAACCAATCTTTTTTTTTTTAATTTCTTACAAACATCACATCAATGTAATTCTTGACGAAACTTTATGCAATTTGTGGTATTAAAAATCCTGTGTCACACAGCACTCAAAAGGAAAAAAAGAAAAAGCAACTAACATCTACTCTAACAATTAGTATAAAGCTACACTGACAACCTATATAAAAAAATTATAGCCAAAGCTTTTATTAATGTTCAATGCCTCTATGAGAAGATATAAGGTGCTATTTGACACTTCATATCTACTTTAAAAAGAAAAAAAAGCCAGTCATTCTTTGAAGCAGTACTTTTCACTACGTCTTTAGAGAAATGTGCTGAAGCATCAGAAGAAACTTCTAAGAGCCTACTTAAGAAAATTCAAGTCCTTTGCTCTTCTAAGGTAAAGAATTATTTCATTTACTACACAAACTCTTTTGACCAACAATACACGAGTAAGGGAGTAATGTTTTAAAAATCCCAAGACCTGTTTCTTAAGTGACATTTTAAACTATAATTATTTTAAATATCATAGCTATTAAAGTGACTTTGTCATCAAACTGAACAGTTTTTCCAATATTTTTAATCTATGATCTGTCTGAAAGCTCTGGTGATTTCCCACTCTCATCCTTTGTATTTACATTAAAAAGAAATAACATTTTATTCTAACCCAAAAGTTTAGATATTCTATTATTTTTATATATTCCAAAGCAACTAGCATATTGCTTACCACAAAACAAGGTATTCAATAAATGTTTGCTAAATAAATGTCAAGCCTATTGAAAATGTATTATGACACAAAATTGATTCTTGTATAAAAAGTATTTCCTATCCACTAATGTTTACTGTATGCACATAAGCTGGGCATTGTAGCTGTGGTATGAATAAAAAGAATAAGATGTAAGCTGATTAAATTTACAGATATGGAAAAAAAGGCTAGATGCATTATAGTGTAACATATACAGAAGTAGAGATTTCAATGTCCCATGAAAGAATGAAGAACTATGTATGCATCATTGATGCTCCACTGAATACACCAGAAAACTCTATGAATGTAACGCAGTCCTCAATTTTCCCAATAACAAGATTTCAAAAAAAGAAAAAAGCACTCTCCCACACATTAAATGTCAGGGAAACAACATGAACTACATGGATGAGTCTAAAACCATTATGTTAAATAAAGAAACACTCACAAGTCTACACAATACATGCTTCAACTGATAGAACATCCTGGAAAAGGCAAAACCACAGTGCCAGAAAGCAGATCAGTGGGAGGGGTATGGGGAAAGGATATCGACCAGATCACAAAAAATATTTATTAGTTTAGCGGCAGATTATTTAATATCAACCAGTAAAATAATAAATCAATTTGTAACTAATGATTTTTCCACATTCCTGTTTCACCAAAATTACATTTCATTCTTTTAAATCAGTCTTTCATTATTACTTAGTGAGATACAGCATCTTTCTTTTTGTAACTGACATTGTTATCAGAACTTTTATCAGTCCAAATTATAATTTGCACAACCTTTAAACAAATGTTTCATTTGACCTAAAAGTTTATCTTATATTTTGAATGTAACCATTTACTGAACTCGTTTAAATCAGCTTCATTGTGGTTAATTTATAATACAATTTGCCACTATGAAGTAAACAATTTGATAAGTTTTGACAAATGCACACAGTTCTGTAACATCACCACAATCACGATACAGAACATTTCTATGACCTTAACAAAGTTTCCTCCTGTTCCAATATAGTCAATCTCCCTCTCTCTACCCTTTACTCTTGGCAAGCAATCATCTACTTTCTAACACTATAAGTCTACCTTTTCTGGAATGTCCGATTTATAAAAATATACAGTGTGTAGACTTTTATGACTACAGCTCCATCTGAAATAATTATATATTACAGTTTAGTTCTGGAATCTCTCTCAAAGGCTCCTTCCTGTGTTGAAGGTTTGCCCCCAGCTGTGGCACTACCCGGAGGTAGTAAAAGCTTTTAAGAGGTGAAGCTTAGAGGAAGTTGGTCACTGGAGGTGTGTCCTTAAGGATGTATCTTGTCTTTTGCCCCTTCCTCCCTCTGCTTCCTGGGGTCCATGAGGTGAACTGCTCTGCTTGACCACCAGCTCTCCACCATGATGTTCTGCCTAACCAAAGGCCCAAAGAGAATGGGGCCAAGTCAATGCGGACTGAAACCTGTAAAAAGGTGAGACAAAATAAATCTTTCTTCCTTTAAGGTGTTTTTCTGGGGTATTTTGTCACAGTGACAAAAAGCTAACATATCCTATTTCCAAATCAGATCACATTCTGAGGTACTAGGATTTAGGACCCAAACATACCATTTTGGGATACATGGTTCAAACCATAACACTAAGTCACATGGTGTTTGTTTACAAAAAAACTGCCAAAATGGTACATAAAGTGGCTATACCATTTTTGCCTTTTTAATACATATATATGACAGTTTCAACTGAACCCAGGGGTATTTTACCACTCTTCCCCAACACTGAGTATGGTTTGGGGTTTTTTTGTGTGTGTGTGTTTATTTCTATTTTGAATTTTAACCATTATAGTCAATGTGTAGTTGTATCTCACTGTGGTTTTAAACTGCATCTTCTAAATGAATAATGATGTTATGACTCCTTCACTGATGCCACGTCTATTCAAACTTTTTGTCCCACCTTTTTAAAAATTTATTTATTCTAATTTTTATATATGACAGCAGAATGCATTTCAATTCATGGTACACACATAGAGCACAATTTTTCATGTCTCTGTTTATACACAAAGTAGAGTCACACCATTCGTGTCTTCATACATGTACTTGGGGTAATGATGTCCATCTCATTCTACTGTCTTTCCTACCCCTTTTGCCCCTCCCTTTCCCTTTGCCCTATCTAAAGTTCCTCCATTTTTCCCAAAGCCCCCATCCCCATTCCCATTACAGATCAGCATCCTCATATCAGAGAAAGCATTCAGCATTTGGTTTTTGGGGATTGCCTTACTTCACTTAGCATAATATTCTCCAACTCCATCCATTTACTTGCAAATGCCATGATTTTTTTCTCTTTTAATGATGAGTAATATTCTATTATGTGTGTATATGTATATATATATGTGTGTGTGTGTGTGTGTGTGTGTGTGTGTGTGTGTTGTGTGTGTGTATCAATCGCAGTTTCTTTATTCATTCATCTACTGAAGGGCATCTAGGATGGTTCCACTATTTAGCTATTGTGAATTGTTCTGCTATAAACTGTTTATAGCAGAACAATTCACAATAGTATGCTGTTTTTAAGTCCTTTAGGTATAAACCAAGGAGTAGGAAAGATAGCTGGGTCAAATGGTGGTTCCATTCCAATTTTTCCAAGGAATCTCCATAATGCTTTCCATATTGGTTGCACTAATTTCCTGTTCCCCCATTTGAACTGATTTTTTCTCACAATTAAGATGTAAAAGTTAATATATGTTCTGGATATAAATTATTTCATCAGATACAGGTTTTACAAACATTTTCTCCCTTTCTGTGGTTTACCTTTTCATTTTATCAACAGTTTATTTTGATGAAGTCTAATTTACCAATTACTTTCTTTTACTTTATGCTTAAAATATTTTTGCTTAATTCAAGGATATAAAAACTTGCTTTTGCTTAAGTTTCATAGCTTTAGCTCCTACATTTAGATCTATAACAAACTGTGAATATGACATAACAATTAAGGTCCAGTATTTTTCATATGAATACTCAGTTATTCTAGAACCATTTGTTGAAATCTTCTCCCTTCTGAATTAGCCTGGTACTTTCCTGAATACCAACTAACCATTTGTGTGTGGATCTTTCTCTGGGCTCTCTGTTCTGTTTCCCCTGATCGTTATATTCATCCATAGACCAATAACACACCATGATGATTACTTTTGTTCGAGATAGTCCATCTCAGAATCAGGTAGTAAGTCCTCCAAATTCACCTCTCCCAAATTATAATGTTTAAGATGTCTCCTGCTGTGATCCAATTCCTTCATCTTCTTTCAATCAGAAATTTGGTATTTCAAAGATAATATTCAAGAAAATCAGTACTTTTATTGTTTGAAGAATGTACTGAGTGGACATAGGCTACCACATTGGAGGATTACTTTAATATATAGAGTCCAACATCACATAAAGTATATCTAGCTTTTAGCTACTGAAGGATAAAAAGTATTAAGAGATTATGTATTCATTACATAACCTTCTTCCCATCCCCAGGGTAAAAATCCTAGGAACATATATAATAAAACCATGGATTATACTAATAAAATATTAACATATTACTACAATATATTTTAACATATTTAGCTAATATGAGTAATACACTATTACTAGTAAGAATAATATTATTAGCACTTATAATTAATTATTTATTTATTTTTAATTGTTGGTTGTTCAAAACATTACATAGTTCTTGATATATCATATTTCACACTTTGATTCAAGCGGGTTATGAACTCCCATTTTACCCCATATACAGCTTGCAGAATCCCATCAGTTACACTTCCATTGATTTACATATTGATATACTCATGTCTGTTGTATTCTGCTGCCTTTCCTATCCTCCACTACCCCCCCTCCCCTTAAAAAGTTAAAAAGTAACTCATTGTTTGGAACATTTCCCAACCCCCCCACCCCCCCACCCCCGTACTGGAGACTGAACCCAGGGGTATTTTACCACTGAGCTACATACATCCCCAGACCTTTTTTTTTTTTAATATTTTGAGAGATGGTCTTGTTTTAATTGCCAAGGCTGGCATTGAATTTGCAGTCCTCTTGCCTGTCTCTGGAATAGGGAAGATAGTTTCTTTAATCAACAAAATGATGATTATTTCCATGAAAACAAAAAACGCTGTGCTTAAGTTCAAAAAGGAAAATTAAACAGTTGGAAGAAACACTATAACCCCCAAAAGAATACTTGGGAAAAGGAATATATATGTAGTCTGGCATTATACAAGTTGGAGGACAACAGGTACCTCAGAAATCTTTTACTTGTGAGTTTCACTTTTCACCATTGAAAATATTGCTGGTGCTTGAACACAGTATACAAATACTGAAACAAAATTATTTGGCTTATAATGTATGTGAATCAAAAATTTTAAATATCATAAAACAACTACATAGTTTGAATGACTTATGATTTGTATTATCATATATAAGGAACCTTTCCAAAGGGGATTTTGTCATTTATTTAGATAGATTTACTCAAAATATCAGTTCTCTTAGTTTTCCCCTCTCTAACCTTTTTTAACTTACATTACAAACCAATTCTTCCTCAGAAGATGTTACTATTACACCTTTTAAATATGTAAAATATGTAAACTTAAAAGATTTTCCCATGAAAATTATAAAAACTGTGTTATGGTTTGGATATAAGGTGTTCCCCCAAAAGCTTCTGTGTTAATGCAGGAAAGTTCAGTGGTGAAATGACTGGATTTCTGAGAGCTATAACCTAATCAGTCTATCCTAGTTTGAATGAACTAACAGGGTGGGGTAACTGTAAGTGGGTGGGGGTGTACCTGGGAAGGGTTCATCTTCCCTGTGGCCTCTTCTCCTGGCCACCATGCACAATTGAGCAGTGCTCCTCTACCATATCCTTTTACCATGATGCTCTGCCTTGCCTTGAGCTCAGAGTAATGAAGATTATCCTCCATGAAGGAAACAGAGCACCAGGCTGCTTTGTTGGGTATTTTGGTTACAGTGATGAAAAGCTGACTAACACAAATTGTCAAATTTTAATTTTTTTTCTATTACTCAGACCGTTTCATTGGTAAGTCACATTTTATCTTCTCAATACTTTTTGAAACTTTAATATAAACAGTAATGAAACAAGTAAACATACATACTGAACTTTGAGTTGGGCATGAAATAGTATTTATTGTAACATTCTCATTTCAGGAAATTTTAGATAGTGTATAACCCCAAAATCTTATCAAGCGCTTGCCCATAAATTTCAGTGGTTCTGAATCAGCTGGAGTAAGGAGGATACATTTAAAATTTATATTCTGTTCATCTCTATTTTCTCTTCAAGTCAAAATTATGGTGAGTAAAAAAAAAAAATCTCCTTTCTGCTTTTGAAGACACTAAATTTTTCTTAGAAAAAAAAAGTATCAGTTAACTGAGCATAAAGGCACATTCCTGTAATCCTAGCAACTCAAAAGACTGGGGCAGGAGGATTGTCAAATTCAAGGCCAACCTCTGTAATTTAGTGAGACCCTGTGTTATGGTTTGGATGTGACATGTCCCCCAAGAAGTTTCAAAAAAGTATTGAGAGGAAAAAATGTAACTTTCACCAATGAAAGGTTCAGAGAAGAAACCTAGGTTATGAAAGCCTTAACCCCAATCAGTGAATTAATCACCTAATGGGATTAACTGGGTGGTAACTGAAGGCAGGTAGGGTATGGCTAGGGGTGGGAGGGCATTAGAGACATGGCTTTGGGGTATATAGTTTTATCTGGCAAATAGAGTGTGTGTGTGTGTCTGTCTGTCTGTCTCTCTCTCCTGTCTGATCATCATGTGAGTCTCTTCTTTCCATTACACTCTTCGGCCATGATGTTTTGCCTCACTTTTAGCCTCAAGGAATACAATACAACCTGTTGTCTATGGATTGAGACCTCTGAAACCATGAACCCTCAAATAAACTTTTCCTCCACTACAACTGTGCTGATTGGGTCTTTTGGTCAGCAAAAAAGCTGACTAAAACACCTTGTCTCAAGATAAAAAATCTGGGTAAGAAAGGATAAGAGATGTAGCTCCTCATTGGTAATTCATCCTTGGCTTCATCCCCTGTACCAAGAGAAAAAATACACACACACACACACACACACACACACACACACATATATTAAAAGAATATAAAGAGTTGATAATAAAGAAATGGAAAATGAGAAAGACCTAAGTTTCAAAAAAATAAACAAATACAATATCACTAAATGACTCATACTGTTTCTTTTAAACTTCATTATCTTATCTACATTATCTACTAGATTTTCTTCAACAGGACTTAGATGAATGAATAGCTTACTCAAATGATTTTCTATAGTCTATGTATATAAAAGGACAGCATACATTTTTATCAGTTAGTAGAAGCCAACTTGTCAAAGAAATAAACTTCACAATTAAGAATTAATGTTAAATGTGTTATTTCATACTGTTGCTACCAGATGAATAAAACGTATTCTCTTTTTTCTTTTCTTTTGAAATAATGATATTTGCTTATCAACAAAAAGTGCACTTTGTCAGATGTTAGACTTTTTCCAAGTAAAGCTGGATATAGAACCTGCTCAAAGAGACATTTCTAGAAGCAGCTTCTTCAGGAAACTAAATCTTCAGAAGAATGATCATCAGCAGTTTTTGGTTTCCAGATTTTGCTAATACAGTACCTTCCTGAAGCAGCTTCCCATTTCAGAAAATAATTCTTGGAGGATAAGAACAGGTTACATCCCATTTCCACAATGGCATTTGTGAGATCTTGCAAACTTCTGAGTTAGACAGAAACAATGGCATTTTAAAAGTTACTAACTTGGACACATTTAAATCAGTAAAGTAGCTGATTAAGTTAAACTGTTATACAGTGCTTGGTGTTACATTAGAGGGAGTTAAGTGTACATTTTCCAAAACTGGAGCTAGAGGAAGAATGAAAATGAAAAAGCAGCATACACCAAAACTAATAAAGCAAAAACCTTCATCCATCAAAATGGGGAGAAAAGGGAACAGTAAAAAAGAAAAAAGGAAAAAGAAAGTACTAAATAGATAGTAAAAATGAGTCCCTATTTTACTATCTTCAGACTGTAAAGCTGAATAAAAACATATATTAATAATAGTATTTTAAAAAGACAAAAGTTACAAAGGTACTTGTTTCAATTTTTGAAAAATTATGTGAGTCATGCTTCATGTAACAGTTTCAAGACATATTACTACAGCAGAAATTAGTCAAGTGCCCACACATATTTTTAATCATCTGTTTTACTTTTAAACAAATAAAGCTGGAAAAATTTAAGATATAAAATATCTGAACTACATAATTATTAAATTTGATGTGACAAAAACAGAGAAAACCTGTACAGAACAATTAAAAGACAGTTTTCTCAAACACACTGGCAATATTTAAAAACCTAACAATAAACTATTTAAAAAAGCAAGTCTGATCTAATTTTTTGAAAATCAGTATCAACAGAATTTAACTTAGTTTGTACCTTTGGCTAATTTATATTTTTCTAGAAGTTGGACATATAAGCATGATTTTTGAATGTGTAAATCTAATTTTTGATTAATCTATAATTAATAAAAAATAAAATGAATTGGTTTATTTCTTCCTCTCCACCTCACCCTAAATACAAAAACATAATTTACAGAAGAGATTCATCAGATTTCAAGTTGAAGATTATCTGAACTCAAACTTTTCTCTGAAGTAAAAGATTTCTTCTCTGAACCAAAAGATTTCTTCTCTGAGACCAATATAAAATATAACCTTAATATTTTTAAAAAGCTATGAAAAAGTTAAAGGCCAATCTCACAGATTGTAAAGTCTTATTGATAACAAAACACATCCAAGAGTTTATATTAAAAAGAATATATCATGACCAAGTTGAATATGCAAAATTAGCTTAACATTATAAAAAATAATACAAATGCAAATCATTATATTAGCAGATCAAAACAACATGACTATTTTTCTTTAGTAAACAAAGTATTTGTTAAACTTTAACACACTTAATGAAGATTTTACATATGACCACCACCAACAAAAACAACCAAAACACCTTGGAAAACTAGAAAAAGAAAGGGATTTATTTAATTGTAAACAGTCATCTTTCTAACATCTACACAAAATATCATCATTAAAGATGGAAAGGTTCTACCACACCATTTAATATTCAGAACAAGAGAGGAAGTCCACTTATGACATGGTTTTGCTGGACAGTAGAATCCAATATGAAACAAAAATAAAAGAAACTTTTTGTTGTTTTTGACATTCTTCTGAAGACTGTTAGAGATTATCATCTCTAAATTGTATGTTAAAAAATGTCTAAGCAAATTATTAGAATTACTAACAGTATTTAGGCCATGTTTTAGATCCAGGACATCAATTAAAAATTAATCTCCATAGAGCAGAAATAAATAATTGTTACATGATATGATTTACAACAGCACCAAAAAATACTAAATACCTAGAGATAAACCTAACAAAAGATGTATAATACTTACATAGAGAAAGTTATTTTCAAAAAAGGGATGAAAGGCTATGTTCATGGACAAGGATAATAACCATTTTAAATAATTTTACAAATTTCAATTAAAACCACAAGAAGAGTTTCCAAGTTACTTGATTGATTCTCAATTTATATGAATCAGTTAAGCAGCTACTGATGAAATACACAGATTACTTCCTCTACCAGATATCAAGACTCATTAGAATTATCGTAATTAAAACCACCTCATATACTCTGTGTAGGGATAAGCAACTTAAAATACCAGAAGGGTTTACCATAGCCAAAATCATAGAAGTGGCATTCTCCAACCAATGGAAGGTAAACTCAATGAACAGTAATAAAACAGTTATCTATTTGGAGAAAAAAGGCAGCCAGACTTTACAGAATCAATTCCAAATAGATTTAAAATAAATATGAAGGGCAAACCTTTAGAAACAAAATATAAACATTACCTTCAAGACCTCGGAGTATGGGAAAGATGTACTAACCATAACATGAAAAGTGCTAATGAAAAAATTTAGCTATATGAAAATTCAATTCTCTTCACCAAGATGTCATTAAAAAATCATTAAAAAAAAGAGAAACTATTTACAACACATATAATACCTGTGTCCATAATATACAAGAGAACACTGAAGAATAAGAAAAAGCCAACAAAACAGTGAGGGTATGGCGGGGATACACAAAGCGAAGACAGAAATCTCACAGATGATAACAAGATACATATAAAAAAATGTTCAACCTTATTATTAGTCAGGAAATATAAATCAGGAGGATTCAAAATGTTCCACAAGAGCATTCTTCTGTTTTATGGGAAGTGAACTGAAGTTTAGTTGTTGCCTGGGTTTTATTCATTATTTTCTTAAGTTAAAATTTTTAAAAAATCTCAGATTACAAGAAAATGACACAACAATCTATAGAACATGAAATTTATATTCTAGTTTTTAAAAAATCCTGTTTCTATAAGAATACCTAAAGTATAAGCCCCCATCATTATTTTCAAATTGTGACTAAATCTTCTGAAAAGTTACCATGTGTGTTCTCAAAATTTCCTGCTTTTTAAATTAAAACTAAATATTAACCTAATACATCTGATCCTATACCAAAAGCTTCCTCAGTTCCATCATTTTATTAACTACTCTGTTGATCCTAAAGTTTACATGAACTCAAATTGCTTCTTAGTTTTATTCAAAATTTAGCAGATTTTTGAAACAAAATTAGAAAATGTTTTACACATTTTAAGTAAAACACAGTTACATGTTTATATACACATTTCCATAAATCAATTTCCTGCTCTTTAGAAAATTATTTACATATAAATTTGAACCATCTTAGGTAGTTTTAAAAACAAAAAAAAATCATTAACGTTAGAATTGTTCTTATACAGGCCTAAGTATAAACTCAAATTTTTCTTTGTCTTTAAAGTCTATTAAATTGTCACTAAATGTTTCTTCACTGCTAATATATGAAGATGTGATCTGGGAGATTATTAATAGCCAGTAACAATTCAAATCCAGTGTTAACATAATAGCCACATATTTCCCTGTTCTGAAAAAAACTTCAGTAACAGCATGGTGCTCACTTAAAAACAGAAGTGATATGTGAAATTTAGCAACTATGATTAAAGGTACCTCAAACAACTTTTCTAAAAAATAATATCCTTAAATGACTTATCCCAGGCAATTATAGCTGCTTTCGCAATAATCTCAGAGGGCAAATACAAAGCTAACTTTGCCTTACAAGGCAAAGTTACATCACCAATCAGGGAAATAATGTGTTCAATGACAACATCAATATTATAACACAGTGAAAACTATTTTTAATTACAAATAAAATATTGGTAATAAAATGAAAGCATTTTTTAAAAGCAAGCCCATTTCACTACCTTACGTATTATTAACAGCAGAGTTTTTGGTGGACTTAAGAGACTGTCTAGGTTAGTGAACACATTTAGAAATTCAAATACACTGGTCAGGGAGAGTGTAGAAGTTATTTGATATTTTTAATTTTCTGAGAATACAGGTTGAATATCCGTTTAATAGGATGGTTTGGAAATAACTGTTTTGGATTTGAGATTTTGGAATATCTGCATACATAGATATAATGAAATATATCGGGGATTAGACCCAGGTATGAAAACAAAATTCATTTATAGTTTATATATACCTTATACACATATCCTGAATGTAACTTATGCAATATTCTAATTCACCTATGTTTTGACTGTAACCCATCATGTTAGGTATAAAATTTTTCTCTTATGGCATCATACAAACACTCAAAGATTTGGAAACATTTTGGATATTTAGTTTAGGGATGCTCAACCTGTATTTTGAACTTTGGTCCCAGAATTTACCCACTTATGACTAACAACAGACATATGGCTATCCTACCAAATAAGATCATGAAAATTATTTTGCTATTGTTCTACTTTTATTAATAGAACTGATATGATATTAATATAATAATGCAAAGAAAAGCTTACTTTTGAAATTACTACATTTTAATCACTACAATTCAAGCAATATTACCTAAGCAAAAAAAATGAACAACCTTATTTCATTTCTAGAACTCTAAAGAACTCTAGAGATCACATGCAAGGGACTGGAATGATGCATCCACATGTTCAAGAATGCCAAGGGCTACCAGCAAACACCACAAGGTAGAAGAAGCAAGGAAGAAAATCTCTACATGTTTTAGAGGAAGCGTGCCCTGCAATGCCTTACAATGGAAAACTTTTTTTGCCTATAGACTTGTAAAACAAAAATTAATGTTCAAAGTCATCCAGTTTGTGGTACTGTTATGGCAGCACTAAGAAATGAATAAATATGTCAGCTTTCCCACATAAACTAACAGTATACAAAACTATAAAAGAAGAAAGAAAAGAAATCACTGGGACATTGTGCCCTTCAGTGAAAACACATCTTTGATACAATTACAGATGAAGTTCACAATTCCTGACATTTCCATAGTTTCTATTATTTCTTCAAAATGAAAAATAAAATTAATTCTGTGCTTTCCAAGTAACAACCTGAAACAACAATAAGTTAAAAATGCCACTGACATTTTTAAAGTTTGAAAGTTTATATTATGGGGGAAAGAGATTAATGCAAAGTTAATACAACTCTGAATGATATTTATGGGCAGCAAATTTTGAGCAACAGCTGAGTATATTCCAATGATATAATGTCTGCCAACTGAGAACTTCATGGACTCACATTATCATAAATTTTAGAATTGGAAAGGAAGTTAAATGTTTTATTATTTCCAACTTACTTATTTTTACAATGAAATATCTGAGACCGAGAACCTAGATCTCTCCTTACTCCCAGCCCAGATAATTGCTTATCAAAAAATAATTTTCTCTTATACAAAAAGCATGAGCCTTTCTAGACCCTCCAGACACTAAAGAAAACAAGTACATGGTAACTACTATACTCTACGGCCATTAACCCAGATGTTACCAACTGTATCAAACCACAATGCATATACAGAGATATGAAAAATTGTGGTATATATGTGTAATAAGAATTGTAATACAAAAAAGTACATGTATATAAAGGCATGAATTGGTGTGAACATACTCTATATACAAAGATATGAAAAACTGTAGTAAGAATTGTAATGCATTCCACTGTCATGTATTTAAAAAATAAAATCAATAAAACTAAAAAAAAAAACATAATGAAGAAGCCTGAACTCATCCGTACATCTAAAATGACTTTTCTGCTTTAAGTTCTTCAAAATTAGCTCATTAAAAGATCAAGTAAAAGAACAAGCATTAAACAATTAAATTAAATAAGAAATTAAACAATATCCAGGTGTCAGCAAACAAGGGTACATAGCTTTACCTCTAACTCCTGAGTCCTTTGGCACAAAAGCTAATCAGGAATGAACCATCTGCTCTGAAATGCATTTCTGTGCATATATCGATATACATAAACAACACTCCTACAGATATACTGCATAGTGTATACACTATGTTTTCCTACGTCAAATATGTGTATAGATGAAAACATTAGTCACGTGTAAACAAAGGTGCATGTATGTTTATTATATGTTCACATACACATCACCAGAATAGATTATCCCAAATGGGACAGACTCTCCAAATATAATGATCTGTAGATTTTATTGGCATAAATTGTTGTGGTAGTACAATTTTTTTTTTTTACTTTGAACATTTTAGAAGAAATGGCCAACAAAGTAGCAAGAGCAAACAAATGAACACTGAACAGTCATAAATAAAATAAAGGTACAATTAATTGTGTAGGTCTCACAATGTGAAAGTAAGTACAAACTAAAACATCGAAATTAACTAGCTGATCTTCTGAGTAGAAAAAAGAAAGTGGGAAGTAAAGGCAATGTGAAAAGGAAGGAAAAGTAAAACAAGCTCAGAAGACAGAGCAGGAAAATGATGGCTGTCATGAAGATAGGATTCCTTTAACTAGAAAACCTAGAGTAGCAGTATTCCAAATGAATTACATTCATTAAAAAAGCAGCCTGAGCTGCAAAGGCATAACCCTGTAATCTGAGGGTTATGCCTTTGCAGCTCAGGCTGCTTTTTTAATGAGTGTAATCTGAGGCAGAACAATCACAAGTTCAAAGCTAGCTTCAGCAATTTAGCAAGGCCCTAGCAACTTAGGGAGGCCCTAAGCAACTTGGTGAGACCCTGTCCCAAAATAAAAATGGGCTGGGGATGTGGCTCTGGGGTGGTTAAGTGCCCCTGGGTTCAACCCTCCCACCCCATACACACAAATCAGCCTGAAGTTTCTGTCCAGTAGTTATCAAAGTGCCTTGTTTTAGTTGGGACCTAAAAGATAAGGCAAGCCAGAAGAGTACTCTAGACATAATTATTTTTTAAAAGAACTTTCACACCTTTCATGTACGACACAAGAATAAATAAACAACATATAACACTTCTACACGAAATAGATCAAGGGAGACTCCCAGAACTGAAAGGCAAAAAGAAAGCAAGTATAGAAAGTGCCCCATTTCCTGAAAGGATGGTATGTATACTACTGCATGTACATGATATGATTTTAGACTATATATATATATATATATATATACACACACACACACACACACACACAAACTTTTCATCCCTTGGAGAAAACTGCCAAGAATTACTGTATTTGTAGTCCAGTCTTAGAAGAAAAACTGTAGGCTTAATACTCTACGGAGTCATGCTTGATTTCCCATCCCACACCCCCAATTCATCATCTACTGGTCCACCCTCACATGTACCACACCCAAGTTTTCCTTTAAACCCCATCACTCCCAGTGTGTGTATGGGGGGGGGGAGGTGACTTTCTTTTCTTTTCAGGTTTTCATACCAGTTTTTTATTTAGTTTTGCTTTTAATTGTCAAACACTTTCCTTCTTAAATTCGAGTACAAGAATACAGATTTAAAGAAAAAGATCAAGAAAATAACAGTAGTAGTGATACCTTGACAGGGCAACAGTTGCTGAAATAGCATAAAAATGAACAAACTATGGAAAAAACAACTGATACTATATTAAAAAAAAAGCGTCATTTTGGGGTCATGAGGCTTCAGATGGAATTTTGCAACCTTGAATTCAGGTAATCTGGTTTAATTACATAAACTATGGCAGTTCATAAGGTGATTACAATTTAAGTGTCAAAATTAAGAAAATAACACATTTACATAGTTAGTGTTCAAAAAAGGTGAGTTTGATCATAGCTCTAACTCCAATTCCACCATTTTATTGATGAAGACAAAACATTACAAAGGAAATAAATGTTTTATGTGTCTTATCCTCGCTCTCAAAGCTAAATCAATGGCAGATTTAAGCTTAAAACTCCATCTCCCAATAGAGTCCACTACCACTTATTTCAAAATCTGCCTTATAAATGTCACAGGTTGAATGTGGTTATTTACGTTTCTAAAATTCCTATAACTTTGTAAAGCTAAGATAAATTTTAATCTTCATTAGTAATTACTCTGCTCTTATTCTCATAGCTCTAACACCATAGTATATTACAAAAACAACACTGGCTGGTGAGAAGAGGACAATTTCTAGTTTAGGTTCTTACATACAGCAGTAAATTACTTGGGCTAGTGATTGAACCTGTGTGAAACTCATCTTCAGTATCTGAGAACAGAACCATGTGGTCCTTTAAGCAATTACACTCTATTCCAGATGTCTGTAAATTCCTTTAAGTACATCTCATTTTTCTGTTATCATTCAGCTTTAATGAGATCTGTAGCATCTCTTTTTAATATGTCTATTATTAAAACTAAACCAATATTAGTTTTCTTCAATTTTTATCTGTTGATATAATTCAAAGTAAAAAAAAAAAATTGTCTTACCTATATCATATAATGAAAATTTTCCCCAGAATTCTGAAACTGTCTTTTAATACTGGCACTAGTTTACTTAGACACCGAATTGTTTCCTTGAGATTATAATCTATCATTTATTTTACAACATGGTCTCTTTTTAAAGCACAATCCTTCATTTTTGTTCATTTTTACAGCGAAAATTCATCACATACTATCATCTATCCCTGCTTTGTTGCAATGAATCCTGCTGTGACAAATGTTCTAGTTTTATTAAAATGAAAAAAATTCAAGTCACTAACTCAGTTCACAAAGAACACAATCTACATAATCACTTTTTAATTTAAAAAATTAATTAAAAATTGATTTCTTATTTTGAGATGGGTTTCCGTAAGTTGCCAAGGATGGCCTAGAACTTGTGATCCTCTTGTCTCAGTCTCCAGAACTGCAGGGATTATAGGCATGCACCACCATATCCAGCAAATATGTGCATTTTAAAATGGCCTCATTCCTTACATGTAGAAGTAGATTAATATATTGGGCTATAAATGTCTTTGTGACTTTTAAATAAACATGCTTTTCCGTGTCCTGAGTTTGTACCCAGGGTTCTGCCCTTATTAATATTTCCTGATCTTTAAATAAATATTTAAATATTCTGAGTCCTTTACATTATGAAAAGCAAAAATTTTTAGTTAAAACGATGACTTTTTAAGCTGGGGTCTCATTTAGTTGCCAGTGTTAGGTAGGCAGGCTTCCCTCCCCCGCCCCCCTTCACATTGCGCATCTGTGCGCACGAAATTTCCACCTGGCGAAATGGCCAATCAGAAGCTGACATGGCAACAGACCCCCCCAACCACCACAGATCCACCGGTGACGCAATCGCCCTGTCAACTCACATCAGCCCTGACCAACCAGGGGCAGACATGAGCCCCCTAAACTCCCAACTGTTGTGGGGAGCTGCAATTTAGATGGCCTAGGCCTTCCCACCTCCAGTTTCCCTCATTAGCATTGTTCTTGCGTTTCCCGCCCACAACTTCCCCTGCACCCCAATCCTTTCCAGACCTCGCCCAGAGAACCTCCCAATCAACCTTCTTTTGGTGCTTCAATCTTGTTCTGTGATTCTTGATCTTGTGCGCCATTTCTGCTTTACACCCAGGTTGGCCTTAAACCCCTTGGCTCAAGTCATTCTCCTACCTCAGTCTCCCCAGTGGCTGAGGCCACACCCATGTGTCACCATGCCCCAACAATTCTTTACTTCAAACTTATTTGCAGCTATTATTGGCTTCAATCTCTCTCTTCCCCTCTAACCAAACATCTTGATTAAGTTCTTTACCAAGCATCTCTACTCTTTCCTTCCCACTCACTCCACCTTGTCTTTACTTCCACTTCTCTTAAAGAACAGCTCTGTTTGAAGAGTAAATGTAGGAAATCAGAAAACGGCAGAGTAAAGCTGCATTCCAAGTCACACAGTGGCTGGGTACCAAAGCAGTGGGTGTACAGCTTCTCAAGAGAGGTAGTGAAAGAGTGATTTCACCAAAATCTTTCAAAGTGACTTAGGGACTCAGAAATTTCGGTACAATAAAGTCAGAAATTTTGGTATGATAAAGAGAGAATATATTGGGGCTGACCCAGTTGCCCACCAGTGCTGAAAAACAAGTGGTAATGGCATAGATTCATCAAACAAGAAAGGAGAACACCGAGTTAGTAAAGAAAATCTTAGATCAACAAAGCTGCCTAAATGTAACTGATCTAGAGGCTGCACTACACACTGGTGCTTGAAAAGCCTGCTTTGTATCTCAACTAGCAGCAGAGAGCTGAGGAAAGACCCATCTTGGGGCTATCTGCTGCAGCAGCTCTGGGAGACAGGAGATTAGAGGGAACTCTGTCACAGTATCCTGGCAGGCAACGATGGGTGCCCTAGGATGTGCCTGGCAGAAATGTGAGTGAAACAGGTGCGGAGAAAACTGTACCCAAGGAGATTCAAGATTGAAAGGTAAAGGTTAAGTCCAACTCTCTTCACCCTTGAGACTGGCTGCTCATGTGACCAGCTGAAGTCAACCAGGAGCCTGAGCAGGCAAGGAGAATTCACTCAAGGACAAAGCCCAAGAAATCTGCTGTGGCCAGCAATGAGTGGAGGATCAGATTCTGGCCCCACTACTGGAATTCTGGATCAGATTCTGGACCCACAACTGAGATCAGCTACTATCAAGCCCTAGGGACAGGTCAATCTAATCTCTCCAAAGCTTAGCCACTCAATGAAAGCCCTCAGGCCTGATTAGACCTAAGTTCACCTGCAAGAACTCCCCCCACAGATCTTGCATAAGCTTCACCCTTGAAGTGCAAGTAAAAGATTTGAATGAACAAAACACCCATTCAAAGTACTTCCTAACCCATCCTTACCTCACATTGGTGAAAATGGAAGCTGAGTCTTATAACAAACAGCTTCAATCTTAGGCCATCCAACTGGCAGCTCAGAAAGCAACACAAAAACAGAAAGGGGTTAATAAACCCTACCCCTAGCTCTACAGAATTGAAAAGAAAGATTGTTTGGACCACCACAGTAGTGATGGTAGTAATGGTTCCTTCATTAAGAATTTTTTTTCTTTTCCTGCATGCACATCTGTGTGAATTCTTGCTGTGCTAATTGGTTCAATAACATATACAAACACTTGTTTCTTTTTCTCTCATTTTTAACACTTTTTAAATGTAGCTAATTTTTCCTTGCCTATCTTTAGTTTTCCATTTTTGACTGTTACATTGTTGGTTTTTATTATTTTGTTTATTTATTTTCTTTCTTCGCTTCTCCTACTCAGAAATTCTATTGTTCTAGTTCCCAAATCTTTGATGCTTCTATTTTTCTCCTCCTAGCACCTGCTACATCTCTTCTGCATTCTCTCTTCTCACTTTTTAAAACTGTAAACACTTTTCTATCTTCCTATATTTTCTTTTCCCCTAATAACTGTATTTGTACCATTTTCCAGAACTAAATGGCTTACATATAACTCCTGTTCCCACCCTTAATGTTGATGCAATCATTACTGCTGTGGATGATATAGTTGGCACCCTCTGTTTGCTTTGAAGCCAAATCTAATTCATGGTTATTGTTTTTACTGTTGATAATTGCTGAACTGTTTCTGTTTTTTGGTGGTAATTAATGTTAAAGATGTCATAGTAGGAACTGGGTATTTAACTTTAATGCTGTGTACTGCTTGCAACTGTTGTTACAATTGTTTATTTCATCCTATTCTGTGATGTGCTGGGAACCTACAAGGACATTGAAAATTCTGGTCAGAGACTCTGCTGCTGAACCAAACTCAACAGCAAGAAAGCACACCTTGCTCTTCACATAAATTAGTGACATTCCACCTTCAGCCATACTTTAATACAAAGAATAGAAGAGTCAAAAATCAAAATTAAGAATTAGACTATGTAATCCCCACCCTATCCATGTTAGAATGATCATAAATACATAAACAGTACAGTAAACACCTACTGTCAAATTAGTGATCTAATTCACAATTTTTTTAATTGTTGGTAATGTTCTTAAATGCTGGCCCCACCATTCCTATAGAGGTGACAAATATTATCACAGACATCAAAGAAGACACCAGACATTTAACATATTGTACACATTTGTTGCTGACATTAGTGCCAGTCCTGGCTCACCCTCCAAGAGGGATCAGAAAGAGATCGGGACACTTCAAGATCACGGAGATTGTGCAATCATGAAATACTTACATCTCAACCAAACAACAGTGAATCTTAATTCACATACAATCTTCTACACCTGGGCCCTAAAATTACTCTAACTCAAAGAAGTAAGGCAACAAAAGCCCTAAACGAACAATAAGGACCCAAGGAGGAACAATCTAAGAGGAGCCCTGGGTCTTACCCGCTAGCATCTACTCTTACATCAACAACAGAGGGAAATTCCAGAAAAAATAAGATAATTACACACAAAGGACATACATAAAAAAGAGGTAGGGAACTCCTCAATTGATGCACAATTCCAAGACCTCTGAAAATATAAGGAAACAGGCAAATAAGTTTCCCTCCAAAATCCACAATCCTCCAACAACAGATCCCACCAATAGTGAGGGGGAAGAAATCCCAAAGTTTATAAAAACTGAGTATTAAAATGTTCAATGAACTAAAAGAATATCTAAGAAAGGAATTAAGATGGACGACCACTTTAAAAGAAATAGAAATAGTGAAAACAAATGATGCAGAACTCCTAGAAATAAAAGACAAAATCAATTAAATTAAAAATTCACTTGAAGGCCTCACTAACAGATTAGAATGCATAGAAAATAGAACCTCAGCCCTTGAAGATAAAACTTCAGGCCTGAAGACAAGGTGTATGATCTTCAGCACACAGAATGCAATAAAGGGAAAATAATTACAGAACATGACCAGAATATACAAGAATCCGGGACAAAGTTGAAAGACCAAACCTGAGAATCACTGGGATAGAAGAGAACATGGAGATACAAACAAAAGGCATAAAAAACATTTTCAATGAGATAGCTACAGAAACTTTTCCCACATCAAAATAGGATAGACAGGGGCTGGAGATGTGGCTCAGCGGTAGCGCGCTCGCCTGGCATGCGTGCGGCCCGGGTTCGATCCTCAGCACCACATACCAACAAAGATGTTGTGTCCGCCGAGAACTAAAAAATAAATATTAAAATAAATTCTCTCTCTCTCTCTCTCTCTCTCTCTCTCTCTCTCTCTCTCTCTCTCCTCTCTCTTTAAAAAAAAAAAAAAAAATAGGATAGACATCCACATAAAGGAGGCTTTACAGGACCCCAAACAGACCTATTCAAATGAGAAGGTCACCAAGACATATCAAAATCAAAATGCCTAGAATAGAAAATAAGAACATATTATCACTCCCAAATTTTTTAGTTTAGAACCTAAAATTAAGGAGGACCTGTAATGAGATATTCTAAGAACTAAAAGAAAACAACTGACAGCCAAGGATACTAAACGCAGAAAAGCTCAGTTTCAAATTCAGGGGGAAATAAAAACTTTCCAGGACAAAAATAAACTAAAAAGAATTCATGAACACCAAGTCAGTACTACAAGGAATACTCAAAGATAAACTGCACACAGAGGAACTAAAAAACAATTCCCAAAGCTTCCAAACAGAGGATGTTCAACAGAAGAATATCCCAATACATGAGAAACAAGACAGGATAAAATACAGCAAAAAAAAAAAAAAAGGCAGGAAACCACAAACACATATCCATACTAACACTAAACGTTAGTACTCAACTGAATCCAAAAAAAAAAAAAAAAAAGCCAACTATACACTGTGTACCAGAGGTTCATTTTATAGGGAAAGATATCCACAGGCTGAAGGTAAAGGGATGGAAAAAAATTATTCCATGAAAATAAGCAGAAATAGCTATTCTCACATCTGCCAAACCAGTTTTCAAGCAAAATTTAATCAGAAGAGACAAAGAAGGCCACTACATCCTGGCAAAGGGAATAATCAAACAAGAAGATATAACAATAATAAACGTTTATGCCCCAAATGTCAATGCACTTAACTACATGAAAAACAAAAACCAACCAACCGAACAAACAAAACAAAAAAATCTAGGACATTAAATTCCACAAAGACCCCAACACAATACTGGGTAATTTTGATATATCCTTATCACCAATAGATAGGTTATCAAAACATAAAATCAATAAAGATATCTCAATATAAATAACACTGTAAATGAAATGGTCTTAACGAGTATCTACAGAATATTTCACCCCCAAACAGCTAAATTTACTTTCCTCTCACCTGTGCATGGAACATGTTCAAAAATAGATCATACTCTAGGCCACAAAGCAAATCTCAGCAAATACAAAAAAACAAAGAAAAATTATATAATCACATATATGTCACCAGATCATAATGGAATGAAACTACAAGAATCATCCGAAAGAAAAATCAGAGAAACCACATAAGCACATGTACATTGAATACTACTCTCCTAAATGAAGAATGGATCAAAGAAGAAATGAGAATAGAAATCAAATTCTTAGAAATGAATGAGAACAGAAATAAAAAAAAAATATCAAAATGTCTGGGACAGTGTGAAAGCAATTCTAAGAGAAAACTGATAGCATTGAATGCCTACATTAAAAAAAAAAAAATTACAGAGATCCCCAAAACAAGCTTTTGCTCCACCTTCTTGTTCAAGTCCTTAGAAAAAGAAGACCAAACTCCAAAACCAGTAAAAGACAGGAAATAATTATGATCAGAGCCAAAGTCAAAGAAATTGAAAAAAAAAAAAAGAAAACAATACACAGAATCAATGCAACAAAGAGTTAATTCTTTTGAAAAGATAAATAAGATTTTCAAATGCTTAGCGAAACTAACCAAAAAAAAAAAAAAAGTGAAGAGCCAAATAAACAAGATCAGAGATGGAAAAAAAAGAGAGACAGAGAGAGAAAGAGAGAGAGATAACCACAGACCCTTCGGAAATCCAGAGGATCATCAGAATCTATTTTGAAAATGTATATACTCCAGGGCTGGGATTGTAGCTCAGTGGTAGGATTGCCTAGCATATGTGAGGCACTGGGTTCAATTCTCAGCACCACAAATATATAAATAAAATAAAGGTCTATTAACAACTAAAAAAGTATTAAAATATAAAAAGGAAGAAAGAAAGGAAGGAAGGAAGGAAGGAAGGAAGGAAGGAAGGAAGGAAGGAAGGAAGGAAGGAAGGAAGGAAGAGGGAGAGAGGGAGGGAGGAAGGAAGGAAGGAAGGAAGGAAGGAAGGAAGGAAGGAAGGAAGGAAGGAAGAAAATGTATACTCAAATGAACTGGAAAATCTGGAAGACAGGGACAAATTTCTAGACACATATGACCTGTCCAAACTGATTCAGGAAGATATAGAAAACCTTATGAGAACAAAATAAAGTAGTAAAATTAAAACAGCAATTAAAAACACCACACACACAAAAAAAAAACCCAGGATCAGGAGGATTCTCAGCTGAGTTCTACCACACCACCAGTCTTTCTCAAATTATTCGATGACACTGAAAGCAGTATAGCCCCATACCAAAACTAGACAAAGATGCATCAAGGAAACAAAACCACAAATCAATATACCTGGTGAACTTATATGTAAAATTCAATAATAAAATACTAGTAAACTCCATTCTCATTACTCCTATTCAATGTAGTCTTTGAAACATTAGCCAGAGCAATCAGGTAAGAAAAGGAAACAAAAGGAATACAGACAAAGGATTAATGTGACCAAGGAGTTAAATGAGCTCTACAATGAATAGTATAGAACACTAAAGAAACAAACTGAAGAAGAGACAAGAAAGATATCCCATGTACTTGGAGAGACAAAATTCATATTGTCAAAATGGCTATACCAATGATATGCTTCACAGAATTAGGAAAAAACAATTCTTAAATTTATCTGGAAGAATAAGAGACCAAGAAGCCAAAGCAACATCAAGCAAGGAAAGCAAAAGCAGGAGGCATCACAATATGTAATCTAAAGCGATACTACAGAGCTGTAGTAACAAAAGCAGGTTATTGGCATCAAAATAGATAGGAAGATCAATGGAAAAGAAGACACAGTGACAAAGTCATATACTTACAGTTATCTGGTATTTGACAAAGGTGCCAAAATATATTTTGGAGAAAAGATAGCCATTTTAACAAATGGTGCCAGGAACACTGGATAGTTATATGTAGAAAATTGAAACTAGACCCTTATCTTTCACCCTGCCCAACTCAAATTGAAATGAATCATAGAATTAAGAATTAGAGTAGAAACTTTACAACTACTAGAAGAAATCATATGGTCCAAATGCCACCATAAAAGTACTGGCACCAACTTCCTTAACAAGACCTCCAAAGTACAAGAAATAAAACCAAACAAGCGGGATGCCATCAAACTAAACAGCTTCTGCACAGCAAAGGAAATGATTAAAAGCATGAAGGGAGAGCCTAAAGAATGGAAGAAATGATTTTGGAGGAAATGCTTTTTAGTTTTTCTAGAATGGAAGAAATGATTTTGGAGGAAATGCTTTTTAGTTTTTCTCCATTTAGTATGACATTAGCTTTGGGTTTGCCAATTGGTTTGCCAGCTAACTCCTCCAGCAGAGGGAGGAGTTTTATATATATATATATATATATATATATATATATATATATGGAACTAGAATATATAAGGAACTTTAAAAACTTAACTGTTGGTGGGACTGCAGACTAGTATACCCTCTCGAAAGCAGCATGGAGATTCGCTCTAAAACTAGGAATAGAACCACCATGTGACCCAGCTACCCACTCCTTGGTATTTCCCCAAAATATATAAAATTATCATTCTACAGCAATATAGCCACCTCAACGTTTATATTAGCACAATTCACAATACCTAAATTATGGAATCAAACCAGATACCTGTCAATAGATGAAGAGATTATGAAATTGTGATGTGTATACACAACGTGGTCCACTGAGCCATAAAAAAAAAGTGAAATTATGGCATTTGCTAGTAAATGGATGGAAATGGAGAATAACATATTAAGTGAAATAAGCTGAACTGAAAAACTCAAAGATCCCATGTTTTCTTTCATATGCCGAAGCTAGAGTAAAATAAAGGAAAGGGAGAGGGAAGGACAGGATAAAATAAAGGAAAGATCAATAATGTGGAAGAAGGAGATCAAGAGACAGACTGAATGGATGAGTAATAAATTCTTAAATGATCATGTTTTGTGCATATGTAAATGTATGGCAGGAAAATCCACCTTTATAAAAAGGTAGAAAGAACCAATCAAATATAAATTAATAGATGAGCAAAAGGAGGTCTAGTAGAGTAAAGGAAGAAGAATGGGAGAGAAAAGGGGGAAGTCATGAACTATAATTGAATTCCATGCATGTATGAGTTTGTCAGCTTTAACCAAACAACTAGGAATATAATTATAATGCTCTACAAAAAAAAAGTCAATGTAAATTCATAAGGTCACAATAAATGTTCTAAAGAATGAGGGGAAAAAAAACTTTGGTGAAGTCACCTCAAAGAGTTCAAACACAGTAAATGTTTAGTCCTCTGCCTGACCTTGATATACCCTTAAAATAATAGGTTTCTATAACATATAACTTCCTTGTTTTATTCCAAACTTAGGTCAGCCATTCTCAGTCTTGTTGCCAGTGTGAAAAATTCTAGCCAAACAATTAAAAGTTTACACTCCTCAAAGCTTTTTTTCCTTTTTATTCATCTTCTCAGTTTACATTCACCAAATTGAGCTTTATTCGTACTTACTGCCATCTTTACATTGAAATTATGAATTATTTCTGATGCAGACAACTCCTCTGAGCTAGACTACCAACCTTCCATTTCCACTGTATGCCCCCTCAAGTAATTCAAACTCATATATTGTACAGAAATGAATGTTAATCTCCCACCCAGCCTACCAGAATTCTAAACATTAAAAACAAAAACTTCCATTTCAATATCCCCTAGGATTTCCTATTCTAGAGTATGATACCACATTCACTTCATTACCCATATCAAAATCCTAAGAGTCATCCCCCATACTTGCATCTTTTTCACCACCCATATCTTTTAATCAATAGACTCTGTCCATCTTTCAGTATATCTTTTGTATTTATCCATATCTTTCCATCCTCACTTCCACCACCATCATGTTCCCAGAGTACTAGATGCATGTTAACTGATCTCTCAGCATCCCCTTCGGTTCTACCTTCTACAGAGACTGATTTTTTCCAAAAACGAACATATCAATAATTCTAGTCCAAAGGCTCTTTCAGAACCTTGCCAATCCCCACTAAGAGGCCTGATCTAGTTTTTCCTCCATTTGAATTTGTGTAGGACTTTGGACTCATTTGACAAACAAAATGCAGCAGCATAATGCTGTATGACTTCCAAAGCTAGGTTAGAAAAGGCAAAATGCAGCTTCCACCTCTCCCTCTCTCCTCACCAGATGCTTGCTCTTGAAATCAGACATCAAGTTTATGGAAGATCAGGCCACACAGAGAAAACTCCCTCCCTCCTAACCTCCCTCAGATCACTTATTGTGGGGGAAGTTAAATTTTAGTCTAATGTATGATGTCAACGAATGATCTTTAGTACCTCAATTTGAAACCCAGATTATAGTTACAAATATATGTTATTATGTGTTACAAATATATGTTATTATGTATAACAATTATATAATAAATACAACATTAATATTATGTTAATATGTAATAATACATCAAAAGATACAGTAACTGTGCATATCTACAACTATTGGCATGGACAGAATACAATGCACTCATTTAAAGTTTACATGGTGAGAATCTAAGACCCCCTGCCAACAACTGTGTGTGAGCAATCTTGAAGACAATCTAATTAAGTCTTCAGATAACTACAACTTGCTGAAACCTTGAGTAATTTCATGAAAAACCTCAAACAGAACTACCCAAGTAATCCTCTCCCAAATTTCTGACTCACAGAAAATACAGGATAATAAAGTTTTCTAGTTTAAGCTTCTAAACAAGAGTAATCTATTAAGTAGCAACAGATAATTAACACAATTCCTATGGTCCCCTATCATAACAACCAATACTATTCTGTTGTTGCACTTAACATATTTGCAATTTTTAAAAATTAGTGTGTATGTCTTTCTGATTCCTTTCAAGGAAGGACAAAAGCATCACTTGTTTACAGTTTTGTGTGTGTGTGTGTGTGTATGTGTGTGTGTGTGTGTGTTTATACCACTCTATAAGCACTCTACCACTGAGTTACAGCCCTAGCCCTGTCTAAAACATGCAGAGGGATGAATGAGAAAAATCAACAATTGTCAGTATCTTTAAATTCATAATTATAAATGTGTTAGATAATAAAATTTAGTCTAATGTATAATGCCATCAAATGGTTTAATACCTGAATTCAAAACGTAGATTTTATTTATTTATTTATTTAGGAATGTATGTATGTATTTGTAGTTAGCAGTAGAAGGAACTGAACCCAGGGATACTCTATGCACTAAACAATATTCCCAGCTCTACTTTGAGATAGTGTCTCTGTAGATGCCAAGCTAACCAACCTTTTGATCCTCCTGCTTCTGTCACTGAAAATTTCTGGGATTACAGGCCTGCACCACCATGCTCAGCCCAAACAGAGAGAGAAAAACAAACACATACTAGCATATGTGTGTCCATTTCTCAAACTATTGGCATACACAGAGTACAGTGCCCTCATTTTACTAGACAGACCTTCCAAACTGGCTTGAAACATAAAGAGATTACTTTGTGATTATTACATGTTAAACATTTTGTGACCTTGTCTTTATTGACAAGGTGCGGTTGTCAGATTAAAAATCAATTACACTCACAAACTTGATTCCACAAGTACACTCACATATGTGCACGTGTACACCCACACACGTACATGTGTACACCCACCCATCCTGACTATGTCTGCATTTTACTTAAAGAGATATAAGTACCCAGCAAAACTACCTGAGAAATATTGCAAATAAGACATTACTGATTCAAATGACAACTATAACTCACAAATACCTTGACTGTCAAATGAATACAAAAACTATTTGAGTTATATATGAAAATTTACAATAGACACTATTGCTTTTAATAGGTTTATTAGACCTAATGTAATCAGTGTTGATAATCTACTTAGTGCTGTTGCAAGAAACATGAATACTATTTAAAAACAACATTCTTTGTGAAGGACAAAAATATGGAGCTAGTGATCTACCTTTGCTTTCCCTCCAACAAGATAAATTTTTCCCTTCCAACATAGTAACCAAGTATTCTCCATAGCTGAGCAAAGTAAAGATGCCTTTCCACATAAAATTTTAACACCAAAGTGATAGGAAAATATGATATATTCTATGGAATCCATTTTGCCAATAACACTCAGGGAATTTAAAATCAAATAAATAAAAATTATTGTTTATAATGTGAAACTACTGAAAAAGTTACAGTCAATCCTTTGCATTTGCTCCTTCTAAACTCCCTCTAGGACTCACGGTTCACTCATTTTAAAAAACAAAATAAAAACAGTAAGCGAATTTTTATAATACTACTTGCCCAGAGGAACTCAGTGATTATATTGTTATAGTTTACTGAAGGCTGGCATTTGGAAGAAAGCTGAAGAATGGAAAACCAATACCAAGCAACTAATAGAAATGACACTTCTAAACCATGGTTCCTATGAAGTCACTGGGTTATCATTCTGAAAGAAAATCTTGCTTATTTTTGACTAAGGTGTCCTAGAAAGAGCAGTGGGCATGGCTATTGTTTGAATATTTGTCCCCTCCAAAACTCAGGCTGAAATTTGAATGCCCTCATGACAGAGGTGGGACCTTTGATAAGTGACTGGGCTATGAGGGCTCCACCTCATGAATGGATAGCCCTTATCATAGACATGGGTGATTTTAAAAGAATGAGTTCTACCCTTCTGCTCTATAGGTGCTATCTTTCTTCCTCTCCCTCCTCCTTCCATTCAATCTCCACTCCAAGAGATGACCCTGCAAGAAGGCACTTGCCAGGTGCCAGTACCTTGATACTGGACTTTCCAGTTTCTATAACTGTGAGCCAAAAAATTCTGTTCATTGTAAATTACACAATTTCAAGCATTCAATAAACATCAACAAAAGGAGTAATACAGAATTGGAGCCTACAAAAAAAAAAACAGGTTTGTAAATCTGTAAAGATCATGTCAGTGGTATGATGTAAATAAAGTTGAAGCTAAAAAGTCATCAGTATGAAGTTTTAACTAAAGGCACTCATCAATAAAGAAATCAGTAGGTTCTGTTTTGCAAAGAAATACTCAAAGTACATATAAACAAATCCAAGGTAGATTTGAATGCTGCCAATAAGCACATCCACATAAGTGTAAAAAGGAAGAAAAGGAAGAGAATATAGTAAAAACAACCAGCAGGAAGTAAATTATTTAATATTCTATAGCATTAGACCTCTTTTTAATTAAAAAAAAAATCCCCCAAAACTGGTTTTAGCAGTCACAGTCTCAGTTACTTTGAAATCTCACTAGAAAACTCACTAGAAAACTGTTATGCAAATGTAAAAAAAGGAAAAGTATAAGATGAAAATAAACCAGCTACTGATTTCCTTTTAACTATAAAAACAAGTTCACATGCAACTTCTGAATCCATTTTTTCAGCTACAAAACAATCACCAAAATCTTAAATTCTACTAGAAATATTACATTATAGCAAGGAAAATTTTCAGCCTGGTAGAAGTATTAAAATCCTGCAGCCAGGCATGGTGGTGCAGGCCTGTGATCCCAGCAGCTCAGGAGGCTCAGAGTATCATGAGTTCAAAGTAAGTCTTAGCAATTTAGCAAGACCCTGTCTCAAAATAAAATATCAAAAGGGTTGCAGACGTGACTCAGTGGTTAAGGGCTCCTGGGTTAGATCTCTGGAACCAAAAAACAAAACAAAACACACACTCTGCATATTTTCTGCAGATCGTGTTCCTTACTGGAGAGCACACAAGCAGATTAGGGCAGATAAGAATAACCCAGAAATACAATAATATCCCTTGTACTTCTAAAGCTTAGAATACCAACCACTACAAGAGAAAGAACTGAATGGAACAGAAAGGAAAGGAAGCTAAAAGTAACCATGTCGAAAAATAATCTTCAATACAGGATGAAACAAATATGAAATAGTATCATAATCAGGCCACACATTCCCCAGCAATAGGAAGATCACTACTTCAAGGCTATCCTCAGCAACAGAAAGACTCTCAAGCAATTTAGCAAGACCCTATCTCAAAATGAAAAGTAAAAATGACTGAGGAGGCAGCGCAGTGATGAAACACTCCTGGATTTGTTCACTCTCCCAATAATCCCCCCCCCAAAAGAAATAGTATTATAGTAACATGTTATTAGCCTTATAATCAACTCTGACACTCATAAAATTTATTTCTCTGAATGAAAATCAGAACTGTATAAAGAAATGAGAGCTATACAGAAAAGCACAATTAATAATGAAAGAGAACCCAAAATATACATTGCTGTGTGTTAAAAGTTTGGTCATTAGTAGTCCAAGATGCTACTGGGAATTGATAGAACTTTTTAGGAGGAGGAAGGGGAAGGAAGTTATAGCATGGATATACCATGCTATAACTTGATAGTGTACCACTAAAGGTATTTTGGAGAATCTGGCCCCTTGCTTTCTCTCTTTCCTAGCCTCTACCAAATACTCCCCACCATGTTATTCTGCCAAGCTACAGGTCCAAAAACAATGGAGGCAAGCAACCATGGACTGAAACTTTAAAACTGTAGGCAAAAATAAGTCTTTCCAGTCAGGTGTGGTGGTGAACGCCTATAATCTAAGCAGCTAGGAGGCTGAGGCAGGAAGATAGCAAGTTCAAAGCCAGCCTCAGCAATTTAGCGAGATCCTCGGTAACTCAGCTGGACACGGTGATGCACGCCTGTAATCCCAGCAGCTCAGGAGAGACTCTGTGTCTAACTAAAATATAAAAAAAGGGCTGGGGACATGGCTCAGGGGTTAAGAGCCCCTAGGTTCAGTCCCTGGCATCAAAAGAAAGTCTTTCTTCCTTATAAGCTGATTAATACCAGGTATTTTGTCACAGCAACAGAAAGCTAACACAACCAATATTGAAGATGTTAATACTATTAGACAGACATTTATCTTACTCTGTTTCTAGATGGTAAAACAAAACTTCAATCCAGAATGGGTAAAAAAAATAGGCGAACTGGAACCTGATTACATTTCCCCCCATAATCTGTATAGAACAGTTTTAAATAAAAGCATAAACAGGCCTGGTAAGGTGGCACATGCCTGTAATACCATGGAGGCTGAGGCAGGAAGATTAAGTTCAAAAGTTCAAAGTCTGTCTCAGTGACAGCGAGGTGCTAAGCAACTCAGTGAGACCCTGTCTCTAAGTAAAACACAATATAGGGCTAAGGATGTGGTTCAGTGGTCAGGTGCCCTTGAGATCAATCCCAGGTTAAAAAAAAAAAAAAAGTATAAACAGTATTTACACTATGAAAACAAAAATATGCTTCAGAAGTCAGTTTATCAAGAAAAATGAGGATGCACATTTATGATTTTAAAAAGTAGCTCTTAGTCAGCAGATATAGGCCAGGAGAGAATGGAATTATATAGTTAATGTCCTGAAAGAAAAAATTGCCCAGAATAGTATACCCAGAAAAGCCATTTTTTTCAGAAATGAAGAAGAAATAAACATATTTTAAGACAAAAACTGAGGAAATTAACCATTACCAGGCTGGATCTACAAGACATGCTTAAAGGAGACTTACATTAGAAGCAAAGGGATGAAAACACAAAAGTACAAAACAGAAGAGCAAATACATGAAAGAGAAAAAGAAGAAAATCAACACTATTCATTACAGAAAACCACCAAACCATAAAGACGAATAGGAAGAGAAGAATATACAAAACAGTCAGAAAAAAAAAAAATCAACAGAATGACAGGAGTATGCTTTTACTTATCATTAACAATCCTGAATATAAAGAGATAAAATTCCCTTACTAAAAGATACAGACTGGATTTAAAAACTAAACTGAACACTATGCTACCTTCAAAAACGTCATTTCAGTAAAGAGGCACATACTGAAAATGAATGGATAGAAAGAGATAATACCAAGCAAACAAGAGCTAAAGGTGTGCAGAAGTTGCTATACTTAAATAAGAAAATAAAAGATCTGAAGTCAAAACTTTTAAAAGGAGGTTAAGAAGCTCACTATGCAATAATGATAAAGGAATCAATTCAACCAGAGGAAAGTTATTAAGTAATACATATACATCCAATATTACAGCACTCAATTTTACAAAGTAGATATTATTTAGATATAAAAAGGAAGATATAGACTCTAATATAGTAATAGTTGGGGACTCCAATACCCTATGTTCACACATAATGTCTAAACAAAAAAGTCAGCAAAGAAACAATAGCACTAAACAACACTGTAGACAAAAGGAACCTAATAGACATTTATAGAACTGCAGAATACATTATTTTTCTTCTCAGCACATGAAATACTGTCCATAATAGACTGTATGTTAAGCCAGAAAGTCCCAACAAATTTAAAAAATTTTTGAAATTACAGCATGTATCTTCTCTGTCTACCATGGAATAAAACTAGAAATCAACAAAATAAATTTTAAAAGTTATATAAATATATGGCAACTAAACAACATGCTATTGAACAAATATTCACTGTTAGAAACTAAAAGAGAAATAAAAGAATTTTCTTGGAACAAATGAAAATACAACATACCAAGACCTATAGAATACAGGGAAACCATACGAGTGAAGCTTATACCAATAATCGCCTACATCAAAAAATAAAAATTTCAAATAACCTGATGATGCAATTCAGAACCAGAAGAACAAGAGCAAACCAAACCCAAAATTAGTAGAGGGAAAAGAAAAAAACAAAGATCAGATCAGAAATAAGTAAAACAGACTTTTAAAAACACAAAAATCAAATAAATGAAGAGTTGGTTTTTTTAAAGACACAAAACTGACAAATCTTCCACTAGATAAACCAAGAAGGAAGGGAGAGAGAGAGAGAGAGAGAGAGAGAGAGAGAGAGAGAGAGAAACAGATGGGGGCAGGGGAGACCAAATAAAATCAGAGATGAGAAAAGTATATTACAATGGATACCAAAGATATACAAAGGATCATTAGGGACTATTATGAAGAACTAACTATAAGTCAAGAAATTGGAAAAGGAAGAAGTGAATAAATCTCTAGACATATATACTCTTCCAAAATCAACATGCGGACCCTGAAAATCTATATACACCAAACACCAAGTATTGAGATTGAGTTAGTTTTAAAAAGTCTCCCAACTAGTTCTTAAAGAAAAACTAGTGCCAATTCATCTCAAACTATTCTCCAGTATTGAAAGGGAGTTTCCAATCATTCCATGAGGCCAGAATTGCCCTAATACCAGAACCATAGAAGGGCAAAACAAAAAAAGGAAACTGCAGACCAATATCAATGATGAAGACAAAATACCAACAAACTGAATTCAATAACATAAAAAGAATTATATACAATGTTATGTGAAATTTATCCTAGGTATGAGGATGGTTCAATACATACAAATTCATAAGCATAACACATCACATCAACAGAATAAAGAATAAAAATCAGATGATCTTCAATATACTCTCAGAAATAGTATTCAATAAAATTCAACATCTCTGCATGAAAGGAAAGGAGAAAGTCAAATCATCCATTTACAGATGATGATTTTATATATAGAAAAATCTTAAGGTTTTAACAACAACAAAACCACATAACCCTGTTAGAATTGATAAATGAATTTGGTAAGTTTGCAGGATACAAAACCAACATACAAACCTAAATAGTTTTTTTTTTCCTTTTTTAAAATACACCAGTAATAAAATTGCTTAAAAAAAAAAAAGTCATCAGGAAAGCAAGCTCTATCACAATAGTTTAAAAAATAAAAATAAAACCAAAAACCTAGGAATATATTTATTTATCCAAGGAAGTGATTAAGTTCTACAATGAAAATCACAAAACAATGATGTATGGAACTAAAGACACCACCACACACACAAAAAAAGAAATTCTGTGTTCACAGATTAGAAGAATGAATGTCATTAAAATGACCATACTACCCAAATGCAACCTACAGATTTAATGCAATTCCTATCAAAATATTAATGAAAATTTTCACAGAAACAGACAAAACAATAGCAAAATTTGTATAAAACCTCAAATAATCCCAAAAGGCCAAAGCAATCCTGAGTAAAAAGAACCAGGCCAGAGGCATCACAATACCCAACTCGAAAGCACACTATACAGAATGACAGTATCCAAAACAGCATAGTACTAGCATAAAAACGGACACAAAGACCAATGGAGCAGAATAGACAGTACAGAAATAAATCCACATATTTACAGTCAACTGATTTTCAAAAGGCAACAAGTATACATATGAGGGAAAAGAAAGTCTCTTCCATAAATGGTGCTGGGAAAAACTAGATAGTCATAAACAGAAGGAACTAGACCTCTGTATTTCACTACATACAAAAAAGTCAAAAAAGACTTGAATGTATGACATGAATCTATGAAAACTGTTAGAAGAAAACACAAGGACAAAGGTTTAAGACACTGGTATGGGCAAAGATTGTTTTTGGAAACGATCCTAAAAGCAGAACCAACTAAATTAAAATTGACAAATGTCATCATATCAAATTAATAAGCTGCTGTAAATCAAAGGAATCAATCAATGCAGTGAAGAAACAACCTATAAAATGAGACAAAATACCTGCAAATTATTCATCCAACAAGGGGTTAATATCCAGAACAAATAATGAACTGAAACAACTCAACACCAAGACAAAAAGAAACTCTTCCAATTAAGTCAATTAAAAAATGAGTGAATGATCTGAATACACTTTTCTCTAAAAAAGCTGGCAAAAAGGGGTATGAGAAAATGCTTGACATTACTTATCATGAGGGAAATACGAATCAAAATCACAAAAATATACCATTTCACACAGTAAGAATGACTATTATTAATAGGACAAAAAACAATAATTGATAGTGAAAATGCAGAAAAAGAAGAATTCTCATATGCCACTGATGGGAATATAATTAATATAGCCACATGGAAAACAGTATGAAGGTTCCATTAAAAAAAAAAAAAAAAAAAGGACTACAAAGAGAACTACCATATGATCCAGCAATCCTACTAAAGAGTATATATCCAAAGAAACTGAAGTTAGTATGTCCAGAGATACATGCACTAATATGTTTATTGTCCAAAATGTGGCATCAACTCAGGTGCCCACTGATCAATGAAAGGATAAGGAAAATGTGCTGTATATACACAATTGAATATTATTTAACCATAAAAAAGAATAAAATTCTGCCATTTGCAGTAACATGGATGGAACCAGAAGACACTATGTTAAATGAAATATGTTAGTCACAAAAAGATAAATATTACATTTTCTCACTTATATGTGGAAGCTAAAAAATTGAACTCAAGGAAGCACAGAATAGAAAAATGGTTATCAGAGCCTATGAATCGTGTAGGAGAGGGATGGTTGGAGAGGGGATGGTAAGAGGAATGCAACTAGACAGGAGAAATAACTCCCACTGTTCTATAACACAGAGGATAATTATGGCTGACAATTATTAATTGAAATTTTCAAAATAGCTAAGTAGAAGATTTTAAATGTTTCCACCACAAAGAAATAATATATATCTGAGGGGACAGATGTTCGAATTACCCTGATCTGATCATTATATACTGTATACATATACTGAAATTACTGTACCTCATAAATATGTGCAATTACTATTATCAAAAATAAAAATTTCAAGAAAAGCATTCATATAGTAAATGCCAGTGTGCTTTTTATCACCTCTTTATAATTCTAGATACTAATAAACCTTAAATCCATACTCTTTACATTTCCTAAAGAAATTAATCTTAGCTTTGGAGTGCAGTAGTTAGAAGAAATGTTCACAACAATTTAGAAGATAAAGGAATTCTGAAAATAAACTTGTACTTGTTCACTGACTCCAAGTAGTTGTATACATTAAACAAAAGCAAAAAGACAATTTAATAATTCAAAATTGGTTATATAAACAAATAGAGAAAAAAGTCCTTAGTTTTCAGTTATTTGTTTTATGATGTGCTCAATCTCTTAATATCAAAAATATTATATGCTTATAAAAAACACTACACTGGCATTACATTTACAATAACTGTGGAAGAAAATCAGAGGCTAGGCAGAAGAGTCTGAAGGAGTAGGACACAAGAAAAAAAAGTAGCTGGCTAAAAGAAATACATATAGCATCTATTGATGCTGTTTTAGAATCTTTAGAATCTTTAGCACTGTTACACAAATATTTAATTGTAACATCCAGATCCAACATCTTTCATCCAACTTGTTTTACATTACCATTTGAAAAGAAAACTTGAAGAAAAAATTCTGAGACTGAATGACTTCTTCAGTGACAGCAAGGGAGAATCATGATCACAATCTATCAAAGTATTTCAAACTGAGCATCCAATAACTGTTGAATAATGTTCACCTGTAGAAAGCCGACCTGACTTTAGCATGTCCAATGTTCTTGGATAGTCTTTGTTCCCAACCCAAAGCCAAGAGGGAATTCCTCCATCCTCGTCACCACTAGATATTCCACCATAAGCAGTCCCAATCCCTCATTCTGCTGTTACCTGGAGCTGCCCACTATGGCTTGAAGAAGAAACCTTCCTTTACAACATAATCAGGGATTCACTACAGATCCAGCTAGACCTCATCTGGAATAAGAACACATATTTCCCAAAGGTCAACTTCTACACTACAAATGAAATGTCTATGATAATTTTAAGAACAACTAAAAAGACCAGTGCAGTGTAGCAGTTAAGAATACGAACTTTGGAGCCAGGCTGCCTGGTTTCAAACCTTGGTTCTAACTTTTATCAAGTTCATGATTCATGTGTTCATTTCTGTACCTCAGTAGTTTTTTTCAAAAGTGAGGATAAACATTCATATAGCTGCTCTGAGACTTAGAATAATGCCTGGTACATAATTGCTCAGTTAACATTAGCAAAATTATTTGCAAAGCTTTACACCACATGTAGAAGACACACACACACACAAAATGTGCAAAGTAACTGCCTGGTAAGTATCCCTATCATATATGTCTAAACTGCAGAAACCCCATGTCACAACTGATAATCTTACCATAAGGGCCAAAGTTTAATTTGAATAAATCTCAATACCATTCAAGTCATATTTTCAAAAGCCAGACTGAACAGATAATTCAGAATACAAAATGTTGTATTTTAGTTTTAGTGAATACTTGAAGAACAAGGATAAATTGACTACTTCACTGTTGTAAAAATGTTGGTGAAGGTTAAAGACTATATGATATGCTAGCCACTAGCCACATATGGCTATTTAAACTTACAATAATTAAAATTAAAGTATAAATACAGTTCCTTTTTCACACTAGCCATACCTGAAGTGCTCACACATGTCAGGTGTCAAATACATACTGCAGAAAGTTCTTTTGGACAGCACTGATTTAGACAGAATCCTGTAGCAGTATCTTCTCTGCTCTACTGACCTCTCTTCACTGACCTAACTCTTAGTGAGTGGTGGCAAAAGGAATATGCTGATACAGTGATCCTCCAGCAGTAGTATTAAAAAAAAAAAAAAAGACTGAAGCTTACTTAATTGAATTTTTGAATTGAATTTTGAATTTTTTACTTAGTTGAATTTTACTTAGTTCCAAACTTCCTCTTTTCCCCAGTCCTGTCTACTTTATTAAACAACAAAAGTACTAACAAGTTTGATTAACAATGGAAAGCAAGAGCTAGGGTTGATTAAGTGTGTGAGAAATCAGTGGGTCATGCTTCTCCCCAAACTGTCTGGATGAGGAAAAGGAGAAGGAAGCAAGCTATTTTAATTAGACTCAAAAACTCTGAAAATACGTAGGGTCACTTCTTTTCTTTTTCTCATCTTATTCAAAAGGGTGGTATGTATGCATACAGGATCTGACGTACACAAATTGTGATTCCACAGTTATGAAATCACCACAAACTACTAGAAAAGAGAAATATAACTCTCTTGCTAAATCTGGGTTAAAGGAGTTGAAAAGAACTCTGAAGGACTAGGGGATAAAAGAGATTGAGAAAACCTGGCTCAAAACATTACTTACTTAGAGATGCCTCAAGCTAAATTAGACCATGGTTTCCTAACATTTCCAGTACAGTACTGTGCTAGAAAGAAGATTAGGTTGTTAGATGCTACAAATTCTACCTGGCTTTTAAAGTAATTTTATTTTGAAATTTTTTAAAATTGAAAGAATTTTAGTAGTACTTTACCTCAGATTATTGTTTCAAAAATTGGCTCTGAAGTATCAAGAAGACCCCAGAAGGTTTCTAACTATTTCGTATTTGCAAAACACAAATGTCTAGGGATTGGGCTTATAAGAAAAGACTCAGAGAAGATTACCAAATAAAAACACAGGAAAATCTATCTAAACAATTTCTTACAACTACATGTTAATCTATAATTCCATTAAAAAATTAAAGAAAAACACTGAATACCCAGTTAAACTTGAACTTCAGATAAGCAGAGAATATTCAGTATGCCCCTAATATTTAGTGTGTATAAATATGCCCCCATATATACTTAAAGACATACTCACACAAATTACTCAATGTTAACTAGAAATCCTATATTTTATCATATTACCACCCCACACCTAGAAGTATTAGCCTTTGTGGAATACCGGTAAGGCAACAAAATCTGAAATCACAAAACAATATGGACAGATTAAATGTACACTGGCTAGAGAGGTACACCTATAAAACAAGTAAGAGCATGACTACAAGAATCTAATGCCTTTGAATCTAATGCCAGAGAAAGAGAATCTTGTCAGAGTAATTTTTTCTATACTAGTGTTCAAATTCAGCTCTCTCTCTGTTCCAGCTATGGCAGCCTCCTTGTCCTCGGCCCAACCACTAATGTTTAGGTTGGTCCTCTCTTGGTTTAGTTGTAACTATATACATGAGCCCAAGTCTTAGCCTCAGGTCCTTCCAAAGCAGTTGAAAACTAGCTGAAGTTTAAACAATAAGTAAACTCATTATTGGTAAAGTCATCTGAAAAAAACTAATCAAACCTTTCACAAATATCTTTGCCATTACACACTCAAAAAATTAATTCATTAAAATACTTAAGACATACATATCCAAATTATTAAAACTATAAAAATATATCTGTTAAATGGAACAGAAAAATATAACCATAACAAACTCTTCAACAGTTCTAAATATCAGGAAGCTATAAACCAGGTAATCAAACCAGTGTCTCCAAGGTATGAAGCAGGTAATGTAAATCAGTTAAGTAAGTCATGCTAACAGGGAGAGATAAGGACTATAGTCAAACAGAATGCATGTTGATTTTGCTACTCAGCTACATTCACACTTAACTATGGTAAAGCATTTCACATGTGCACCCCTTTTTATAGCCTATATGCTTACAGTGAAGTTAAAGTCAACTCAATGTCAGGACAAACCAATGAGCTGAACCAAATGCCCATAATATTTTACTTTCACCGCCCTCACTCTCCTGTCATTGGTTCAGTGAATAAACTCAATGAGTGTTGATGAAATTAGATGTGATGAAAAAAACAGGGACAAAACTCACTCTGTTTAACACTACATCTCAAAATGAAGGATACAGTTGGGAGGTAATAGCAGTTTTAACCACAGAAGAAAGTATGTCTAAAAATGGAGTCAATTAAGAGGGAGGAGAGCTAGTAGATAAAAACAAGTGTACTCTGAAACTGACAACACTGATGAAAATACAAGCAAGAGGACCATAATTACAGATTCTATACAAATAATGAGATTCTAAGTGTAAAATAGTTATACAACAAATATGTCATTTTTGGAACAAACTATAATACATTGGAACACTTGGCAAAGTTCATCCATAGAAAAAAGAGTAGAGCCAATGTGTCTCAATCATAAATAATGGATACCTATGGCATCTTCAGTGGTGGGGTGGATAAATACAATTGGTTAGTTTCAAAATATTCTATTTCTAGTAGAAGTAAAAAATGGTATTAGCCTTTGTTCATGAAAATAATTGGTGTGTGTATTGTAAATGCATGGGCTACTTAAAAAACTTGTTAATACAAACAAGAAAGATCTCATAAATTTGTTGGATTTTAAAGGAGACATCTGTTTAGCATCCTGAAATGATGAATGAGAACCCACTAAAGGAATAAGTGTAATGTTCCTGGACCTACTACTGTCCAAAATTTATATCAGACTTGACATAAAAAGCCATATTATTCTCAAACAGCAAGAACAATGATGTCAAAGCAAGCCATGTTATACAAAACCAATAACACATCATCAAAAAATACAATAAATAACCCTTTGTTATAAATGTTTTGCTCTCTGCCACCAAAATTAATTGCTGAATAGTCATTAAACTCACTTTTTTTGTGTAATGTATAAAAAGATAATGAATTTTCCCATTTCCCATTTATAATATAGCTTATATTTGCAAAAGAGACATATATTAGCCCATTGCTCTATTTATAGGACAATCTGGATTTTCATTATTAATGATAATAACAGATATATAAACTCTAGATTATGAATTCCAGCCTATCTTAATGCACCTGTCCGTTTCATTGCAGTATCTGCAGAGCTTAAAAGTTGTAACATAATCGTATTGTTTAACTTACAGCTAATTATGTAAAGTTTTTGTATACAAATAAGAGATTTAAAATATTAACATATTATTGAGTTTTCCAACTACTACACAGTACTACTGGCTTCAACTCTAACTTCAAAAGTGATTATTGTAAGTTCTTAAAAGATGTTTTAAGCCAATTAATTTCAAACTCTTGTATAATACAAAGGAAAGTGAAGAGAAAAGCAAAGTATTGTGCTAAATTAATTAACTTCACAGTTATTAAATTTTCCGTAACTCTCCATCCTAACCTCATAAACACAGTTCTCCACATACACATTTACATCTGATTCTATCACAACATTTCAGGCAATTTGATGAAGAACCCAATCTTCCAATCAGACAGACCTGAGCAAGAATCCTACTTCCATCACTTATCAGTGGCTTTAGACTAGATATATAATTTCTCAAAGACTTATTTTTCTTTCTAAAATTATGATAATAATATCTTCCTGGGAGAACTGATAATATAAATTACCTATAAGAGTATCTAGCATGCTCAACAATAATGCACTTAAAATTTATATTCAAATGGATACCAACAGATAACAATTAACTTACTTGTCAAAATTAATCACACTTAAAAAAGCATATGGTTGGGCTGGGATTGTGGCTCAGCGGTAGAGCGCTTGCCTAGTGCATGTGGGACTCGGGTTCGATTCTCAGCACCACATAAAAATAAAGGCATTGGGTTGTGTCCATCTACAAAAAAGATTCTCTCAAAAAAAAAAAAGCATATGGTAATTAGAATGTACAACACTTGAGGCCTTGAAAAACAGAGTCTCATTTGATTATATATTATGTACAAAACAGAAAAAAATTTACAAAAATTTTAATATTCAAATTTAGTGTTCAAAAACAGCAAAACTATTTATGACATTAGGATGCTAAATTAAATGCAATCCAAAAAAAAACCAGAACTAATCATATCTTTAGACTGTTAACTTTACCTCTAGCCAAGGATTGTTAATTTTCCTTATACAAACTGAGGTGTCCCAGTTCTTGAAATCTACACAATAAAAGAGGTAAGAGGAAATAATAAACCATGATAGGTGAAAGAACACAGGGCAAACATTCTAATAGAGTAGCCACTGTTTTACCTCTGACTATTTTAAGCCTTAAAAACTGGCTATTCTGAACTGAAACGTGTTGCTGACTATAAATATACACTAGATTTCAAAGATATTTTGTACCAAAAAATAAAAATGTCACTAATTTTTATATTATTTGTTGAAAGCAGTCATTCTGAATATCTGACTTTAAAATATCAAAATTTATTTCACATTTATTTAATTTTTAATGGGAATTAAAATTGAAAGAAAATTGAAATTTACCTATGTGGCTTGCATTATATTTGCATTTTTCTAAATCATGGCATATAAATCTACAACCTTAGAGCATTTCCATCATTTGAAATCATTCCTAAATTAATCTTTAAAAAGAAGTTCTGTGAATTGATAGATGCCTGCCTTTTTAACTCTGTATTTGTTAACCTTTTCATATATTTTCATACAACTTCTTAAAATGTCTTGCTAACAGCAGTAGGCAATATAAACATTTATAAATATAAGTAATACTTGAGTATAGGTCAGAAGACCAACAAATGATATGCATTTGCATTAAAAAAAAAAACCTCATTTTTAAGTAAAGGGGTGACTGGTAGACACCAAGCATAAAGTCAACCTAATCCCTAAAACTTTCTTTACTAACCAGCAAATACATGCTAGATATGAAAGGTTACATGCATTTCCAGCTAATCCCAACAGAGCATCTATGATACTGTAATGTCTGACACTTGTAATATTTAAGACTTTGGATCCATGTGCAACAGCTAGAAAGGTACAGCTTAGTAAACTTCCATTATTAAAACATAAAGAGGCATACACTTTTTTTATAGTCACCAAATATTTAATAGGATAGCACTCTTATTAGAGGGGAAAAAAATTTTAAATCGCCTCAACCAGATTTGAAAATACTATATTAACAGATCTGAAAGGTGATCTGCATCCAGATTGTCATCCTTCCTCAATCACCCATTTTTCAGTTACCCAAGTCTCTCTAACCACCACAAGTCAAGTTATAAGATAACTTGTTACCTTCTAAATTAATTCTTCTTTTCAATACCTTGTAAAGATTTCCTATGGCCCTTCCTGACAGGATCTTTACTGTTTTAAGAGACCTCTTTAGTAGGTCACTTCAGATTTCTAATCTCCTTTATTTTCCCCTCCACTTTTCTGCCTATTCCTCCCTTTTTGCTTTCTCCAAACTATCTCTTCCATTGGATTTCTATTACTTGTTCTCTCACTCTACACATTCACATTGAGGGAGAGGGATGACTTCTCTGACTCAAAACAAACCATAATATTTATTTTCCCCAGCCACATGATTTCTTAAAATTCTACTTTCAAAATCAAAACTCTCAACTTCATGGAGGCTTTTCTGGCATTTCTCTCCTACCTTTCTTACATAAGTGATATATTTTACCTTGCTTCATTTTCTCACACTAATTTATGTTAAATGTAATAATTCATACTTAGAAAACTCTACAACTTGAAAGGAATCTGTGGCCTCCAAAGCCAAAATTTTTAAGTATTTTTCTAAAGAGTTGGTTCAAAGCTTTCAATAAGGTTTTTTAAGTAGTCCAAGGAGTAAAATCCTTCCAAAGCTGTTTATAATTTTTGTAAGAGTTCCTGTGACTTTATTACCCTTCATCCAATCAGTTAAATTCTTTATGCATAATACATATTCTTTGTAATGTTCATGTAAACATTTTTTCTGTGTTTAAAATGTTGTTCTTTACAAAGCACAAAAGTTCTTACTTTACATACCAGAATTTCAATCATATCCTTCATAATGTGCTTTGGGATTCTGAAATACAGTTATTCTTCAGGGTTTAATCACAACTACCAAAAAGCACAACTCCAGCAAGTACCATTCCCACTGCACTCTGCTCAACACAGCACAGAGCAAGGTGAATGGCACCCCCGAGTTGTACAACATGTTTTGAAACCAACCAGTAACGCATAGTACGTCATATTTCCCTTTTTCTACATTGTCCAATAGCTTGACTTTTTATAATACAAAAGATTTTCATCCATCTGAGTTTACATTATAAAAGTTTTAATTAACAATGTTTCTTGGCTGGGGTTGTGGCTCAGTGGTAGAGCACTCACCTAGTACAGGTGAGGCCCTGGGTTCGATCCTGAGCACCACAAAAAACATAAATAAAATAAAGGTCTTGTGTCCAACTACAACTAAAAAATAATTTTTAAAAAAACAATGTTTTAAATCACTACACATTTATCTCAATTTTATTTAATAAATAATCTTAACCCTATGATTTAAAAATCTACTTTAATGGGTGTTTAACATGTATTCACTAGGTGCTAGAAATTAGACTAAATGCTGAAAATAAAAAATGCAAAAGACAGCTACTAAAACAGAAAGGTTTTAAGTCTTACCAGAGAAACAGTTATAGTATCATGTGATATTTTTTATTCTGTCCTACTGATTACTGCTATTTGTGGGCCAGAACCACTTTTTAAAATAAAGCTTTGTGTTATAATTGATTTTATCTATTTTTAAAACATTTTTTAGTTATACATGGACACAATAATGTTTATTTTGTTTATTTTTATGTGGTGTTGAGGATCTAACCCAGTGCCTTACATTTTTGAGGCAAGCACTCTGCCACAGAGCCACAACCCCAGCCCTGTAATTGGGTTTTAATACTTCGTTTTTCATGTTCTTTCATAAACATTCCTATTTATTTTCCCATATCATAACTACTATTTAACATTATGTGTTGCATTTACCAGGTATGTACTATCTAATACACTTCAGAAAAGATGAAATAGGATTATTACCCACATTCCTGAGTATCAGAAAAGATATATTACTTGCTCAAGTTTTCAGTTATTCAATTGTGAAGCTGGACTTCAACTCAAATTTATCCAACTCCAAAGCCCTTTATCTGAGTCATTTGGATGTTCTGGATTTTAGAACAGTTTTATGTTCTAAAATTTTTTATTATGATTTTGGGGGGTGAGGGGCTACCTTCACCTGTCTTTATCTTTCCTTTTTCAAACTCTGCATTATAATCAGTCACTGTGTAACCATAATGGGGCATACCCACCTTTCCCCCCAAGAATTTAAAAGAACTATTCACATGTACTTTTAATACAAAGAACATTGGCTTTTGTTGTTGCTTCTGTTGTTGTTAAAGGGAAGCATAACTAGGAAAGAATTCCCTTCTATGTTTGAACTGTCAGTTAAAATACATCAAATGATGCCGAACATCTCTAGTTAATACTGGAATGCAAAATTAAAACCACAGTGAGATGCAACTTCACACATAAGGATGACTATAATGAAAAACATGGAAAACAAAAAAGGAATGTTAAGGATAGAGACAAACTGGAGCCCTCCTACACTGTTGGCAGTAAATTAAAATGATGTAGCCTTTGTGAAAAGAAGTTCAGTGTTCATAAAGTTAAACAGAGTATTTGCTGTCTGACATGGGAGTACCACTGCTAGGAACAGTAATGCTGGTTACCCCAAAGGGGTACTCAAACAAATGTTCATAACACTACTATTCACAGTAACCCAAGTATAAAAATAGCCCAAATGACAACAAATGATGAATGGATAAAATATCCATTTGATGGTTCTTTATGGTATTGTGATATTTGTTAAAATGCTCAACAATTTATCTTCTTCAGCATATTGTTATCTCAGAATACCATAAACTGTCATTCTTAGCAGTGTTACAACAAAACTTCCCTTTGTAGAGAGGGATTATTTTCTTATAATAAATGAATTCTATTTGTTTTACCATTTCAGTAGTCTTGTTCAGTTTGATTAGATACTTGTAATTTTCCATTTTTTTAATGTTCTCAAATAAAACATAGGAAATATCTAACACTTTGAAGTTTAAGACATCCTAAATCTATGAGGAAAACTATTTAACATATCAACTATAAAATGAAAAAAAAAGTGTTTTTTACAAATAATCTGATTCATGTTTTCAAATACATCATCTCCAGATTATTTGAAGGAACAACTGTTAAGAGATTTGTGGTCAAAAACATGTTAGTGAGATTTAGGGGTAAATGGTGCTGAGTTCACTCATCTTCCTCTAAAGTTGCATTATACTAAGTTTCAATTTACTTCTATTTTCAGTTGTTCTCACTAAAATTTCATGGTCTCATTAAATCATTAAACACACATACAAGGATATACAACTTTAAGGTTTAGCACAGGCTACACACACTACTACTACTACTGCCTCCACTACCACCAATAGCTTTCTGTGTTATGACCCAAGCAAGTACAGGAGGGTGCTTTGATTAAGAAACAGCCATTAAAATCAGGAAAGAAACACAATCTTAACTGTTTTCTAGCTTTAGAGGATAAACAGTAAGTTCATTTGCCCATGCACCTTTTTCACTCTCTCAATGTCAACCAAGACTATAAGTCTCAGAGTACAATTTTTCAAAGAATAAGAGAAGCACTTGTACTTTAATCTTTAGATATCCTTCTTAAGGTGCACATTCTCAGGCCATACTTGGCCTACTACATCATAATCTCTGATTTGGATAATTGAAGATTGAAAAGATCTCTTGATTCACCAAGACCAATAAGAAAACCACCATTTTGGCATCAGAGAAAGGTGATCCAATAATTATCATACAAACTGAGGTATATTTGAAAGTAGAAATAAATACTTTTAATATTTACATGAAGATAACAGATATAAAAGCAGGGTTCTTGGTGCCAGCCTCAACTAAGTTTTGACTTAAAGTATTTTCATCTTTAATGCAAGGACATTATACTAAGAACTGAAAATATAAAGAATACGAGATCTACCCAGTTCTAGCACCTTGTTCAGTTGGGTAAAAAGGAAAGATGACCAGAAGTCCTAAGGACCTGAATTAAATGCACAAGTCTCTCAAGAGATACATGAAGGAAAGTCTTTGCAACCAGATATAGGATAAAATAAGCCTTAAAGGATCACTCTGGTTTGAAAGATAAAAGCTATTCTAAGCAATGAGAGAAGAGAAACAAAGATGCACAGCCCAGAAAACCTAAGTTATACCCAAAGGGTGGGAAACTTTTAATAGAGCATAGTGCTTTTATACATAATGGAAGATAAAAAATAAGGGTTGTTAAGAGCAAAGTGCAGAATATTTTGATAGATAACCACTGAGATTCTGAGGAAATTCTATAATCAAAAGGCAGCTGTGATGCAAAGTGATGAGTACCAAGCAATAAGAAGAGACAAAAGACACAAGGATGGAGGGAAAAAAAAAAGATACCATATATATAGTAGTACCATATATAGGAGGAAACACTAAATACTAAAAAGTGAAGAGAAGAAAGAAGACATTTCTGGAACATCAAAAAAGAAGTTGAAGCTAAAGAGAAATAAGAAGGTGGGTTCCCAAAAGAAATTAAGATATGTCATATGAACGAAATATTGACAACAAAGATTGCCAAATGACCTTTCAGAATAAACAGATGAAGAAAAGCCAGATTATAAAAAGATGAGAGAAACAGAAGACAAAAAAGTGGAGAACTGATGAGATACATACAAGCAAACATCTAAATAGACTAAAAGTAAATGGAAACCCAAATAGGGGATAACAAGGGGAGGAGATAGGACAAAAATTAAACAGGCTTTAAAAATACCTCTTAGAACATAGAAGAGGTTAAGAATCAGAGATTAGAAATAAAAGAAAAGGAAAACACAGTTGAGGTAATGAGCTAACAGAAAAATCCGATCAAGAACCCATGCTTTCCCATAAAAAATAAAATAAAATTCACTAATAATAAGAAGACCAAAGGAATACACAAAGTCACATTTTTTTTTTCTTGAGAATGTATTCATACATACATGTTAAGCTCATGCACAAAGTTCAAACCTACTTTGAGATTTCAGAGTAAAGGGAGTTAGGCAAAAATGCTGGAGGGAAGGAAATGTACTTTTGCATTAATAGTAAAAAAAAAAAAATAAGGAAAATTTGGCCATGATAGACTTCACATTAAAAATCTATTACAAGTTATCTTAGCTTTCTCAAAACAATGCTATACAAATTTAGTTTATCACAGCAATGTGAAATCTAGATCAGTAATTTTCAAATGTAATTTTCAAGTGTAAATTTCCCCATTCCAGATATTGAGAAATTGGTGGGGTGACAGGGATTGGTAGCCACAACACACAGAGGCAGCAGGGTCCAAGGATATTCAGTATCTCCCAAAGCAACGAAGCCTAAGGTACCCCACTACACTGAGCATACAAAGAAAGGTGCTTTCCTTATAGATAACAAGAGGGTGAACTTTTTAATTCAATTCTTGTGATAATTTGATTCTGCTAAAGTTTGCCCTCTACTTTAACCCACTGCCTCAGTTTAATTCAAACCCTAGTTCCAGTGAAGATATTTTAGGTATTCTAATGCTAAGAACTTAATTATTTCCCTACAAAAGACAAAGACAAAGAAATGGTTAGAGTATGTCAAATATTAACAATAGCTTCAATAAATATTTAGTTTTTAAAATAATACCTAGGGCAATAGTTAAGTTGAACGCATTCATTTGCATTATTTTACCACTAAATATATCCAGGCAATTTCTTTATATCTGATGGTTCCCAAAGCAAAGTAATTTAACTTAAAGTGTATTCAAAATTAAGAAGTTATATAAGAGAAATAATGGCAATGAGCTCAAATACTGCAACAGACTGAAATACAACAAATATGAGTTAATTCTGAAAAGGGATAAAAAAATCAACAAATTGTTTTGAAAAAGAAAAAAGTGTTAAGAATTATACACTTATTCTGCCTTTTACTGTATAACTTATAGCCTTGAGTAACTGAACAGAAGATGAATGTAAGTTTCTCTTTAGAGATATATCCAATGACTGCTAACATCAAAACATGGCCAGGTTCTAGATGTCTCCTGACAGAAAAGCACAGTACCACCTATGAAGAAGTTTTGTCAAAATAAGAAAGAAAAAGTAATACATTCAGCCTGAATTTGATCAAGCCATTTGAGGTCTCAAATTTACAAGAAATACTGAGGACAAAAAAGATATTATACCACAGGAATCCAAAAAGCAAAATAAAAACTGTAGGAATCAGCCTAATTTCTTCAAAATTCAAGTTAAAAAAAAAAGAAAAAGAAATTGAGAGGAAGCTTACAAATTAGACGATATGAAAGTAATAGGAACCTATCACAACATATCTACTTTATTTGGGTCCTGATTCAAATAAGTTTAGGAGGAGAAAAGACACTCATTAGACATCTGCAAATTTCAACAATGACCAACTACAGTAAAATTTTCATGTTAATGACAATGTAGTTAAGTTAAAAGCAGTTTTTTACCTTTTGAAAATGTACACTGAAATATCTACATCTTTAAAAATACAGATGAAATAATGAGAACTGCTTCAATGTAATAGGGAAGGATGAAATGTATAGGGATACAAATGAAATGAGATTAGTCAAAGATTGGTAACTCCCACAGGGTGAAGGCTACATGGGAATTCCTCATACTAGTTTTTTTTTTCTTCTTATATATTCCAATTTCTCCATAATAAAAAGATAACTGAAAAAATTAATAAATTTCAGCAGGAAGAAAAAGTGATCATTTTGTAACAAGTTTATTTTAGGGTTTAAAAAAGAACAAAATGAATATTCTTGGCAAAGTTCTCTAACTGAAAGAGGGATATTAAGCATTTGGAAAGATAAAACAAAATATCTTTAAAAAATTTTTGAAGATGCTGGTGTAAATAAAATGAAGAAAAACTAAAAGTATTTTGTTTATTTTTATTAGGTGCTGAGGATCAAACCCAGGGTCTCCAATGTGCTAGGCAAGTGCTCTACGCTGAGCCACAATCCCAGCCCAAAAACTAAAGGTATACTAGTTAAAATTGCCATCAAATTCCACATATATCATATCCCTTTAATTTTGTATTCAAAGTATTCAAATTCCAGAGTTTACCGCACCATGATTCCAGGTAAATTAAGTACAAGCATATATATATAATATATATATATATATATATATTATATATATAAACACAACAAATAACCCAATACCCTTAGAAACTAGTGTGAAGCAAGAATAAAATAATAAAGTCAATGCCTTTTGGTGCCCTCTGTATTTGTTGTTGCTATTGTTTAAATTGAGAAGACCACAGAAAGCAATAGGAGGCCATAAAAAATATGTAGCCACAATATTCTGAGATTCCTTCTCTTGGGGACTCTGAATAAATGGATTCTTGACTTACTAAAATTTGATGTAAAAAATGATCCATTTGTAAAGGACCTATAAGATTTTAAATGGAGAAACTACAAATAATCACCTTCAGAAAGGGAATGAATAGTGTTTATAAAAAGTAAGACACATGGACATAAAGGGAGGATCATCATGATGATTTATAAGTAAAAGAAAAGAAAAAGGTAACAAAATTCATGTTTCCCTAGGTCTTTCATTCAGAGCAAAAGATGTGGAGCTATACTCCCAAAAGCAATTTCGGACTAGAGATGTCTTTATTTTTCCCCAGACAAGCTGGAAGTTAAACAGAATGACAAAGTATATTTGCTCTGGGACACTGAAACAGCAAAGAAACTTTGAATGACATGACATTGGTCAGAATCCCTCCAGAAGAGGCAGACTAAACCTCAGACGATAAATAAGCACTTCAATATCCTGATTCCTTTCAAAGTCTCAGTTGTTGCAAATAACCATAAAATTAAAACAGTTATTATCTATGCCAAGAACCAAAGAGAAGGGAATAGGATTTTAAAAACTTTAATAACACTAGAAATCTAACCCACGTTAATGATATTACTCTTAAGGTTAATTACTACTTTCTATCAAATCCAAAAGAAGTGGCAAAAATAAGTTTATACTGTTTACATACACACCCTTATAAAACTGATAAAATATAAAAACAGACAAAAGTCTCAAGGCCTTAGAATTTAATTTTAATACGGCATTTAAACACTATTCAAGGCACAGAATTGATTCATAAAACTCATGAGTTTTAACAATCTAAAATGAGCTATCTAAACATGACAGATCACCCTGAGAACATTGGGTAACTTTTGGTAAGAAATCCAGCTCCTCTCACAAAGAGACTTGTTAGGAAAAAAAAAAAAATCCCAATATCTGGGTATAACCTGTTTATAAAATCACAAGATTAGCATCACCAATATTTAGACAAATAAAACTATATAAAACAAGATAAAGTTAAAAGGGACTAAATTTCTGCAAAAAGTCAGGTCAGTAGTAAAAGATTTAACACATGCACAAAGTTGCTGAGATTCCAACTTTTAAAATTCTCCTAAAATCCTGTGATTTTATGCTTTCCCTCATAAAGCACAGAAATTATTATCTGCAAAGTTTTTCCATCTTCAAAACTGATAGATATGGAAGGTTTCACAATTACCCAGAAAAAAAAGTGGAGGTTAATTTTCTTGTGGGCTTTTGTTGCCCACAAGACAGCTATACATATATAACTTCAAGTCAGAAAACAAAGATTTACTTTTTCCACTATAATCATGTTCAATCCCTTTCCTCTGTCCTTATAAGGAAAGAGAACAAGATAGCTAACAACTTGGGGAATGCCCCCGGAAAAAAAAATGCTTCTGAATAGGGGAAAAAAGTAAGAAGGGATACCACCCCAAAATCAGATAAGTATGCTCTCTTCTTTCCTCAACTCACTACTGGGCCATGCCAGATGCAAAAGCCATGGAACAGTATTTTGGATGCTTCAAGATAAGCAAACAATGGGATATACTTAAACTAAGCATGTAACCACAGGCCTATAATTAATTCTGAATGCTTTTACCAGGTTTTTCAAACAGTACTGTATTAAAGCAAAAAATGATTACTTTTATATCTAAAGTAAACCTAAATTTATGTCCTGCATCTCTCATATGTATGTACTATATAATGACATTTTGCAAGCTTTTGAACAACTCTCAGATTCAGTTTTGAAATCTAAAAAAAACTAAAGATATTTACTTCATACATTTGTTTTCAGAATTAAACAAAATATCATATTAACAGGTTGGTGTACTGTGGAACCTAGTACAGCTCCAGGCTAGTACTCTATTACCCCCTTCCTTTTTTTTTTTTTTTTTTTTTGGTACCAGGGATTGAACCCAGGGGTGCCTGACCACTGAACCAATTTCCCAGCCTTTTTAAATTTTGAGACAGGGTCTCACTAAGTTGCTTTTAGGTGCTCGCTGAATTGCTGAGATTGGCTTTGAACCTGTGATCCTCCTGCCTAAGCCTCCAGAGCCACTGGGATTACAGGTATACAACACCATGTCCCAACATTTCCTTTTACTCTTAAAGTGAGAGTAAAAGTCACCTATTCATGAAACTATATATCCTTTGTGGCACAGAAATTGATCTCTCACTGAATACCCATATTCTCCCAAACATTTTCAGCCACCTTTTAGTTAATCTAGGCCGTGTGACTAATTTATGCCTTATTTCCAGACCAAAGCATTGAATTTGGCACATGACCCTCCAACTCTCTTGCCTGGAAACATGCTCCAAATGGCAGAGCTTAGAGAAATTAAGCAGCATGGATCTGAGTTACCTTGTGGTAGAGTTACCCAAAGGACTCCCTGGATGCACAGTAGATTTCATATGAATCAGAAATGAACCTTTACACGTTGAGCCACTAGCCCTTCTAGGGTTATTTATAATCATAACACTAGCAAAATTTAACATCTCCTTTTAGAGTCTAATTGTACTTAAATGATATCTGACAAAATACACACATAAAAATGACATGTTTTATGTTTAAGTGTTAAAGGATATCTTCCTTTCTGTTTAATTTTGTATATCTAGAATGAACAGAACAAAAAAGACAATTATTTCAAAAGCCAAGTAGGAAAGTAATCCAACATACACAGAACGTAAAGAAAAACTGATAGTTTCACCTTAACAGGAAAGAACTCTAAAACCCCAAGTCTAAAATTTGCTTTAATTGAGCATGCAAGTTATAAAAAAAAAAAAAAAAGCAAAACAAAAAGCAATGATCTAAAAATAACAACTGAGAAACTGAAATCAGCTATTAGGAAACAGGTGAAAAGGAAAGCAAAGCAAGACTCTAAAATATCCTTTCACCATGAGTCATAGTTGCAGTCAATGATCGCTGTACAGAAATGAGAAGGGGCCATAAATACTTATCCATACAATGTTGAAATCCCAAAAGCTCTGAAAATCAGGTTTTGGTTTGTTTTTATTAAGGCTAGCACAAAATAACTTGATAGAAACACCAGTACAAACTAACCTGAAACTATCTATAGTTTCTATTTGTCACACTTGGTATGAATATTCATAAATTTTTGATGAAGAAATATTAATGTTTGATTATGAAGTGCTTCGGGAGAAGATCTTACATAAAATAAAACAATCACATTATAAGACCTTTCTAAAACCTGAAAATTTCTGCAACAGAACAATTCTGAAACACATCTGGCCCCCCAAGAGTTTGAAATAAAGATTGTGGACTTTTGAGTACAGAATGTAAGTAACCTCTGTATTGTCCTAGTGATGAAAATAAAAACCAAATGAAGAGCATGGCTTTCTAACTAGTGTATAATTCAATGTAAGACTTGAATTTTGATTTTTCCAATGGTATTTCCCTTTGATGTTACTTCAATATTCCTAGTAGAACATAATAGAAACAATCAGCCTACAGCTAGATCACCCAGAGGTATTATTAAACTGGTAGAAGACCCGAAAACAATTAAAATGTTGTTATAATAATTTATGGCCTTAAAAAGCCATAAATGTAGCAGGTATTCATGTTAGCCATTCTTGTGGTTCTACATAAAAAATAACACATACCAGACAATAATGATATATGTAAAATATAACATAGGATACCAGCTCAAAGGAAGATATTGGTTAAAGTATTAAGCAGACAACATTAATAAAACAGGAAGAAAGTCAAAATCAAACTTTCAAAAATTCAGAGGGCAAAGTATAGGAACAAATTTCCAAAGCAGGGTTTTTCAACCTCAGCATTACTGACATTTCTTTAGACAATTCTTTGTTGTGTACTAGGGTATGCAACAGCATCCCTGACTTTTACTATATGGACTAGATCCCTTTCCCCAAGTTTTGAAAAGCAAAATGTCTCCAGGTATTGTCAACTATCTCCTAGACTATGAATGTTGGGGAAGAGACAAAAACCATCCAGATGCAAAAGATTAAAAGTTTAAAGACATTCATTGTTTAAATTCTAATGAAATGCCCGACCATGATTCTTGTGGAAAGAAAGAAATCATCACTTTACATGCCTGCAGATCTACAAGTAGTTTTGTTATATCATATTTGTAGAAAAGAGGAAAAAAGAAAAAGTTTTCCCATTTCAATCTGAATGCCCTTGTACTCTAAGCAAGACTTGTTGATTTTCCTTATAACTAAACATCATCTATTTGCTATTACAGCAACACATTCAAGGAGAGAATAAGGTACCAATCATTTACTTGCAGAAAGGAAAATAACAATTTGCTACAAGTAACTGTGAAATAGCCATTTAGCTTTTTAAAAAGAACCCAAGGTTTTCACCCACTTTCTCCTTACATTATCTGCACTGAACATAATAGACATCTAATAAAAATGTGACATTTGGGTGGGGGATATATTATTTTCAATCATTCCCCCCTTTGGAAAATGTTTTTAGCCATTCAACGGTACTGAGTCCTACTGCTGCACTGGTATATATGGGAGAAATAATTAGGATTCCTGTAATTATCAATTATTTCTTATAAGCAAAAAGAAACGATAGCTAAATAATCTCTGAATGAATAATATTAAATATCACAATTATGAAAAAAGTAAAGAATATGAGTTATTTGATAATTTTTTCTGATTCAAACTCACTGTTTTGCCTGGAATTACACATTATGTTGAAGTAACTGGCAAACTATTCCATTATGAGTTTAAATTTTACAAATACTGATATTACTCCATTCTCGATAAAATCACAAACTCTTAAATTGGGACATCTAAAGGGGGGGAGACATTAACTAATACCACTATCTAAAAATTTTTATTATACTTTACTGGGTAGTCACAGCATTCTTAAAAAAAAAATTTTGTAGTTGTAGATGGACAGAATGTATTTATTTTATTTGTTTTTTTTATTTTTATGTGATGCTTAAGATCAAACCCAGTGCCTCATGCATGCTAGGCAAGCGCTCTATCACTGAGCTACAGCCCCAGCCCCATATCATTCTTTTTTAAGTATCAAGGGCTTACGCATATTTTTTGGAAGAGAAATAGTATTTGTTTATCTATGACCAACACTTTTAGGCCAATTTTCTGGTTTAACTCAAGTTTAAAAAAACCTGCTTTTACTCACATTAAAAACAAACTGCTTGATACGTACTCAATAATTAGATGATGAATTAAGATGAAATTATCCTACAGTAGGATGTTGATGCACTGGAGCAAATACCAGCAAGAGTGAGGGCATGCTGCTAAACTGCCTCGCCTACTTTTATCATGCTGTGTCTACTTTAGGGATCCAATTTATGTGGTTAACAAAACTTTCAACATATTCATTTCATCCTCACAACAACTCTACAACGGGGAGATCATTTTAATCTTCATTTTACAACTGGGGAAACTGAAGGACAAAAATATTCCATAACTTATATAAAATGACATGCCAGAAGTGGCACAGTATGGCTCTGAACAGTCTTGCTTCAGAGGCAGGATTTTTCAAACTTTAATACACACACAATGCAGTTGGCAATCCTATTAAATTCAGATTCTGACTCAGTACTTCTGATTAGAGGCAAGCAACATTCTGAGTTTTAACAATCACACCTGTGATGCAGATGCTGCTGGTCTGCAGATCACCCTTTAAGCAGCAAAGTTCTAATCTAAACTGGACACTGGTGAGACATGGCAACCTCAGAAACACGTACAGTTCATCCTCAGAAAATTAGTCTTATGTGCAAGTTAAGGGTTGCCAACTTCTGTTTTAGAACTTATGCTTCTTCTTTGTCTTTTTTTTTTAATCAAGTTAACAAAATCAGCAAGTATTATAGTACCTGATTTCATATTTTGCTAGTCTACAAATTATTCATATAAACTTGAAACTGTAATATCCACCCCCCAATAAGGCCTTTCCCTCATCCAAAAACGATTTACAAATATCCCTGAATATCTTTTTTAAAATAGATTCAGTCCAAACCCATTAATATTTAGGAGTACATATTTGTACCCTCTCATACAGGAAAAGAAATTCAGGGTTAAGTTAGAAATCCAGCACCTTTCTAAACTTTTGCTATTTACACAAGTGCTGACTATAAGTGGACAAGGAAGGATACCCTTTGAGAAATAGAACATAAATGTCAACACATTACTAAACAATTCTTGTCTATAACTTTCTCTAAAATAAAGATAGGGAAATGTTCATAACAATTTCCCTTCACACTCACGGGTGAATTGATTTTTTTTATGCCTTAATCTAAAATAAAGAATGTAAAGAGTATAAATTTAAACCAAAAACATATATTATATCCCTGTGTTTAAGACGCATTGGCCCACAGCCCTCTGATATTTAAAACATAAAATACCATCAAATCATTAGAAATGACATCTTTATCAACCTTTTTTTACTAAAAGAAATACTCCTATTGACATATAATCAAACATCTTTAAAGTCATACATTTAGTCTGACAATGACATCTACCCGAAGACCACCCTGGATGTGTAACTAAAGAATACTTTATTGATTAAAACAAAGGAAGGGATTTAAGAAAAATATCCCTAGTACAAATAATTTTGGTTTTCCTGTATTTCATTCAACATTTTCCTGAATGTACCCAGATATACTTTACATTTCTTCCCTGAGGAAGAATTAACACTGTCACATACTTTGACAAGTTTATACACATACACACACACACACACACACACACACACACACACACACACACAAACATACCCAAAACCATAAGGAAATCTGATTAAATAACTACATATTTGAAAGTAGAAAGTATTAAGTTTCAAAGGTCTCAGGTAATATTAACCCACAAATCTTAAACGTATTTATGATTGTGGAAACCTATTTTTAATTATAGCATAAATTAACAAATCTAAATAATACAACTACCATAAAGCTAAAACTCTCATTTACACTGTTATGGATTAGAAGAATATAATACTACGCATTATCTGACACAAAAGGAAAAACACAGTATAAATTTAGGCTTTTCTATCAAAATTATAAGAACTAAACCTTCAACCCAAAAGAATCCAAAGACACACAAAAGCATCTAGATTATTTTACACATGAGGTATATGGGAAAAAGTCTCTCCCCAAAGTAGTAAGAAACAACTTCTAATTTCCTGAGAAATTTGTATTTTACATTTGTTTTTTCCCTGAATCACTTACACATCCACAAAGAAACTCAGATATTAAAGAACTAGAGAACTTAATATATGTCATTTGCAATAGCCAACGGTCACCAAAGACCGTGACAGAGGAAAATAGAGATAAGTATTCTATGTTATTGTGCACAAAAAAGCCCAAGTTTCACTGCTTCACTAGTTAAACCACTAAATGTTAAGCATTATTTCATGAACTTAAATGAAATCTGGTATATAAAGAGAAAAATATCCAATAAGTGAAAGTTAACTTTCTATTGCACAGAAAGATTCTATTCCTTCTAAAATAATCCTGTGACCTTGTGAAAACAGTCCTGGGTTAAACTCGTAAAGCAGATTTCTTCAGCAAATGCACCAGTACATTATTGCTCTGAGGGCATTCAATATGTCTACTGTGCTCTCTAGATGTATGCTCATACACTGGTTTAAGCCATTTGCAGAAAATCAACAGAAACCTTTAAAAATGTTTGACCTTACATGCAACTTTAAGACATGTGAGTTTTAAATTGATAGATCTCTACATCTTTCATAATGGGAATTATCAGAATACACTCTGCAAGTTAAGTGATTCTTCCACAGAGCAAATTTAACTTGACCTCCTTAAATGGCTACAGATTTGTCACTCCATTTAGAAGGCTAGAAGGAAATACTGATTTACTTCTTCTCTAAAGCAATAGTGTTCAGCAAAAATATAATGCAAGTAACTTTGAATTTTCTAATAACTATGCTAAAATGGTGAAAAATACAATTTTAAAAGCATTTATTAAAAGTCAAATATTATCATTTCAATATGTAATAAATATTTCTAAAATATTCATTCTTTTACAACTTTTACTAAGTTTTCAAAATCCGGTATGCATTTCATATTTACAGCACACCCCATTTTCAACTAACCACAACAACCTGGTCAATAGTCAGACATGGCTAGTGGCTACATTATTGGACAGTATACCTCTTAAGTAATATTTTGAGATCTGACATACCACTCTGTTTATAATTAGTTCACACTCAGGTCTCCTTTTTGAACTGAAATGGTTGTGACCACAAATATAAGCAAAACTGTTAATTCACTGGATAAATCAGGATCAGATCACCTTATCTGAGGATCTAGTTAACACACACAATAAGAAACAAATGGATTATGCCTTATTTTGTCTCAAGTAGACTTCGGAGATGGTTCTGATCAACAGGAGCAAATCACAATTTGTAGCAAAAACACAGCTTAGACACCAAAATATTTTTATATCAAACCACAACACTGCCTTAATTCTAGCATCCCTTCCCCTCTCATTCTTGAGCACATACTTCTATGCAAATTATTTATAATACTGCTTTCTAAATCTGATGAATTCTGTCAACCATACAGTCACCATTCAAACCATAAACAGAATACTATATAAGACGCAAATGAAAAAATTGAGAAAAATTATCAACCAGCAACTTTTAATACAACTTATGCCAATCAATCTTAAATTATTCTGAGTTCCACTGAAAGTAATTCTTCCCACAATTCCAATTCATTTACTGCTTATTAAGAATTTTCCCAAGTCATTAGGACATTTGCTTAAAATGTAAATAATTCCAACAATGTGTTTTCTAGAAAATAACAACTAAAACCATTAGCTTAGCACATAAAATTTGTCCTTAAGGCAAGTTACTGAATAAATCAAACAGAAACAACTATACTCCTGTTTACTGCATTTACATTTTGTAACATCACATTCAGCAATTTCTAAATTTGGAAGGTCAATTCAGATTGCACACAAGCAATAACTTTAAAGCTTGAAATTTTACAAGTTTCTACAAAATACTTGTGAATAAATACATCCCACATAAATAAAACAGAGAAATCAGCACCATTCAAACTAATCTCAGCAAGAAGAACAAAATCAGTATATTCATAAGTCCAGAATGTATGATACATGCTAAAGAGTATTTTTCTCCCAATTTTATTTAATTCACCTAGGCAATTTTTGTTTAATGCACTTGCAAAGCTGTAAGGAAGCATAGCTAGCTAGCCTCTTCTCCTGCACATATATACAAGGACAATACATTCATCTCCTGATATCTTTCCACAATTTAGAAATCAAAACAACAAAATTTATTTCTTACCTGCAGTTAGGAGGAGGATCAAGGGTTATTTCAGCTAGCTCCTTCTGAATTCTGTTAGTGAAATGAGAACAGACAAAAAGGATTTGAGATAGTCTACAGAATAACCGGGGAATTACACTGCCCTCTACCACCATGCAGTTAAATGCAAGGCTGGCTTTGCCTTCAGTAATGCTAACATGGCTGCTTCCTCTTTGTTCTCAGAGGCATAACCCAAATCCCTTAACAGAAACTTTGCAGCTTTTTTTCTCACTTGCTACTGCAAATAGGTAAGTCATTTACACCTGATTTGAGAAAGTCCTCCACTACTACTCAGCAAAGGATATAAAATCTATTTTAAAACACTTTTTACCAAAGAAATTCTCTTTTCAAGCTTATATGCAAATGAGACAAAAAGGGAGGAGGGAAAGCACTAGAATATTTGACAATGACTTCAAGCCACTTTTACTGTGGTAAAAATTAGCAAGCTACTGCAAGAGCACATTAATAGTTTTGCCAATATTTTGTCTGTTTAAAAAAAAGTTTAAAATTTACAAATATCTTTACCAATGAAAAACTTCCAGGGACTATTTTGGCAATCTTATTTAACCATTTGTTTTCTCTGATCTTAGGTACAGCACATAAATTTAATAATCTCAGAGGAAAGAGGATCAGATGTATAGCCATGAGGTAAGGAGAAAAAGAGCATTTCTCTGATTTTCTTGAAATTTAAAATGTTTTCAAAACTTGTTTAATGTTACTCTCCACAACATTACAACAAACTGAGAAGAATTTTAAATTATTGCAGACTGCTGCTAGTCAATATAATATTCTCAAGTTTATTAGTGTTTGATTAATGATAGAATGATGGTGAAAATCTATAGAAAAATAAGAACATATGTCACTATAAAATGCATAAGTTGATCAGTTTATATTTTTTTCTTTAGTTGAGATCAATGAAAATCAACAAAATATCAACACTACGTAATGCTAAAGATATATTTTATGTATGATTACAAGAGTTCTACTCAATACAACCACTATCACTGATGGAGTCCCATTGATGGAATCCTTTTTTTTTTCCATCAAAGAAAATAAAAGTCAGCAGGAAACAAATAATCTTTCACTTACACCCAACAAAATGTTTTTCCTGCTGCTGAGTATTATTACTATGTCAAGAACATCCACAAGTTTTAAGAGTAAAGAGGTACAAAGACAATGAAAGTTTTCAATGCCAAAGTGACACCTAAGATTGTTAATGGCTACTTTTCAATTTTATTTGCTCTCCCAAGAACAAGGAGAGATAACTATAATTTAACTACAAAAAGTTATATGTGTTATGCAGGATTTAAAGCCTTGTTTGTGAAACTAAGCAAATTTAAAATACGCTTTCAAAAACAGCCAAGGCCTGACATTTAAAATTTTTTTAGCAAATATAAACTTTTTTGATCATTTCCTTTCATGAAGAGTGACACTACTGATCTCTAAAATCGTCAATTTTACTCAAGAGTATAACTCACAAAAGGAAATATCCTCAATGTAGCATCTAATTCAGTTTCCCCAAAATTTTCCTTGCCAACTCCTTAAACTGTCAGAATGAGAATTCAATCGCTATTCTAGGACTCTTCCTGAAGTTATCAAAGTACAGAATAAGTTTGCTTAGAAGTATAATTTTAGTGAGGACGTTTATATGCTCCCTAAAGGATGACAATTCATTCAAGTACAAATTCAAGTACTGATCATGAAGTATTTCTGGAGTACTGCTCTTGATGTAAAAACACAAGCCTCTAACTGCTTGGAAGACAACCTGACTATGTTACCTTTTAGCACTAGTGGATAACTTAGCAGTGGTTTTGCTAGAGAGTTTGGTGTTCTTCTTCTGCTGGGTGGCAGAAGGTTTTCTTTCTTCTTGTTCTTCAGGCTCTGGAGCGGCCGGGTCTCGCTGGTCCGCATCTGAACTGCCACTGCTGGTGCTGGGGCTCTCATCATCGGACCTTTGCCTATCACTGGACATCTTGATGAAGTTATCGCTTGGAAAACTTTTAAAGAGAAAAGGGAAGAGGAGAGAAATGTTAATGTAAGAAATCAGTCAACAGCATTTTCTTGTCTTAATATTAACCTAAAATTGTATCTTAACAAAAAGGCTTCAAAAGTGTTCACACTTATCATATGGCAAGGTTACTGGGGAGAGGATGAATCTTACAACGCCAGCGTTCAGGGATTTCCCGAACTCAAGTTAGAAAACCCACTCACATTTTTTTTCCATTCCTTGGACAATCTATCAATTGTCTACTTTCTCAGAAGGCATGAAACAGATTTGCCAGGGAACTTAGGCAACCAGCATTAATAACATATGACACACTGTAAATAACAGATCTTGCTGAAAAATGTTTAAAAGTCACTAATAACGTCTCAATATTTACAGACTGACATTGGTCAGAGCTACCAAATTCCCCTTCCCAGAGGAAAACATACCCTGTTAATCGCCCATATGCTTATTTAAGGTGGAGATTCCTCCTCTATGCACGTAAAACCTTTAAACACAACACTCGGAAATTTAAAAATCAACTAACAAGCTGCCCTAGCCGTTTCCACGGCCAGCAGGGAAGATTCATCCGGCCAAGACCGAGCTGCCACCCTGGGAAAAGCAGAATCCAAACTGCACCTTCTGCAAAGCTCCCCATGCCACCAAGGTTCCTCGCTCAATTTTTACATCACGGACCGACATTTTGTCCAAAATAACGAAAAAGGGGGGAAAAGCCCAGGAAAAACAAACAAACAAACAAAGCCCCAAGAAGTGCAACAAATTTCCGCGCCCGCGTAGGCGAGCCGCGGCCGGCGGCGGCGGCCACGCAGCTCCGCGGCCCTTTGTGGGGAGGGCCGCGCGGGGGCCGCGGGCAGCGCTCGCCGCGCCGGCCGCCAAGTGATGCGAGCAGCCGGCCGGCCCCGCAGCGGCTCGCGGACACCGGCGGCGCGGGCGCCCGGCGCGAACAAAGCTGCCGCCCCCGCCCCCTCCCCCACCGCCGCCGCCGCCCCGGCCGCCCCCCACGCGGCCCCCCGGCCCCGCCGCCTTACCTCGGCCGCCCGCCCGGCCCGCTCGCGCGCCGCTACGGTGTGGGGGAGGGAGAGAGAAAAAAACCCTTCCTTAAGGAAATGGAGGCAGCTGGGGGGGGGAAAGGGGGGGGAGGGAAAAAAAGAAGCCGAGGAGGCTCTGGCCGGGGAGTGTGGAACATTGAAAGTCGGAGGGGGTTGTGCAGTGCCGGGCTCCGGCCGGAGGGTGGCGCCGCCCAGCGCCTTCGGAAAAAAAGGGGGGGTGGGAGCTCGGCTGGGCGAGGGCGCGAGCTCCCGGCGAGGCGGAGGGGACGCGGGAGACCCCCGCGCGCTGTGGCCTCCCGCCGCCGCCGCCCGGCTCGGCTCCTCCCGGCCGCGCAGTCAGCAAGTTCCGAGGCGAGCGCGGGGGGAGGGGCGGGCGCGGCGGCGGCGCGCGTGCTCGCTGCTTGCCTGGCGGAGGGACGCGCGCCGCCGGCGCCCGGCGGGCGCGAGCTGCTCCCGCGCGCTCCCGCTCGCTCTCTCCGCGCCTCCTTTCACCCGGGGGGCGCACGCGTCCGCCCGCGCGCGGCCAGGACAAAGAGCGCGGCGGGGACCCGGCGGGCTGGCCCCTGCGCCCTTGGCCGCGGAGCCGGTGCAGAAGAAGGCGGGGGCGCGGGCGCCGTCTCGCGGGGCCGCTGTGCCGCGGGGTGGCTTCCGGCCTGGGCCCGCCTCCGGGGCGAGGCTGCCCATTGGACTACCCGCCCCCTAGGGCTGGCCGCATTCCCTCTGCCTGCGGTGGGGCGCCGTGCACCTCTGGGCCAGCACAGCTGGCAAGGGCCCTGGGCGTGTGGTTGGGAGTCCCTGACTGTCCTGGGAGACTGAGGACTAATGGGTGTTGTTGACGAAGCCAGGCACGCAAGCTGAGGAAAGCTACCCTTGACCCTTCATGTGAGCTAGAGGAAGGGGCAGGATGGGTCGTGGGCTTGAAGGAAAGTAAAAAGGATTTTGAGACTTGGGGACTGGCCTCTGCTTATCTTTACCTCACAGACTGCAACTGTCACCTTCGGATGCTTTGAAACTTAAAGAATCCAGAACAACACTTTTTAAAATGTCCCGCCCAAGATTTTAAGAAGTGGAGGAGGAGAGTTTGGGGGGCTATAACCTGACACTTTTCAACCGGACAGTTCTGCCCTGCACGCGCAACATCAGGGTAGGCGTGACGCTGGGTCACTACGTCCACAGAGAAAAGCTTTAATGCGGATAGGGAAGGTTAGTTTCGTTCTATCATCCTTTTTGCAAACTCTTCAGGTGGGCTCCAAAGTTTTGGCCCCAGGCACAAAGTAGGTGGAAGTACAAAAACTTCCTGTTTGCCTCCCTGATCTCCAGCTACTGGGAACTTGTTCTAGTGATAGAGCCTCAAAGGAATTTGTGGATTCCTCTCCCACAAGTATCCAGGGGCAGGGGTGCTGGGAAAATGAGAAGTACACATAGAGGAAGTGAGAGTGGCAGTCATGATAGATGAACCAGAGTTAAGGGAAAGAAGAAAAGACTGAGTGAGCCGACATACTATTTTTCCTCCAAATAGAAAAGTTTTGGTAAAGGGTTGCTCACAACTCTAATAAGTTATATTTCTGTAACTTTCCAGAGGGAAAGTCATTCAGTGAAAATTACTGAGGGTATAGGCTGCTAAGTGCTAGACACACCAACTACTTCATTCAGTTACTATGATGTAAAGCCAGATCTCTCCACTTATGATTAGAACAGATTATTAAAGTTCACCAGGTTGAAAAGAAGGAAGGATATTCCACTCCAGAATGAATAGGAAGAAAGCCTCTCCTGTCTCAAGAAAGAATATGGTCTGTGTGTGGCCAAACATTTTGATTTGGGTGGATTAAAGAGTACTTTGTGGGACGACTTCAGGGGTAAAAACTAAGTAGAGGATTCCCCCAACTTTACACTATGTGATACCACAGCAACAGCCAGCTAATCTAGAGTTTGGGCATTGCTTTGTTTGGCATGGGAAACTGTTTTATATGGTAAAAGTGATGTTTTAGTTAGCTTTTTCTCTGCTGTGACTAAAAGATCTGATCAGAACAATTTTAGGGGAGGAAAAGTTTATTTGGGCACTCTTGGTTTCAGAAGTCTCAGTCCACAGAGAGCAGGCTCCATGCCTCAGAACTGGAGATGAGGCTCAACATCATGGTGCAATGTGTGGTAGAGGCAAACGGCTTACAAGGTGATCAGAAAGCAGAGAGAGAGCTCCACTGCCAGATGCAAAATATATATCCCATAGCTATGCTCCCAGTAAGACAGTTCCTCCAGCCACATGCCTCCAGTTACCACTCAATTAATCCCATCAGGGATTAATTCACTGATTAGGTTAAGGCTATAACCCAATCATTTCTCCTCCAAACCTCCTCACATTGTCTCACCAGTGAGCTTTTGGGAGACACCACATCTAAACCATAACAGGTGAGGAAATTTACTGTCACAGATTTAGCCTGAAGACCCAAAAGCCAATTGCTGGTAGAATTTGAGGGGGGGCGGGGGGCGCAGGAGACTGGGAAATAAAAATGTTTAGTTGTGTTTTAGTAGCATCTTTTATAGAAGAAACAGTATTGAAGAAAAGTAAGGGAACTGGATTCTAATCCTCATTCTGACAAATTTATGTGACCTCATAAAAGTTAGATGTTCTAGCTTAATATTTCTTATATGCAAAAGGAAAGCATATCAAAGGTTGCAAGTCTTCTCCTGCTCAAAAATTCCATGAATGATTCTCTAGTGAGTTTGGAGTTACAAACTCCACTTCAACAGACATTTAGAAACTACTGAATGTTTAGGAAGTTGGAGTGAAATATGGCCCATGATCTTACCGAGTTCAATCTGTAGTGGGGCAACCAGAAAACAGACTGCAGAATGAGGTGTACTGCATTAAAAGACTAAACAGAAAGAGTGGAGCATTATTAACTATCATTTAATAACTAGTAATATAAATATTAATATAGCTTGGAGCTTTTGTCATAGGGTTATGGATCAAAAGAAGTTAACACTGGACTGGACCTGGAGGGATCAAGAGGCCCAGTGATAATGTAGATAATGTTTTTGGCAAAATATGTGGAACTTGTTCAATAAGTAATATTTTCCATATTGCTGAAGTTACCATAAAGAGAAAGAATAGACCCATAAGGTTAGGGAAAATAGTGTTGTACCCCACAATATTAGTTGCTCAGCTCCTTGCATTCAGCCGACTATAGGGATTGTTCAAAAAATTCTTTCTAGTGCACAGCTCTCCTTTAAAGTAATATGCTACCTTGATCAGAAGCAACTTGTAAGTTATAAATTGTGTCTAATGTGAAGTTCTTCCTCACAGGACACCTTGCTTTGTACTTATTTTATTTCTTATTTTTGCTGTTTATCCTGGAAATCAAGGATTATGTCCTACAGTCACTCCTGGGGCCATATAAATTTAACCTAATGCAAATTATTCCATAAAAATATATAATAAAATATTGTCCCAGAAGGCTCCTCAAAATAGTACCACAAAGCAGACCCTAGATACCACAAGAAAATTGTTTCTTCTCTATTTATTTTTCCCCTTGTTGGTATGGGGTACTGTCTGCCTCTGATTTACAACCCTGAGAGGACCCTAGACCTAATTGTAACCAATAGTACCCTAAGTATCTCCTCTTTTTTTCCATCAAATGTTGTGACCAAAAGAGACCTTCCCTTAGTACAAGAATAGACAAGGTGGATCCCAGAACATTTTACACCTATCTAGTTTGGGAGATACTTCTTTCAGAGCATTTCTGTGGAAATGCTTATAGTTGGTGGGGATGGTAGAGGGTGTGTATAAATATATACACATATATATATATACATATATAGTGGTGTGTCTGTAAATACATACATATATGAGTGTTTGTATATATATACACATACACATATGAATATATATTATCATATACATCATCATATATGATAAGCTGCTAAGGAATTTTCTCCATTGAGTGATTGTATAAGCTGGGATGAGGCTTACAGATCAAAACTCACCCACCATGGCCAGCAATATACTTTGCACATAATAGATGAACAATAAAAACATTATTTTATTAATTCTAGGGTTTTTGTTTGTTTCCTGCCATGCAATAACTTTACTCGGTGCCCCTTAATTTTACCCCTTACTTCTTTTTCTGGCTGTTGCTGATGCTCTCAAATTGCTTGTATCCTTCTATCCTCTGGCTATAAAGTTTCTCTTTCTACCCCTAAAAACTGGGCTAGTTTAGTAGGAAAGCATTTCTTGTTCCAGCTTTAGTTTACAGAGCCAAATCTGTACCCCCTAAGTCCAATGCACTGCTTGACATCTCTGATCCTGCATGTGTCCTGGGTGAAAAACCCACTGGATGTCAAATCAGAGGCTATATTTTGGGAGTGGAAAGATTCAAAAGCCTTTCTCTGACTTCAACTAACTCAGTGATAATTTAAGGGGTTGTGGTTCAGAGGTAGAGTGCTCTCTTAACCTGCATGAGGCACTGAGTTCAATCCTCAACACCACACAAAAATAAAATAAAGGTATTGTATCCATCTATAACTAAAAAATAAATATTTAAAAGAGCAGACTATGATAAAATGTTAATGAGGGCAGAATTTTGTCTATTTTCTTTTGCTGTGAAATTGGAACCTAATAAGGCTGAAGCACAAAGTGAGTATTCAACAAATCTTGCCCAATGAATATGCATTATATTTTTGCACCCACAAAGGAAAAGTATCTGAAAATACACCAAGCCAGGCACAGTGGCTCATGCCTATAATCCTAGTGACTCAGAAGGCTGAGGCAGGAGTCTCAAAAGAATATAATAAAAGGGGTTGGGGATGTGTCTCAGTGGTTAAGTACCTCTTGGTTCAATCCTTAATACAAACAAACAAACAAAAACCAAAAAGAAAAAAAAAACTCCAAAAGATTGAATATACTTCAATTTTAAAGTGACTATGAATAACCTATTTTCTTCTATCTCAATATTTTTCTAGTTTTCTTTAATGAACAAGTACTACTTTTACAAAGAGCGGGGGTGGGGGAATAGGAATAAATGCAGAGGTATAGATTTAGTGAAAATAAATGCTGTTTTGTTCAACAGGATTTTTAAAAATTAAGTTCTTTTATGAATTAAAAGAAAAGATGAAATTTCAAGCAAACTATTTTGAATTTGTCAAAATGTTAAAGTTGATGCAAGAAAAAAAAATAGGGAAGACCATTCTTTAAATCCTGAAAAAAAATGTTGAGGAGATTCCACATTAACTAAAATAATAAGCTCTGGAAAATAAGTAACCAAGAATTAGATAATTTAATATATGACAAGTAATATTTACTCTAAAACACAGAAAAAATAAAGTTATACAATCAGTGATATTGAGGTAACTAGTTACCAGTGTGGGAAAAAGATCACTTAGAATTATGCCTTTTATCATATATCAACATAAATTACAGATGAGTTAAGTTTTTAAAACATCAGTTCATAGGAAAATCGGAATAATTTGAGGGCTTAATGTAAATAGAGAAGAGTTATGGTATGTTATGCTATAAAGCAATAGAAAAATTAACAAAGAAACAAACATGTATCTGATCAGGTACAAAAACTGAATCCTCAGTATACCTTCCTATACACATAAATGCACCAAGTTGAAACGATAGACTTGAGAAAAGGGTTTATACTCTGAAAAATAATTAGTACATATCACATGTAGTTCTAAATAGGCTTATAGTAATATCAAAACGTCATAGATACTTAAAGGACATGTTAGAATTTGAGGATATTAAACTGTATATAAAATACTCACCTTTGCCTTAAATTTTAATTAGTATATTTTAAAATGAGGTAGAATATTTTTGCTCATAAAATTTACAAATTGAAAAATTTACTAATGCCAAATACCTGTGAGACTATTATGAGAAGGGCACTTTCCTATATTGCTGGTGGCACTGTAAATTGATATAACCTTTTTGGAAAGCAATTTGGCACCGGGTTTCAAATGTCATAAAAATGTTTATACCCTTTAACCTAGTAATTCTACTTCTGGGAATCTATCCTAAGGAAATAATCCAAAATATTTTAAAATGCCATATGCCTGACAATATTTATCTCAGTATAATTTATACTGTATAAAAATGTAAGCCGCTCAAACTGTCCAACATAAAGGCTGTGCTTTAGTAAATTATGATTCATTCACTTGATAGAATATGATACATGAATATAAAATGATGAGTACCATAACTATCATTTTTCATCAATTCCTCTTTGTTGGTAAATTCTTTTCTGTAAGATCAGCTCATGTCCTACTTGGTTAATGAGACTAACAAATGGTGTTATGCATCATTTTAAAATGATATTTTAACTTAATGTCACTTAAATTTTTCTGAGTTGCTTTAAGGACTCATTTGTAAAATTGGGTTAACGTACACTTCTGCTTCTGAAAGCAAAATTGTAAATACAATGATTTTCTGGAAAAAAAACATAAAAGAGATTTGGAATAAATATGCTAATAATCATTTACTTGTGACCTTGACTACCTCTTCTATACTGCTCAAATGGTTATCTCATTGGAAAATATTCGATAAGGAGCAATGTGGTTTTATTTGGGGCTGCAAATAAAGTAGTTAAATTTGACAAAATAAACAAATTTATATTTCAGTGAATTTTTTTTTAACTAAGAACAACAACAAAAAAAAACCTAAATACTTTTAAAATGGTGATGTGTCTTTGTCAAGAGGATTACTTTTTTCAGGTTCATTCTAGAGATGCATCATAATTTATAAAAGCTCTCAAAGGGTTGTCTAGTAAAATGCCAACTTGAATATGATCTTAATTTGCCTGAATTGTAATATCCAAAAATAACTCAGAGAAAGTGAACATCACAAGGTTGGTTAAAACAAAAGTGATAAATAATTATCAGTAAGAATATACTCAGTGTGTGTGAGTTGCAGGTAAGGAAAAAAATCCAACTTGGGCTCACCATCTAATGATTATTTAGTTCTGAAACTTGTAAGCCAAAAAAGAATATTGAAGCACTGGACGATTTTAACCAAGGAAACTGAGGATCTGAGACACTGAAAGACTGCCCTGAAGTTTTAACAGTAGCTCCAGCAGAACTTTGGACAGAATTTTGGAAGCCATTCCACCATACTGTCAACTCCACTGTGGTATACAGTCCAGGCTCCCAAGTCATCAGTTTCTGGAAAGATTGTCAAATTTGAATGACGTCAGAAAGTTCTTGGAATTCTTTACAGTCTTTTCTCTCTCTTGTCCAAAGTGTGGACAGATCATTTCTGATATGGTGGTAAAATCTGGTAATACTTTTATAATTATTTATAATACCTTATTTATTTTTGATAATATTTATCACCATTTGTAAGTAAATACTTGAGTGATTATTTCTTTAATATTTTTCTCCTTTAACTAGATTGAAGAAAGGGTCCATATCTTATTTTTGTACTCAGGACAGTACTTGGCATAAAATATTTAGTAAATAATTCCTGATGATGACCGAGTTACCTTCACATTGAAAGCTAACAGAAGGAAAGTTTTCAGAATAACAGCAAGAAGAAAAAATAGTCTTTTCTCACAGCCTAGTATATTTATGGAACCAATTTTCATGAAAGGTACTAAAGGCTAAGCATACAGGAATGGACAGTATCTATCGAAATTAAAGAACAATAGGTTTGTACACTTGAATAAATTAAGGGTGTTTGGTATATTAACCTAATCTCTGAAATAAATGTCAGGAGAACAATGACCACATTTTCTCTTCACACTTCTAATACACCATGCTTAGAGAAGGAATATTGGACCACAAGCTTATGCTCTTTTCTAAAACTACAATGAGGCAACAAAAGTTTCTTAACCTACTTAATAAAATGTCTGCACAGATGAGACCAAGTTATATGATCTATAAGCTAAATGCTGGCAGTTAAGATTAAAATCAATTAACTCCAATCTATCTCATACTCATCAGAAGAAGAATTTAAAAGTATTGATGGAGAATAAAACCATTACTTATTTGAACCAACTTTCTCAACTGTCATCTTGGGTTCTAGTTCTGGTTATGATGTGACTTCAGTCTTCTTTCATCAGAAAATGAAAGAGTAGGAGGGCCTTTCCAATTCTAAAATTGGGATTTTATGTTTATTTTATTGAACATAAACAATTTATGTTCTTGTTTAAATGTACACTAATGAACAAACTGAATTTAGTAACATGGTTGGTAGGCTTTTTTTTTTCTTTCTTTCTTTCTTTCTTTTTTTTTACTTTTTTTTTAACACTAATAGTGCTTAAAGGCCAGACTTATGCCAGCAATGATAAGATCATATGTGTCCACACGAGTCGCCTAACTATTAAAATTCAGCTTGGCTTTACATTTTTGAATGTCTTTCTTTTATAAATGATACCATGATCAGCCATCCCCTTTCCCTCTGTTATTTTGGTTATTGAACATATCTGTGTCCAAACTAGCTATCAATTTAAATGGGAAAATGTATACCAGTAATTCTAGTTGTTTATAATTTTGTAAAGAAAATCACTGATATCATTATTCATTTTTAATAAGGTTGTCTATATCAGGCAAGATTTCTACTTCCTAATCTGATTAATTCTAAACTTGACTTTTTTTCTTATCCTTAAAAAATATTTTTTAAAAATCTGTAACTTACATTATGGCCGTTGCTTGCTTACACACACATGCACATACACACAATTGATTCAAGAAATACAATTATTCACATATCTAACACTTTATTTGTTCATTTAAAAAACCTAACAAATGCCTTTTAAGGGGCAATGCATGCTGCTAAAGGGATATATGCCCAACAAGATATACATCATCTCTGCTCTGAACAGCTAAAGAGGGAGAATAGCTAAAGAGGGAGGCCCTCAAAGTCCCAAAACATAGACTTCCCACCTTAAAAAAAAAAAAGAAAGGCAGAATTTCATTTACCCATTCTTTATATAATAAGCAGCCCCTTAGAATTGTTTTTTACTGATCTTAAATACATTAGGGGGAAGGCCAGAAGATGTAAAAGGTAGATTTACATGCTTATTCAATAAACAAATTGAGTATCTATCCAAAAGTGAAAAAACTATTTTTGAACATAGGTGAGATGTCCTCTCAAACACACATATACGTGCACACGCGTATGCGCGCGTGCACACACACGCACACACACACACACACACACACAGCAGGCTCTGAAGAAGTAAGCACTGGTTGAGTAGACGGAAAACAGTTCTATCTTAGGATAATTATATGGTTAAAAAGCAGCAGTTGAATTATTTTTCGCATTGTGGTAAGCTATCCTTTTCTTTAAAAGGAGATTAGAAGTCAGAAATCAACCTTCCAGCTGAGCTACGTCAGATGTTGGGCTCTCTCACCCACTCCCTGCCATCACAGTCCCATCACCAGTGCCTCACACTCTGCTGGAATTCAATAAATATTTGTTGAATAAATTTACCAAACACTTCTGTAACACTTTTATTCTCTGTTTTATATACATTGACTCACGTAATGCTCTCAAATTATAATGTTGTTACATATTCATGTTATAGAGGAGGAAACTGAGACAGAAAGCAACATGCCTAAGGTTGCTGGACTAGTAAATAATGGACTTTCTCCTTGGAACCCGTGCTCTTGGCTGTTATGCTGTGCCACCTCCGAAGAAAGAAGTGGCATTCCAAGTGAGGGGACAGGAAGGAGGAGAAGGAACTAATAGCAGCATTGGCTGCATAGTTGACAAGGAAAAGATTGGGACCTCTGGGAGAGGCTGGAGATGTTGACAGCCAGTGAAGAATGAATAAGTGCTGTGGTTTCTAGAGACCAGGGTGTTGCTTTTGGATAGTCTTTGGATTTGGGGGTTAACAGAGACTGTCCAATAAGAAGTGAAAAGTAAGAACCTCCAGTAAAAATTACAAATGACTATGATCCTTCTGGGCATTTTTTCTTCTACCAATCTCTGTCTAGTTCATTCTGTCTTTATGCCATTTCTTTTCCCTTCTCTCTACTATCCCTTTTAGCCTGTTACAATGTTGACCTAAATTTTAAAGTATTGTATTTGTTAAATCAAATGTATATAACATCCTACTCTCTATCTTTCCACTTCCATTAAAAGAAAACAGCTGAAGTTATTTCAAAATTGTTCCTTATTGGTGTGGAACAAGTCAGTAGCTCTTAACAGAATAAAAAGTCTTCCAAAGGGGAATCACTCTTAAAAAGTGAAAGATGATGAAGAGTACATTGTGGTACCCTGGCATTTCAGGATTGGAAGAAATGGTTAAATATTAAATAACAAGTGTTTCTTATTGAAATTTAACATATTGGTTTATATTTTAAAAATTCCTAAATTAGAATTTAGGAACATTTTAACATTGATTAGATTCTTCACTTTATAATGGGAACAAAAAGTTTATGTGTGCCTAATGTAGGTTGAAGAATAGTTTATAGAATTATGAAATTTCTTAGTTTCTGTAAAGAATATAAAATACTAAAAATACTAATACATTATATTTGTGCATTAACTATGTGAATATATAAAAATAATAGTCATTTAAGGTTATTGTCTGGGTAAAATTCCAGGCATCACCTGGAAATCTGTGCCTAGTCTGGTATAAATAATGTTTGAATAAATATCTCAATCTGAGTCAAGCAAGGTTTGTATATATGTTTGCATATCCATACATGTATATGTGTGTGCACAGGTAGTGGATTTGCTACAAGAACATGCACCTGCTTACAAAAGACACTGCAAATGAAGAGCACCATTGCAGCTTTAACAACCACAAAACTTGATAAACTCACCTCGGTTGTGTGTTGCAAATATCAAATAACTAAAAACAGTCACCAGGGACTGATATCAGGAACAGATGCACAGGCTCTGTGTTGCCTGAGCTAAGTAACTACAGTGTATTTTAATGTAGTATGTGTTATATAAAATCTAAACAAAGGGATCCCATTATAAGAGATTGATTTGGGGTGAGGGAAGGTGATATGATATTCATCTCTGTACAGCTTCTTAAAACTGATTTACTGCAGTGGCTTGTGGAAGTAACAGATGTTTATTTGAATGAATATTCATTTGCTCACATCTAGTCCCAGTAGATGACTCTTTCCTCTTAAGAGGTCATATTTTCCTCTTATGCAGTGTTTACTATTGTGGTTGCCAATTGTCTATTTAGAGGACATAACATTAAGGAGATATGTAAAGTGGAGTATTGAAGGATAATGATGTAGAATCTGAAGCAGAGGTAAATATGCTAATTAGAAACAGCAATAATGCCAGATATAAACATCATAGTGACTTACCTTACATTTCCTGGCAGCATGATGATCACTTCTCATCAACCAATCATGAATTCTCTCTCAAATTACCTTATTAGCACACTGCTTGAGTTATAAAAACATTTATTTAAGAAAAGAGTATTATCAGGCTGGTGATGTGGCTCTGAGGTAGAGCACTTATCTAGCATGCATGAGGCCCTGGGATTGCAAAAAAAGAAAAAAAGAAAAAAAGAAAAGAAAAATAAATAACACTACCAAAAAGTGAAGTGACTTCTTTAAATCACTGTAGAAACCAAATAAAGAATTTTATTGTGAAGAATTTAAAAGTTATAAAACCTATATGAATAGAAATGTTCATCTTTTGGAAGCCTGTCTGCATTTCTACCACTTGCTATAAAAAATATTGCTTTCTCCCATGTATACTTTTCAAGCAAACAGCAACATCAGAACTACAGTTAGCCTGTTTGTTTCATAAGTTCATGTATTGAGGCCATTTTATCATACCTAAAGTTATTTTGGCTCTGCAAAAGATTATTTTGGCAGAAGTTTTATTAGTGTGTCAAATTGTCTTTTAAGAAACTTGGCTAGGATTACTGCCTAAGATGGCAAGTTATAAATTTCAAACCTTATTACTGCACACTCCCAATCCCCTCCCCCAAGTCAGTAGTACTATGGGATTTTCTGGTGCAATGATCCAAACATAAATTCGTTACAGAATTCCATAAACAAATAAGATAATTTAGGAGCAGAGTTATAATGAGATAATGATTTGGCTTTATTTTTTGGTCCATGAAATGCCTAATATATTTGGCAGCATAACTAAGTCTGTATTATCTATGGTGTTAGAAGAACAGATATAACATATACATTAAAATCTGTAGCTAATTCAAAAGCTATTTGAGTCAGCCTTCTTTCTCAAACTCACAGATGTGTTTTCTATTATCTAACTCTTTCTTTATATTAGTGGTTGTCAACTTTGGCTACACACGATCATCATCTTGGAATGGTTGGGGAACTTTTAAAAATCTTGATGCATAGGCCATACTCAAGATCAATTAAATCAAACTCTGAAGTGAGACCCAGCCATTAGTGTATTTTTTGAAAGCTTCTCAGTGATTCCAATAGAAGGTCAACTTCTTCATCTCAGTGGTAGGGATGCTAAGAATCAATCATGGTAAGAAAATGTCTATTTGCTAAATTAAAAAATGAATGTTAGTGATTGTTCAAATCAAGGGTATGTGGAAAGAGATTATTAAGCTATTTTTTCTTGTTGATTTCAAAAAACATGACTTTAGTTACATCTATGAGAGTATGTTTTCAGATGATAGAGCTATGTGTTTATTAAGACTTATATACACTAGTGAGTAAGTTGCCCAATGTTTTAATCTACAATAACTATTTTACTTGTGGAGTTCTTTCAATAACTATTTTTAGTTCATGATGTTCTTTTTCAATGATATACATATATTTATATTCACACACATGCAATATTTTTATCTATATCTGTATATGTACAATGCACATTGCTGTTTAGTCATGATATAAAATACTTAATTTTTAAATGGTAGTTGGAGATGGCAAGTGTCCTTGGGAAGTTGATTTTAAGCAATTAAGTTTGGGGAAAAATTAAATCTACATTTTTGTATTATTACTCCTTAAATTATGTTCATTTCATAAAGTATGTTTTCCTGAGGTGTCTTATAAGAATTATCCAGTAAGAAAGATGAATTATAGAACAAAGAGAAAAATTCCCTCTAACTTAATGTTAGTAAATTGAAATCAGTATTTATTTGCTTAGATATAATGTATGCAATTAATAATAAACAATGTAGTGTAGTAATTAGACTCAAACAAATGAGGGCTCGAAACCTAGCACAGCCCTTCGTATCCACGTTTCCTAAAGCACATCACTTACATAGTTCAGGGACTCACTTTTGTCATCTATAAAAGGGGCACCGATATAGTTATATCTTTTATGTAAAGTTATTAATTGTGGGAAATTAAATGAGGAAACGTTAATAAAGCCCTTATGATAACATCTGTCACCTAGTGAGCCTTGAATAAATGTTTTCTATTTTAAATTGAGTAGTTTTACTTGTTTGTGTATAGCTATCCAATAATAGACTTTTGTCATTTAGAAGGGCTGCAGGAAATCTTGCATATTCTTATATTTAGGCATAAAGTGGCAAGAAGAATGTGAGTTTCTGCATGGATACACTCATAGCTATGTGAATTGAGTGCTTAACCCATTGGGTTCATCCACTCACTGCAGAACCATGTCCTGTGCTCCAGTCAGACAACATGTACAATATGTATCTCAGTAAAGCTGAAATCATCTCTCATCACAGACTACCCCAGCTACTGTGGAAGTGTGGGAATCAGGAATCTTCATATTCTAAGTGTCTCCCTATTATATTCAATATGTACATATATGTGTGATTTTATTAATTCTAACATGTACATTTTATCATCTCTAAAATCAAAATGTACCAACCAACAAATGATGTTTACAATCACTCTTAGCCAGGCAGCATTTGTGGTGCAGTTGTCATTGGCTGAAACTGCATGAACTTGTCCAGTGCTCTTTATATTGTGATGTATGACTAAAATCCAAGCCCAAATAAGTTTAAGAAAATTATTTCAATAAATATAAAATAAAAATTCTAAATAACAAAGAATATGATCATAGTTTAATTGGTAGTGATTTTTCTTTGATAGTGTCACATGAACTAATGTTGCATCTTTGAATTAACTCTTTAACTTTATATTATAATTTATGCCATTGTTTAGCTGACGACAATTTTTCTTAGAGGCAAAATAATAATGTATTTTAGAATCAAATTTTCAACTTCATGTCATATGGAAAAAGCACATACTAATTTTTAAGACTAGTAATTTTTCAAGTTATTGACTGTTAAGAACTCAGAATTATTAATATAGTTAAACGCATTTATCTATTAAACTAGGTGTTAGACATTACAAATGTTTTAGACTATACTAGATTTGGAAAGATGATTATAGCTAGTAGTTCTTGAGTACTTACCATATATCAAGTACTATTCTCAGTTCTGTACATGTCCTAAGATTTAATCCTCATGGAGCCCTACAGGGTAAATATTATAACTATTCCCATTCATTTTATAGATCAAGAAACTGCAACACAGGAGATAAAAAATTATCAAAAGATACATAATAAGTGTGGAGCCAGGATGTAAGTAAAGATTGTCTGATTACAGAAACCGTGATCCCACTTAGACACTATAGTCACAAATGTTTGTCCCTGACCTTAAGTAACTAACAAGAAGAAAAAATACAACAAGCAATTAAATTTAAGGGTATTGTCACAATGGAATTAGATATAAAGTTCAAGGGATGTGGAGAAGAAGGATCATGTAAGTTAGTTTGTCACAACATATTTGTGTATAGTTTTCTAATTAATGTCTGTCTTGTTAACTAGTCTATAAGTTCATCAAAAGGCAGGAATTTTGTTGGCTCTTCATTGTATGATCAGCTCTTAACAGAGTGCATAGTACTTAAATGTTTTCATTTTGCCTCAGGGAATAAGGAAGGCTAAAGAGGAGTAATATTTGAATAGACACTTAATAAATATGCTACATGGTTTTTGTAAATTTAACAATATATTTCAAAACCTTTATAGTAAGCAAACATGTTGGCTCCGCAATTCCAATGCCCATAATTCATCCTAAGGAAATATATGTAGTGCTGAGGATCGAACCCAGTGCCTCACACATGCTAGGCAAATGCTCTACCACTGAGCTACAACCCCATGCCCCTCATACTAAGGAAATAATAAAAACTAAGGCACATTAACTCTAATACTTTTGTCCCAATTGCTATTAAAGCTAGGTTTGTTAATGTAGTAGTACATAGGATAATGTACCTTTTCCCATGAATAGATAGATGTCTGTGTTCTAATTCCTGAAATTTATGAAAAAAATGGTGAAAGGAAATCAAGGTTGCAGATGGAATTAAGGCAGCTAATCAATCAGCTGATCTTGAAACAGGGAGATTATCCTAGATAATCAAGGTGGACTCAGTTAATCATAGGGATCATTAAAAGTGAAAGAGTGAGGCCAAAGAGTGGGGGCAGAGAAGGAGATGAGGAATCAGAAGGACTCAGTTTGCTGTGGATGGCTTTGAAGATGGAGGAAGGGGCTACAAACCAAAGAATGCAGAATCCTCCAGAAGCTGAAAAATGCAAGGAAAAAATTTCTCCCTGATCCTCCAGAAGGGAGCCTTCTCATTCCAGGAGACCCACCTCAGACTTCAATCTACTGAACAGGAAAATAATAAATTGTTGCCCTAAACTTATAGTAATTTGATACATCAATAATAAGAACCTAGCACAGTTAATAAAGTAGAACAATTTTTGTGATTGATTGCTTTAAGTGAATGGTTACTAAGCATAAGAATTTAATAGAATAGTAGAATTTCCAAAAAAATAATTGGGGACCAATTGTTAGTTTTTAATTTTGCTGCCTTATTTCAAATTTACTGCTTGAAATTATTTTTTTAAACTGCATAGTATAATATGATTTTATAAGGGAACAGTAATATATAACATATAAAAGGAAATAATTACATAAATTTAATTTTGAGAAAACTCATTACATTGTCTTTATTTTTTCTCACTTCAGCCAAGAACTGATTTTTTTAAAAATCCCACACCAGTACCATGCCCTGGATCAAGCATTTGGGAACCCCTACACTGGGCATACTTTGTTGCTTTCAGAGTATTGATTTTAGAGTCTCCAAAAAAAAAAAAAAAGAGGAAAATTGGTACAACAATAAAAAAAAATCTTCAGATTATAAACTGTGGGTCCAGAATTTTCAGGGTTTTGGAAATTTACATGCTGATAATTTATTTTATAATTGTTTTTCCTGTGATTTTTAAATTCCTCTTACTTTTTTTTGCATGTTCCTGAAACATGTTGTATTAGTTTCATGTGACTGCTATAACAAATCACCACAAAATTTGTATCTTAAAACAACAATCATTTATTTTCTCACAGTTGTGCTGGTCAAAGGTCTGAAATTGATTCTCAGAGATGAAATCGAGGTGTGGCAGAGCGATCCCCTCTCCAGAGCCCTGGGCAAGACCTGTTCCTTTGCCTTTTCTAGCTTCCAGAGCTGCAGTCCTGGTGCTCCTTGGCCTGTGGCTTCTGCTTTGCCTTCAAAGCCAACAAACACCACAGCATCGTCAAATCTCTCTCTCTCTCTGCTGACATGGTCTCATGGGCTTCTCTCTGCTGAGTCAAATCTTCCACTTACAAAGATATTTATAATAATAATTAGGGCCCACCAAAGATAATTTAGGACAACGCTCTCATTCCAAGATACATAATTCAATCACATCTTCCAAGATCTCTTTTGACACATAAGTAATATTTGTACATTCCAGTATTTAGGACCTAGATATGTTTAGGGGCCATTACCACATATATTTACTTTATATACACATTATATAGATGTTATATTTATTTTAAGTTTAAGTAGGAAGATTTCTTTGTAAGAAACCTGAGTTTCCCATTGAAGTGGTGATATGTTCTTTGATGTCTAGATTTTAGAAGGTGATGCTTAGAATATCAAGAAAGGAGGGTTATAACACAATTAAATGGTTTTGATGAATATAGTAACCTCTATGTTACTATATAACAGTGTCTTACAGAAAGCCTTCTCCTAGGCAGGAAAGTATAAACTATGCGTGAACATTCTACATTCATTTTGAAACATTCTCTGAAAATTCTGGTACAGAAGTGACACTCAGACTGCTGGTGCAGAACAGCCAACTGAGAATCTCTCAACAGATGCTCAGGCACCCCCCCCCCACACACCAACTAGCAGCTTATTTCTGAGATCAGCTGTCGCTGAGGCATATAAAAATGTAATTTAAGAGAGCTTTGAGGGCCTCTTCTTCCCTTCCACTGAATTGCTATCAGACAACTGGAGGATCAGGTGTACTGTAGGGAAAAAAACAATACAAAACAAATAGGAAAACCCAACTGTGGGGCTGACCCTGGTGTCCTGTCTAGGCCATTGCCACTGAGGTGCAGTAAACAGGATCTGAGTGACTCTGACCTAATGCACAACAAAATGCTGAGGAAGAACTTGGGTAAAGGGAGTGTTTGTGTTAGTTTCTAGTAAATGAAATAAACACCTTCGTATGTGTCTAGAAAAGGAAAGAAAGGCAAAATTAATGGTTTATGATTCAGTTCCAGGTACTATGGGATTCCTAGGTACCTCAAGGTGGTACCAGGACAGGTGAAAAGGATAGAAGAGACCCAGCCCTGGGTCACCCATCCCATATTCAACCAGAGCAATTACTTTTATCTGGTCTACTTATTGGGGTCTGTGTGAATTTTAATTTTAGGAGTGAATCAACTACTTTTTTTGAAAGTATAAAAAGCAATTCTAAAGAAATATGAATTATTTTAGTTTTTGGTTTTGTAGACAGACACACTTATGCCTGCAGCAAAGGCACGCTGGAAATAGAGTGGTTAGAATCAATAGACCTGGAGGAAAACTACAGCTCTAAAACTTGAGTTGTGTGATATTGAGCCTGTTTATTTCGACTCTCAGGTACAGACTGCTTCCTGTATCTGTACAATGGTGAAAATAGTAATTGCCAGTAAAAACTTGATCCCTTTAAAATCAGGAACAGGACATGGTGACATAGTATTATAGTTGTGTTCAGTATTGAGTTGGAAATTATAGCAGCATAAGAAAAATGAATACAAGGTGTAAGGATAAGAAAAGGGCAAATAACATTGTCATTATTTACAGATAATTATCAACATAAAATGGCAAAGCTACTCAATATATGATAACCTAATGATTGACAGCACAGACTGTGGAGCCAATTAGCACAGCTTCAAATATTGACTCTGCCACTTACTTTCTGTTGGACTTTGGGAAACTTTTTAAAACTCCATATGCCTCAGTTTTCACATGTGTAAATTAAGAATGATAATAGTACCCACATCATCATCATTGGATTGTTATGGAGATTGAATTTATATGTGCAAATGCATGAACATCATGTAAGTATTGGTTCACATTATTAGCAGTTAACCAAATTATTAGAGTTAGTGAGAAAACTCAACAAAATGGGTTGGACTTCTATGGGTCAGTAGGAAATAAATTTAAAAAATTATTTAAAATAATTTACTTACAGTTGTAATACATTACATATAAATTTAACAAAATATGTGCAAGATTATGAAAGATATTAAAAGAAATAACAACTAAGATCTAAATAAATGGAATGGATTACCATATTTATGGATTATAGATTCAACAGTGTGAAATACCAGTTCACTTCAAATGATCCTATAAATTCTTTGCGATTCCAATTAAAATCCTGACTTTAATCCTGGTGTGAAACTTGAGAAACCGACTCTAAAATATGTCTGAAAAAGCAAAAGTCTGGAAGTAGCCAAGCCAATTTTGAAGATGAACAAGATACTCTATCAAATATCAAGACTAAGAACTATATTAAAGCCAGGTGAAGCATAGGGATAAACAAATACTATTTGATATAAACAAAGATGAACAAACTACCTGTTCAGATGGGGAAAAAGTAAGTAGATCCAGATTCCACTCAGTAAATAGGTATAGACCCTAAGGACAACAGCTAAACAGATGCCTGTGCTACACTGTAGCAGTTGGCAACTTTGATATTTCATATGGGAAAAAAAAGTTTGATTGCCCTTCAACTAGTGCACAAAATTAATCATTGAGTGGATTAAAGACATAGTGTGAAAAAAACCTTAAATATTTGTTGAAAATTTTTTGAAAATCAGTTAACATGAGAAGCTTCTTTGATTAAAAGATACTACCAAGCTGTGTGCAGTGGCTCATGCCAGAGGCAGGAGGATTCCAAGTTTGAGAACTGCCTCTGCAACTTATCATGACCCTCAGCAGCTTAGCAAGACCCTATTATCAAAATAAAATCAAAAGTACTGGGCATGTAGCTCAACCCCCAGCACTACCAAAAACAAACCAAATCAAACCAAACCAAAACAAAACAATCCCACAAAAATGGAATAGGTAACCCACTTACAGATAGGAGATATTGGTAACATCTGTAAAAATGATTCATATCTATACTATTTAGATGGCACTGAAATCAATAAAATATTTTAATCTTACTAATAATCATGTCCTTGTTATGTAGCTGGAAAGTAGATTATTAACTCCGAAGCCTGGCCTTGTATTACTAACACAACACATTTTATAAAAAGACAGAACACACTGTTAGAAATTGGACTTAGAGATGCAATCTTACCTATCTTTGCCTATTGCACAAAGTGATTTAGAAGAATAAGATAATAGATTTTAAAATATTGTAAAACTTTAAAGTGCTATATAAATCATTTATCATCTACATCATAACAAAAGTTAAATTAGTGCTTGGCCCCAGTCTTAAGTGAGTGTATCTTATAGTAAATTCAGACATTCCTATACTTATGGATGGCAAGAAGTTCCAGAAGTTCCAGACAAAAGAGCTATTCAAGTAAGACATTGAAAGACTGTGGTTCTGATCAGTCATCCAGTCCTAGTTACTGTTCATGACACCAGCCTACTTTTTAAAAAATTATTTATTTATTTATTTATTATTCTAATTAGGTATATATGATAGCAGGATGCATTTTGATTCATTGTACACAATTGCAGCACAACTTTTCATTTATCTGGTTGTACACAATGTAGTGTCACACCATATATGCCATCACACATGTACCTAGGGTAATGATGTCCATTTCATCCCACCATCTTTGCTGCCCCCATGCCCCCTCCCCTTCACCCTCTCCCCTTTGCCCAATCACAGTTTCTCTATTTTCCCCATCTTCCCCACCCTCAATATGGATCAGCATCCACTTATCAGAAAGAACATTTGGCCTTTGATTGTTTTGGGATTGGCTTACTTTGCTTGGAATGATATTCTCCAACTCCATCCATATAAGAGCCTACATTTTGGGAGAAAATTTTTGCCACACATGTCAGAGCACTAATCTCCAGGATATATAAAGAAATCAAAAAACTTAACACTCCTCCCCCCGAACAAACAACCCAATCAATAAATGGGCTAAGAAGCTGAACAGACAATTAATTCTTAGAAGAAGAAATACAATTGATAAACAAATCTTTGAAAAAATGTTGAACATCTCTAGTAACTAGTGAAATGCAAATCAAAACTACTCCAAGATTTTATCTCACACCAGTCAGGATGGCAGTTATGAAGAAAACAAATAACAATAAGTGTTGGTGAGAATGTGAGGGAAGAGGCCAACCTACTTTTAAATGAAATGGTCTTAGCTGTGTTAGCACATCCAAATATTATTAACAATAGGCCAGATAAAAATGAGGGAGGAGCATGTTCCTGTATTTTTTATCAGAGAACATTTCCAGGATTCTACTAAAGTTATAAATTAGCTAGTGCAATCTAATTTTTTTTTTTTGCTTGACAACTTTCTGGTGTAGCTTAAAATATTTTTGTTTACTTTTTGTTAAAATTTTAATGAACTATTTTTAAACGATGAAAGTTCTACCCACTCAGGTTAAAAATGTTTAAACAGAATCAGGAGGTAAAGATAAATATAAATTAAAGTTGTCTGGTACCTCTTCAGCTTACCCACCCTGAGCTCAAATAATTAAGATAAATTTAATAATACGTTTTATATTTAAAATAAAGTGATATTTCAATAAAAATAACTTTATTTATTTAAAGTAGAAAATGATATGTCTTAGTGATAACAAACATTGGAGGTCTCAGGAGAAAATGGGGATCTTGAAGAATCCTAAAATTTTAAGTTTTCATCCTGTATATATTCAATTGCTTGACATATTTGTTGGTGTTTCCACATTATTTTTTTTCCCCACAGTGCTGGAGCCTGGACCCAGGAATTTTGCTCATGAAAGACATGTGCTCTAGCACTGTACTATATTCTAAACCCTTTTTATTTTATTTTGAGACAGGGTTTGGCTATGTTGCTGAGGCTGACCTCAAACTTGAGATCCTGACAGGTGTGTGCCACCCAGCTCCACATTTCCCTTTTCTTTTTCTTAAGTTCCCATCTTGAACACAGAAAAGAAACAAATCTCTCTTTTGTGGTCACTTGAAAAATAGCAATATTGGGCTGGAGACGTAGCTCAGTGGTAGAGCACTTGCCTAGTATGTATGAGGCTCTTGGTTTGATCCTTGGCACACACACAAACACAAAGCAACATTAATCATAAAATATCAGAATATTGATAATTTTATAACTCAAAATGTCTCACAGTGTGTTAGTCAGCTTTGCATCAGTGTGACCAAAATACCTGATAAGAACAATTTAGGAGAAGAAAAGTTAATTTGGGCTCATGGTTCCAGAGGTTCAGTCCTTGTTGGCAGAGTCCATTGCTCTGGGCCCAAGTAAAGCAGAACATCATGGCAGATGGGAATGGTGGAAGAGCGCTGTTCTTTTCTTGGCAGCAAGGCACAGAGAGCAGGAAGGGAAGAGGCTGCAAGGAAGATGAACCCTTCCAGGGCATGCACCCAGTGACCCACCTCCTCCAGCCATGCCCCACTTGCCTACAATTACCTCCCAGTTCATTCAACGAAAATGGACTGATTAGGTTCCAGTTCTCAGAATCCGATCATTTCACCTCTGAATATTCTTGCATGTACACAGGAGCTTTTGAGGGACACCTCTTATCCTAACCAAAAAACATTGTTTATCAGAAAGTTCTCATAGAGCAAGCATTAACTGCCACCACTACTGATTCTCATAGCAAGAAGAATAAGAATACCATTCAGAAGAGCTGCCATTTTATTTTTCTTGAGCACTTACTGTGTCATGGGCTTTGCTTGCATTTTCTCATTTCCCCCCTCATTCCACATGTACAAGTTTGATCACAATTTCACAGAAAAACAAACTATTGAAGATTTGAAGTAACCAACCTGAGGTCTCATAGTAAGCACTACAGCCTACTTTGAAACCAGGCAGCCATGGTAACACAGGGTTCCCTTTAGGCATTAAGCCTCTCAGTCTCACACACTTACCAAATGGAACTTCTGAAAGCACATTGTACTCAATTAGTAACAATTTTTGTGCTTATTAATATTATGATTTAATGATAATTATTTGAAATTATTTTAAGATCCTATAGTGATATAAAAATTTAACAGATTCTCAGGATAAAATGAATCATTATAGATATTTTGAAAATCTACCTCAATAGGCACTCTGATTGAAACAAATGACAATTTGATGGCTGTTCACATTTTCTCTTGATACTGTAAAGGGGAGCCATGAGTGTAACTAGCCCAAATATGCTGATGACTCCCAAATCTTAACTATGATGCCAACTTCTCCAAGTTCCATTGTTTGCGCACAATGTATTATGGCTTTTGAAAGGAAATATCTCATAATTACTAAAAAATGTCTAAAATTAAAATAATTTCCTCCAACAAACTGTTACATATAAATCTCCTTATAGTTTCTTACTTAGCACTCTGGCTTCTTTCTTTATTCTTTTGACACAGTTGATAATCCAGTTTGCCACAATTTATAACCTAATATTTATTTGCTCATGCATTTTTCTCTCTTACTAAAGTGTTAGAACCAGTAGGGCAGGGATCAGATTCATTTTGCTTACACAATATTCTCAATATATGGAACAATGTGTGACAGCTTAAACTAAAAAAAACAGAACAAAACAAAACATTTGGTAAGTTGGCAAATGAATGAATGAAGGAGCAAATGATGCCTGTAGCTCCTCCTATATTCAATGACTTGATAAATAGCAAGGCCATCCATATCCACATGGTCTAAGTCTTAAAATATAAATATAGCAGATTCACTCTTCCACTGAAGGTACACTTTTGCAACCTAGCTTAGTTCCTAAATTTACTTCTTCCTTTACATATCTGCAATAACATCTTTATTGAACTCTACACTACTAGTTTCATCTTAAAACACAGTTTTATAGTCCTGTATGGTCTTTCTAAAGGATTGATTGTCAGACTCTTTAACCCATGTCTTTTAAAATGTTTTCTTCTTTACCTTCTGCTCAGTTCCACAAAGATCTTATCAAAGTTTACTTTCTCCTGTTTATTTTTCAAAAATAAGATTTATACTGTAGAACAAAAAAAGTGAAACTTCCAAGTAAACTTTGAGAATTAATATTATTCTTAGCATAAACTTGGTTTAAAATTCTTTAATGGTTCTACATTACTAAGCATTGATTTTTAAATCTGGCTGTGTTTTAGATTCACTTTAGCACTTTTACTCATGCCAAGGTCCCTTGATTAAATAAATTTTTTTCCCATTTTTATTTTCACTTTTCTGATTATCTAAGATAATTACAGCAGATGTATCCTAAATAATCTCACTCACCATCTTTTTCATAGTCCTTGTTTATTTTCATGTTTATGACAACATGCATGAAAAACATTATTACAATTTATTCCATATAAAAGAAGAGAATGAAATAATTTGTCAATAATATATTGCCCCCTTTTCCTAAGTAATAAACTGTAACTTGTCTCTAATGAAAGCTACATTATCCAGCATCCCTTGCAACTAGAAGAGAACATGGGATATAACTAAAGGGAGCATGTGCAACTTTTGGGGTGTGTCTTTAAAAAGAGAAAGTATGCTTTCTCTCTTCCCTTTTCTCTATTGTAGAATATAGATAGCTTCCTTCCTGGTGCCGAAGTAGCCTTCCTACTGGGGCAATTTAGGTCCATTTAGGCAGAACAAACAGTAAATCTGATGTACTCACACTGTATAGACTCTATACCAAACTAGTGTCACCTTCACAGACTTTTATGAGAGGGTAATAAATATATATCCTTTTAAAGTAGTTGTTTCTATTTTTAGTCACGTGTAAATGAAATTAATCCCAGTGAGTACATGGACTTAATACCCAAAAAATCTTAAGTAAAGATCAAATGACATCAAAGTGGGCTGTATAAATAAGAATTCATAGCAGTTCAAGGAGAAAAACTAGTGGATGAGCTGAGTCACCACATGATACACAGTTGCATCAACATGCTAAATTCTGAAGATCTAGCACTGCACCGGCTGGCAGTCATACTCAATATGGAAGCAGTAACTTAGTTCAGCAAGCATCAGTCCTCGTTTTAAAATAATGTTATTAGATTTAAATTTCAATGATTTCACAATTTTTGTTTTTTGTATTTTGTTTGGAAATATCAGTGATGGTCTGTTACAATTGGTTTTTCCCATTTTTTTTAAATACAAAGTTTACAAACACTGACTAAGATAAAGCATTTTGGAATGCTTGCTTTCCAGTCCCCAGATTCAGATTTCATGGGTCCCTACTGGGACATGGCAATCTATAATTTTCATTTGCCAAGTGATTCTAATGTAACTAGTCTGCTGGGAAGAAACTGGTACATCTGAATTCTTAAGTTTGTTCACAAATCCTTTGAAGTTTCCCCCCTGCAGGTCCCCCTACTTTACTTCTTACTGCCACACCACCATACAGCCACAATAAACAACTTGAAGTGCTCCAAAGTTCTAAACCCTCTTTCTACTCCGTGCCTTGATGTACACTTCTCTTCTTGAAATACTTTCTTCATGCTTTCTTTTATTTGACTAAATTCTATTTTTCCTCTGAAATCAGGCATGATTTCCTAAAAGAAACATTCTCTTATCCTCCTTTGCCCCTCCTATGTTCTAACAATACCCAGTGTCAATTGCTGTTTCTGTAAATTAGCATTCTGTATTCTAATTCCAACTGGTTCATCTACCCTATTAGATCTTAAATTTTGGAAGACAGGATTAGCAATAGTCCACTTGGCACCCCCATTTCTTAGTATAATACCTGGTCATAATAGAGGTTTAAAAGATAGTCTCTAAATGAATTAATAAAAAATTGAGTGAAGGAATGAATGAACCACATAATGTATTCCAAACATATGGAAGTTCTTGATATTTTAAGTTATATGCATCTAAGAAAAGTTGCCTGGCCATTATACCTAGTAAATACTAAAAACTTCACTTTTTCTTACTTATTTTATTTACATTATTGGGAATTTCACTGAGGCCTCTGAAATAAATTTACACACATCACACAGAAAACAATGGGGCTGTTGTAATCTATTGTGGTTGATTATAAAAGTCTCTCCTGAAAATCAAACCATCTATTTATCCTCAGGAGGCCAAATTTAACTTAATTAACAACACCACTCTTTATCCCCAAAATATGATTGAGCAAACTTTGAGACAGAAAGAAAAATAATGCATATAAATTTGCAATAGGTATTGATTGCATCTAACAAATTACCCCAAATCTTAGTATTGATTTTCATTATATAGATCTTTTACCTCTTTCATTACATTGATTCCCAAGTATTTTTTTGAGGCTGTTGTAAATGGGGTAGTTTTCCTCATTTCCCTTCCAGAGGATTTGTCACTGATGTACAGAAATGCATTTGATTTATGGGTGTTGATTTTATATTCTCTACTTTGTTGAATTAATTTACTATTTCTAGAAGTTTTTTGGTGGAGGTTTTATGGTCTCCTAGATATAGAATCATATCATCAGCAAATAGTGCCAATTTGAGTTCTTCTTTTCCTATGTGTATCCCTTTAATTTCTTTCATCTGTCTGATTGCTCTGGCCAGTGTTTCAAGAACTATTTTAAATAGAGGTGGTGAAAGAAGGCATCCTTGTCTTGTTCCAGTTTTTAGAGGGAATGCTTTCAATTTTTCTCCATTTAGAATGATGTTGGCCTAAAGAAAGAAATCAAAGAAGACCTTAGAAAATGGAAAGATCTACCTTGCTCTTGGATAGGCAGAATTAATATTACCAAAATGACCATACCACTAAAAGCACTATACAGATTTAATGCAATTCATATCAGAATCCCAATGACATTCCTCATAGAAATAGAAAAGCAGTCATTAAATTCATCTGGAAAATTAAGAGATCCAGAATAGCTAAAGCAATCCTTAGCAGGAAGAGTGAAGCAGGTGGCATCACTATAACAGACCTTAAACTATACTACAGAGCAATAGTAACAAAAACAGCATGGTAGTGGCACCAAAATAGACTGGTAGATCAATGGTATAGAATAGAGGACACAGAGACTAACCCACAAAATTAAAATTATCTTATATTAGATAAAGTTACCAAAAATAAGCAATGGAAAAAATATAGCCTCTTCAACAAATAGTGCTGGGAAATCTGGAAATCCATATGCAACAAAATGAAATTAAACCCCTATCTCTCACCATGCACAAAACTTAACTCAAAGTGGATCAAAGACCTAGGAATAAAACCAGAAACCCAGCATCTAATAGAAGAAAAGTAGGCCTTAATCTCCATCATGTGGGAGTAGGCCCCTACTTCCTTACTATGACTCCTGTGGCACAAGAAGTAAAATTAAGAATCAATAAATGGGATGGATTCAAAGTAAAAAATTTCTTCTCAGCAAAAGAAACAAACTGTGAAGTAAATAGAGAGCCTACATCTTAGGAGCAAATTTTTACCCATCACACATCAGATAGAGCACTAATCTATAGGATACATAAAGAACTCAAAAAGCTAAGCACAAATAAAACAAATAACTTAATCAATAAATGGGCCAAGAACCTGAACAGACACTTTTCAGATGATGATATACAATCAATCAACAAATATATGAAAAAATGTTCATTATCGATAGGAATTCGAGAAATGCAAATCAAAACCACTCTAAGATTTCATCTCAGAATGCAGCTATTATGAAGATAAACAACAATAAATGTTGGTGAGTATGTGGGGAAAAAGGTACACTCATACACTGCTGGTGGGACTGCAAATTGGTGCAGCCAATATGGAAAGCAGTATGGAGATTCCTTGGAAATCTGGGAATGAAACCACCATTTGACCCAGCTATCCCTCTCCTTGGTCTATACCCAAAGGACTTAAAAATAGCATACTATAGGGACACAGCCATATTAATACTTATAGCAGCACAACACACAATAGCTAAACTGTAGAACCAACTAGATGCCCTTCAGTAGATTAATGGATAAAAAAATGTGCATATATACATAGTGGAATATTACTCAGTAATAAAAGAGAATAAAATAATGGCATTTGCAGGTAAATGGATGGAGTTAGAGAAGATAATGCCAAGTGAAGTTATCCAATCTCCAAAAGCCAAATGCCAAATGTGTTCTTTGATATAAGGAGGCTGATTCATAGTGGGGTGGGGAGAGGGAGCATGGGAGGAATAGACAAACTCTAGATAGGGCAGAGGGGTGGGAAGGGAAGGGAGGGGGCATGGGATTAGAAATGATGGTGGAATGTGATGGACATTATTATCCAAAGTACATGTATGAAGACTTGAATTGGTGTGAACATACTTTGCATACAACCAGATATATAAAAAAAATTGTGCCTTATATGTGTAATAAGAATTGTAATGAATTATGCTGTCATATATAAATAAAAAATCAATTTAAAAAACTTAGTATTGAAAACAACAAATATTTATTTTATCACAGCTTCTTTGGATCAAGAATCTGGGGGTGACTTGGCTGGATGGTTCTGACTTAAGGTCACTCATTACATTTCAGTCTGGCTGTCATGTGGGGGGTGTAATCTCATCTGAAGAAGGCCCCTTTTTTGTGTGTGTGTGATGCTGGGGATTGAACACAGGGCCTTGTGCATGTAAGGCAAGCACTCTACCAACTGAGCTATATCCCCAGTCCTGAAGTATTCATTTTTGAGCTTAGTAATGTGATTGTTGGCAAGTCTCTGGAGATCCACTTTCAAGATAGTTCACATGTGCATTTTTACAAGGCTGTCTCACAATATGGTAGCTGGCTTCCTTCAGAATAATTGGAGATTTGAGAAAGAACAAGAGAGTAAGCAAGAGTATCAAGACAAAAGTCTTTTTATAACCTAATATTGAAAATGAAAAAACACTACTTCTGTCATATTACTTAGAAGTGAGTAACCAAGGTCTACATACACTCAAAGGGTGGTGATGCACAAGGTTTGAATATAAGTGGAAGGACCTTTGGGGGATACCTTACAAGCTGCCTATCAAAAACATACTCTCTCAGCCAGACATGGTAGCTGCCATCTCAGTGGCTGGGGAGCCTAAGGCAGGAGGATCACAAAGCCAGCCTCAGCAAAAGTGAGGCACTAAGCAACTCAGTGAGACCCTGTATCTAAATAAATGCAAAATAGAACTGGGGATGTGGCTCAGTGGTCAAGTGCCCCTGAGTTCAATCCCTGGTATCCCCCCACTCCAAAAAAATTGTCTCTATTTAACATAAAGATATAGAACAAAATAGTAGCATATTGTAGGTAAAATTGCACTGAAATGTAAAGGATGAAAGAAGATAACAAAGAAGAAAGTTCTAATCTAATGTTTAGACTTCATGTTTGAAATGAATCCATGTTATGTAGAAGTGGCATTTGAGACTGCATATTCAGAGCACAGTTCATCTAATAGTTGTTAAAATTGTTATGGTTTATGCTTATTTTGGATTTGGTGTTGAGTTAATTCTCCAGTTCTAACATAATTCTGACAATTCTGCCTCATCAAATTATAATAAAAGCCAATCATTTGTTTAAAATATTGCCTACTCTCTTTAACTATTACTAAATATTACTATTAGTATTTTCAATTTTTCCTCTTAAATAAAGGAGAAAAATTTACTTTTAATTATTGGGTTAATCATATTTTACTTACACACTAATATGGGTTCAGGTGAATCAGTGGGTTAAGTAATATCACCATGCAAATTTAACCTTCTAATTCTATTGTGCTGTAATGAATAAATATTAATCTAGTTAGAAAGACAAGATTTTGAATCTCTTACAGCTTGAAAAGTCAGCAAAAATATAGATTAATATTCACTTCTAAATGATGGAAGAAATTTCTCAACTTGTATAAAATAATTTTATGTTATTATCTCCAGCTTCTTCAGCATATCTTGTAGTAACCCTAGACCTGTATAGGCACATATCCATTATTTGTTGTAATCCCTAGCTCCTTCCCTCTGCACTCTATCCAAACTGGCTTTGCCCCAATGTCCTAAGTGCCCCCAAATCTTTTCATCCTCAGTTTCTTTGAACACATTGTTCTTTATGACTAGAGTCATCTTTCCCTGCTTCACTTAAGTTAATGCCACTGCTTCAGATCTCAAGGTAAATGGCACTTCTTCAAAAAATCTTCACTTGAGCTCTCCAGACTAAATGTCTCTCAAGTTATTTGCTCTTATAACTCTTAGTCCTTCTTCTGTGAAACATCCCCATAGTCATAGTTACATGATTAATTGTACATTATTCTCTGTTTTGTTAGATTCTGAATTCCTGTTGGGGAGACAGCATGTCTAATTTCATTACCAAAACATAATGCCTTGTGTAGAGTAGGTGCTCAATGAATATTTATTGTATAAAGGAGGTAAAAAAACACATCTGTGCTAAAGTGGGAGATTTATGAGAATGGGGGGCAAGACAAAAGAGAGGTTCAGAAAATGTTATGGATTCGTTAATGTAATATGATGGGCAAAGAAGGAGAAATCAAAGATGGCACAAGTTTTCAAGTGTGGTTTTAAGTGTGCAGAAAGAGTATCCCTGATAGAAATGAGGAAACTAGAATAACTAGATTTGGTGTCCCATTTTTGGCACTTTTAATGTGAGATAGATGAATGATGAGATTCTTAAGCAGGAACCTCTGCCACTCTGTCAAAGAAAGGAAGATAGATCTTTGGTTTATGTGTGTATCTCAGGCTTGTTCCCAGGAACTGCCAACATTTGCTGTTGAGGAAGAGGACATTCTACTTTATGAGGTCTTTATTTCTGATACTGTATCCTGGCATTTTTGATATGTGTATTTTTTAAATTGTTACAACATTCATATTTAGTGATTTGAACAATAAAAAATTTTTAAAATCTGACAAACCAGAAATTAGTTTGCCTACAATGAATTTATGTAACTTGGTATATATATATAAAATATATGTGTTGGAAAAAAGTATGTGTTTGCCTACAATGGTATATTTATATTTGTTTATATATATAAAATACATATATATATATGATACATATATTGAAAAAAAGTGTGTGTGTGTTTGTGTGTGTGTGTATAAAAAAGCCAATAATTTGCTTAAAAATATTGCCTACTCTATTTAACTGTTACTATTAGTATTTTCAATTTTTCCTGTTTGAGGGCTATACTCTAAGATACAATCCACAGAGGACTACCCGTCTATTTACCCTACCTTACCAGCCTCAGGAAAGGGCACGTATGTATACACACACACACACACACACACACACACACACACACACACTTTTTTTTTTAATATAGGGTCTTGCTATGATTCCCAGAATGGTCTTGAACTCATGGGCTGGAGCATTCCTTTTGCTTCAGACTTCCAAGTAACTGGGACTATGGGTATGTGCCACCACACCCAGCTGGAAGGCCATTTGGAAAATGTGACATAAAACACTTAAAAAAACCCAAAGTATCTCTCATTTTGGATCACTTTTGTGTTTGGAATGTATTCAAAGGAATTGATCATATATGTGTACAAAGTTTGCTTAGAGGAATGAAATTTTTTTATGTAGATATGACAACTATGTGGTTGAATTTCCTTTCAGTAATTTTTTTTTCTATATTGAGTTTTATTTTATGAATAACTTAAAACTTCAGGTCATACTATATATATTATTTCAAACTCCTTCTTTTCATTTTAACTATAATCACAGATTAAGTTATATCCCAATAATCTAATAATCAGGATATTTCCATCTTTTTCTCATATAAATACACTGGGATAAAACTTCTCTTTCCCTCTTCATAGTTAGTTTTTCCAGAGGAGGCAATCATATGTGAGCATGAAGTAAAATGGCTTTGCCTTTTTAAAATTCTTCATATGTTACCAAATGATCTTCCAAAAAGTTAAACCAATTTATATTCTCATTAGCAGGATATGACATTTTATAGTGTCACCAAATTCTGGTCAAGTTTAAAGCTAGCCCTAATTAGATGTATGTGACTTACTGGGTCCAATCAATGCCAAATAGTCATTTGTCTGGGCTTTGAGAGAAGAAGAAGAAAAAGAGGTCATGACCACACACCTGTCATTAGTGACATAAATTGTAGGGTAAAAGGACATAAACCTATGTAATAAGTGCTTCAGTCTATTTACACTGAGTTAATTTGAATTGCACATTTGAAGAGCTAACATCTACTCTAGAATTGTCTTGTTATCCTTCACTTTTTTTTTGTTAAAGAATTGTTTAGTTTTTTATTGAGGCATTAGAGCACTCTGTGTGTTTTGTTGAGACTTCACCTCTATACATCTCTGTTTCTACTTGATTTTCTCTGCTGCTCCAGGAGGAGAGAATTCAGCAGCATCAACAGTGGTCTGAATGAAAGTATTCTAAGAACATTTCTGTTCCAAAACTGGAATTCAGATTAAATAAGCCAGTGCTCAAACACTGTGTGCAAAGGTTATTCTCCGATGAATGCTTACATGTTATTTCATCACAGATGTTTTTAAACTGGGAGTATTGCATTTGCTGCATGAGAACCTATGAATAGCCCCTCTGCAGAGAGAAGAAGATCTTGTTTTCTAGAATAGAGATACAGAATGTTGGGGAATTTGAAGAAAATCACTCTACAGCTCTTGTAAAAATTATGTTTTGAATAGGAGGAAAAATTAAATGGGAGAAAAATAGAGACAGAAGGGAAACAAAGATTACTTTAGAAACGACAAAAAGTCAGGAAGAGCAAAAAGTCACTACCTCAAAGTGGAAGCTATCTCTGAAATTAAAAAAAAATTCCCTTATATTTGATTACTTCATCTTAGATAGTTTTAAAAATTTCAAATTATGCCCTCTCTCTCTTCTCAAATGCCACTAAAATGAATCTTACAGTCATTCATAAAAGCTTTTATGTGATACCAGTGAGGAATGTTTCATTTGTGTTTGTTTTTAACATGGATGAAGAAATATTGCTTAGAATTTTGATTATTTATACATCTTTGGTAATGGCTTCTAAGTTATACATTAGATTCCACTTAAACATGAGATTGTGTTATATACATCTTTGCAAATGTAAAATTTGAATATAAAATTTACTGACACAATATATTATGTTAAAACCCATTGCAGAGTAAACAGTATTTTGTTATTTTAAGACTTTTCCACAAAGATTAAGAATTCATTGGTAGAGCCAATTCTAATTTCTTTTTAAATGGGCACAATATTTTTATTTTTTTTCTATTTTTATGTGGTGCTAAGGATTAAACCCAGTGCCTCACATGTGCTAAGCTGAGGCTAAATTTTGGAGGAGTTTTAGATGAGTATGGTATTGTCTTAGTCAATTAGGGCTGCTATAACAAAATGCCCTAGACTGAGTGGCTTGTAAGCAACAGACATTTGTTTCTCACCTTTCTGGAAGCTGGAAATCCAAGGTCAGGGTGCCAGCAGGGTTCTGGAAATGGCTCTCTTCTGAGGTACAGACTGCTCTGCTGTATCCTCACCTGGTGAAAACATAGCAAACTAGTTCTCTGGTCTCTTTTTAAAAGGTCATTAATTCTATTCATGAAAGACCCACCCTCATTATCTGACAAGACCTAATTATTTCCCAAAGGTCCTATTTCCAATAATATCACATTGGGGTTAAGTTCCAACATAAGAATTTTAGGGGGACACAAACATTCCATCCTAATAGGTATCACTGCTTTTTATACATCAATATTTATTTTTTTCTTCATACTTACTAACAAATTCTCAATTTACTCAAGGTTACAAAGTATATTACTAAAAATACTAATCTTCTGATGCTACCTTCCTAGGTGATGTGAAATAGTGCTGTAAAAGGGGAAACTGGAAGTTTTCTATGGATAAGTCAAAAGTTTTAGCTCTCCAAATGCAGATACCACTCCTTCACTCTTCAATCTTATCTTTGCTGAAACATAGGGATGCAGAAATTATAGTGTAAAACATGATTCAAGAAACATCATGAGTGACTGGGAATAAGCTCAGGGGGAAAGTGCTTGTCTAGCATGAGTGAGGCACTGAGTTCAATACTCAGTGTGACAAAAACCAACCAACCAACCAATCAACCAGCCAGCCATCCAGCCAACCAGCCAACCAACAAACAAAACAGAATAACACTTGATGGGGATGGCTAGGATGGTGGAAAGAAGACAGAGATGGACGAGTCTGGGTCCCTGATGAAGTTCTTGTCCCAGCTCTGAACTGCTCACATCTAGTGTCCTTTTTCCTGACATGAAAACAGTTCTATTTAAGCCACTATAAAATTTTCTAGTATTTACAGATATACACATTACTAACGCATACAGTGCGTTCTCTTATCAACTCTTTATCCTTTTCTGTGTAGGTGAATAGTGTTAAGTATTTACAAGAGAGAGTGCTTTATTTAAAATAGTGAAATATTTTCGTAAGATTTGTAAATAGCCACTGCTCCTAGCCTTCCAAATGCCAGACCCTTGCCCTTGTGGTCCCAATTACTCCCCTGAAGTGCGTTGGTCTCACAAAATCTAACATGGAATGACTTTATTCCAGTTGGGCCCTGCATCCTTCCACAGAGATCTTGCCCATGTCTTAAGGTGGTTGCACATTAGATAAAACACTTATTCTAAAGCACACCAATAATAATATTTTATATAACTTACACATTGTGATACATACTGTATATTGAATGCCTATTCATTCTTTTTTTTTAATAGAAAATTTTTAGAACTTCCCTCTGAGATTTCACCAGATACTCATGAAGTTATTTTCCTTTATGTCATACAGTCTTAAAGAACCCAGAGTCTTTGTTTCAGTAGTGGGTCTATCAATGCTTTTCTGATTTTGTGTCCAAGGTTATTTAATACCATTCTCTGATGACCTGCATCTTAATCAGGTGTCCTCCTCTTTCTGGTTTGCCTCCCCATTGTCTTAACTAAGGGAGAGAGAACTTGGATCCTTGAACTGGAAAAGCCTTGAGTCATCTGTATTTAATGAACTCATCATCATAAAGCAAGTATTTCTTTTTCTCTTTCCAAATGCTCCGTTTTATGAGGTCTCAGCTCTTTCCATGAAATTTTCAAGCCAAGGATCATGTATTTGGCTTCTTTCCTTTTTTTCCTTGCAGATGACACAAAAGCAGCTTTGAAGCCTGCATTTACCTTTCTTCATGTTCTTTTTAAATTTCACTAGCCTTATTGGAAAGCAACAAACTAAAAAACAAATCCTGTTTTACTTCTCTACCTCTATATTATCTCTATTCTCTTTGCTCTCCCAAACCTTAATTTTCCTATTAAGGTGCAAAAAAGAAGGGCTCACCATTGCCTTATATTAGAACTAAAATTCTCACCATCACTGAATATACAAACATGGAAATTTCATTATTGGACAGAGTTAGAAAGAGTTTATTAAATTTAGTGAACTGCTTTGTTAGATAACATATACCAAAGTTATTTAACATATATGTATGAAAGGATATATTTTTTAAAAAAATAAAATGATGATTCTCATACAGACATCAAATAAAGACATGTAAACATTTTAACTCAATTAACGAGGAAACTAGTAGATGTTACACCCATTTTAAGAGACAACTTACAGTCAGATGAGGAATGTCAAAATGAATAGATAAATGGGTGGAAGACTGACAAGTCATTGTTCACAGGGAAATAATCAATTTTGCATTCCACCAGACACAATGAGCATTTGTATACATAAGAATTACCTGGATTTTTATCAGTTTCTCACAAGTTAATTTCTATCTCTAAACAGTAAAATAGTCTATTCAAAGACAAAGGGATCACTAGATTTATAACCTAGCCAAGACACACCACAGGTATTATTCTTTCACAATTTTCCCTTGCACTTATAACTTGGTGAAGTATACAAAAAGGTGGTGCTTTCTAGATTCTAATTCTGGGAACTGAAACTATCATGAGAGAGAGAAACAAACAAACAACAACAAAAAAGGCTGGGCTATCTCTTGTGTGGGGAGGGAGCTGTGGGTGAGAATTTTAGGCACTTTAGCCATCTCCACAGCCCAGAGGAGCACAGGCCTTGACTGACCTGGCTGGTGAATGTAGTTCAGGCACAACTAGCAGGAAAACCACCTAGCCAGCCCCCCAATATCATAATAAATAAGTTGTTATGGTTTACATGTGAAGTATCTTCCAAAAGCTCATGTGTGAGACAATGTAAAAAAGTTTAGATGTGAAATGATTGGGTTATAAGAGCCTTAACCTAATCAGTGAGTTTATCCTTGATATGGATTAAGTAAGTATAGGCAGATTGGGTGTGACTGGAGGAAGTAGTCCCTGGGAATATGCCTTTGGGGTATATATTTTGTTCTTGTTGAATGAAGCTTGCTTGCTCTCTGCTTCCTGTGCTTTCCTCTGCCATATCCTGATAGTCTGCCTCACCTTGAACCCCAAGGAATGGTTTAAACCATCTGTAGACTGAGACCTCTGAAGCTATGAGCCTTAAAATAAGCTTTTCCTCTTCTCAATTTGTTCTTGTCTGGTCTTTTGATCAGAGAAGCAGAAAAGCTGACTAAAACCTAAGTTGCTCTTATTTTAAACTACATTTTGAGGGGTTTGTTAGGGAGCAACTAATTAATTGATACACTGACACAGTAAAAGAAGTCTGAGGAATATACCCCAAATACTGCAGAGAATAAAAGAGATTAAAATATGAAAGAGCAGTTCAAAACACTAAAAAAAAAACTAGGGGTAACAGAAACATATCTCAACATCATAAAAGCTATCTATGCTAAGCCCCAGGTCAACATCATTCTAAATGAAGAAAAATTGAAAGCTTTCCCTCTAAAAACTGGAACAAGACAGGGATGCCCTCTTTCACCACTTCTATTTAACATAGTTCTTGAAACACTGACCAGAGCAATTAGACAGACAAAAGAAAGTAAAGGGATACAGATAAGAAAAGAAGAACTCAAATTAGCACTATTTGCCAACGATATGATTGTATACTTAGAAGACCCAAAAAATTCCACCAGAAAATTTCTAGAACTAGTAAAAGAATTCAGAAAAGTACCAGGATATGAAACCAACACCCATAAATCAAAAGCATTTCTGTATATCAGTGACAAATCCTCTGAAAGGGAAATGAGGAAAACTATCCCATTTACAATAGCCTCAAAACAAAACAAACAAACAAACAAACAAACAAACAAAAACTTAAGAATCACCTAACAAAAGAGGTGAAAGTCCTCTACAATGAAAACTACAGAATGTTAAAGAAATAAATTAAAGAATACCTTAGAAGATGGAAAGATCTCCCTTGTTCTTGAATAGGCAAAATTAATACTATCAAAATGACCATACTACCAAAAGCACCACAGATTTAATGTATTTCCAATCAAAATCCCAATGACATTCCTCATAGAAATGAAAAAACAATCATGAAACTTATCTGAAAAAATAAGAGACCCAGAATAGCTAAAGCAATCTTTAGCAAGAAAAGTGAAGCAGGTGTCATCACTATACAAGAATTTAAATTATACTACAGAGCAATAGTAACAAAAACAGCATGGTATTGGCACCAAAATAGACTGGTAGACCAATGGTACAGAATAGAGGACACAGAAACTAACTCACATAATTATAGTTATCTTATATTAGACAAAGGAGCCAAAAACATGCATTGGAGAAAAGATAGCCTCTTCAACAAATGGTGCTGGGAAAACTGGAAATCCATATGCAACAAAATGAAATTAAACACCTAATTCTCACCATGCCAAAAACTCAACTCAAGGTGGATTAAGGACCTAGGAATTAAACCAGAGGTCCTGCATCTAATAGAAGAAAAAGTAGGCCTAAATCTCCATCATGTTGGATTAGGTTCTGATTTCCTTAATAAGACTTCTATAGCATAAGAATTAAAATGAAGAATGAATACATGGGATGGTTTCAAACTAAAGCTTCTTCTCTGCAAAAGACACAATCAATGAGGTGAAGAGAGAGCCTACATCTTGGGAGCAAAATTTTTACCACTTGCACATCAGATAGAGCACTAATCTCTAGCATATATAAAGAACTCAAAAATCTAAACATCAAAACCAAAAAAAAACCAAAAAACAAAAAAACTCCCAATCAATAAATGGGCCAAGGAACTGATCAGATGCTTCTCAGAAGATTATATACAATCAATCAACAAATATTTGAAAAAATGTTCAACATCTCTAGCAATTAGAGAAATGCAAATCAAAACTACTCTAAGATTTCATCTCATTCCAGTAAGAATGGCAGCTATCAAGAATATAAACAACAGACAGTGTTGGTGAAGATGTGGGGATAAAAAGTCATCTTCATACATTATTGGTGCATCCAATATGGAAAGCAGTATGGAGATTCCTAGGAAAATTGGGAATGGAACCACCCTTTTACCCAGCTATCCCACTACTTAGTCTATACCCAGAGGACTTAAAAACAGCATTCTACAGGACTGGGATTGTGGCTAAGCGGTAGAGCGCTCGCCTAGCACGAGCGGGATCCAGGTTCGATTCTCAGCACCCCATAAAAATAAAGGCATTGTGTTGTGTCCATCTACACCTACAAAATAAATATATTTTTAAAAAAACAGCATTCTACAGGGACACAGCCACATCAATGTTTATAGCAGCACAATTCACAATAGCTAAACTGTGGAACCAAACTAGATGCCCTTCAGTAGATGAATGGATAAAAAAAAATGTGGTGTATATACACAATGGAATATTACTCAGCAATAAAAGAGAATAAAATCATGGCATTTACAGGTAAATGGATGGAGTTGGAGAATAAAATGCTAAATGTTTTCTCTGATATAAGGAAGCTGATTCATAGTGGGGTTGGGAGGGGGAACATGGGAGGATTAAACAAACTCTAGATAGGGCAAAGGGGTAGGAGGGGAAGGAAGCGGGCATGAGGGTAGAATAGAGGGTGGAATGAGATGGACATCATTACCCTAAGTACATGAATGAAGGCAAAAATATTGTGAATATACTTTGTATACAACCAGAGATATGAAAAATTATGCTCTATATGCATAATATGAATTGTAATGCATTCTGCTGTTATATATAAAAATTAGAATAATAAATAAGTAATATGGAAAAGCAATTAAGATACATAGAATATAAAAGTGGAGATTCTAATATGCATCAAGCAGGTGTTCTGAACGAGAATAGTGGAGGAAATGGTGGAGATATAATATTTGAAGCAATAATAATTTGGAATTTTCTGGAACTGAAGAAAAGTCTTTAATAGCTTTAGCTCCAAAACTAATAAAGGGTATATTACAGATTTAATAATATAATTTATATACAAATAAAACTTTACTATTCATATAAGCTCATTACATTTGTCTTGAAAATATGTACATTCTGCTCAAGTTAAATTCAAAGGGGGCAATTTCTTTTTTCTTTCTTTCTTTTTCTTTTTTTGATATTTAAGTTCCTTAAAATAATGACAATAATGGTGGTAGAGAAGATCTTCCTACCGTAAGTTCTAGCATACTGAACATGCTTTGTTGTTCTGTCAATCTTCCCTTTCTTTTAGGAGCTCACCCTCCCACAATCCACACGGTGTTGATGGTTTCAAAATCACAAATGCTTAGTGTCCACTCCAGTCTTGCAGGGTGGGAGAGGGCATTAAGAATGAAGATATTCCAGTTTTTTTCCTCTTCTAGATATTTTAAACTTCAGATGAATTCATTATAAAAATATCATACATTCTTGCATTGCACTTAAATCAAGTGCATTTCTTTCATTTTTAAGGATTTGCGGCAGAAAGAGGAGGCACAGGTGTGAACTCAGTCCACTCTTCCGATCTGTTTGTTATTATATAGTCTTATTCTGATTAAGATATGCATTTTAAAAAACAATGGTGACTACTCACTGTGCTGTATCTTAGGTGTTCAGAACATATCCATCTTATACCTGAAAGCGTGTGTCTTTTGACACAAATTCCTCCAGATTTTCCGCCCACCCCCACCAATCCTGGGCAACAACCATTCTGCTCTCTGGTTCTATGAGTTTAGTTTCTTTAGGCTCCACAGCTAAGTGACATCAGCCAGTGCTTGCAAGTCTGTGTCTGGCTTATGTCACTTAGCATAATGTTCAAATGGCAGGATTTTCTTCTGTATAGAGACTGAATAATAGAGTATACTTGAAATTTGCTGAGACTAGATCATAAGTGTTTTTATTACAAACACAGATAACCATGGGAGGTGATGGACATGTTACTTAGTTTGATGTTAATCATTTGACAATGCAAATGCATATTAAAACATTACATTGGACACCTTAGAGACATGAGATTTTTGTTTGTCAATTACATCTCAATAAAGCTGGGAGGAAAACAGCAGCAGATAAAACCCAGCAAATTTAGTATCAGGAAAAAGGCTTCTGGAGATAGTGTTATGAACAGCATTGAAGAATGACAGGTTAGAATCTGATAGTAAGGAAGAAAACCAAAAAAAAAAAAAAAAAAGATTTAAAAAGGAGACATACTAGTCAAAACATACATCAATGGCATGCTAATGTAGGATTGGATATATAGATAAATGCTTCAGCAGACTCTGAGGACATCGATATAAATCGAATATATAGTGGAAATTGTGTAAGTCCTCAAGGCTTTTAGTTGAGCATGCTATAATTATATGAGTAATCAAGGCATTTTAACATATTTTTTGTAGTCTCTAAAAAGACAAGAAAGTGGCAAATGTGTCTATACATTTGGAAAAAGCTTTCGATCAAAACAAAACTTTTATTTAACAGAATAAACACTTATGTATAAAATTTATCTCATAAGAACCTGGGATTTTACTCCATTAGCTCAATTCTGATGGTTTAGAGATCCATCACCATTTTTTTGTTTTGTTTTTTTTCTTTGTCATGCTCATGTTTGCTTAAAAATCCATCTAGAGTACCATGCTGATAAAAATATGATGTTTTTCTTTCCTTGCTATTGTATGTTTTAAATTTTATTCAAGGAAAATTTCTCTTCTCTGTGTAATTCAGAGTAGTTCTGTTTTTGAAAAGGGAACTGTTTGTCCTGGTAGGTTGTTTTCATTTAATGCATTGACTATAATTGTTCTGAGTCACCCAAAAGATCAGAATCTAATTATTTTTGCTACTTGAAAATTGTAAGTAAAGTTTTCCCCAAATATCCTCTTTTGGATTTGATTATTGAATTATGTTACAAAGTATGTTGTGTAAGAACTAATTTATCATTTTAGAAATAAAAAGGCAAAACAAAGATCAAGATTAACAAAGATCAAGATTCCCAAATTAGTTACCCATCTAGGCTGTCTGAATCATCACTTGGCCTGCCTTTCTTTCCTGTGCAAAACTCTGATGATTGCCATCCAATCTTTGCTTGAATTCTTTCAGTACCACAGGATTCATAACTTGACAAGACATCCCATTTTACTAACTCAAGTCATTAAAATGTTATGTTGCTTATACTGAAGCAAATGTACCTCTCTGTAATTGATACCATTGAATGCAAAATATTGGAACCAAAATATTTCTTGTTCTGAAAAGTATACCTTTTTTTTCTACTCCTTAACATTATATTAGTTTGTATATTTACCATTACTGGTGTTCCCATCTTCATGTTCTGTGTCCCCATGTTGAATAGAGATTGAGCTGAATGATCAATAGGATACAACAGAAAATGTACGCACATAATTTCTGGAGATTTAGCTAGAAAGCTAAACATTACAGTGTCTGTCTTGGTTTCTATCTTTATCTCTTTCACTTAGATCACTCATTGTGTTGGAAGCCAGCTGCCATGTTATAAGAATAGTTAGGTCACCTATGGGGAAGCCCACGTGTGGGGTAATTGAGGTATCTAGCCAAAACCAGCAAGGTACAGAGGCTTGTCAATCTTGTGAGAGTGAACTTGAAGTGTATTCCCATCGAATTGAGTGTTCAGATGACTGCAGCCTTAGCTTTCAGCTTGACAGAAATCTCATGAAACATTCGGGGCTAAACCTACCCAGTCACCTAGTTAAGCAACTGCAGAATTCTTGAGTCACAGAAATCATGATCTCTTAAGTCGCTAAATTTTAGAGAAAATTTTCCACAAAGCAATAGAAAAGTAATATTCCTTATACTATCATAGAGATTGAATTTTTAATAAAACTTCCCACACAGAAAACCCCTGGTTCTGATAGCTTTGTTGGTGAATTCTGTTAGATATTTGATTAAGAAATAATATCAAACTTATACAAACTCAGTATAGAAAAGAAGATAAATCTCAATTCAGTTCATGAAGCTAGTATAAGGCTGATGTCAAAACTAGATAAACTATTACAAGAAAAAAAACTACAAACCAATATCTCTCATAACCATAGATGCAAGAAACCTTAATAAAATATTAGCACATCACATAAAGTAATATGTTAAAATCATGATATATTATGACCACATTTGGTTTAGTATATAATCACTAGATTATTTTAACATTCAGATTAAATTGTAAAAGAGTAAATTCAAAAAAATCCATAATAATAGCAAGAAATGTAGAAACAACATTAAGCAAAATATAACATCTATTCACAATAAAGGTTCACAGCAAACTAGGAATACTAGGAAACTTCATCCATCTGAAGAAATGCACTTATGAAAAACCCACTGTATATAATTGAAATCTAATTCCCGCCCCCAACTTCTGTTCAGCATTGTTCTCAATAAACGTTCTACTTAATGCAATAAGAGAAGAAAACCTATTTTCAGGTTATATGATTGTATACAAAAAATCCTAAATAATTTCCAAAAAAGCTACTAAGAAGAATACAAATATGAGAATCCAAAGTCATTGTACAGAAATACATTTTTAATAATAGTGAACAGTTGCAAAAAATAAAAATAAAAAATTTGTCATTTGAACCCTAGCACCCCCAAACCATAAAATTCCTAGAAATAAATTTAGCAAAAGATGTGTAGAACAGGTACACTGAAAATTAACAAGTTTTACTGAGAGCAACTAAAGAAGATCTTAATAAATAAAAAAGATATACTGTGTTCTTGGTTGGGGAAATTCGACATAAAAGACAAATTAGCAATAAATTACTGATATACTCTGCAATATGAATGTGTGTCAAAAGCCTGATGAGTGAAAGAAACCAGGGTCTAAAAAATACATATTGTATGATTCCACTTAAATAAAGTTCTATACTAGGAAAAATTATTTTGTGGTGATGGGAATCAAAACAATGCTGTTTTTTGGGTGCTAGGAACTAACCAGGAAATTTTAACTAACCAGATTATTTTAACATTCAGACTAAATTGTTACAGGGTAAGTACAAAAAATCCATAATAATTGCAAAAAATGCAGAATTTTCTGAAGAGATAGAAATATTCTGTAGTTCGATAATTGTGTGGGTTATATAGATGCATACAGTAAAACTGAATGGTACACTTAAAATCTATGCATTTCACTCTTTCTTAATCATGCATCAATAAATCTTAAAATCTGCATACAGTTGAACTGTTCTTCATTAAAGTCCCCCTTCTCTTCATCAATCTACTAATTACCACATGTTGGACAGGGCAATTTAACTGCCAATAAATCAATCCATCTGAACCTTTATGCAGTCCATGTTTGTCCATTGTCTTCAATGATACTGTTTTAGCCAGCTTTGTGTTGCCTGACAAGAACAACAACACAGAGGAGGAAAGTTTATTTGTGGCTTATGGTTTCAGAGGTCTTGGTGTGTAGATGGTCAACTCCATAGCTCTGGGGTTTGAGGTGAGGAAAAACATCATGGCAGAAGCATGTGGTGGAAGAAAGCAGTTCAGGACAGTGTACCAGGAAGCAGAGGGAGCTCTGCTCACCAGAATTAAACCCCCAAAAGTATGTCCTCAGTGACCTACCTCCACCAGCCACACCCTATTGGCTACAGTTACCACCGAGTTAATCCATATTAGAGGATTAACCCACTGATTAGGTTATATGTCTCATAATTCAATATTTCACCTCTGAATGTTCTTGCATTATCTTACAAATGAGCTCACTGGGGACACCTCATATAAACCATAACAGATACCAAGAGTTACTTGGTCATATTAAAGTAAACCTATATGTCTGTGACAATCCTCAGTATATTGGCCAAGTAATTCGAATGTAACTGATGAAATGAGAAACAGAAGTCAGATTTTTTTGTTTGTCTTTGTTTTTTGTTTTTAATACCAGGGATTGAATCCAGGGGCGCTTTACCATTGAGCTGCATCCCCAGCCCATTTTTTTTTTTTTTAAAGAGAGAGAGTGAGAGAGAGAATTTTTAATATTTATTTATTTTTTTTAGTTCTCGGCAGACACAACATCTTTGTGTTTTATTTAGAGACAGAGTCTTGCTGAGTTGCTTAAGGCCTCACTAAATTGCTGAGGCTGGCTTTGAACTGATGGTCCTCCTGCCTCAGCCTCCTGAGAAGATGGGATTGTGCGTATGTGCCACTGCACCCAGCCTCAGAAATCAGTTTTAAGTTTTATAATTTGTTAAATGTCTCATTTTTGCACTTATGCTCTCTGTTTTAATATTTTGTGATACATTTTTTTTAGCTTACTGTGATATTTAACTCCCTTAAACACATCATGTAGTTTCTTTTATTTCTTGGCAACTTGAATTTTGTTACAAAATGTGAAATATACAGCATATAAAAAAAGGGAAGGCAAGAAGGAAAGGAGTAAACCTAACCTTCTTATACACTGAATGGTTTGAGAGTGAGGAGGAGCATTGGACCAGGGGAAGTGAACAAGAGGGAGGATGAGAGGACATAGGGAGTTGTTGGATGAAAGATTCAGGGTTTGTGTCAGGAGCTGTCTGAGGGTTGATTCAAAGAGATATTTTGTAGCCATTTATTCCAAAGTTGTTAAAAATAAAATGAAATAAAATAATAAAAGATATCATGGGGAAGAAGTCTTTATAATGCAATTTTATTACCAATGTCTTCATCTAGAGAGGCAATTAAAATATCATCAAAACATTTTGGTAAGATATTGTCCAGTTATCTAAAAATTAGAGATATTTTGTAGGACGGCCTGGTTTGATGAAAACTATGTCATTAAGAGTATTCCATTTTGTCATTGCTGTATAGATTTTGTTGTTATAATAGTTTATGGGTTAGTGAAAGGACTTTGGGCATTTGTGTATTATAGGCAATGCTATTCAGGACTAAATACGATATATAGTTTTAGAATCTTATTTTATGATGAAGATGATGACAGTTAATGTTATTTGGGTGCCTAGTAATATGTAAATATTTCCAGAGATTTATCCAAATAAATCTTCACAACAACACTAGGACCACAGTAGTGTTATTATTTCTATTTACACATAAGGAAAGAGAATTTCAAGAGCACATAGCATATGTTCAATTATACTGAGCTTCCAATGGCCAAACCTAAAGCATTGCTCTTACCAACATGCTTTGATCCAAATTCGATGACCAATTTGCCTGTAGTTGAATGCTTACATAAATGTTTTTTTCCTTTTAAAATATTCTACTCATAACATGTTGTTACTTTTACTGTCCTTTTTTCCCTTAGAGTTGTTTATTGTTTATTTATAACAGCGTCTTCAGAGAACATGGGCTTGTGTGTGCTTCGATATTAAAATGAAACTTTTTACCCAGCATGAAAGTATTAATACAATCTTTTTCCCAGAGAGATGGATTATCAGTGAAAATAAATGACAATATTCTCTGGCAATAAAAATAACAAGACAGACAGGACAAAAGTAATGACATCCTCTAGCATAATCTTGGCAGAAAATAACTAAATCACCTCGAAGGAGATAAATTGTTACAAAACACCATCCTTGTCTAATATGGATTGACAGGGAATGACAGGATCCTTCCAGGGGATGGCAGCCCACAGGCCCTTGTGCTTTCAAGGGACCAAAGGCAGTGACACTGCCTGCCAGCCCCATCTAAGCAGAAAGTAACCAGAGTCTCCAGGCAGATATTTACTCTGAGATATTATTTCTGGGAATAGATAGCTTATTTGGGAAGGATGACAACATCTTTTTTCCTGCACATCCTGTTTCTGTGGGAGCATTACTGGGATGAGGGCAGAATCTAGAAACCTGTTTCTGGGATCCAAATCATTGAGCATGCTGAGAATTTGTTTTATAGGTTATTTTAATTTTTAATGTTTCAATACAAAAGTTTTCAAACATTTTTATGTAGACTCAGTTTATCATCCACCAAAGTGGATTTTTAATATGGGTGTTTCTAGCAAAGTAGTTCAGGAATTAAAGGCTAAATTATAAAACAAGGTTCTAAGAAAAAAAAAATCTGTAAGAGAAAAATTTTATATTCTTGGTGATAGAAGACTTTCTTAAGAGTGACATCAAATCCCCAATCCACATAGAAAAGCTTTAGTTGGTTTCATAAAATTCTGAAACACTATTAAATTGTTAAAGACAAAGGACAAAATAGTGAAAACATTCACAACCAGCATTACCTTGGTTACTATTTTTAGCGTAATAATTCTTGTAAATGATTAAGAAACTAACACTTGGAATGGCAAAGTATGAACACGTACTTCAAAGAGAGTGAATAGATACCAAATGTATGAAATATTCAACCTCTCTACAAATCAAAGGAATGCAAACCCTAACAACAAGGAGATCTCATTTCTTACTTATGAGATTTGCATTCTAAAGAATGACAGTGTTCATTGATGTTGAGGTGTCAGAAAATACAGTATCTCCTATGTCATTTGTGGGTTGTCGAACGGTTCACTGGGATAAAAGAGAAGAAGTTCATTAGCTTCTTTCAAAATGTAAGATGTGTATCTTTGATTCATCAATCTCATTTCTTGAGATTGATCCTGCAGTAACACTTTCAGAATGATACAGTAGTTACATACATTGTGGTTCACTGAAATACTTTAAATAAAATTTACTGTTTGCCTAATCGGAGATTTATAGAATTTCAAGAATAACTCAAGAAGATAACTGTCACCCAGAATCCTCAAATATTAACATTGCATCACATTAACTTTGTTCTTTTTTGCATATATACACTTTTATATATTTTTTTCTTCCTGCATGGGCTACTCTTTTACCCTCTAGTACTTCATTGTGTAATTTATTAAAAATCCAGGACATTATAATATAATTTCTGCCCCTTTATCAAAAGTAAGAAGTTAATATTGATGAAATGTTATTATGTAGAGAACTTATTCGAATTTCTTCTCTTGTCCCATAATATCCTTTATGGCTACAGAGCCCATGGGTTGTATTCATTGTCTTGTTTCTTTAGATTCATTTAACCTGGGACAGCTTCTGTGTCTGTCTTTGTATGTCACGACATTGACAATGTTGAAAGAGTCTAGGTTAGTTATTTTGGAGGATTCTTTCCCTTTGGGTTAATGATGTTTTCTCATCATTTAGCTCATGTCAGGTATTGTTGGCAGAAATACCCAGAAGTCGAACTGCGTTCACCCAGGTTCTTTGTATCAGAGGGCACCTACTGCAGTGTTGTCCTCTTGCTGGTGGTATCCTCTTCCATCACCCAGTTAGGAGATTGTTTGCCAGATTTTATAGTGTACAGATGCCATTTTTCTTTTTGTAATTTGTAAGTATCTTCTGAATATGTACTTTGACATTACAGAAATAATTGGTTATTTCTCAGTCTTCTATCCATTCATTTATTCATTATTTAGTATTCAATAATGACTCATATGTAAATCAATTATTAATATGATGGTTGCCAAATGATGATTTTCTAACTTCATCATTTCTTCAACATTTATTAGTTGGTTTTCTACTATCAGGAAAATTTTTCACTTCTTCCCTATTTATTTTTTCTTGACATCACTATGAGCTAATGGATTTTAATTTTACTTAATAAAACAATATTTATGAGTGTTTATTAACATATAATATTAACATAACCATTTTCTTTTTTTACTTTTTGGCACTTAAATTGTACTAGATTTTTCAAAAGGAGCCTTTTACAAGGTAGCACCATGTCCTCTGATATATCCCCATTATTTCTTAGAATGCTTTCCAATTTTCTGGTACAATCAGAGGGTCTAGGTTCACTCTTCTTGTCCTAGCCCTAGAATTATCCATTTTCCTGAGAACACCCGTTTACATTTTGTGGAGAATTGTATTTAGAAACCATAATCTGGGCATTGTGTGTGTGTAAAACTCTTTTGATTTGTTTGTTTATTTATTTATTAGCATCGTTTTTAATAGTGAAGAAGTAGAAACAGTTTAAACACTTATCAGAGGACCCAATTAGTCTATTTTCTGTTGCTATAACAGAACTCCTAAGACTCAGTAATTTGTAAAGAATGGAGGTTTATCTAGCTAATGATTCTGGAGTCTGGGATTCCCAAGATCATGACAATGGCATCTTTCTGGAATCCCTTTTGCTGCATCACAACATAGTGGAGAGTGTCACATAATGAGGCAAGGAAAATGTTTGTCAGCTCAGACCTCTCCTCCTCTTCTTATAAAGCCAGCAGTCCCATCATGAGGGCCCACCCTAATAACTTATTTAGTACTAATTACCTCTGAAAGGCCCCATTTCCAAAAACCATCAACACATGAATTTGGGGGTTAACCCATGAAATTTAAAGGACAAACTCAACTATAGTATCATGCAATGGAATACGATAGAGCTGTTAAAAATAAAGAGGAACCTATTGTACTGATGTGGAAGAAAGTTATAATATATACTATATTGGGGAAAAGCAAATAATGACCAGTTGGTATTGTTTATTTTAATATATTTTAAATATATTTTATCGATACATATTCATTCAAATAGAAAATTTTAAAAATCTGAAAGGTTACACACCTAACAACACTGTGGTAGGGGGATAAGATATAAGATGAAAATTTCATTCTTTTCTATGTTCCTATGATGTTTGTTTTGCATGAAACATTGTTTGTTTTAATTTAAAATATGAATTCAAAATTGATAAACACAAAATAAAACAACCAAAACAGTTTGGGTATCAATGGCTTGCAAGAGAATAAAAGTAATTCATGGGAAAGTTAGGGAAAGTAAGCCTCATTGTACATTAGTACAATTTCTAGGATTAGTGCTCACTAGTCAATTTGTAATAATTGCCTCAAAAAGTCAATTTCCTTTAAGTCTTCTTTACTATCTTCATCAGTTAAATGTTTCCATTTGTAAATAGGATTTCATTTAAATGGGAAAAATCTTGCTAACATATCCCCAAGTAAGGACCAGCAGATGCTTCTGTATGTACTTCACATCTGCTTCATTTCACCAAGCTGTAAGGGTGGCCTTGTGCTAGTTCAGACTCACCTTGCATTTACAGTGACCAACCTAGGTCACGTGCAGCAAGCTTTTACATTCATCCAGGGTCTTCTCCCTAGTGGGTTAAATGCTGTTTGTATAGCATGCTCAGCAAAAGGCTTTTGGTAAGGTGGTATTTGAACTGACACTTGAATTAATGCCTGAAGATTGCTGGGGAACAACCATTTCTGGGCAGGAAAGCAAATGCAAATACCCTGAGGTGGCAACATGTCTCTTATTTGAGGACCAGGAAGGAGGCCTGTGTGAAGGGTGGTGATTGGAGGAAAGAGAAGTGAGAGATGAGATCTGAGAAGAAGAAACAGGTGAGGGAGGACAGGAGATCAGAGAAAGGGGAAGATAAGAAACGTGGATTTCATTTTGAGAGATCAGATGAGTGAGATGACTTAACTTTTATTTTTAAATGATCTCTTTGGCTTATGGGTGTGGAGAACACACTACAGGGAGGCCAGGTGGAAGAAGGAGCCTATTGAAATGATCCAGATGAGAGATGAGGATGATTTAGGTTACGGTAATAAAGATGAAGGTAAAGCAATTTCAGACTTGGCATAATTTGAGCAGAAGGGTTGACAGAATTTGCCTATGGGATATGCTGCATGAGAGAGGGAAATGAGGCATGGATGATCTCAAGGTTTTTGCCTGAATGTTGAATGAAGGGAACTGCCATTTACTGACAAAGAAGAAATGGCTCGAAGGAAGGCTTGGAAGAAATTCAGATGGTGGGTTTTGTCCATTTAAGATTTGAATCAAATATATGATCCTGGAGTTTAGAGGAGAGGTGGAGACTAAAGAGAATCATTGAGGAGTTGATTATTTGTAGATAGAATTTAAAGTCATGAGACAAAACGTGTTCACCTAATATGTGATTTTAGGTAGCATAATGGAGAAAGGGGTTCCCAGAATTGAACCAGGGACATTGGACCCCCAAGTCTGGGAGAAGAACCAGTAATGGACATGGGCTTTATGTTTCAGGAGTGTATTGTGTGAGAAGACCTTGCAGCTGGGTGTGTTCTACTTTGGGCTTCTTCCCTCCTCCTTTCTGTCCCTATCAAAACATTCCTTTGGAACACACCTTGTTGATGGGGTAAATGAATCACCCTGGCATTAATAGCATCAACTTCTGACAGAAGTATTAATGATTACAAGGAGCCCTTCAATGCTTGGATTGGAGAAGTTTGGAATTATAAGGAGTACTCTGAAAAAACCAGTGGAGAAAAATGTTTTGAGGTGTCATACATTGGGTTGTATAATTTCAGTCTACAACATATGGGCCCCAAACCTCCCTATGTGTGCCGTTGAAAGTAATTCTAAAAGGAACACCGTTGATGTAAAATAATCCTATCTTTTTTAGGTGAAGAAATGAATATATTCCATTTTGGTAATAAGATAAAAATACCAAAGCTACTTTTCAAACAAAATGCACATGTGTATGCACATGCACAAACATGTACCTATAGTTCATGACCAATAGCAAAGGGACTGGTTTAGAGATACAAAGTTTCTTTTCCTATTAAAAAATTTCAGATTAAGATAGAGAAATAACTAATTTATTGTAACATACAGGTTTGAGGTATCAAATTTAAGTGAAATAAGTTCATTTGATTTTCAAGAAGCCTACAGCTTTATAATTGTTGTACTACTCTAAAATGTAGACAATATTTGAAAAAAAATCCTTGGAACTAGGGTCATTTGGGGGAAGATTTTTAACTTTATTTAAAAAAATGTGTATACACATTTGCTTTGCTTAGTAAAATTCTTTGTTCTCAAAAACATCTCACTAATACTATCACTACAGCATCTGGCAATAATTATTAAGCATCAACTGTATGTAAAATTTCTGTGACTTTATACTTATCCTTACTTGTGTTATACATCTTTAAATATTTCTGATGCATTTAAACATGTATATTTTCTAGCTTCCATTGCATTGATGGAGTCTTCTTTTTAGAAATATTAAATACCTACCCTCCCCCCCCCATTTTTATAAGAAATACAAAACTAGGAAAATGTGCAAGCCAAGTTTCATGAACTTTCAAGTGCAATAGTGTGTCAGTGTGTGTAGTCCTTCTACAGAGAGGGTCCTGTATGAGGAGTATTACAAGGAAAGAAAACAATATTTTGCAAACATAAATGTAGTTTACTCCAAGGGATAAAGAGATGAGATGAAATTGGAAGGTTTGTGTGTGTATGTGTGTGTGTGTGTGTGTGTGTGTGTATGTGTGTGTGTGGCAGGGAGCTTTTTCATTACCTGATACCTTTCTCCATTTACTCACAATGGCCAATCATATATTTCTCAGAAACCAAAGACCCTAACTAGCTGATTAAGTTTATCTGAGGGTTCACACTAGTTGAGAGTAAGTACAATTTTTAGAGCCTGAGCCTTTGACATTCTTGTCATCAAATATTTCTTATCATCCAATCCTCTGTACAATAGTTCTTTAGACTTTTTCTAATTGAAGACCTTGCTGTGTAGGTCTGCCTAACATCACTTATTCCAGATCTATACTATCATTAACCTCTGCTTCTATCTCTTTGAATCCTTCTGATGGAAATATCAGAGAAACTGTCATTTTCTTCATAGTTATAATAGAGTGAAAAGAATATACTATTTGAAATTGAAGGAGATCTGCGTTCATTATGTCCTGGATTATTGAAGCTCCTATTGAGGCTTTTTACTTGAGGCAAGTAATTGACCTGCTTAAAATCCCAGTTTTCTTATCTGTACAATTGGAGGAGTTACACCTGTCTTATAGGGCTGCTGTGAGGGAGAACTGAGCAGATATCACATGGAAGGTGTTTTATAAACTCCAAAGAAGGGAAACATATTACTAGATGTTGTCGTTGTTGCTGTCACTCCAGGATGAGTTAGAAACACACAATTCCTGTATGGTATTTATTCTGGAATGAGGGAAACAGCAAAAAAAAAAAAAAAAAAAAAGTGTTATGAGGCCTCAATTTGTGTTGCTTTTCTTCACATTTTCTTGTGATTGAAGTATTTTAGCTTGAAGAGGGACTGCTGGTCTGGTATCACCACACCGTGTACATGAAAGATCTACCTCTAATACAGAGATTTCTCATCGTCAAGGTTCAAGTTCCTGTTATGGACCACTGAGCAGGGTGCCTTTGGTGGAAGCAGCCTTTATGTTAGCACTTTTGTCTCCAGTTAGTATCACTGAATTTCTTCCAAGCCTTCCTTCGAGCCATTTCTTCTTTGTCAGTAAATGGCAGTTCCCTTCATTCAACATTCAGGCAAAACCTTGAGATCATCCATGCCTCATTTCCTTCTCTCATGCACATATCCCATAGGCAAATTCTGTCAACCCTTCTGCTCAAATTATGCCAAGTCTGAAATTGCTTTACCTTCATCTTTATTACCATAACCTAAATCATCCTCATCTCTCATCTGGATCATTTCAATAGGCTCCTTCTTCCACCTGGCCTCCCTGTAGTGTGTTCTCCACACCCAAGAGCCAAAGAGATCATTTAAAAATAAAATGTATATACGTGACTGTATGACCAATGTGATTCTGCAACCTATACACTCAGAAAAATGAGAAACTATACCCCATTTGATTCAAATATACGATAAGTCAAGATCATTGTACTGTCATGTGTAACTAATAAAAATAAATAAAAATAAATAAATAATATTATGTAGATATCACAGCTGTCTATAGAATTTTTATAGTAATTATTATATTTTTAAAATATACATAGGGATACTTACAAGAATAAGGGCTTGTTTCTATAGGTCAGGATTCAAATTTCTGATAAAATGAATCTTCCAGACCCTAGTTCACATAAAACACTGACTCCTAAAGATACCAAGTCTGCATACATTGGGAATTAGATAGTTTTCATACAAATCTTCCAATTTTCTACCATATGGAATAATGATTCTAAGATATTGGCATGCCAGAAATAGTAGTAATCAAACTTGGCTGAGTAATATTTTACTTTTACAAAGACCATTCCCATCCCACTTTGTGTTGCCAAAGTTCTATTCACAGAAAATCTGTATGGATTGGGAAGACTATTACCCCACTTTATTTATTTATTTATATTTTGCATAAGCCAAAGAGGGAAACATCTGGTCAGCTTCATTTATCACATTTGTTTCTTTGTAGCATGAAGATATTCTTGGCTGTATTCTTGGCTAATTTGTTCTTGCCAGTAACTCAAAGACCATAAAACAATAATAAAGTAGGAAAACAGATATCAAAAATTTCAGTGAAAAGACAGGCACACCTCTATCTTAGATATTCTAAACTGGAATATGGCATGTTAATGGATAAGAGATATCTTTCTATTCTTTTCTGGTTTTGAGGGTTGGAGATTTGTAAAAACAACATTGAAAATGACATATTTCAAAGGATGAGAAACCTAGGAGGCATTAATAAAAAATCAGTTTGATTGTAAAAGAAGCTTTTTGACTAATATCTTTTGTTTTAAATGACGTGTACCAAACGGGGGTGGGGGATGTTGGAAAGGTAAAAGAACCAAAAAGATTGAAACCAGAATAACATTTGAAGACTTGAAGAAGTTACTAAAGGCAACCCAAGTGATTTTTTCATGCTATGTTTAGAGCAAGAAGAAGAGTCAGAAGAATGGATTGGACTTAATATTAGAATCAAATGATTTTGGGTTTCCAGATGTCATAAACAATATCCAGAAACTGTTTTGTTTCCATGTTTGCTACAAAATTGAAAGATTTCTTAGTAAACATGGAAAATCTTGGAAATGAATTTGTATTTCTATACTCCAATACAGTGTCAAATTTGGTTGGCAAAGAAACTTTCATCAGTTATCACAGATCTAGTATTAGAATATTAAAAAAAAATCATAGAATCCTGTAAAGGTTCCTGAAAACTGGAAAGACAATAATGTCTTCATTCCATAAAATAAAAGCCATTGTGAAATGGTAGAACAAATTACTACATAAAGGATTCATAGTTAGAAAAGAAGATAAGACTTTATATGCTTTTTAAAAAGTAAAACATTCCAAAATATTTTATTACATTTGCCATTTTTATTATACTGACAGGTATGGAATGTGAAGATTGACATATAATGATTTTAGAAAAAAATTACCACTCATAATATTCTTATGAATAAGATAGCAACTCAGGGGGTGCAGTAGCAGCCCAACAATAGTTTATTACTTTTAAACATTGGCTAGCTTTTCTTATCACAAACACAGTACTTGTCAGGTTGAAGGACATAGATGACTTTCTTTCCGATGCCATCTGGATCTCAGATGTGTTGTGTTGTGTTGTGGATTGTGTTGTTGGATGGGGCTTATCTTTTTCCCTCAATGCAAGAATAGTTCCCATTGGAATATATGGTAGTACAGAAAGGATAGAACTGGGGTATTTTCTAGTCTTAATTGTGCCATTTGGCAGTTTGTGACCTTGCAAGTATCCCTATGTATATTTAAAAAGATATAATAATTACTATAAAAATTCTATAGACAGCTGTGATATCTACATAATATTATTTATTTATTTTTATTTATTTTTATTAGTTACACATGACAGTACAATGATCTTGACTTATCGTATATTTGAATCAAATGGGGTATAATTTCTCATTTTTCTGAATGTATAGGTTGCAGAATCACATTGGTCGTACAGTCATGTATATACATACAGCAATACTAGTGTCTATTTTATTCTGCTGACCTTACTCTCCCTCTTCTCCTCCCCTCCCCTCCCATTACTTCTCTCTACCCAATCTAATGTGACACACTTCTTTTTTTTCCCCCTCACATCATCATACATGTATTTTGTATAACGATGAGGGTCTCCTTCCATCTTCCATGCAATTCCCCTTCTCCCTCCTTTTCCTTCCCACCTCTCTTCCCTATTTAGTGGTAATCTTCTTCTCATGCTCTTCCTCCCTATCCCATTTTGAGTCACCCCCCTTATATCAGAGAAGACATTCGGCATTTTTTTTTTTCAGGGATTGGCTAACTTCACTTAGCATAATCTGCTCTAATGTCATACATTTAATATTATAATTTTTTAAAAAAAGGTTTATGAAAAGAATCTGGTCATAAAATTGCAAGATAAGGGTATCATTCATGTTTCTGTTTCAATCTGGAGGAAGAGCAAACAGAAGACCAGAGAGTTCCCTTCCTAAATCTATACCAATCAATTCTCACATCAGTGGAAATAGAAGACACAATTATTAGATTTTTAAAATGTTGGCAAAAGAAGACTCAACATTCAAAATTTGATATTTCATCCTTTCCAAATTATATTTCTTTTTTTCAACGTAATGTATTTTTTATTCTAATTAGTTATACGTGACAGTAAAATGCATTTTGACACATCATATATAACTTATTATTCTTCTGGTTGTGCATGAGGTAGGATTACACCAGTTGTGTGATCATATATGCACATAGGGTAATAATGTCCAATTTATTCTAGCTCCTTCCTACCATACCCCTTCCTCTCCCTTCACTCCCCTCTGTCTAATCCAAAGTACCTCTATTCTTCCCTAGCCACTCACTTATTGTCCTAATTATATATCTAGGCAAAAATACAAACAAAAACAAGTTGAAGTTTAGTAGGGATAAAAGTCTGCAGCCTAAACTTGGAAATGCAAATATATTTAAGAACAAAATGGAAAGCAAAAGCAAGCAGGTAGCAGTTCACATGAAAGAATCTAGAATGTTCAGTTGAGCACAGGGTTAGCAAGAATATTATGGAAAGTGCAGATCCTTTGAGTCCAAGATGGACCAGATTGGTCCAATCCCTGGGAGGTAATTTTGAAAGTGAAGAAGTTACTTTGCTCAGTTCAGCACTGCTTTCCCCTGTAATTCATAAGAGACATTTTCAATGTACAATGTGACCAGTCGATAGGTGCTGGCAGTATCAGGAAATTATGATCTACAGGAGATGTTGAAGGAACTGAGAAAAGTTTTTAGGAATTAGGCTGGTGGAAAACCTTAATAGCTGTCTTCAGATACCTCACAGACTGTCAAGTGCTGTTGTGGGGATTATTTTCACTGTGTCATTCTGGACAACAGAGCAGGAATCAGTGGGTGAAAGCAAAAAGAGGGCATATCCTTCGTTGGCTCTGGGAAACAACTTTATAATAACACCTCAATCTGTACAACAAGAAGAAGGACTTCTTGGTGAGAAAATAAGATCTCTCTTGGAGGTTTAAGCCCAGGCTGGCTGCAATCTATTAGTGAATCCATACAATACTTTTCTGTTTTGGATTGGTCTGTAAGGTCCTTAAAAACTGTCTCAGAGTTGATGATTTTATTAGAAATTTGTCTTTATTTTCAAGACTGTTATATGTCCAAACGTTTATTTTTACTTCTATTATTACATAGCTATCAATAGACAGTTTGCAGTGAAACTGTATTATTTTTCTGCCCATAGGACATTTTGAAGAAGCTACTCAACCCTGAAAAATTGCTGATTTACCATCTTAGAGGTTTCTTTACTCCACAGAAGTAATTTATTGCACACAATTATGATATATAATATCTCTGGTTTATTAAGCATGAAAAAGCCATGTTTCTGCACTATTGTGGGTGAGTTTTCTACCTTAGTAAGCCTGAACAGCCACAGTTAAGGTTTCTATGGTAACCATAACTCAATTCTTTGTGACTACAAATTACTTTTTATTTCTATATGTTAACTTAGATATTTTTATGTCCATATGATATCTAGCCATTAAAAATAACAAAATATAGCCTTTTATAAAGATATAAATTAAATGGGTTAAGAAACTTTCCTCTAATAGTTATGAAAAGAACTGTTTTAAGTAGATAGTCATTATAAGCAAAAATGAAAAAAATTAGTATCATGTGGGATAAGGGAGGGCAAACAAAAAGTCATGGAAGATGGTAGCATGAATTATAGTGAAAAATGAAGTGACCATAAATCAGCAAAAGTATATTTAAGGTACTCTATAGATTTGGAATAGAGAAATAGGTGAATTGGGTACAACAGCTTTTCCTTTGTATGTTCATGAAAAATATCAAGTCTTAATTATGACACTTTAAAAATAATATCAGGATTTAATTATGGCACTTTTTTTCTTGTGATCTCATATAAGTCTTCAGAATACTTAACAACACAATGTTGTAGATAGTTCCTAGTAATTGGCTTCAATTCTTAATTCTCCTGGAAATGCCTTGAATGTGAGTATAGAAAAAGCAATAGTGTGTGTGTTCTGTACTGATCAGCTCCTGTTGTTTCTGTGGATGTTTCTAATAGGCTCTTTGGAGGATTTACTAAAGATCTAATGATTTTGTTATTACTGATACAATAGAGAAAAGTGATCATATTTTATTGAAAAGATGGGAGGGCCATAAAACTGGAAAGAGTCTAGTAGCAGTACTTGGGCAAATAACTTCTCTGAGTCCTACCTTCTTTACTTGGAAAATGCGCATAAGAATGCTTATCAATATTGTTATGGAGAGGAAAGTGCTTAGTACATTCACGGTACATGCCCAATGCAGGACTAACTGGTAAAAGAAGTCAGGTACCCTTGCAAAACTGAATCAGTACTGATGATTAAGGGGATCTGGAATGCTTTAGACAGAGCATCTTCACATTCAAATGCTCTTTGTAGTTTGCATTGTACAACAAAGGGAGAGGACTTGGATTAAGTATAGTTAGTAGTCAAATTTGGAAGATTATAATTTCCATCATTTCCCTAGCCAGATTGAAATTCTCCTGACAGCTCAGCCAACATTTAGTCTGATTTTGTATCTTCAAAAATAAACTTGCATTTATAAGATTTAAACATTTTTGTTAAGGTAAATTTACAAGTCAGCGATAAGACATATGAAAAATCACTTTATTCTAATATGCTTAAAAACTATAGATAAAAACAGAGATTGTTTCTACCGTCTATGATCATGACACAGGTTTAAACTATAGCATGATAAATGTCACACAAAATAAGAAAATACTGCTGTAGAATTAAGGGAAGAGTGGTTAAAACATGGCTCTACAGATTAATAGGCCAGTACTATTTCTAGTACATGATCCTGTATTTTTCAAAATTATAAAATGCCTATAGAAATGGCATACTACTTCCCAGTTCACTAAAATTGCAAAGATTTTTTCTAGACAATTGATTAGTTATCCTCAATATTACATGTATTAATCCAATTACATTTTGGCAGTCATTTCTATATTACATTTACATATGACTTTAAATATTGATTAATAATATTTATAGCAATAACAAAATAAAAATGAAAATATATAGAAAGCTAATATTATTAGATTGATAAAAATGCTTATAATAGGAACAATAAAAATGCAAATAATCTCTAAAGTTTCAATCAGGTGAAATTCCCTTAGAATATATGAATGATTTAGAAGGGCTACTACTGATGAAAAAATTTATTCTAAAGAAGAGGAACAGAATTGTAATAAAAAGGCAATATTTGGCTGAAAAGCCTAACAACTGCAAATGTTAGAAGAAATTTCTGATTTCTGAAAAATAGGTCCTCGGACAAGAAGAACTCTAAGGAAACAAAAGTGCACCATACAAGACTGAAGAGGGGTCAATAAACATGATGAGAACAAAATTGACCAAGAAGAAGGCAGTGTTCTGGAGCTTTCAGAATGAATTTATGTGGTATAATGGCCTCATCTGAGATGTTACTTTACTTTAGGATCTCATCTATCCTTAAGTAGAACTTTTACTATGTGGTGTAGGACTACTGATGTTTGTACATAATAATTTAAAGTAAACTTTCTAGTATTTTATTATCACAGTGCTTATAAGAGTCTCCTAGGTTTCCAGATAGTATCCAAGCTTGCAAGCCTGCAATTCCACTTTTGATCCTGTGCTAAACAGCCCACAAGGATCTTGTAAAATAATCATCAATTTTTTTTTTCTGTACAGATCCACTGTTTGTAAAAACAGATCTGAGCAGTTGTCTAGTTTTTGTTTAAAATCCTGAAGTCATTCAAGATCTAAATATTCCTTCATGCATCATTATTTTTTAGAGTAGGACTATGTGATTCTTAAAAACAGCTGCATTTTAAAAAATAGCAACTTTCTTTATTTCAAAAGTATTACATATAGCATGTATTAGTCAGCTTTTCATTGCTGTGACCAAAATACCTTACACAAACAACTTGGAGGAGCAAAGGTTTGTTTGGCTCATTGTTTAGTCTGTGGTTTGCCTGCTCCACTGCCCTATTCCTGAGGTCACACAGAACATCTTGGTGGAAGAGAGGAGAGCTGCTCAGCTCATGGCAGTGGAGGAAAGCAAGATGGCTCAGCTCATGGAAGCTGGGAAGGAGTGGAGGAGAGAAAGTGAGTGAGAGAAAGAGAGAGAGAGAGAGAGAGAGAGAGAGAGAGAGAGAGAGAGAGAGAAAGGGAGAGAGAAGAGGCTCTCAAGAGCTCAGCTCCAGTGACCTATTTCTTTAACCATGCCATACCTCCCTACAGTTTCCACCCAGGCATTCATTCAAATTATTAGTCCATCAAATGGATTAATCTACTCAGGGGGATAGAGCACTCATGATCCAATCATTTTCCCCAAATCCCCACCTGTGGACATTGCTGCATTTCCTTCCATACATGAGCATTTGGGGGATATTCCAGATCCAAACCATAACATAGCAACTCCAGAAAAATGAGATTAAAAAGATGAAAAAAAAAATCACACCACAATTTTGCCTTCCTGTGATATGGGTACTAGTTTATAAACCCTACAAGGGCAAGATTCAGGTTCTGTTCACCTCTATATTCATGATGAAGAGCACAGTACTCAGAACATGGTAGAAATTATATATATTTGTTAAATAAATGTGTTCGTAAATTTTTATTTATTTATGTAAGTGGTACTGAGGAGTGAACCCAGGGTCTTGCACATGCTAGGTAAGAGCTCTATTAACTGAGCTACACCCACAGCACCATATGTAAATGTTCTTTAAAAATGAAAGTATACTGGGTACATTTTGAATCTGGGGAACCGGTTGAATTTTAAACAATAATCTAAAGTTGAAAACACATTTCCTGAATATTACAAGATTTTATGAATTCATAAAGTGTAAGTATTGGAATAAAACTCAAATTATTTGGTCCAAATCTTTCATTTCATATGCAAGTGAAAGCTTAAGAATAGTGAAGGGATTTGGTCAACCTCATTACAAAAGGTGTTCAAAAGTCCAGGCCTTGTTCAAGTAGAATTCTTTTTGCCATGAACAGTAGTACCCCTTATCTATGAGGGCTATATTCCAAAGCCCTCAGTAGATGCCTGAAAACATGGAGAGTCTGGACTCTACACATACTATGCTTTTCTTCCTCAAAGGCCCACGAGAAAGTTTAAATTGTAAATTGGACAAATAAGAGATGAATAATAACTAACACTAAATAGAATGATTGTAACAACACTTAATAAGTCATGTGAATATGGTCTCGGTTATGGTTTGGCTGTTAGGTGTCCCCCCAAAGCTTATGTGAGACAATACAAGAAAGTTCAGAGAAGAAATAATTGGGTTCCGAGAGCCTTAACCCAATCAATGAATCAATCACCTGGTGGGATTAATTGAGTGCTAACTAGAAGCAGGAGGGGTGTGTCTGGAGGAGGTGGGGCAATGGGGGTGTGGCTTTGGGTTATATATTTGTATCTGGGAAAGTGGGGGTCTCTCTCTCTATTTTCTGATCATCATGTGAGCTGTTTCCCTCTGCCACACTCTTCCGGCAGGATGTTCTGCCTCACCTTGAGCCCCAAGGAATGAAGCCCGCTGTCTATGGACTGAGGCCTCTGAAACCATGAGCCCCCAAACAGACTTTTCTTCCTTTATAATTGTTCTGGTTGGGTCTTTTAGTCACACCAAAACAAACAAACAAACAAACAAACAAAAAAGCTGACTAAAACAGTCTCTTTCTCTTGAAAGAGTCAATACAAACAAATATTTCAGGCTTCAGTTGACTCACAGGTAATTGAAACCATGGAAAGCAAAACCCTGGAGAAGGGGGATGACTCTAATATGATTCATTAACCTACATTTTATCGTATGCTGACCCTCTTGAGATTGAAAATTCATGCTTCTTTGAGAATTGTGGATGTTTATTTTTGTGTATTTCTTTGAATAGTTCTCACTCTCTCTAATAATACTTAAAAAATATTTGGCTAAATTCTCTGTGAAGTGGTTTGATGCTAAGAAACACATCTAGGTAATCTCTAATGTCCACTTTAGTGCTTCTGTGATTAAGCAAATTGTATGTTTTTATATTTTAGGATATACACATATTTAATATGTGTTTATTTTTCCACTTTATGATATGTATACATATATGCTTATTTTCTATAATTCGTTTGATACATATTTTGAAAATCCCAGTGGTTCTTCCATTCCCAACCAACCAACCAACCAGGGAATATCTATAGTTCATGTAGTTATCCTTAGCAGTAAACATCTCCTTTCAACTAAATACCAGTTGATAATTAGAAAAATGTGTTTTCCCTCAAATATTTTCATTCTTCAGATATACTCTTTCCTGTATTATTCATCTTATCTGACACAACATGATTTCAATTAAGTCTTTAATGGTCAAGATACTTGTCTAAGAATTTTGAAGGTGAGTAGTTACAAGAATGTCCAGCAAATCCTGTCAATTCCTAACACTAGTGTGTTAGGTTATTTTAAATGGTTGTGTCAAAAAAGAAACATTTAATCAAAACCATAAGCCTTGTGTTTTTTGAATATCCCTGTGTAATATGATTAATATAATCAGAATATACCAAGTACTATTAAAAATGAAACCGTTCTGCATCTTTCCCAACTTGTCCCTCATGCTGGTTATTCCCAAGCTGGGAATTTCCACCCAGCTGTTCTTGAAAGTGTACCTGGCAAATCTATAAGCCATTTTAATCCTTTCCTGTTTTATTCTGTTTTTCTAAGTGTGCTGACCATGAAAAAATTAAATTTTAGGAGCCAATCCCTCTTTACCCAATCCTCTTTATCAGCAGGTCCTTTCCTCTCTCCTTTAGCTACTTAACCCAAGTTGTGTTTATGAGAAAAGTTTGTGGCCCTTCCTGGTAAAAGGAAGAAAATGACAAAGCTAGGGGAAAAAAAAAATCCTGAGTTTTAGTTAAGAAGCAAATAGACCAAAGAAGAGCAGAAAAGGGAGGGGTAGGAGAAGCAGGGGGAAAAGAATGAATTATATGAATACCATGAGTCATACAGACCACATTCATCTGATCACATTTCTTATGTTGCTATTTTTTTGGTCTTAACATTCTTTAATTTTTTAAACTTAGAAGTAAAGATTGAACAAGAGCTGGAACAAGTGATTTCTTCTTATCCTTTCTCAGCCCAGGCTCAGATCATCTGCTCTTCTCCAGCCGGGAACTATTTGCAGTGGTGCTTCATGCTTAGCATTCTCTCTAATTGCTATCCATCTGTTTCCATTAAGCCTCTAAGCCATTTGTCTCATTTAAATATCTTGTTCCTTTTTCTAAACACTTCAAACCAAATTCTGACCTCAAATATGTATATAGCATTTCCAAAGATTTCTGCAGCTGAGGAAAGTATTATTTGCTACTTTTTAAAGACTGTTATTCAGTATCTCTCACACTGTTAAATATGTAATTATTATTACTTGGGTAATATGGTAGCATGGAAAATTGAATGAAGTGTTAAGTTCACCCTCTTAGAATGTATTCCATAATTTATTTTAAGGATGATAGTTTTCTTTTTGCTTTGATCCAACTTCAAAAAAATTATCTTACCATATTCTCTTGAGATTTTTAGGTTTTAGAAACTCAATGAAACAAAACCAGTGAGCAAATGGAGTTTTCACAGTAGCCCTAGAGTGCTCTGTTAGGATATTTTAACAGTATTTCTAGTCTCCAGATTTTCCCTGTCACATGTGAAATAAAGGTCAAGAGTAAACATTCCATTCCACTTATAGTAGGAGGGAAGTGATAATTTGCTTTTCCAGAGGTAACTTACTATATGTAAAGCAGTTCTTCAAAAGGCAATGACCATACAACACACACAAATGCCCTTATTTCAATATATGTGTGTTATACTGGCTATGTCTTTAGCTTGAAATCAATAGTGTAAAAGGCTCTGAAAGATTTCCTGAATGTCGCTTCCCCACTTTTTAGTAGGTATCTTTCTCTAGTAATCCTGGCTGTCTGTTTAACTTGTGAAAAGCCACAAGAAAAGAAAAAAAATTAAATACTGTTTTCATCATATTACTTCCTTGGCTCCTGAAAATTTATATTTAAAGCCCTTTCCTTTATCCCTGAGGGAGGTCATTTTCCTATTTTTCCTGGCATTTCTTCTACTTGCCCTTGATAACTGCTCCTTATATGAATGGTTTACATCCTTCCCTTTGTACCTTTGCTCCTGGAGCTCCTTTCTCATGAAGTATCAGTCAGTCCCCTTCCAACAGACTAACAATCCAGACCCAGTTCAAATGATACACCTGGCTCCTGCCAAATGACCCTATTTCTTGAATATGTGCGTATTCTTTGCTGTTCACAGAAGGAGGTGTAAGTTTCTACTCATCTCTTTGGACTTTCTTATCCCTTGCCTCTGACACATCACACCCGTTTATGTGTGGCTGTTCTATAGTCCTCACTTCAACCAAATGTATAATCTACAAGGAAAATGAAGTTTTTCTAGTTAGCTACCTCACATCATTATATATTCTCATGAACAGGAAGTATTTAGCAATGTTTTGGAATTTATCTACAGATGCTTATTTTATGAAAAGAGTCCTGCTAACTAGGACTTTGAATTTATACTTACCCTAGAACTTAATTAGGATTATATCTTTAGGATCCACTTATGGGATTGCCTTATAAATGAGAATGTTGCAGATGAGAATTTTCTATGTTTCATTAAGTAAATACCCTGGGCTGGTGTCCAAGATGATTTTTCCCTGTAATAAAATTTATCTTAAAATTGATAGCATTATAGCAAGGCTACACAATCCACTCAATCCCCAATATTTAAGTTTGTCATGCAGATTTCTGCTCTATTCCCACTTAACTAAAGTCTGGCAAGAAAGGAACTTGGTATCTCAAATAGTCAGACTTTATAGTACATGGCCTTATAGTTTGGATTTGGAATGTCTCCTAAAGACTCATGTGTTGAAGTGGGGGTCTCCAAAAGCCACAGTGTTTACAAGTGGGGACTTGGGAATTGATGGGATCATGAGGGCTCTAGTCTTGTGATTGAATTAATTCATTGATGGCTTCATAGCTTACTGGACTATCATGTGGTGATAAGAACTTTAGGACATAGGACCATTTTGGAAGAAATCTGTCATTGAGGGCCTGCCTTTGAAGGGTGGATTATGTAGGCAGCCTCCTCCTTTCTGTCTCTCTCTGCTTCAGGGCCACCTGGAGATGGGTTCCTCTGCCCTACCACATGCTTCTTACCATGATGTTTTTTAAAATTTATTTTTGATTCTTTTTTTATTATTAGTTGTTCAAAACATTACAAAGCTCTTGACATATCATATTTCATACATTTGATTCAAGCAGATTATGAACTCCCATTTTTACCCCGTATACATATTGCAGATTCACATAGGTTACACATCCACTGTTTTACATACTGCCATACTTGTGTCTGTTGTATTCTGCTACCTTTCCTATCCTCTACAATCCCCCCTCCCCTCCCCTCCTCTCCCCTCTCCTCCCATCTTCTCTCTCTACCCCATCTACTATAATTCATTTCTCTCTCTTGTTTTTTCCCCTTTCCCCTCACTTCCTCTTATATGTAATTTTGTATAGCAATGAGGGTCTCCTTCCTTTACCATGTAATTACCCTTCTCTCTCTCTTTCCCTCCCCCCTCTCGACCCTGTTTAATGGTGATCTTCTTCTCATGCTCTTCCTCCCTATTCTGTTCTTAGTTGCTCTCCTTATATCAAAGAAGACATTTGGCATTTGTTTTTTATGGATTGGCTAGCTTCACTTAGCATAATCTGCTCTAGTGCCATCCATTTCCCTGCAAATTCCATGATTTTGTCATTTTTTAGTGCAGAGTAATACTCCATTGTGTATAAATGCCACATTCATTTTTATCCATTCATCTATTGAAGGGCCTCTAGGTTGGTTCCACAGTCTAGCTATTGTGAATCTTACCACTATGTTTTGTCCCACCACAGACTCACAGTGATTGGGTCAAGTAACTATGGACCGAAACCTTCAACAAAAGCCTGAATAAATCTTTCCTCCTTTTAAGTTGTTTTTCTCAGACATTTTGTCACAGCCATGGAAAGCTGACTAACACGGATTGTTTCCTTCCTCTGTTTCTTCTTTTCCTCCAAACCTACAGCTTTCTGAACCTCCTTCTCTTTTTCTGGAGCTCTGTCCCTTCCTGGTGTTCTCCGAGTTCCTCCTTGTTTGGAAGGTACCTCTTTACATCTGCTTTTATTCATTGTTTCAGATATTTTTAAATTAGGAAGCTATTTGTTTTGTTTCTACACATTAAAAAGTATTTTTCAATCTTTATCCCTGGATGATCCTGAATATATTTCTTTGTACATTATTCTTTTCTTTGTCCCCAAACACCTGCACAGCCCAGGTGATAGCTGACAGGAAGCCATCTTTGGTCTTCACTTTGTCCTATTGACTTATCTTCTCTTGAATTCCCTTTACTTTCCATTTTCTGTCTCAGTCTTCATCTTTCTCCTATTGTCTCTCAGCCCAAAACAAAGATCATTTGCCTACCTTTAATCCTTAAATATTAAGTCATCTATTATATGCCACTGTGATTTTTCTCTGATACTATTGGTGTCTGATTTAATTGGTTTGACATGATTTAATCTTGGGATTTACCTGTAGCCTTCTTTGTAATTCTTTGTTTGGCTAGTGCTCAAGTCTTGATTTTCCTGGGAGTAAGTTTCTGAAAGGAAATACCTAGTTATCAGTGGAATGCATAAAGACCTCCTAGTGTCTATTCACAATATTAGGCAAGTAGATTATGTAAATTGACTTAAGATCTCCACTTTCCAGTCAGCTCTGAGCTTCTCATAATAGAAGTTGGGTACTGAGGGGAACAGGTGCAAAGTGCCTATCATTGGTATTGTATGTATAGAAATTTTAGCAAGTGTTTATAAATATCCACTTCTCCTTTTTAGATAATTTGGCTTTTCATCTTGAAAGTTCAGTTAAAGAAATGTGGGCCTTTTCTATTTATTTGTAGAACTCGACACCTTTCAGTGCTCTTGTAAAATTTAATTTGTATTCATTGGCTTTTATTCTTGGTACCAAATTTGACATGAAGCATCTCATACCCATATACCAATAATGAGTTGTTTCTTTTCACTATCCTAAACTTCCTATTTCTTTGATTTTTCATTAAAGACTCCTCATCAATAATTTCTTTTTCTTTCTCTTGATTCTTTGTAAGGTCTACAATTACAGTTTCCATCACATACTAAACGAATAAGGAAGAAATTATGCAACATACAAGGCTTAAGTAATTCTTTTGCCCTTAATTTATTTGAAAAGATAGTTTGACAATTAAATATATTGGTCATTTTTTTCCTCTAGTTAACTTGAAATGTTTCTGTGAATGAAGATGGAGTCTTAATCCTTGCCATTATTTATTTGGCTAGTGTGATGGTTAATCTAAGCTGTCAATATGATTGAAAGACTGCTAGAAAATTGTGAAACACAATTCTGGGTGTGTGTGTGTGTGAGGGTGCTTCTAGAAATGGTTGGTATGTGGGTCAGTGACCTGAGCGGGGAAAGGCACTAAATGTGGGCACCACCGTTCAATAAGACTGAGGTTCCAGAAAGAAGAAAAAGTAGTAGAGTAGTGTGCACTCAACTCTTCTTGAGCAGGGGCATTTTTTGCTGTTGCCATGGCCCACGGATGTCAGACTCCAGGATCACTCGCCTTTGTATGTAAACTTGCACCAGGGAGCCCTCTGGCCTTCTGCCTTGGATTAGGACTGCATCCTTGGTCCCTCTTAGTCTGAGGCTACCAGCTTTTTGGACTGAGAAACTACTGTTTTTTTTTTTTTTTTTTTTTTTTTTTTTCCCCCAGTAAAACAGTCTGCAGACAACCATTGTGAGAACTATCTAGTCTCTGATCATGGGAACCAATCTAATAAATTCCCTCTAATAATTATATATATTTTAATTCTGTTCAGCTGACTAATACAGCTAAGGCCTAAGTCTTAATATTTCTTGTTTGTTAGGTATCTGGGACCCTGTTTAGTTTGGCCTTGGCTCAGGAATTAGTTTACCTGAGCTTTGACGGTGTGAGGTCAGTTGGCTTAGGGAGATGTTATAAGAAAAGGTTTGTGACCCAGCACTACTGTAGAGGTGTTGTCGACAATGCTGAGCATCATATCAGAAAGGTTCTGCTTTATAGTGACTCTTGGGAAAGATGTCTCATAGATCTCAGTACGAGAAAAGACTCCACCTTCTGAGCATATGGACATTGTCTATGATAAACCAATCATGCGTTCCCTGTGGAGCTAAATTTGTAATCCTTCTCTGGCAAACACACTGAACCATGTATATTCTAACCTTACTTTAGGCTTTGTCTTATTTTTCTACACTGATTTTTTTCTTTATCTCTATTTGCTTGATTAATTGTTTAAATTTTATTGTGTACCTATTACCTATTTATAGTAAGAGACCATTAATTCTGTTTGGGAGACAGAGGGAATATCAACAAATAAAAACACAGAATCACCTTGCCTATTATTTGCACATTTAAGGATAATGATACAGGTATACTTCTAAGCAGATACTTCAATTTGAGCAAGAGAACTGCCCTGCCCCCCCCACAACAACAACAACAACAAAACAAAATACAACTGCAGTGCAAAAATGATGGCTGAAATTTGAGGAATCACCCAGATTATTTGTATTTTAAATTTTGTTTATTTTAACCATAATTTTCTTAGAAAGAATTAGTATATTTGAAATAAAAATATGCAATTAGTTATATATCCTAATATTTAAAAACAAGCCAAGCCTTTGTACCCAAATATTAAAATGTTTTTGTTAATGATAAAGTAATAATTTTATAGGTAATCTTGAAATTATTTCAATAAATCATTGTGGTGGTTCAATATTTAAGTTATAGACAGTTCTTAAATTACTATTATTAGTAGTTATTTTTATAAATCACTTAATCAGGCTTATTTGAAATTTATTGTTTCAGAGTCTTGCATAATTTTATTTTTGTGAAGTTTAAAAAAATTACATAACTCATTCATCCTTACATTATTTAATGTCATACACATACCAATTACTACTGCGTTCTACAGACATTTTGAAATTCTTCCAGATATTTTTGTGGCCCTCTGTGTTGCTTTAGGGTATGAAATATTTATAGCTATACCCACACTGTTAGAATTTTCTGCTCCTAAATCTAAGGTTTAAAATATTAGCAACACCACAGCTAGGGTACCCTCTAATGAGAAGGCTAAAGAAACAAAATATATCTGATAATTTCTAAAAGGAAAGCTACAAATGGCATATGACATTTGCATGTCACATGGCTTGACATGCCAAGGGAACTGGCTACTTCCAATGAATTGTCTAAATAGGGTTCATCAGTGTAAGCAAATAGGCTCAGTCATCTGCTGTTCAGAAACAATCACCCTTCAATTAACTACTGATTATCAACACATAGTAGTTTTGATAATGAGAAGGGGTGCTGTATTGATATGGACTAAAATTTTTAAAAAAGTTTCACAGACCTATAAGCGGGCAGCTAACAGTTATAAATTCAATTTTTAAAATGGTTATGATTATGACAATGATAAAATATTTATCATGTTGTAATTTAAGTGCTTTCTAATATTTTTTAAATCAATTTTTCAGAATATTATTATTCCAAATTTACATGTGAGGTAACTGATGAAAACTCACCCAAGGTCAAATAACCAGTAAATTGGCTAACAGGGACATGAACAGATGCCCTCTGGTTCCAGGATGCTCCTCTGTATCCCCATTATATACTAATTGTAATATCCTATGTTATGGTTTAGATGTGAGGTGTCCCCCAAAACTTCATGAGTGAGACAAGGCAAGAAGGTTTGGAGGAGAAATGATTGGGTTATAGCCTTAATATAATCAGTAAATCAATCCCTGATGGGATTAACCAAGTGGGAACTGGAGGCAGGTGGGGTATGGCTGGAGGAAGTGGCTCACTGGGGGCATGGTATTGGGGTATATGTTTTGTATCTGAAGAGTGGAGTCTCTCTCTCTGCCTTCTGATCACCATGTAAGCTGCTTCCCTCTGCCACACTCTTCCCTCATGACATCCTGCCTTACCTTGAGCCCCAAGGAGGAATGGAGCCAGCCTTTTATGGACTAAGACCTCTGAAACTGTGAGCCGCTAAATAAATCTTTCCTCCTCTACATTCGTTTTGGTCGGGTTTTACAGTCACAGCAGCGAAAAAGATGACTAAAACATGTGACAAGGAAGCATCATTAACTGTTGTTAAATAAAGTTTGATATATAATGGAAGCTATAAATATTAATGTGGAATTTTGGCAATCTTTCATAATTGTAGTAATTAATATAAAGCTTAATAATTTTAATTTAAAAATCTGTATTAAGTTCTCTTTATAGGACACATTTGTCATTCTACTAGCCTGAAAAATATGAAAGAATCCCTACTGCTATTTACCTTGGTTCACTCAATATAGAGTTACCCTTTTAGAAACAGTTCATCATAAATTAGTGTCTGAGATTTAGGGCATTTTTTCTTGCCTTTTATTTATAACCACTGAAAAGTAAATGGATCATTTGAAAGAATCACTGATATCCAAAGGATAAAATATTGATTTCTTTTAAAAAAGTAATCAATTGAAAGTCATCTACTTTTTTAAAAAAATCTTCCTGGGTAATGAATACTGCTACATTAATTAAGATTTAGGAGATTCACAGGGCTCAGTAGCTGGCCTTAACATAACTATTAAAATAATGTAAGCCTTTAGTTTACTTTTCCTATACAAGGGCTCAACAAGAGTGTCAAAGTTCAGATGATGAACTGAGGTTACAATCCTTAGTGAAATATGGCACGGCTCAGTCCAGAGCACACTTTAAAATCCTGGAGGATAATTATAACCATCCTAGGCCAGGGAAGTCAGAATCAATGGAGGTGGGGTTGGACATTGAACAATTTTACAGTTCTCTACTTAGTACTAATCTGCAGTCGGAGGTTGAAAACCATTAAGCAACCATATCGGAAAAAACTGATTGTTTTCTTTACCACAAAAATCTCTCTATATGGCATTTTTCTTCAACTGGAAGTCAAACATGTTTTGAGTTGCATTTTGATTTCTTCTGACTGGCGGTCATAATGCCCCCAGAGGAATTTTTTTTTAAACATAAAATTTTAATTTCAAAGTAATTATAAATTCATGGGAAATTGCAAATGTAGTACACAGAGGACCCAATTACCCTTTCTCTCAATTTCTTCCAATGGTCCATCTTACCTAATCACAATATAATATTAATTAGTTATATAGGAATTAGACAATGGTTGTGTATGACTTGATGTAGTTTTATCACATGTTTAGACTACTTAGCCATCAGAACAGTCAATATATAGAACTATGTTTTCACCAAAAATATCTTTAAACTCCCTGCCCCTTTATAGCTAAAATCAACACTTTTCTCTACACTATTCCTAACACTTGGCAACCACTAATTTGTTTTCTATCTCTATAATTTGATTATTTTAAGAATACTATATAAAAGGACTCAAAGTATATGTCCTTTTGAGATTTTTTTGAACTTGTCGTAATGTTCTTGAGATGCATCCAAGTTGAATGTATCAATATTTCATTCCTTTTTATTGCTGAGTAGTGTTCCAGTGTTTTGGCTATTATAAATAAAGCTGCTAATCATATTTCATTTCTCTCAGACAAATGCCCAGGAGTACAATTTCTGGGTTGTATGGTAAGTGTTTGCTCAATTATCTTAAGCAGACAAACTTTTTTTCCAGAATGGCTGTATATTCCCATCAGCAACATGTAAGAGACAAAATTTCTACTTATCCTGCTAACATTTAGTATTGTCACTTCAAAACAAAAATTCAGCATGATAAGAGGAAGTGTATAGTGATAGCTCATCATGGTCTTAATCTGCATTCTAATATTTAGTGACAGTGAATTTTTTTCCACTTCCTTATCATCTATATATCTTTCCTTCTTTAAAGAAATGTCTCCTCATACTCCCCCCATTTTCTAATTGAATTTTTTTTTCTAATAGTTTTTTAAAAATCTAGATGAATACTTTGCAGATATTTCCTCCTACTCTGAATCTTTTCTCTTCATTCTCTTAACAGAATATTTCACAGAACAAAAGTTTTAAATTCTGATCAGGTGCAATTCATTGACTCTTTTATGGATTTTGCTTTTAGTATCATGTCTATGAACTCTTCATTAAATTCTAGATCCTAAAAATTTCCTCCCCCTGTACTACTTTCTAAAAGTTTTATAGTTTTACCTTTTCATTAAATTTGTGATTTGAGTAAATTTTCATAAAAGGTTGGATGTTTAGGTTGAGGTTTTATTTTTTGCCTATTGGTATCCATTGATTTCAACACCATTTGTTGAAAAGACTGTCTTCCTCTACCGAATACCTTTGCACTTTGGCCCAAACTGCATTCCCCATTAGACCTCTGTTGACCCTTACCTGGCTGGAAGTGAAGAGGTATTTTCTTACTGGTTCCCTTGTGGCCTCCATGGGCATCACTGGCAATGGATCTGTGGCCACAAGCCACCAGTTTCAATTTGACCTTCCTGTGATGCTTCTCTGACATCAGCTTGAGAATAGTGGAATGCATGCCTTGTTTTGCTGGATGCAGTGGAAATTCAGATCCCCATGTCCCCTCCAATTGTCTCTCCTCACACCTTTACCACCAGGAATGTATGAGTCTCAACTTTCTTCTCTGCCCTCTCTGATACCAGCTGGAGTGGGGAAAGATTAGTAGCACTCCTTACAGCCTGGCAAGTGCCCCAAGACTAGACTTTCTACTCTTCCTGGTAGGGTGAAGGTGCCATTTTTCATGTAATGTTTGGCTGAGGTAGAGAGGTGGGATTGAATGTTGTCTCTTGCTAGGCTGCCTCTCTCCTGACCCATCAGTAGGAGATGATAGGCTCTTTCATTTTTTTCTCAGTCCATTAACATTTTCAAATTACCGACTTTTTCAGTACCCAGTCTGGAATACATGAGGCAAAGAGAAAATCCAGAGAACCCACTACCACATGATCCACGGAGTTCTGAGTACCATAGCTTGCCTTCTTCCCAGATTTTAGAGTCTTCTTAAGTTTGTATTATATAAAATGTCTAATAAGATTTTAGTTGTAATTAGTAGGAAAAATAGGGTAAAGTACATCTACTGCATTCTTCTAAAAGCAGAGTTCAAAGTGAAGCTTGAGTATAATACCTCATTATAATTTAAATAAGACTAACTTCCAAATCTCATGAAAATATGCCTGCAGTTTTTGAAAGATATGATGATATACAGAAAATAAATTTTACTTACACATGTAGTAATGATAATTATTTTAGCACTTTCCATATTCTATGTACTTAAACTCACAACAACGTATCATAAGGAGTATTATTACTTTTCTTTTACTAAAAAATATATTAAGCTTAAAGAGATTAAAAAATTTGCCTTTTGTTACTTTGGTTCTCCTAATGTCAGAGCTTGTATTTTCAACCATAAAGTATTATTATTTTAGCTCCATTTTCAACATTTCTTATAATAATTTAGTGAAAAAATGAAATCAGTGTCCAAGAAATACTGTTGTTTTCATAAAAAGCTTAGACAACATTCTTTCTTTGAATTTGTGCAAGTACTTTTAACTCTGGCTTTCAGTTTTCTTAATTTTGATTGGTAGAATCTTTCCTTGGCTAATACCTTTTTTTTCTTTTTCCCCTGATACAGGGGATCAAACCCACAGTCTCATTGCATGCTGGGAAAGCTTTCTATCACTGAGCTACATCTCTACCCCTTTTCTTATTTTATTTTTGAGAGAGGGGCTCACTAAGTGCTCAGGTTGGCTTCCAGCTTGTGATCCTCTTACTTTAGCCTCCCCAAGAGCAGGGATTATGGATGCATACCAGTACACCCAACCTCTTGGCTAATAATTTTTATAAAATCTAAAAATCCCGAGGAAAATGGCATTTGGAATTTTAAGACAGGAGGAGAATTCTGAGGAGTCTGTAGAGTTCAGTCTTCTCTAGGTATTCACTAAGTGGGGATGAAAAGAGTAGGCTGTTTTAGAACTCTCATCTTGTATATTTAATATTTATCACCAGATGTACATTCAAAAATACCTGTTTCTGGATACATAGATTATGTGAGTCATGGAGTAGATGCCATGAGCTTTTGAGAAACAAGGCTGACATGACAAGGTGTGAAAAACATTGTCATTGGGTTTTAACGTAGGATGCGCATGTAGACGCACATGGCAGAAATCTACTCTATTTAATGGAATTATTATGTATTTGAGGGCTTTGTTCAACGGTGAATGTCACTGGTTACTGCCCTGGTTTAAGCTCACCTAGGTAAGTAACATCTCTTGTGCTGTTCCATTATCTTGTGCCAATCATTTTTATTTTATCTGCTCTGCAATTCAGTCTGTTTGAATTATTTTGTGTTCTCAACTTGTTCAAATTTTCTGAAAGGAAGAACATATTGCCATGTGAAGAGATAATGGATTTGTACATCTGCTGAGGGCTCTTATTCTCACACAGCAACTTCATATGTATATAAAAAAATTCATCTTAAGTTTTATGCTTTTTTCCCTGTTGTTTCCCTCAGCTGTTATCTTTCTTTAAAACTGCATTATATAAATGTCTATAAATGAATAAAGTGATTTTTAACATGTTTGAAACAACTTCATAATCTTTTGTCAAACATTTAAAGTATGACTGTATGGGTGGTTGGGGCTGATGGGGATGCTACGGTAATAGCATAAGTGGGTTTCTATAGGGAGATAACATCTTAACTAATAAGCAATATATGTATTATTTTTTTTTAGTTATAGATGGACACAATATATTTATTTTATTTATTTATTTTTATGTGCTACTGAGGATTGAACCAAGTGCCTCACAAGTGCTAGGCAAGTACTCTACCACTGAGCCATAACCCTAGCCCATCATATGTGTATGTTAACATATGTATGCATAATAAGTTTTTTTTTAAAGAGAGAGTGAGAGAGGAGAGAGAGAGAGAGAGAGAGAGAGAGAGAGAGAGAGAGAGAGAGAATTTTTAATATTTATTTTTTAGTTCTCGGCGGGCACAACATCTTTGTTGGTATGTGGTGCTGAGGATCGAACCCGGGTTGCACACATGCCAGACGAGCGCGCTACCGCTTGAGCCACATCCCCAGCCCCATAATAAGTTTTTTATGGACCCATGTATACATTTGTTTCACAAACTATTTTCCCGAGACTATTAATTCTATTAGGTAGATTAAACAAATTTAACACATTCCTTTATTGTAAGAATTCCCCAAACCTTTAACACATCCCCGTACATTGTTAATCTTCACGAAGAGAACTTAACAGCTGGAATGTAGTTCAGTGGTGAGGGCTTGTTTAGCATGCACAAGGCCATGGATTAAATCTTTGGTATTGCAGGAAAAAGAAAAAGGGAAAGAAGAGAACTTCCTTAATATATAGTATTTCTGAAATATATTTGTCCTTTGAACACTTTTTCTTTCATAGTACACATTGGTGAACTTAGTCTATGAAGCAGATTTTGGATAATGGTGCCCTAAACAAATATAATTCAGTGACCACACTCACAGTGCAGATTAGTCAAAAAGATTCATAGGAAAGCGAAGATCGCCAGAACTTGGTGAAAATTCAGGTTGTTTCAGATTTCCATATCCTCCATTTATATATATATTTTATATATGAAAAAATTGGTTGTTATGTGACATCCCATTTTTCCTCTTTTGCTCTTCCCTTCTCTGCTTACTGGTCCCAATGCTGATATTCAGAGAACTGTTGTCTGATGCTAAGAAGGCAACTTCAAAAGAATTAATAAAAAAAAAGCAAGAACACAATTTATACAAAAATATTTATAACAACACTATTTTTAGCTGTGGAAAAAAATAGAAAAAAAAAAAACGCTTAAGACCATAGATTTGGAGACAGGTAAGAAATCTACTGTGGAATACTGTAAGGGCATTATTGCAAAAGATAAACACTGTTATGTGAATGAAGTTGTCACAAGGAATTGTGTTAAATAATATCAATGGAAAAATATGAATCCAAATGTTATAACTATATGCATAATTTATAACTAAATTGGGAGAGCTCAAAAAAGACACATTGCAAATGGAGTTAGATTTTTCTTTTCTTTTTTTCAAACGTTGTTTTTAGTGTTGTTCTAAGTAATTATAAGAAGAAAAATGCTAGCAAGTTTATCTCCTTGTCTCAGGTTGAGTCTTCTGGAAGGAGATATTAGATGAGGATTTTGGAGGACAAGATGTTAATGGAAGAGGGAAGAAGAAGGACTGGGTCAAGGGAGAAGCCGAATTTGTTGCAGATCAGCTAATATTTGACCAGTTTAGCAGGAGCTATGAAGGGAAATAATACTCTTCAGGTTTATTCATTTTTAATTTAAATTTTATTTTGATTATAATTTTGTCTTAGACCAAAATGCTGGGGGTTTTAAATCCCTGCTTTGCTTATCATCAGATGTAGGCTGCCTTGAGAAGGGTGTCATTTCAGGAAAGGTGGCTCTTTACAGCTGAAATAGATTCCCAAGTTGCTTATAGCTGGGCTGCTTGTTGAATTGCACCCCTTATTTTTTTACCACTTTTTGGGGGACTTCCCCCAGTGGTGTTCTAAGTAATTATTCCCTTTGCAGAAATTTTGGTTTCATTTGGCAAATTGTTCTGTAATATTCCAGATGGGAGTTGCCCTAGAATAGACCAAGCAACAAATGCCAAGCAAACAGATGAAGATCCAACTGATGGTGAGCATTGATGGCTGGGAAGTGTTCAGCACTGCTGAAAGGGTAACAGTCACCATTCACATACACATTTTGACAGTTGGCAGAATAACTGATTACTTTAAAAGGACAGATGATCATCACATTTTTTTTTTTGCATCACTTCTCTGTTACTCCCTGGGCAGCTACCTCTTTCTTTCACAGATCCTATGAAATTGCCTTAATTTTAATTTGTCATTACAAAATTAATACAAACATCCACAAGGAGAAATATAACAACATTTTAAATAAAGATAGGTCAGTAACAGTGCTGTGCTGAGCCATATTAGCAGTAGAGGTTAAAAAAAAAGATCACTAATACTGATTCTATTCTTTAGAGTAGAATGTTTTACATTAATTTTGCTTTTAAAAAATATGGAATTTGAATTCTATTTTTCTTGATTATTGAGGGTGTTAAAATTTTCTTATTCTTTTGCATCTCCTTAAATTTTGTGGGAGACATTGCCTTTCTCACATACCGTCGTCTTAGGCCTGGTCATTAAAAAGATCCATTTGTTCAAAGTTCATTGTTATTTCCTGTAGGAGGATTGGTCTGATGTGAAATGCTCCTGTTTCTGGAAGTGGAACCCACAAAACTCAGAGGCAATAGTTTTTATAATAAAAGAAAAAGGCTCCCAAATGGCCTTTGCAGTTTCTCTTACACATATAAGGAACTCTTTTAGTAATTTTGGAGGCTCATCAATTATACCTTGCCAATTTAGAGCACTCTCACCCATTAGACAGATGGCACAGTTGTGTGTCATTATCTAGACCCCTAACTCCCTAATGCTGTAAGTGGGTATTAAATATTTGCTTCAGAAAATTTTTTAAGAAAATGAGGGAGTTACTATGAAACAAGAAATATATTAGCAATATCTATCTGCCATATTTTTTGAAGAGTAGAATCTTCCTCCTTCTTCTTTTTCTCCTTCTCCTTCTCCTTCTTCTTCTTCTTCTCCCCTCCTCCTCCTCCTCCTCCTCCTCCTCCTCCTCCTCCTCCTCCTCCTCCTCCTCCTCCTCCTTCTTCTTCTTCTTCTTCTTCTTCGTACCAGAAATTGAACCCAGGGGCACTTAACCATTGAGCCCTTTTATTTTTTTTATTTTGAGACAGGGTCTCACTAAGTTGTTTAAGGCCTTGCTAAGTTGCTGAGGCTGGCCTTGAACTTCCAATTCTCCTGCCTCAGCCTCTGAAGCATCTGGGGATTAGAGGTGTGAGCCACTGCACCTGGTTGAAGAGTAGAATCTTGATCATGTAAATAGTGTCAACAAATACAATGATGTGTATCTATGGAATCATACTTAATACTATATAACCCTCCAAATACCCTAAGTAGGTCCAGCTATTAAGTATAGCTTTGTTTTGTCATCTTTACCTGGATAGTAAAGTTGATACATTTTTATTACAATATAAAATTTAGGTTAGACAGAAAGAGAACATACATATAACTAGAAAGAGCAATAAGTATTCATTATTTTTTCAAGTTGATTTTTCTTCTTTGCAGTGATGGTGATAAATCTAGGGCCTTGCACTTAACAAGCAAACCCTCTACCACTGAGATACATGGTCAGCCTTCATAGGTTCTTAGAGGGGAACCTGACATAATGCATGCCTATAACATAAAGGAATCTCCTCTTTGACTGGATCTTGAATATAACTGGGACATCTGGAGGCTTGCCTCTTCTCTCCTTTTGTGTCTCAACCAAATCCATGTGCTATTCAAACTAATTAGAAAAGTCTTGAAAATCCATGGAAAACTTTATTAATGTTTATTAAAGGAACTAAGTGCGGTTTTAAATGGGCATCTCACAGGAATACAATTTTCTTACATAAATTTCCTGCAACTCTTCACCTTTACTGTAGTCCCATATTTTGTTTTTCCTACTTCCTCTATGAACTCACTACTTCTGCTCTGTCTCATTCTCTCTGCTCTTCCACAACAATATTCACTTCCTCCTCCTCCCACTTTCTTGTTCCTCTGCTAACAACACAAGTGCCTTCTATTTTCTTCCTTCTTCACTCTGCAAACCCTGGTAATCTAGCTTCTTTAATTCTGTTATCTAGACCAGTACCTTCCAGCACCCTGCTCTAAATCACCATGATGATCTAGAATTCTTTCATGGGTAGGAAAAAGGAGAGATGGTGAACATTTAACTATGAGTTTTGATGTCTTCTATCCCATCATTTATTTCTGGTGATATTTCATATTTGGGCAGATTCAAGGATGGAGAGTCTATGGAGACCTATTGGACATTTACCATTTATACACAATTATACTCTAAGATCAGTATACAATATTTTTATGCCAAATTCACAATGCATTATTTGATATGTCGACTTAAAATAGACCCTAGGTTTTTACCCTCCTTTTCATAATCACTGGATGTAGTTAAGTCTGACACGAAGGAAGTGAGTGTGACATGCTAATTTCTTTTTATCTTGAGATTTTACATGACTGATTATCATGTCAAACTTCTGCCTTCCACAAATAAGTGCTTCAAATATTTCTAAATAGTCCTTTGGGGCTCCGGTCAGGCAAATTACAGAAAGTCTATGAATATATGTCATTCTTGTCAAGCACATCTGTCAGGTACAGGACTGGTGTCCAGTGGAACATATTTGAAAACCTATTTCCACCCAATCACCATCCTAGAAATAATCCAAAATCAGGAGATAGAGAGTAACATTCTAATTTTATGTCTGAGAATTTTAGGAGAAACCAAAAATGAGACTTTGAAGAGGTTTCTGATATTTGTTCTCAGTTTTGTTGCCAAGCTTTGTATTGGTCATGGTATAGTCATTTATGGATGGCAACTACAACAGAAATTGAGCAAGAAAAAAAAATTATCAACTAGGCATGGGTTGGTTAACTAGTAAAAATTGTAAACAAAACAAAACTTATAAGATATTCAGAAGTAGCAACAGTAAACAAAACTACCCCTAGGAAAAGAGAAAAAAGAGGGATCCAGAGACAGAAGACTAGATCTTTCACAAACCTGAGATTCAGGTCTCTGAGGAGGGGTGTTAGCTTGTGCAGGAACCTGCCACATGATACTGGATGGAGGAAGAAAGTAGACGCACTTTCTGTTGAAGAGCTGTGGGACTGATGCCACAGCAGCTTGCCTGACCTGACATGGAACACTGATTTACTCACCCTTGCGTGAAAAACAGAACTGCAGAGAAAACACTTCATCTTTCCTGTTCTAGCCTTGCAATTTCTCTCTAGCACCTGCTATTGTCAGAACCTAATACTGAGCCATCTAGATAAAGAGAACAGGGGGAATAACTGTAACACAAAGCAGGGCAAAAATAATGTGTGGAGATGAGAGGTAGTAAATTAATAACTAGCATGAACCTATTAATTTTTGTCATTTAAACAGTTCTGTCACTAAGCAATATTATCTAATTTTTAATTTGGCACAACAGGATAGATTGAATGATAATATCAACAAAAGTGCAAATCAAATTTCCTAAATAGATGGTAAGTGTTAGGTAATATAAATAATTCAGAAGACAAGGGATTTTTGACTAGCTGTTGTTTGTTTATATACGTTATAAAAAAATACGGGAAGATTCTTCTGAGGTCATCTTGTTTAGGCTTCCAGTGTTTATAGGGATTCTGAGCACAGTTTACCATCTGAATTCTCCTTGAATACGCCTATGTTAATCAGCTTTATGTCACTGTGACAAAATACTAGAGAAAAACAACTTAAGAGAAGAAAGATTTATTTTGGCTCAGTTCCAGAGGTTCCAACCCATGCTTCACTGGCTCCATGGTTTGTGGACCTGTGGAAAGGCAGTACAACATGGTGAAAGGTTGTGGCAGAGCAGGAGGCCAGGAGGCCACGAGGCAGAAAGCAGTTGGGGTCTTGGAACAAAATATACCCTTCAAAGTCCCACCCCTAGTGACTTACTTCCTCCAACTGTGCCCACCTCCTATTAGGTCCAGCTATTAAGAAGGTCCACTCAGGTATGAACTTGTCAAGGAATTAATCCATTGATGAGGTTACTGTCTTCATGATCCAAACACATCCCAAGAACTCTATCCCTGAACATTGCTGTTTTGGAGACCAAACCTTCAGCACATGTGACTGTGGGGCACATTCTAGATGTTAACTTTAACAACTTTTAACAACCAGGGGTTAGCTCTAATGATAGCCACTGGCTCATCTAAAAAGCGTAATTTTCAGTATGTTTTTTCTAACCCTGTTTCAACATCTGCTTTAAAAATCCACCAACCAACCAACCAACCAACCAATCAAGAAAAAACAGATTTGATTGCCATTGATCCTCATTTTGTCCTATGGGAATGTAATGAAAACTTCTGTGATAACTGTTCTAACAGCCCAACAAGTATTTGAAGGCTCTGTCTTATCTTGTTTCTGTTAACCATGTTTTCATCTGGCCAAGTTTCAGTAACCCCATGTCATTGAGGTCATGCTCTTATAAGCTTCATTTTCTTTCTTAACATCTCTTTTAAAATATAGTAATCAGAAAGGAACTTCATTAGTTATTCATGCTAAGATTGAGGCAAAGGACAGTGGATATATCACTTTTAGTATCTGAATACTCTATTTCCATGAATACTGCCTTAATATTGACTGGCTTTTTACATAACTGTATTACATTTTTGCTTTGGTTATCTCCCACCTCACCCACATACACATTAAGAAAACCTATTTTTATTTTTTTTAAGTCTCAATGTTCACTAAATTATTTTTCTCTAGAAAAAAATATAACAGATCTTGGACCTAGAATCATAGTAAGGACTAAAATGTTTCCCACTTGCCTTCAGACCCTTCAACTGGGATGAGAGGAATAGTTGGTGGCAAATTTTCCCCAACTAAGCTCCCTTCTCAAGCTTTTAGCATTGACCTAAGGTCCAGGAAGCAGAGTTTACCTCTGACTACAGAACCAAAAGTGGAAGTTTGATATTAAGCTAAATTACTTTTTAATTATTCTGCAGGGAGAGTTCATGACATACTCATTGCTATATTGCTAATACAGTGAGAGAGCCACACCAGGACAGGATTAATCCTTCACAGTGCAGCATTTTGCAATGAATGCTGCCTCCTTTGTTTGCCTGTGCTGAGATCCAGGATCTTGATTGTAGTTGGTAGATACAATCCAAGAAGCCATGGTATCTATCTCTAGTGACATTTTGGAAGATTCTTTAACTCGGTGTTTTTGATGGCAAGAAAATGATTTGCTTGAAAATATTCATATTCAAAATATATTTTAGTCTATTATGAGTGAATAAGATCATCATTCTACTATACTACTCAAATGTAAGTACATACAACAATATTCAAGTTGGGTAGTCATTCTTTCTCTAGATGTCTGCTTGGTTACCTCACATTCTTCTTGTCTTAGATTTCATCTTTTCAACGAGGCCTGACTTGAAAAACTATTTAATATGGCAAACTCTCTCCTTTGTCCCAGCCCCATAGTTCCTTTCCTATGCTGTTTTTTTTTCTTATTTTTCAGAGAACTTAACATTTTCTAACACATTATATACTTTATTTATTATCTTTAATGCTGAATGCTAATCTTTTCCCCCCTTACTCTTCCATCCTCCAAACATGTGTTTTGAGGGCAGGTATTTTTGTCTTCTTGCTTTCTTGGTCATGATGTAATACATTTGTTGTATTTGTAGCATCAGCTTTCAATTCCTTCTCACAAGCTACTGATCATACTTGCAGACATGAGTATATTCTATTCTTAGTTCTGGTTGGATCAAGTTTTTTTTTTTTTTAGTTTGACAGCTTCTCTTCTATGTGATCCATAGTACTTTTACTCTTAAAGGCTACTCTGGTTGGTATATGGTTATTTTAGCTCCCTTTCAAGCTCTGAACCCTTAAAGCACAACCTTGAGCTGATTGAATTGGAGGTTTTGCTTGCCTTTGAAATGCTCTGCAAAGTGCAAGTGACTAGGTCTGTTCATCGCCTTACTGCCCATTCCAACTGATTCAGCCTTCTCCACTTGACTCTGGGAAGGATTCTGCTTTGTAATTGCCTTCTTTGGTGAGAAAAGTTAGCTTTCTGGTTGGAATCTGCAATAAAACTCATTCCTTAGCATGCAGAACTGTGTTATTTCTTGTGTGGCACCTTAAGTCATGCCTTTCGTGTGAGCAATAACTCTGAAGAATTACTGTTTAACCATTTCCTGTCTGATTTCTGACCAGTGCCTAAGCATTTATGTAAAATCCTCTTTCCTCATTAGTCAGATGAATGAAGGAATATAGGTTGAAATACATGGTTGCTTAGTTAAATATGCGGCTCTATCTAATAAAGACTCTGACACTACATATTCCAGTATTTCTCCTATTTAATAACAGATGCTTTTTCGATTAGAAGACCAGTATAAGACTGGGACTACTTAGCTGTCAGGATTCATAACTTGAACTTCTTATGATCATATTTACTATTTTAATTAAAATGTGGCCACAGAAAGTTGATGGGATATATCATCCTCTATCAATGGGATATACATGTTAAGAAATTTGCCATATATGTAGCATATATTACATGTTATAGATATACATATACCTATATATATTAAATTCTATAGATTTTACACTTTTTTATATGAAGTGATTATCTGTGAGCATATTTAATGCCAAAACTTACTAACACATGTAAATATTGGAAGTTTATATAAGTTCAATAAAATCTCTAAAAATTAAATAATGTACAGACAACTTATACTAGAAGTTACATATTTCATAGTTTATATTTTACAAAATAATAATGAACTATGATTAGTGTCCATATCCTTATCTTTCTAAACCTCAATTCTACAAAGTCATGTTTTTTCCCATTTTACAGATGAGAGAGCTTAGGTTTAGTGGTGAAATAATTTATTCATGGTGATACAACCATAAAACAATAGAACTGTAAAAGAATCACTGATCTTAACCACTTTGCCCTGCTCCTATAGAGGACTATTCAAGTTATTACTTCTGAGTAGCATTGCTTATGAAAACACATATTTTAGTATATGCAAATGCAAAAAAAAGTATTAAATGAATCTGGAAAGGGAATTGCTGGTTCACTTATTTTTGTAATTTTCTAAAAATGAAAGTTACACATCTCCAGGTAAGTTGACAATAAGTTGATTTCTCAATAATTTGAGAATAGTATCCACATTCCTTTCTTTGAATTGGAATTGGGATGGATGGGACAAGGCAGAACTATCTTTGTGGATATCTATCTATTGACTTCTTCAAACTGGGCATCTCCCACTTTGTGCTGTTCAGTCAAGGTTAAAGGAGGTCTCTTCTATAGCATGAAAACTATGTAGAAAACACCCATAAGTAGTCTGTTTTCATGGGACTAATTTATTTTTATAGCAGTTCCCCTGAGGTCCTAAACAGAGAACTAACATTGAAGATGGGATTTCCAAGGTAATTATATCTGACAGACAGCCAAAAATGTGAGACAGACATTGAAAAATTATAATAACTTGAAACCCAGAGGTAATACTCCATCAATTCCTACTATGATCAGTTTAGTTTGACACTTTCAAAGCACAAATCTAAGCTATTGAAGTGATTTGTGCTTCATTTCAGTTAAAAAATGCTTATTTTTCCTTGGAAAGTTTCTAAGCTTTGACTTGATTGACAGCCAGTTGATTTTTATATGAGAAAAGAGGAGACAATGAGATAAATTACAGTTTTATGTCTTTCTGCTTTAAGGAACAAATACTGGTAACTGAAGCAGATTCTGATCTAACAATATTGTTTGGTGAAATGATCAGAGTTTGGTCAGGTAGATTTTTAAATTTGTGACAGCCAATAGGACCATAGTATCTATCATTTATCAACAAAACAAAAACAACCACAGAAATTTAATTGCTTTGGTTGACATCATGGTCTAAATAGGTTTTGAAGTGTTCTGCTTTTGTATGGGCAGCTTTTGGATAAAAAAATAAAATTACCAAATGGTTAAATAATAAAACCTTAGATACCTGTGCTGGATAGCAATGGGGAGGGGAATGTGTAAGTCTAAACAGGATGATCCCAAAGTCCAAGGCCTATATTAGATAAGGGACACTCATTATCCTTGTTATATCAAAGCTGGGAAACTGTTCTGTTCTTATCTTGCCAAAAGCTACAGGGAGATAAAAACTCCTCCAGCTGCTACATTAAATCTTAGAAAAAAAACTGTACAAAACTACAAACATAAACGGGTCACCTCCAGGAAATTGGTAACTACAGTTGCCATTTTACTCAGTTATCATCCATGTAGGTCAAGGCTTAAAATGAAATAATGAGGAGAGTGTATTTTTTTTTTCAGGGAGGGTAGAGCTTTGTTTATGCAATCAATTTCAGACAATTTCTCACATTTCTGTTTTTCTCAGAAATACAATTGATAAAGAATCTGTACCGAAAGAGTGAACTTGGAACAAGTGCAGAAAGAGAACCAATTTCTTTATTTACTATCAGAAGTCCTAATACAAAGGAGCTGAACTTGAAGCAGACAGGCATGGGAGGCAGTGAGAATAATCTGCTGGTAAGGAAAGAAGATGTCAGTATGAGCTCATCCCAGACCTGGGCATTTCCCAGGGGCTAAGGGACTATATTCTAATAAGGAAGGATGGATTGATCAATCAATTCCAGAACAAAGCTATTTTGTTTAGAAGCTTATTACATTATATTTACCTCTTAAGCAATATATAGTTATTAATGTATTTTATATGGTTTATTCATTATTAGTAAAGTTGGGGGTATTTTGATAGAGTTCAAAGTTTGAGTGTTCCAAGTTAATTGTGACAATACATAATAAAGTTTAAATGTCATGATATTCATAATGTTTAGAAAAGTTAAAGTATTTAACTAGTAAAGATACATACTTATTATGTATCTTGTTAAAGTATGTATCTTGTTAAATGTCTGGATGGATTTCCAGACATTATTTAATGTAAACAAAATAGATAATCTGGGAATAAAGTCTCTTCCTATCTTCCTGTGTTACAAGTTACACAGGTGACTACTGTGTTTTGTGATAAATGCTAGTTAAAGTAGGAGGAGGCAGCTGCTTTGCAGAATGCAAACTAATCTGCCAGTTGTTCAAGGTGGTTGCTAGACCACTTGCCTCTAAATAGATAACAAAACACAATCCTCTTGATACAACTGAGGACAACAGTCACTAGGTGCCAACCTGGGTATGTATTTTCCTTTTTATTTTTAAAAACAATTGCACACAATTACACAGACTTTTAAAAGCATTTTAAAAGAGGAATACATTGTGTTCTGGAGCATGGTATTTGCAGAAACATTTGAACAGTACATGATCAGATATGGGAAAGTACAAGATAAAACAATAGAAACCATTGTTACAGCTTAATGTTAAAATATCAAAGTGTGAGACACATGTAACTTTTTTCATGGTAAGAGGAGTTTCTTATAATTTCAGCTTATGCAAAGGCATTGCTAACCACATTTGGACTGGATCAAAAGAAAATTCTTCCAATCAGGTCTTAGAAACTCCTCTATAGCAGATAGTGTTTTATTTACTAGAGCTGTCAGAATTCAAACACTAAACCACAGTAATAGTTGATGTGACACTTTATAAATAGCATAAATCAATTGAAAAATGAATTACTCATGGTTTCTGACCAAAATAAAATAACAATGATAAACTCATCACAAAACTGTCTAGAAATGGAGAAAAATGTGACAAGGGCAAAATATTCGAATCAGATTATGCAAAAGGCAAAGCTATGACTTTGAAAGAAGGAAAGTTTACTTTTACATGAAATGTTAATTCTAGAGCTGCTCCAAAGTAAGGCATGTTAAATGTTTGGGACCACTCAAAATATGTTCAACATGTTTACATTTAGTATCTAATTGGTTGAAATTACATACATACTCAGGACATGGTGGTATGGTTTATTGGGTTGATATTTAATTCTAATATGATCAGAAAGCATATTTTTCTTTTTACTTAAAAAACTTTGAAAATAGTATTTTGCTAAAAAATCAATTTATAATGCTTGAAATGCTGAAATTTCAAGAATAAGTTTTCTATTTAAACATTATAGAAAGTCCTTCCTATTTTTCATGGTACACATATACATTTTTCTATTTGTTCAGTTATGCCTATAGTGCTGGGAGGAAAAAAAAACAACTAGGGCCCAGTAGAACATGCAATTCATACATTTAGAATAAGCTGATTGTATTGCCAAGCAGAGGAAATACCTGAATACATGCAGGTAGCCAGAAAATGATTACAAGGTTATCCTTGGTTTTCACCTCCATTTGTATGGAATTGAAACTACAGTTGTTAAATATCACTCTACTTTTGGTAAATAGGCAGCAGATATTCCATTTGCATTGGTAGTTGCATTGAGCTTAAGATGTCAGAAAAACTCTGACATTTGGTTCTTTCATAGCTCTCTATCAGGCTTACACTGAGCTTTTAAATTTTTTTCCCCTTAAGTAATTCTTTATTAATAGCTCCTAAGGATTCCCTGACAGTGGATCCTGTGATCAGTCATGTCCTTCAACATTCTTCAGTGAGGTTAGGTTAAGTTAAATTTTCCCATGATGACGATGACCAATATTTCAACTTCTGCTCAAATATCTGAATCTTGTATATTTCTTTTTGCATGATTCCTGGCGTCTTACACAACACGAGCCACCCACTGGGAATCAGGAAGTACATGCTAAAATATAGCAAGGTCTCCCTCACAAACACTAGGCTCTGTTGGATAGAGACAGAAGTTCCCTCTCTGTTTAGGCAGAATTTAGAGATGTCTCCATATTGTCCTCTCCTATTTCAGTGTTACAGATCACACAACATAAGCTACCTTGATGGCTTGTCTTCTCATCTTACTTCCTAGCTCACTCAAGTGATGGTAGTTAGTGGAAGGACTCAGAGTTGCTTCTTGAATATAGAAGGAAGGTTGGGAGTAGCCTTGGACTGCTGATGCCCCAAACCCCTTTCCTCTCCACTCTTCTATACAGCCTATCTACCCACATTCTTCTTCCAGGACCTTGTAGCAATAGCTTCCACAGGATTATCAGGGGAAGTGGAGGCTCCCATACCTGATGCAAATGATTACTGTACAATAGACATGCCCACATATTCAAAGATGAAACTCCAAATGTGTTTTTCCAAAATAAACATCATTCCACTTAATACTTTTCTCACAAAAGTACTGGTTTTTAGTATGCTTTAGTAGCCCTATGAAGAAAATGAAGAACTGAGACCAAACTCTGAAAGTTACTACTGTCTCAAAAAGTACTTTTAATTTATATGTTTTAAAAAATATTTGAAACAGAATCTCTTCAAATCGGCAAATAAAACTCTGAATTTGATCTGTTAATTAGAGAAGGGTTTTGGTGGGTCCTCTCGTATGTCCCCCAAATCCTGCCATTGGGATGGAGGCACTCATTTCAGCTGCTGGCTGCATTGAACGATGGCTTAGAGAAGAGTCCTATTCTAGAAATTTCCTCCTTTCAAAGGAAGCTGACTTATATAATCTATGTCAATGTTTTTCTTCCTCTCTGGAGTCAGTCCTCATCCAGAGACTTGCCAAAGGTATCAAAGACCTGGGCCCCTTTTTTGTTTGGGACTACTCTGAAGGGTTGTCCCACCTCCAGGGTTTCCTGAGAGGTTTCTCTTGCTACTGCTTCTCAGTTCACCTCCTATTGTGAATATTATTTCCACAAATTCTCCCCTCAAAGTCTCTTCTACACAATTTTTCATCTCATAAAAAGTCCAACTTAAATCAGTTAACATAATACTGTATTGTGGTCAGCTTAATGCTAGTTTAAATGATTTCTCCAAACACCCAATGCTTCTCCTTCATATTGCATATAATAATTATATTAGCATTCACACAATTTTTATTCAAACAATATGTATACATGATTTAAAAGTCAAAAATACCACAATATTTATAGCAAAAATAGCAGTTTCCTGTCCCATGATGCCCTTGGGCCTTAGATTACAGTTTCACAAATTTTTGAAATTGTAGTGGTTATTTACTGACTTCCTACTATGAAGGATTAATGTGTGGACCTCTTATACACACTCCTCCATATTCCCTCCAATCGTTCTCCTATTAGCCAGTTGGAAAAACAAATATTGTTTAGGGCATCATTAGTATACACCATTCTCCTGAAAAATCTTCATTGCTAAACCACAGACTATATTTTGGTTACATTTCCTTTCCCTTCTTAAAATGGTTTTTCTTTGAGGTTGATCATTTTATTTTGTTTTTAAAATTTTGTTTAGTTTTCTTGGACCTATTGCTAATTCATCTCCAAACTTTATGTAAATTGCTTTCCACTATGGCGAAGCATATTTTCTCCATTTGTGAACATATGGCATGTTTCTTGATGACTCCCTGTTCTTCCATTTGTGCTTTGTTCCTGGGCACAGCCGTCATCTGGAGCCTCCTCTTCACACAGCCCTGGTACCTGCCATTCTCTGGAGTTGAATTCTACATATCTTGCATTGTATGCATTCCTTCTTTTTGGGTTATTCCCCTTGTCTTGCTGGAGCATGTTCTCCAGAACTCTCCTGAGAATGGGTGTACATTTGGAATTAATTATTGAGGTTATGAGTACTTGAATTTGGGTCTATTCTAGTCTTATGCTTGTTTGATAGTTTTGTTGGGTATAGATTAGAAATAATCTTTTTTTTTTCTCGGAATTTAAAGGCATTTCCCCACTATTGAAAATTATAATGTTGTTCTGGTTCTTTGTTTTCATTTTTTTTTTTTTTTTGAGGTGGGAAATCACTATCTTACTCAGGCTGGCCTTGACCTTCTGGGTTCAAGGGATCCTTCAGCCTTGATTTTGTGAGTAGCTGGTATGCCACCAGGCTTGGCTTGATTCTTTATTATTTGGATGTTACCTTTTTTGTTTTCTTGCTTGTGTTTCCCTCTTGCATACTCCCTTCTGAAAATATCTTTTATTCCTCATGTTTTAAAATTTATTAATGTCTCATTGTAGGTCAGTTTCTATTCATTGGATGGGAAATTCTGAGTTCTTTCAATCTGAAAATTCTTAAGCTTCAATTCTGGGAAAAATTTTGGTATCGTTTTATTGATAATTTCCTTTATCCTTACTTCACAATACTTTTGTTCTAGAATTATTAGACATATCTTCTGAAACGACTCTCATTAAAAATATTTCTTCTTAAGGACTTCTTTTGTCTTTGTGACCTTTGTTTTATTTTACAGGAAATTTATTCAATGTTATCTCCCAAACCTGGTAAATTCTGCTAAACGTATTTGTGATTGTCCAAGGATTCTAACCCTTCCTCACCTGATGATATTATACTTAAAAATGCTTTTATTAGGGCCTTATGTTTATACATAACAGTGGTTCATTTTGATGTAATAACACATCCATGAAATTTAATTTGATCCATTTCAGTCCCCAGTGCTTCCTCTTTTCCTCCTCTCTCTTACTCTATTCTCCTTCTTCTGCTCTACTGGTTTTCTTTATTTATTTATTTTAAAATCGGTGCTTCATAGATATACCTAAAGGTGGAATTCACTGGAGCATATTTATACATGTATATAGTGTAATTGTGTCAGATTCATTCTGCATTTCCACCCTCATCCTTCCTCTTACCCTTCAATCTAGTTTCTCTATGTCACTGATGTATTTTTATTAGATACGCCTACTTTTACCCTACTTTTCTCTACAGGGACACTGCAACATCGATGTTCATAGCAGCTCAATTCACGATAGCAAGACTGTGGAACCAGCCTAGATGCCCTTCAATAGATGAATGGATAAAAAAAATGTGGCATTTATATACTATGGAGTATTATTCTGCATTAAAAAATGACAAAATCATAGAATTTGGAGGGAAATGGATGGCATTAGAGCAGATTATGCTAAGTGAAGCTAGTCAATCTTTAAAAAACAAATACCAAATGACTCCTTTGATATAAGGGGAGTAAACAAGGACAGGGTAGGGACGAAGAGCTTGAGAAGAAGATTTACATTAAACAGGGATGAGAGGTGGGAGGGAAAGGGAGTGAGAAGGGAAATCGCATGGTAATGGAAGGCGATCCTCAGGGTTATACAAAAATGACATATAAGAGGAAAGGAGGGGTAAGACAAGATAATACAAATGGAAGAAATGATCTACAGTAGAAGGGGTAGAGAGAGAAAAGGGGAGGGGAGGGGAGGGGAGGGGAGGGGAGGGGAGGGGGGATAGTAGAGAATAGGACAGACAGCAGAATACATCAGACAAGAGAAAGGCAATATGTCAATCAATGGAAGGGTAACTGATGTGATACAGCAATCTGTATACGGGGTAAAATTGGGAGTTCATAACCCACTTGAATCAAACTGTGAAATATGATGTATTAAGAACTATGTAATGTTTTGAATGACCAACAATAAAAAAAAAAAAGAATGAAATAAAATCCCAGTGAAATAAAAAAAAAAAAAAAAAAAAGACTCAGCCCTTGACTTTCTGAGTGTGACTTTTTGCACTTAGCATATGTTCCCTAATTCCATCCATATACTGGCAAATGGCATGATTTTATTCTTCCTCATGGCTGAGTAAAACTTCATTGTATATACATATACCACATTTTCTTCATCCATTCATCTGGGTACCCAGATTGGTTCCATAACTTGGCTATTGTGAATTTCTGTGCTATAAACATTGATGTGCCTGTATCCCTACAGTATGCTGATTTTAATTCTTTTGGGTAAATCCTGAGGAATGGGATAGCTGGGTCATAGGATGGTTCTACTCCTAGTCTTTGGAGGAATCTCCATACTGCTTTCCAGAGTGGTTGTACTAACTTGAAATCCCACCAATAATGCATGAGTGTACCTTTCCCCACACATTCTCACCAGCATCTATTATTTGTATTCTTGATTATTGCCATTCCAACTGGAGTGAAAATAAATCTCAATGTAGTTTAATTTTCATTTTCCTTATTGCCAGGAATATTGAACATGGTTTCATGTATTTGTTGGTTATTTGTATTTCTTCTTTTGAAAAATGTCTGTTTAGTTCCTTTGACCATTTGTTGATTGGGTTATTTGTTGCTGTGGTGTTAACTTTTTTGAATTCTTTATATATCTTGGATATTAATCCCCTGTCATAGAAGTAGCTGGCAAAGATTTTTCTCCCATTCTGTAGTCTCTCTCTTCACACTTTTATCATTCTTTTGCTGTGCAGAAGCTTTATAATTTGATGCCACCCCTTTATGAACTCTTGGCACTATTTCCTGAGCTCTAGGGATATTGTGAAGGAAGTCAGTGCCTGTGCCAATAGGTTGGGAAGTTGACTCATTGTTTTCTTATAGCAATTGCAAAGTTTCTAGTCTAATTTTTAGATCTTAATTCATTTTGATTTAACATTTATGCAGGATAAAAGATAGGGATCTAATTTTATTCTTCTGCATATGAATAACCACTTTCTCAGAAGCATTTGTTAAAACGTTATCATTTGTTAAAGCTATCTTCTTGTTAAAGAGACAAACCAGGGTGCTGGGTTATGTCTCAGTGTAGAGTGCTTGCCTCACATGTGTGAGATAGTGGGTTTGATTCTTAGCACTACATATAAATAAATGAATAAAATAAAGGTCCATCAACAACTAAAACACACACACACACACACAAAAGAAGAAGAAGAAGAAGAAGCCTGGCATGCTTTTAATCCCAATGGCTCAAGAAGCTGAGACGTGAGGATCATGAGTTCAAAGCCAGGCTCAGCAAAAGCGAGGTACTAAGCAACTTGGTGAGACCCTGTCTTTAAATAAAATACAAAATAGGGCTGGGGATGTGGCTCAGTGGTCGAGTGCTCCTGAGTTCAATCTTTGGTTACCCTCTTCTCCCCCTAAAAAGACTATAATCTCTCCAGAATATATTTTGGCACCTCTGTCAAATCAGATGATTGTAATATGGTTCATTTCTATGTCTACTGTACCATTCCATTGGTCTTCATATCTTTTTTTTAAAGAGAGAGAGAGAGAGAGAGAGAGAAGAGAGAAGAGAGAATATCTTTTTTGTAGATGGACACAACACAATGTCTTTATTTTTATGTGGTGCTAAGAATCGGACCTGGGTCCTGCACGCCTGCCTGGGTCCTGCACGCCCTAGGTGAGCGCTGTACTGCTGAGCCAAATTCCAGCCCCTTCAGGTCTATTTTAATGCAAATACCATGCTGTATTTGTTACTGTAGCTCTGGAGTATAATTTAAAGCCAGGTATTATAATGCCTCCATTATTACTCTTTTTGTTCAGGATTGCTTTGGTTATTCTGAGTCTTTATTCTTCCAAATGAATTTTGGGAATGTTGTTTTCCAGTTCTGTAAAGAATGTCATTGGTATTTTGATGGCAATGACATTGAATCTGTATAAAACTTTTGATAATATGCCTGTTTTAATAATATTAATTCTGCCTATACAAGAACATGGGAGGTCTTTCTATATTCTAAAGTCTTCTTCACTGTCTTTCTTCAGTGTTGTATAGTTTTCATTCTAGAGGTCTTTTACTTCCATAGTTAGGTTGATTTCCAAGTATTTATTTTATTTTTTTAGGTTATTGTGAAAGGGACAATTTTCCTGATTTCTTTCTTAGCAAATTGCTGTTGGAGTATAGAAAAGCTATTGATTTATGAGTATTGATCTGTATCCTGCTATCTTGCTAAATTCACTTACTAGGATCATGGCATCAGCAAACAAAGATACTTGGCTTCTTTTCCTATTAACATCCCTTTAATTTCCTTTTCTTGCCTGATTGCTCTGGCAATTGAATAGGTGTGGTGAGAGTGGGCATCCTAGTGTTTTCCTGATTTTAGAGGAAATACTTTGCTTTTCTATGTTTGGTATGATTTAGATTTGGGTTTGTTATTTAGAGCCTTTTAAACATTGAGGTAAGTTCCTTTTATCTTTAGTTTCTCCAGTATTTTTTTAAACATGAATTGATGCTGGATTTTGTCAAAGGCCTTTTAATGCATCTATTGAGTATTGAGAGGATCATAGATTCTTGTCCTTAATTCTACTTATGTGGTGAATGACATTTCCTGATCTGTGTATTCTGAATTAACTTTGCATCCTTGAGATAAAACCCACTTGATCATGGTATACTACTACTTTCTTAATGTGTTTTTTAATGTGGTTTGCTACTATTTTATTAAGGATTTTTGCAACTATTTCACCAGTAATATTGGTCTGTAATTTTCTTTCCTTAATAGGTCTCTGTCTGGTTTTGGTATTAGGGTTACATTGGCTTCATAGAAATTATTTGGGAATATTTCTCTCCTTTTCTATTTCATGAAATAATTCGAGGAAGGCATCAGTTTTTCTTTAAAAATCTGGTAGAACTTGGCTGAGAATCCATTTGGTCCTGGGATTTTCATTCTTGGAAGGCTTTTAACTGCTGTTTCAATTTCATTACTTTATATTGATTTATTTAGGTTTTCTATATCTTCCTGGTTCGATTTGGACAGGTCATACGTGTTTAGAAATTTATCAGACTTCTAGATTTTTTCAATTTATTGGAGTATAAATTTTCAAATGATCTAATTTGAAAAAGTTCCTAATGATTTCTGGATTTCAGAAGTGTTTGTGGTTATATCTCCTATTTCATCTTTAATTTGTTGATTTGGGTCTCTCTCTCTCTCTCTCTCTCTCTCTCTCTCTCTCGTTAGTTTAGCTAAGGGGTTATGACTCTTGTTTATCTTTTCAAATAATAACTCCATGTGGCATCAATCCTGTGTATTTTTTTGTGTTTGTGTTCTCAATATCATTAATTTCGTCTCTGATCTTAATTACATCTGTCTCTTACTCATTTTGGAGTTAGTTTGTTCTTCCTTTTCTAGGGCCTTGAGATGTAGCGTTAGATTATTTAATTAGGATTTTTTTTTAAAGGTAGGCACTCAATGCTGTAAACTTTCCGCTTAGTACTGACTTTATACTGTCCCAGAGAATTTGATGTTATATCTTTGTTCTCATTTGTTTCTAAGAATTTTTTGGTTTATTATTTCATTTCTTCTATGATTCACTCATCACTTAAGGGTATTGGCCAATCTCCATGTGTTTATATTGTTTCTATAATTTTCCTTGCTGTTTATTTCTCATTATGCTCTAATAAGATCTATAGGATTATATATATATTACTGTATTTGCTAAGATTTATTTTTTGACCTAGAATATGGTATATTTTGAAAAAGATTCCATGAGTTGCTGAGAAGAAAATTAATTCAGATGTTTTGGGTTGAAATATTTTGTAGATATCTGTTAGGTCCATTTGATTTATAGTATTAATTTGATCAGAACTTTTTTTTTTTGATTCTATATCTGGATGACCTATTGCAAAAAGGGTTTATTGTAATCACCTAGTATTATTAATTGGGGTCTTTCTGACATTTAATGTAAAGAAGTTTTTTTAAACTTAATTAGATACGATTACATTTCTGGCATAAATATTTGCTATCATTATATCTTCTTGTTGTGTTGTTCCCTTTACCAGTATGCAGTGACCTTATTTATCTCTTATAATTATTTTTTGACTAAAATTTGCTTTGTCAGATATAGGAACAGCTATTCCTGCTTGATTTCGGACTGCATTTTCATAAAATATTTTTTCATCCTTTTACTTTCAGCCAGTATGTGTCTTTGTCTATGGCATGAGTCTTTTGCAAACAATATAGAGTTGGATTGTGTTTTTAAATCCATTCTGCTATTCATGTTGCAGACCATGTACATTCATTGTTATTATGGATAGATGTTTGTTATTTTCTGCTATTTGGGTTTGTTTTCTATATTAATTCAGTCCTAATCTTCATTTCATTTGTTGCTCTTCTAGAGAACGTCTTACCTTTGAAGGCTTTGGGGTTTGTTTTTCTGTTCTTCTGTTTGAAGTTTATCTTTGAGTGCTTTTTGTAGTGCTGGCTTCGTGGTCATGGTTTCTTTTAGTTTATCCTTATCTTGGAAAGATTTTAATTCTTCATCAATTCTGAAAGATAGCTTTGATGAATATCGCAATCTTGTTTGGCAATTGTTTTTTTTTTTTTTTGAGGGTAGAATGTCTCATTTTAAACCCTCCTTGATTTTAGGGTCTAATTTGAGAAGTCAGAATTGAGCCTTATTGGTTTACCTTTATGTTACCTGATGTTTTTCTCTTGCATTGTTACCATTTTTTCCATATTTTCTATGTCAGGCATTTTGATTATAATGTGTTGTAGATAGATTCCTTTTTGATATTTTCTATTTGGGATCCTATAAGCAACCCATATGTGGATGTACATCTCATTTCTAAGGTTAGGAAAATTTTCTGTTATTATTTAATCGAAGAGTTTCTTAATGCCATTATCTGATATCTCCATGCTCTCTTCTATCCCAATAACTCTCAACTTTGTTCTCTTTGTGTTGTTTCAGAGTTCTTGTATATTCTTATTAAGATATCCCACTTTATTGCATGCTGAATATTCAAGTTTATATACTCTTTCTTTAAGGCTTGATGTTCTGTCTTCAAGGTCTGAAGTCTTATTTTATACATAATCTAATCTGTTGATGATACTTCAAAGTGAATTTTTTTTTTAGAGAGAGAGAGAATGAATCTTTTTTTTTTAATTTTTGTAGATGGACACAACACAATGCCTTTATTTTTATGTGGTGCTGAGAATCGAAGCTGGGTCCCGCCAGTGCTAGGTGAGCACTCTACCACTGAGCCACAATCCCAGCCCTTCAAAATGAATTTTCAAGTTAATTCATTGTGTGTTTCATTTTCAGGAGTTGTGATTGGTTTATTTTCAGTATTTCTGTTTTCTTATTGAAATGGTCTTTCAACATCTGTATTTGCTGTCTTAATTCATTCCTTAGATATTCTTTTAGTTCACTGAACATTTTAGTAATCAGCTTTTCATACTCTTTCTCTGGAATTTTATGCACTTCCATATGTGTGGCTTTCTTTTTGGGGGATTATAAATTTTGACGGGAGACTTGTTTGCCTGTTACCTCATGTTTTCAGAGGTCTTGGACTAGCGTATCTGTTCAGATGGCTTCTCTTTCTCTTTTATATGTACATCCTTTGGTGTGTGGTTATCTTTTTTGATTCTGGGGTCTCTGTTTTTGTTGTATGAGTAGATAGATATCCAGGAGTGAAAACTGGGGATGACCTCTAGTTGTACTTACTTGGAGCCTGATTGTTTATTTGGGGGTTTTCTTTCCCTTATTCAATGTTTTAAAACATTGTTGAGGCTCAAGTGGGGCTAAATCCTATGTGAAGTGAGGTTTGCTATCACTTGGCTGAATTGTGAGTGTTGCTCACATCAGAATCTCTATCATCTGATGTTGTCCCAATCACTTCCCAGCAATTCTTAGAGAAGGTGGGGTCCAGGAATGGCAATAGTGTTCGCAACCAATGCACAGCCTTAAAATAATGCCCTGTAGATCTATCAGATAGTGAAATTACAGTTCCTTCAGTGAAGGGAACATAGGGCAGGAAACAGAAGAAAGTTTGAAATATTTAAAAAGTAAACAGAGGAGAAGCAGGATAGAAGTAGCTGGTGATGGCTATATAGAAGGAGAGGTAAAATAACTAAAAGTAATAAAATAAAGAAAGAGACAAAGAGGGCTATTTGTGGGGGAATAAAGTGAAGAAAGGGAACAAAAAGAGAGGTACAAACAAATCAAAGATCAAACTAAATCAAATCTATATACAGCTCAGTGAAAACATGCATATACACACACACACCTACACAAACCACACACTCATACACACAATCACACAGAATAGAAAAAAGTATTTAAAAATCAGAACTAAAAGTTAAAATTAAAAATAAGTTAATAGGAAAAAAATCCTAACAATAAATAAAAGCCTTGCTTCTGCTAAGTTGGTCAAAACTGTTGGCAAGGGTGCATGTTCATTGTTTATGTTCCTGTGCCATTCTTTGATTTCTTTTTGGGTTCTGTAACTCTTGGGTCAAGGGCTAGGGGTTGTTAAATCCTGGTACTTTGTATTTCTTACCAGGCTGCCAGACGTTGTGGACTATAGCCAAAACTGGTTGTAGTAGCTCTCAGCGTCCCATCTCATAGTACACGATAGGATAGACTGGGGAGTACTGAAAAATGATGTACTCCCAGAGTGGGCTTGATGCCGAGTTCCAAGTGGGAAGTTCCAGTGGGTGGGGTTTAGTTCTGACTGTCCTTAGGAACTCTGTCAGAGGGTGTTCAAAATTAGACCTATACCCCCTGTTGCTGGGCAGATTCAGATCTCTGCTGGATATCTGAGTCTCAGGGACCTTCTAAAACTTCGACTTTTAGGGTGAGGGTCTATCTCTCTGTAGGACTCACATCCCACCACCATGGATATGAATTACCCAGAATCAAACCTAGAGTGCAGACAGCCTGTCTGACCAGTTTCTGATGTGTTTCCAGTTGCTTATATGGGCTGCCAGCAACAAAGGGGCTTTCTCCCCTCCTATTCCTAAATAGGAATCTGGGCCCTAAAATAGGCAACTTCTGGGTTAGACTGGCAACACTCTTTTTGAGCTCCCAATCTCCTGCCTCTGCCCTCTGCCATATGGGCTCTTACAGATAATTACTGCCTGTGACTCTGGTTCCCCATGTGACTTTTCTCCCATCTACCAAGAAATTTTTCACTCAGCAACTTCCTCCACCATCTCTGGGTCAGTTAAGATCAGCCTCCTTCTCTATTTCATTCCTCTCTCTCTTCCTGCCTTCATCTTTCCCTCTAAAGTGGACTGGCAACACTGACAGTGCTACCACCAGCCAAACTGGTGTATTACTTATTTAATGTTCCAAGCTTCTGATTTTCTGCATCTCTGTGATTATTTCACTGTTCAATATCAAATTTCAGTAAATTCCCTCAGTTGCTCACCTGGATGAGAAGCAGCCCTGCTGCTGCCCAAATCTTGAGCTGAGGAGCAGTTGGAGAGTGCGTCCTTCTCTCATCTTCTTCTCTCCACTCTATTCTTGCTTTATGAATGCAACATCCCTTATTTCTTCAAAGAGATTTATTATAGTTGCTTAAATTTTCTTCTGGTCTCTTCATGGTTCTTGTTTTCACTCATTTGCTTATTTTTATATTTTGGTCTGGTCTTAAAAATTAAATCTCATCAACTTATATCTGGTGCTCTTTGGCCATGGATTCATCTATAAAAGCAAGACATAGAAAGATAAACTGTAGATTCTGTGTGCACAGGCGAGATTTGCCAACTGTGGGACTCACTGTAAAGGGCTTGGTATTGCAGGACATTCCGTTGATGACCCAAAATGTCAATATGGATAGCTTCAACAGCTCCAGAGAGTAAACCACCTGGTCAGAATTGAGAGGTCTAATTATTATTTAAACAGACGTTTAATCAGCCTGATAGTCTTCAGCCTCACCTTACACACAAGCTATCATAGATAGCTTGTGCTTTTTCCAAGGTTTTTGTGAAATGCCAGTCTCTTAACCAGCTTATCTTTTAATCACCACCATCCACTGTCCCCAGCCTTTTCTTCTTCTCCCTACGCAGGTGCTCAGCCCATAGGACAAGGTCGATAACTAATCCAGGTTCCAATATCCATGTATTTTCCATTTTCTCAATTTTATACTACTTATTTATACTATTTATTTATACTACTTATTATATGTTCTCTCCTATTCTTTCTATTTTTAATTTTTACTGTCATTTTTGTGGAAGGAGAAGATATATACTATTGCGTTCTATCTATCAAGGCTAACTGCAGTTTATCATCATTTGTTTAATTCTGTCCTCCCTGTTCCATGTCTATCAGGTTGAACTTTGAATTTCTAGGACTAGAGTAATGACTAATACAAGGAAGGGGCTTTAAAAAACTTTGTTAAGTTGCAGTGATGCAAATTTATTTTGGTATATGTGTGGATGTCATCTAACTAAAATTGACCTCAAATTATAAATTATTTAGTAATAACGGGGACATGATTTTTAAAAATTTTGACAGTGTTGTGCTGATGTGGAACAATGGAATGTGTGGGATAATGGTGTGATCAGCTAAGACTAGTGCTGATTAATCAATTCTAAAATGAACATTGAATTTATACATACCGGAATGACATGAAAATTCCATCTCTTTTTCTCAACTTTTTAAAAAAGGCAATTCACATCTTGAAGAGAACTCACAAAGATTGTTAATGCCTTGGTAGATGATTAAGCATTAATCTGAACTTCATATGATATATTTAAGAAAATGATTGATTAAAGAAAGCATCATGTTTAGAAAGTTTATTTTTATAGTGGTATCTATCCTTAATGTTGACATTTTTCAGAAGAGCATTTAGATATCAGACTATTCCCATAATTAGAAAATTAAATTATAATATTTTTCTTCAGTAATTAGCAATTTAAAAATTGCACATAGAAATATGAATATGGTCTTGCATGGCAAGTAGGGAATGACACTTTAAAAGTTGTAAAGTGTATTACTTTATATACAGACTATTTTTAGGGATGGGGTTTGAAGTGACATACAGATAATTCATCAGGGTAAAAATTCAGTTACTTGATAGTTTTCATATGTTGTGCATATCTTCAAAAATCTAAAATTGTACTGCTACAAAGTTAGCCTACCACATGCCTTACTCTGCCATGCAACATATGGCCTGGCATACAGCAAAAATCACCAAAATCTGTGTCAGTGCCTTCTGAGAAAGTGAGAATTGTCTCTGTAGTAAAGCAATGTTGGTAAATAAAAATGAAGCCTTAACTTTCTATCTATTTCTTAAGGTTTAAAATATGACCTAAATAAACTGTTTGGTTCATATACCTAGGTCTAAATCTCCACTATAGGCAATTAAAATGATTATAAAGTAGCTTTGCTTTGACAACTAATTTTGATAAGTTGATCTCATAAGAATAATTCTATAGTGTGTATTAAGTTAAACTTGTTTATTTTTGTTTCTTTGGGACATTAATTTATCTATTACTGACTTTAAATAAATTCTGCTTATTCTCAGAGGTATTTAAATTGACAAATTTAAAAATATTTTTAGTTATTTTATTCTTATTGAAACTCTTTGAAGTTTCATACATTGGAATAGAGCCTGATGAAAATGATCATATTTGATGGACTCATAAGAGCATGTTGAAAATCAGAATGTGCAAAATTAATTTTGTTACATATCCATTATTTAATGTATATTTATGTGCACGTGATTCAATAATGACATCTTTGCAATTATATATTCTTTTCCTGTGATGATTTTTTTCTGAGATATGGCATGAGAATCAATATTGTGGAAAACTACTTATCACACAAAGTTTCCACACTACTATTGATAATGTGAGAAGGGCTCCATTATTGGAATCAACTCTCTGCCACTGACTTGAACCCTAGAAGGACAACAGGATATATAAAAACACTTGACTTTTAATATCAATGAGTTTCTTCCTAAGATGAAAAGGAGTTATGTTCTTTGGCAAATGGCCTTCAGGGACATTCCACTATTGTGAAGGCCACTTTACTTTTCCCTATCTTTAAATGATTTTTGTTTAACTCTATGCATTGTACCCTATTTTAAATTAGCTATGTCTGTTAAAATAGATTTTTCATAAGCTCTATCTCAGAAAGTTTATTTATCCAACAAATATTTATTTGGCACACACTGTGTTGGATACTGCTTTAGGTGCTGGAAATGCACATAGTAACAAATAAAACAGCCAAAATTCCATGCCCTTGTATTCTTGTTACACTATCATTATATTCTTGTTACATACTATCATTCCAGGGGGGAAGATATGTACTAAACAGGACAAATAAGAAACATATATAGAAATTTAACCTGAAATTAAAGTACTAACAAAGAAAAAGTTGGGAAGGGAGACAGATGGTTTAGTGATGGTGGTGAATTTAGGATGGGGTGACTGAGAAGAAAATCATTTTGGGAGGAGGGCTATGTGACTGTTTGGAGAGCATTTTGGGTAGGAGCAAGAAGCGAAAAAAGTTCTAAGGCCAGAGGGGCCCTGTTGTTTACAAGATGAGTCCACTGTGACTGGAGTAGAGGGAACACCCTGTACAGTGGACAGAGAAATAAAGAAAATGAATGGGAGGGAGCAGATCATGTGAGTCCTTGTAGGTCCAAGGTTTGTACTGTGAGTGAAATGGGAAGCTGTTGCAGAGCTTTGAGCAAAGGGAGGATGTGTTCTGATGTGTTTTAACAGAATGGCATTGGTTTCTAGAATTAAAGGAACAAGGGCAGAAACAGAAACTAGATAGGAGGCTAATGCACTACTCCAGAGGGAGATCGGTGACTCAATATTGGGAGAATCAATAGACTGTGGACAGAGGTTAGATTTTGAAGACAAGAGCCAAGAGGGGTTGTTAATAAGTGGGAATGTGGGATGCAAAAAAAAAAGGAGAGGTGAAAAATGATTCTTAATTTTGGTTTGAGTAACTAGAAACATTGTAGAAATTCTATTAACTGAGATGGGATAACCCCTGATTTTATTGGGGATATGAAAGAAGCTTATATCAAGAGTTTAGTTTTGTCTATTTTAGGTTTGAGATGCCCATTAAACATTCATATGAAAAGACTGAGTGGGAAGTTGGAATATGTATGCCTGAAATTCATAAGAGAAACAGTAGCATGTAATTTGGGAGTTATCAATATATACATAGGATTTAAAACCATGAGGTTGATGATCCATTTCATGCAAATTGTGACAATTTTCTGCTATTACTGGGAAGGTTCATCATATCAGATTTTTAAAGCAATGCTATTTTTAAGGTAATGCTATTTTAGGGCAATGCTAAAGTTTTTGTACTTTCTAGGACTCAGTGAATTTCTCCAGACTCAGAAGTGCTGCAGTTACAAATGTTTGCTATACAGAACATAGAAAAATGCTTATGTTAAAATGTTAAATAAAAAATAACATAAAAATTATGTGTATTGTATAATGAGAATGATATAGCATATACTTAAGCGAGATGTGAAAGAAATATGAAATTTTGGGGGCTGGGGTTTTGGCTTAGTGGTAGAGCGCTTGCCTAGCATTTGTGAGGTCCTGGATTTAATCCTTAGCACCACATAAAAATAAAGAAAGTATTGTGTCCAACTACAACTAAAAAAATTAGAAAAAAATATGAAATTTTTAATATTGATCATTTTGGGTATTGGGAGTATGGATGAAATCCTTCAACTTTAAAACTTTGTTCCTTCTTTATATTTTGCCATATCAATATACATTTCTTTTTAAATGAAAACAAAATGAAGCTTGTCTTCCAAAGCCATGCAAGTTTAGCATTTCTTCCTGTGTGTTGATCTTGGATATGTAAAAAAACCCAGTAACTAATGGCATAGTATTTTCTCATTTCATCATTTATATTATATGTGGTATGGTCTAAAAACAACAAGAACAACAACAACAACAATAAAAGAAAATGAAGGGCACTCACTAACCCAATTTGGATATCATATAAAAATATTTGGCTTATTCACAATTTATCAATACTTGAGACTGGATTTCCTACAGGAAATCAAGAAAAAAATAGGCCTCACATTCAGCTTAATCCACGAACCACTATATTCAGGCTGCCCATTATTTCCAATTCATATCGATGCAATTTCTAGCTCCCTTTTTGGTCTCTGATCTCCTTCTCCAGCACACAAGCTCCCTTTGGGATTTCTTTTTTAACACAAACTTTCACCATGGGGTTTTTTCCACCTTGTTCTTCCAGACACTCTAAAGGGTTTTGATTCTTCAAGGTTTATTTCAAAGTACTTGAAAGAGGGACCTCCTGAAGTGGGGTAAAATAGATTTAACAATACCAACCTACCTCATAAGGCTGCTGTGAGGAACAATAATATAAAGGACTACAAAGCACTTTGTAAATATAAAGTTCTATACAAATGCTTAATAATAATTACTGGGTACAGTACAATGCAGTCTTTTGTGCATTTATAGAAGTGCCAATGAGTAGGATAAGTTTCCCTCCTCCAGTCATTTTTCAATTTTTATAATAGAAGTATTTCATTTTAACTCATCTACAGAACATCCCTGTGCTCCAGGCCTTGGATGTGTTCCCAAGTAAGAACTGAAACAATGTCAGGCTGTGGGAAAAGAAGCAGGGTGTCCTGGGTGTAGGTCTCTTCATCTTTGAAGATGCTTTGTCACAGTAGGAAAGCCAGAGATGTATAACCCCATGTTATTTTCTTTTCTTTGAATGGACAGATATATGTTTTGCCCATCAGCAGCATATTTGTGGTATGCAGACCAGTGCTGTCTGCTTTCAGAGCAGTGTCAAGATTTGCTTAAATTGTGCAATCTCACTTCTGTTTTTGATGATGCAAGGGAATCAGCCTCACACTTTCTTTTTCCATCGATTGATTGAAGGAGCTCAGAGACCAACACAGCTTCATATTTCTTGGGATTTTTAAAAGTTTCTTATATCCATCACTTTAATTTACCAAACATTGGCCACTTGATTCTGCTGGTCTGTCTTCTTATTACTAGCTAAAGCTTTCTTATGTATCATTCGTTCAGTGTCTGAAGAGTATCTGAGATCACTTTGGAGACTGCCTACTTTTGGATATTAGGGTACTTGTGAAATTAATACTTTTGATTAAGCCAGGCATGATTGGCACATGCCTGTAATCCCAGAAGCTTGGGAGGAGGGTCACAAGTTCAAAGCCAGCCTCAGTGATTGAGGGCTCCTGAGTTCAACTCCTGGTTCAAAATAAAAGAAAAAATAAGTTTTGATTAAGTCTTCTCATAATTTTCTATAAATGCAGTCAAAGTTTAATTATCACCATCATAGTCCCCTGTTGTAGTAGCTGTGAGAATGAGCTAGGGTTGGTTTTCTGAAGCACCAGATCTCTGATAGGTCAAGATTCTGGAAATGGACAGAATTTCCCTGTGAGTATCCTTTCTTCTATCTATTCTCTTGTTCAGAAGAAAGAAAAATGGTGTATGGAGTGTGTTCAACCGAGGGGAGGTGGTCCATACTCTTTTGACCCCTGAAGGGAAGAGATTTATATTTGATTAGCAAATATTTATTGATATGTTACTGAGTTTCAAGTATTGTGGATGTGGTTGGGAAACAGCTAATGATAAATAAAGCATAGCACTTGGCCTTAAGCTGATCAAACCTGATAGTTGAGGCAAATATGTCCACATGTAATCTGAATAAGTAGCATGAGTATTATAATGGAGTACTTCACTAGGTGAGGTGGCAATGATATACTTTTCTTGGATTAGTCAAAATTTCCACAAAGGATGTAACATTTGAACTGGGTCTGGGTGGATGATTAAATATTTTCCAAGCATTTGAGGTGTTTAGGTAGTAGTGAGTACCTATGAGCATATATGGCATAATTTACAAATGGTCAGGGATTTAGAGTGGCTGGAGAATTGATTGGAAATGTTGTGGTGGGGGATGAAAATCGAAAGTTTGGCTGGGGTCATGATGAGAGGGGTCATGTATGCTGTGCCACCGAGTTTGGGACTCTTGTGTTCAGTATAGAGTTAAAGTTACCATAATTATATTTGTGTTTTTAAATTACCTCTGATAGTGAAGAACAGTCTTATTTAGGAAACCATAAAATGATTCTTTAGAAACAGACAGTCTGGACAGTAGCCATGACTTTGCCTAAAATGAACCTGTAAATACTTTTGGGTCAACACCTCAAACACTCGTATCTGGATGTAGCAGTTGCTTCCAATGCCTAGATCTTAGCAAAGTCCTCAGGAGCCTACTAATATCTGAATGGCTTATGGCCTATTTCTGTTAAGACTGATAAGCCACAGTATCTGCTGAGAGGTAAGTGAAACCTCCAATAATTTTAATAGCTTGGTGATGGGTCAAGTATCCCCATGATAGGCAGGATTCTCTCTCTCTCTCTCTCTCTCTCTCTCTCTCTCTCTCTCTCCCTCTCTCCAGTTTAAGCTCGCTAATCTCTCCTTCTTCCACATGGAGAAGGATCCTTAAATAGAGTTTACACAACAGATTTTTTACACTTTTCAATTAGTTTAATCATACTACAATTTCACTTGACTACAAATATAGCAACAGCAATTATACTTTATGCCTAATTGCTAATTGCTTATAAACTAAGGATTACTTACTTTTGTAAAATGGTAGCTCACGTTTACATAGCATCACGTGTTTAGTCCATCATAGTGCATGCCAACGAAATCTGGTACTGGTGATGGAACCCAGAGTTGCTCCACTACGGAGCTACATTCCCCAGCCCGTTTTACTTTTTAAGATAGGGTCTCACTAAAGTACTGAGGATGGCCTCTATTTGTGACTCTCCTGCTCAGTGTCCTGAGTTGCTGAGATAACAGGTGTACACCATCATGCCTGGCATCTATTCTTAATATATTAGCTGAATCGGTTGCATCCACGAGGGATTCCCTTTTCCCATTAAAGTTACAGCTCTTGGGAGGCAGAAATTTTCAGCCGTCAGTTTCTCATTCAAAAACTTCACTTTACTTTAATAAATTGACTTTATTGAAAAGCAATTTATGTGAAGGTAAATGCGCAATTTTTAGTTATATAGTTCAGAGTTTGAAAAGCATATGTACTTTTAAACAACCACCACCAAGCCATTCAGGACATAGAAGGGTTCCATCACTCCAGAAAGTTTCCTTGTGCCCCTTTGCAGTCAAAGTCATTTAACCTCCCTTCCCAGGCAACCACTGATCTGATTTCTATCCTCATGGGTTAGTTTTGCCTGTTTTAGAACTTCATACAAATAAACTCATGCCACTTGCATACTTTGTATTAGGCTTCCTTTTGAAATTCATCCATACTGTAGCATGAGCCAGTTGTTTGAGGCTTTCCCTGGGGCTCAAATTCTAAAAGTATGGATATTCCACAATTCCTTTACCTGTTGACAGACATTTGGATTGTTTTCTAGTTTTGCCTATTATGAAGAACATAAATTTCAGTATCTTTTGAGGACATGTGTTCCTGCTCTCTTAAAAAAAAATAACAATAGTAGTACAGATGGCTTTAAGGGAAGTAATTTAACTTTATATGAAAGTGCCAAACTTCTCCAAAGTACTTGTGCCATTTGACCCTCTCATCAGTCATGTGAGAGTCCTTGTTGCTTCATATCCTGCTGTTGTCTGTTTTTAAATTTTAGTTGTTCCGGTGGATGTATAGTGATTTCCTTGATGGATATTCCAGTGGATGTATAGTGATTACCTTGATGGATATTCCAGTGGATGTATAGTGATTTCCTTGAAGGATGTTCCAGTGGATGTATAGTGATTTCCTTGATGACTAGTGACGTTAAACATCTTGGCATTTGCTTATTGTCTATTAATGTCTGTTCAAGCTTTTGGCACACTTTTTAAATGAGTCATTAAAGAGTTCTTTATTTCTTCTGGATATAAGCCTTTTATCCAACACATATATTGTGAATATTTTCTTTCAGTCTGAACCATTCTTTTTCATTTTTTAAAAATATTGTTATTTGTAGAGGGACACAATAACTTTATTTTATTTATTTATTTTTATTTTTATATATAGTGCTAAGGATTGAACCCAGTGCATGCCAGGCAAGTGCTCTACCACTGAGCCACAAGCCCAGCCCCTCTTTTTCATTTTCTTAATGATGTCTTTCAAAGAACAAAATACTTAAATTTTAATGAAGTTCAATTTATCAATTTCCCTTTAATGAGACTTTTAGTTTTTGTATCCTGCCTATGAAATAATTGCTGTTTATAGGAAGTAATCACATCATGTAATATAAACTCTTCAATATGGTTCTATTTCAGAATTGTTTGGGTAATTCTAGGTCTTTTGAATTTTCATAGAATCACTGTATTGACCACAAAAATGGGAAGTTATATTCCATGTATGTATGATGTTAAAATACATTCTGATGTCATGTGTAACTAAAAAGAACAAATTAAAAAATTTTAAAAATCAAGCTTATCAATTTCTTCAAAACACCAATTGGAATTTTTATTGGAATTATATTAACAGATGAGTTTTGTGAGAACATACTTCTTAACACTATTGATCAATAAATATGGTATAACTTATTTATATAGATTTTCCTTACCATGTCTCAACAATGTTTTGTAGTTTTCAGAACAGAGGTCTTGTGCATCTTTCATTAAATTACTGTTTATGCATTTTATATTTGGAAGTTATATGAAAAGTCATATTTATAAAATCTCATTTTTAATTTTTTGCCATGATACAGAAATACAGTTGATTTTTGGATATTGACCTTTTGTCTTGCAACTTTGATAAATTATCTTATTGATTGCAGTCTTTTTTTTTTTGAATAGATTCCTTAGGATGACTTTATCTGAAAATGGAAAAAGTTTTACTTCTTTGTTTTCATTCCATGGACATTTTACTATTTCTTTTCATCATTTTACTGAATTGGCTAGGATATCCAGCATGATGTCAGATGTTAAAAGCAAATATCCTTGCCTCACTTTATCTTCAATGCAAAGAAGGAAACATTCACATTTTTATTATGAAATAGTGTATACATTTTTGTTGATATCATGTGTATGACTAAAGATGTTCCCATACATCTTTTATTTGCTTACTGAGTATTTTATTTTTTGTAGCATGAATGACTCTGAAATTTTTCAGATGACTTTTTTAAAATATCTATTGACATGATTAGATGACCTTTATTCTTTAATATGGTGAATTATGTTTATTGACTTTTCAACTTTGTAAAAACCTTATAATCCTAAGATAAATCTCACTTATCAACATTGATGTGGCTGTGTCCCTGTAATATGCTGTTTTTAAGTCCTTTGAGTATAAACCGAGGAGAGGGATAGCAGGGTCAAATGATGGTTCCATTCCCAGTTTTCCAAGGAATCTCCATACTGCTTTCCATATTGGCTGCACCAATTTGCAATTCCACCAGCAATGTATGAGTATACCTTTTTCCCCACATCCTCGCCAACACTTATTGTTGTTTGTCTTCATAATAGCTGCCATTCTGGCTAGAGTGAGATGATGATATCTTAGAGTAGTTTTGGTTTGCATTTCTCTAATTGCTAGAGATGATGAACATTTTTTCATATATTTGTTGATTGATTGTATATCCTCTTCTGAGAAGTGTCTTTTCAGGTCCTTGGCCCATTTATTGATTGGGTTATTTGTGTATTTGGTGCTTAGTTTTTTGAGTTCTTTATATACCATAAAGATTAATGCTCTATCTCATGTGTGAGGGATAAAAATTTGCTCCCAAGATGGAGGCTCCCTATTCACCTCACTGATTGTTTCTTTTGCTGAGAAGAAACATTTTAGTTTGAATCCACCCCATTTATTGATTCTTAATGTTAATTCTTGCACTATAGGAGTCTTATTAAGGAAGTTGGGCACAATTTACAATAGCCAAACTATGGAACCAACCTAGATGTCCTTCAGTAGATGAATGGATAAAAAAATGTGGCATATATACACAATGGAATATTACTCAGCAATAAAAGAGAATAAAATCATGGCATTTGCAGGTAAATGGATGGCACTGGAGAAGATAATGCTAAGTAAAGTTAGCCAATCCCCCCAAAACAAATGCTGAATGTTTTCTCTGATATAAGGAGGCTGATTCATAGTGGGGTACGGAGCCGGGAGCATGGGAGGAATAGATGAACTCTAGATAGGGCAGAGGGGTGGGAGGGAAAAGGAGGGGGCAGGAGGTTAGCAAGGATGGTGAAATGTGATGGACATCATTATCCAAAGTACATATATGAAGACACTAATTGGTGTGAACATACTTTACATACAACCATAGATATGAAAAAGTGTGTTATATATGTGTAATAAGAATTGTAGTGCATAATGCTGTCATTTATTTTTAAAAATCAATTAAAAATATAAAAAAAGAATGACCACCACTGCAGTTGCCATTTGTAATCAAGAAAAAAAATTTCACTTATCAGTGAACTTTAAGAAAATAATATTAAGTACTTTGTGTTTATACTTATAAAAATATTGATATTTAATTTTGTTTAGTATGTTCATTAAGTTTTCATAAGGCAGCTTTGATTATCTTCACAAACTGAGTTGGAAAATGTTTTCTACCCTTATATTTTTTGAAAGAATTTGTGTAAAGTTCTTTTTTTTATTTAAAAAAAAAATGTTTGATAAGTCTAAGAATTAAGCCGCCAGGACCCAATGTTTTCCTTTTTGGAAAAGTTTTGGTTATGGATTCAATTTCTTCAGTATATTCAACTTTTTTCCTTATTTGTGTCAATATTTGGCAAGTCATTTTTTCAAGAAACTTGAAAATTTATAAAAATTTTTGTGTTTTTGTCCTAAAATTATGATATTCTCTTAATATTTCTCTAGCATCTATTTGGCCTGCAATATACACTTTGATGTAGGTAATTTGTGATTTTTAAAAATCTTTTTATTCTTGATTAGTGCTTTATAGGTCATATTTTATTAATATTTTCAAAGAAACAACAACAGGTTTTATTAGTTCCTATTTTGCTTTCTGAATTCTATTTTTATTGACACCCACTCTTCGATGTATTATTTCTTTCCTTTCACTGATCTTACAGTAACATTTTGTTGTTTTATAGCTTCTTGAATATAAATTTGTAATGTTGATTTAAAAAGTAATAGTCATTAAAAACTACTTCTAAGCAACTAAGCAACTGCCATAAATTTTGATTAATTTTAATATTTATTCTGCTTTTATTAACATTTAGTTAGAATTAAAAAATATTCTCTTTGTGATTTATTTTGATTTCTGTGTTATTTAGAATTGAATTTAACTTCCAAGTACTTGGAAATTTAAAAATCTCTAAATTTTTATTAATTTTCAATTTGATTTGTTGTAGTTGGAGAATATATTTTAAGATTTCAATTTTGAAATTTATTGAGATATTTTATGATCTTTCCCATGCTCTATCTTAGTGAATATTTCATGTCTACTCTTTGAATGGTGGCTTCTAGAATATGTATTCTTAAGTTTTTGGATATAGAATTATTTAAGTATCAATTATATTAATTTGTAGGTAATATATTTCAAGCTTTTGACTGATTTTTCTGTCTATATATTTTTCTTTCAACTACTGATAAGAGATATTTTAATTTCCAAATTTATTTATAGACTTGTGAAACTTCTCTCTACTTTTGTCAGGTTTTATTTCATTAATAAGATGTGTTGTTGATGAATTATCTGTTTCCTCCTAATGTCCTGTAATACTGTATTAATACTAATATCAACACATGAGCTTTTTTTGTGCTTAATATTTCATGGTATATCTTTTTCCATTCTTTAACTTCTTTGGTCATTGTATTTAAAGGAGATTTCTTATAGAAAACATATGGTTGATTACCCTGTTTATCAAGTTTGACAGTCTCTACTTTTTAATTGAATTGTTAATCCATTTACATTTAATATAATTATTGACATGTTTGGTTTTAGCTTCTATCTTCATATTCTTTTTCTGTTCTCTTTGATTTTATTCCTTGTTACTTATTTTCTGTTACTTTTGATTAAGAGCATATTTTTAGTATCACATTTGCTATGGTCTGAATGTTCATGTTCTCCCAAAATGCAGATGCTGAAATCCTATCTCTTGAGGAAATAGTATTAGTAGGTAGTTTTTTGGAAGGCTATTGGTTCCTGATGTCAGAGCCCAAGGGATTAGTGCCCTTATAGAATAAGCTCTAGAGAGCTGTCTTCTCCCTTCCACCAAGAAACCATTCAACCCGAAGGACCCATCCATAAACCAAGTCCTTACTAGAAAACAAATCTTATAGAGCCTTGATTTTGAACTTCCCAGCTTCAAGAATGTGAGAAATACATTTCTGTTGTTTATAAGGTATTCAGTTTATGGTATTTTGTTATAAGAAGATTGAATGGACTAAGACATCATTTTATTTCTCTGTTACTTTCTTAGATAAACTCTTTTTACTATATTTACTGGTTGCCCTAATATTTTCAATATACATTCTTGACTCATCAAAGTTTGTTTATACTCAATATAATACCATTACTGATCTCACCACTGTCACTTCATGCTTTCTATTTACAAGCTCACAAAAATAAGTCTTAAAATTCTATTTATCTTCCCTATCATGTGTGCTATTATAGTTTCATATTTTACTTTTTATTTGTTATCAATCCCACATTTCATTGTAATTTGCCTCAAACTATCAGTTGTCTTTTAAAAAAATTATATGAAGGAAAAAACATAATCTTTTATATTTTTCATTTATTTATCAGTAATAGAGCCTACTCTTCCTGTCAATATAAATGTCTACTGGTATCATTTCTGTTCAGTCTGAAAAATACCTTTTATTATTTTGTTTCTAATGCAGGTCTGCTGGCAACAAATATGTTTAGCATTTATTTGTCTGAAATTGCCTTCATTTAATCTTCTTTTTTATTTTTTACTGCATTATAGTTATACATGATAGCGGGGTTCATTTTCACATATTCATAAATGCACATAATCATCCTCAGTTTTGAAGATGATTCTCTCTTGATGTGGATTTCTGAGTTAAGAACTTTTTCTTTTGCTGTGTTAAAGATCTATCTTTTGTCGTCAGACCTTTATTGTCTCTGAGAAGTCAGCTGTCATTCACATTGCTGTTTCCCTTTTAGCACACCTTTTATCTCTGGTGCTTTTAAGTTTTTCTTTTTATATCCGGTTCTCAGAATATTGACTATCATGCTTCAAGTGTGGTTTTCCTTGGATTTATTCAGCTTGTAGCTTAACTGAGCTTCTTTGATCTATAAGTAGATTTTTTGTCAAAAAAATGGGAAAATTTCTCCTGAAACCTACTACGATTCTTTGAATTAAGGCAGTGTTCCCCCCCCCCAAAAAAAAAATCTATCTGAAACCTGAAAATACATCCACCAACCAACTATTATGTTGACACAGTTTAGTAGTTTTTACCTGTAAACAAGTGTCTTAGGAAATGCTACTAAGACAGGTAAATGTTCATCATGGGAAACAGAAGACAACCTCTAAATGTCAAGTACTACTGAATGGTTGACTCAATAAAGGGTTCCAAGAACTAGGGAGGCTAGGTATTGGATAACTTGGTAGAACTGAGAGAAAGAAAGAGGCACTATTGAATGACACTAGAAAAAAACAAACACCTAAATACTGTTTGTGTAAGCTCTGTTTTCTAGAATAAAATGAAGCATATATTTGTTGTGTTGTATGATTTTTAGGTAAGGGTATAAGTCATGGTCTGCATAGAGTCTTTAGCTAAGTATGTTGAGTGTGATGAGATGGCATACTAATTGAGTAATTTTGTAATAGTTAAACGAAGGGGGTGTTTATTGTGGGCAGAGTGTGGGGAAACTATGAGATACTGCAGTACTGAAGTCCTAGTACCAACTGTTCCCAGCCAACCTGAAAATACATCCACCAACCAACTATTAGGTTGACACAGTTCCCAGCCAAGAACGGGTAAGGGAAGGACACAGTATCTGGAAAGAAGATGACATGAGAGGAGAATGAGTCCTGGAAATTGGAGACATGGAAGATTGGCTGGAAAGGGTGCCTTCTGGAGTTGCACCTTTAGATAAAAGGATCAGAAATATCTGGGGTATAAATACCATGCCTTTACTCCTTCGCTTCCTTTTGGTCTCATGCCAGTGTTCTTCATTAACCAACAGGAAGCCAGAGAGCAATGGAGCCCACTATAATGCACAATTGTTGGCATTTCAGAGCAAATAGCAGGGTAGAAGATAGTGGTAGAAGATATCTACAGGGTCAAATGAAAGATATTCTACACCAGAAGAAAGAAGTACATATATGCATATATGTCTATATATATATATATGTTTTGAACTCCAAAAGTTTGAGGGAGAAAGAAGACACAGTTACAGTGTGTGTGTGTGTGTGTGTGTGTGTGTGTGTGTGTGTGTTTGTAATAGGCCCTGTTTTAAGTACTTTATGTAAAATTGTAATTATTTCATTCCATAACTACCTTATATTATTACGATTAAAAGGAAACTTTACAGAAGTAACCTTTTCAATGTCATGTAGTAAGTAAAATGATCCCAGGTAGCCTGATCCGCCTGATTCAGGGGTTCAGGCTCCTAATTAGTACTTAATTCTATGTATTACTAAACTTGAACAAAGAATGTCCCAAAGGATAGGGCAGGGGGTTAGCAAAGATGGTGGAATGTGATGGACACCATTATCCAAAGTACATGTATAAAGACACGAATTGTGTCAACATACTTTATATACAACCAGAGATATGAAAAATTGTGCTGTACATGGGTAATAAGAATTGTAATGCATTCTTCTGTCATTTATATTTTAAAAATTCAATAAAAAATAAACTACATGTACTCTGAGATAATAACATTAAAAAAAAAGTCCCAATGCATCCTTTTTTCTCTGAATGACTACATGAGTGTTATAATATAAAGAATTACAAGTATATCAATTGTAGTTTTATTTCTAAAATTAAGAGAATGCTCTAAAGTAGCTTTCATAGGTATGGTAAAAAAGTATTGTATACAATCTTTAGAATTTTCATTAAATCGAGTCAATTTCTTAATCATCTCTTTTGCTGATACAGGATGACAAAGATAATTTCAAGTGGCTTTTTTCATTAAAATGAGTTTGTTTTAGGGAATGGGATGTTTAGTTAACTTATTACTTTTGCATTATGTAGACATAGGACATATAAGTAACATTAAATCTAAACACGCTAGCTTTAGCATTCTCTCCAAAGCAATTAGTGTGCTGTTAGGAAAAAAAAAAAAAAAAACAAACAAACAAAAAAAAACGTCAGGATATTTCTTGCTTCATAATTGGTATTCTTGGCATAAAGTCATTAAAAAAAACCTGCTGAAATTACAAGAAAAAGGAAAAGAGGAATAAAAGTACATTCATTTTCAACAAAAGATAGCTAAATTAGCCTGAGAAACATTGAACACATTTGGCCAACTGCTTAATGAAATTTGGAGATGTAGGCTTCTTAGGAAAGGATTTCTTGCAGTGGCTCTATAGGACTGCATAGCAAAAGCAGGAAGGCAAGCTCTATCCAGTTTCTGTTGAGCTTTGCAAAGCCATCCAGTTATAAATACATTCTTTCTCTGATCTGGGACTCTCCTGCGTGTGTTCCCCTCCTCTGAGTATTTTTATCTTTGCTCATATTAAGAGGTTCTATTGAAGGCATCTTTAGTGAGAGCTTTTTTGAGCCTATTTTATCGGCACCTTGAGATGCAGTAACATAACCCATGCCTACAACTCCAGCGTGATACACTGAATGTGACATTCTTTGGAATCCTTGGAATAATAATTTACACTCATAGGACCATGAAATACCAATGGTTCACAAAAACAGTCATAAAATAGTTATAGAAGATTTAGAAATGGGGCATTTAAAAGCATATTTGTAAGAACAATGAGGTGAAAAATCAATATAAGAAAGAACCAGGATTTTTATTTTTCACCAGAGAACTAAGGGCACATTGCCACAGAAATGAATCTATACAATTGTACACACCCTATATTATCCAGAGTTATAAGCACAGCTTCTCAGGAATTGAAGAAAAGTTTAGTTTCCCTGACAAAATTTTAGCCAGTGCAGAAGACAATATTTCTTGTCATTAATATGTGAACAGGCTGGCTAACAGTTGACAAATGCTTCAAATAAATAACCAATCATGAACCCAGGAGAGAAGTCTTCATGGGCCCGGCACTGTGATGCACACCTGTAATCTCAGCAGCTCGGGAGGCTAAGGCAGAAGGATGGTGAATTCAAAGCCAGCTTCAGCAACTTAACAAGGCCTAAGCAACTCAGTGAGACCCTGTCTCAAAATAAATGCAAAAAAGCATTGGGGATGTGGATCAGTGGTTGAGTGCCTCTGAGTTCAATCCCTGGTACTCCTAAAATAAAGAAATAAAAAGAAATCCTCATGGACAAGAAATTAAGAAGAACCACAAAGTCAAAGTGAGTGAGAGTTAAAGCTAAATGACTAGGTGGTATCAAAACAAAACAAAGCACGGTTTGGGGAGGGTGTGAGGCTGGGGTGGACAGAGCATAATTGGTTTCACGCTTGAGAGAAAAGTTGTCTACTTTGAAGGCTTCTTGTAGTCACTGAGCTAAAGTTGAAATATTAGCACAGAGTGATGATTCAGGAAAGTACTGCCTGGCTGAAAATTGTGCTTAGAAGCACTTTATGCCTCCATATGGGTGTGACTAAGCAGCTTGCCTCTGCTCACAAGAAGAGACACAAAGTCACTCCCAGAAACCAGATCTTGCATGGACACTGCAATGTCTGGATCAATACCAATCACACTGCAGGTGGTGAATACTTATCAAGTGGGGGAAATGAACAACAGTCAGGTACTTGACTTAATGCTGTCTCCAAAATTATTGAGCACCTACTATGTATGGTCCAGGCATGTTCACGGCTCACGCATTGAAAACAACAACAACAAAAAACCCTCAAACTTCATAAAACCATTGCTGTTGTGGGATTCACATTTTAGTTGTCTGAGAATTAAACTCAAATAGAAAGAAGTATAAATCTAAAATAGGTCATGCGATGAAAAAAAGCCATGAAGAAAAATTATGTTAATAGGATTGTAATAAAAGAGGCCATTTATTTTATGTAGAGTGGCTAGGGAGGGCTTCACTTATGAAGTGACATTTGAGATGAGCTCCAAAAAGTGAGTGAGCCATGCAGATATCTTGGAAAAAAGCACACCACACAGAGGGAACAGAAGAGCAGCACCTTTGGGGTAAGGATATTGTAGGCCAGTTGAAGAAGCAGCAAGGAGACAGTGAGCAGGCAGCGGACAGGAGGTGGTTCACCTGCTGAGGTTGTGGAGGACACCTTGCAAAGGGTCTCGTGGCTCCATTTTAAACTGTGGGTTTTAGATTTAGTAGCAGGATTTTATTTAGGAGAATCAACCTAGCAGCAGTGTGGTAAATATACTGCTGGAGGACTAGCCACAATATGGCTGTTGTTACATTATGAAAATCTTGAATAAAAGACTATACATTAAATCAACCAGGATTAAAAACACAACATGATGATCAAAGGGTTTATATTTGGAGTGTCATTGACAGATAAATATTAGAAAAACCCTGAGAACAGGATACCATGCCAGCAAAGTTAAAGGGTTAAAAGCATTGCGGTAGTTTTTAAAGAAACAATTGTTTTAATTTCACAATCATATATAAACTCTCTGCGAGCTAGAAATAGCGGAGAACTATGTTAACTTGATAAAAGACAACTGCTTTTTTGTCACTAAATATTAGAATATGACAAAACGTTTAGAAGCATTAATACATACTGTCAGCGCTGTTATTTAATATTTTACTGAAGAATCTGCCTCTTGCATTAAAACCAGAAAAAATTTAAATAACATAATGAATGGGAAGGAAGAGGCAAGTGATTCTGATTTGTAGGTGATAGTATATACGTTAAGTTTAGGAAAATCTGGGGACAAATAAGAGCATATAAAAGGATTCCTGAACAAAAATGTCAACATGCAAAAATAAAATCTTATAGAAAACAGTACACACAAATATAAATACACATAAATAAACTTCAAAGAACATGTATAAGAACTCTGAAAGAAATTACAAAATGTTTTTTAAGGACATGAAAAATATGAGAATTTGCCATGGTTATGGATGAAAAGATTAAGAGCTAGAAACATGTCACATTTTCCTAGATTAATCCATAAGGATAAAACAATTCAAATAAAATTCTTAATGGAATTTTACCTAGAACAAGAGACTGATTCTGAAATCTATACGAGAGGTTATGGTCCAAATATAATGTTCAAAATGATTCTGAAAAAGTAGAACAAGAAAGAGTACGCTGTCCTGGGATGTCTTATGTTAATATAAACCTGTAATAATTGAAAAAATGGGATATAGCTCTAATGACAACATCCATAAGAACTTAGAATATAATAGAGAGATCATTAGAATTCAGCTGGAAAAAGCAAGTGTTAATAAATGATTGGCATTAGAAAAACTGACTTCACAGAGAAAAATATTTGCATATAGCATTCATTTATTGGTTTTCATTTATATTTAATAATATAGCTTCTAAAATATTTTTCTTTCCCCCCAAAGCATTATATTTTCCAAAGCAGAAATTTACCTAAACTGAAGTCTTCTAGATCTGTTTAACTAAAAATTTTATCAGAGTTTTATCAGAATGGAGTCACATTTGACTACTGCTGTGGAACTGTCTCACTTAATAAAAAGGAATAAAAGGTAGTGATAGGTTTAAGAAGAATCAAGCTAAATAAACCATATTCCAAGTTTACACATTATTTTATTCAAATTTCAATGTTGACCTTTTTGGATATTTTATGTTTTCCTCGGGTCATAACAGATGTTACTAGCTGAAACAGAAGGGGAATATTAAGAACAGCATGGTAATTTATTTCAAAAGTTAATTCATAAGCAAATCCATTTCTGGCAAGTTATCTATAGGAGATGGAAACATGCAAAGAGTAATTTTTCATATGATTTAGAATGACTTAAACACAGACTCATTCATTAGGATTTTGTAAACAAATTGTGTGACACTGAAAATGCTGTTAACGCTCTAGGATTTTAAACTAATGTTTAAGGTCCTTGCAGGGATGCAGACAGGGGTTCTAACACATTATTAGTGCAGAGTAATCACTGGAGAGGGCCGTTCACCTTGAACATTCTCACACTTCATACCAAGGAGCCCTAGTGACAGGTTCTAAAGGGGTGACTAGGCCTCTTGCAGGGTGACTTAGTCTATTTTCTGTTGTTAGAACTGAATAAAATGAACAGTAATTTATAAGGAATAAAGATTTATACTGCACATGGTTTTCATGGCTAGGAAATTCAAGATAGGGCAGCTGCATCTAGTGAGGGCCTTCTTCCTGGTGAGGCCTCTATTTGTAGAGTCCCAAGGCTGCACATGGCATCGAATGGTGAGACACAAAGTCCTAGCTCAAGTCTCTTTTTTTTTTTTTTTAATTGGTTGTTTAAAACATTACAAAGCTCTTGACATATCATATTTCATACATTATTCAATTGGGTTATGAACTCTCATTTTTACCCCAAATACAGATTGCAGAATCACATCGGTTACACATCCACATTTTTACATAATGCCATATTAGTCTCTTCTTATAAAGAGTCCCATTGGATTTGGGCCTTACCCTTAAGGCTTTGTTCAACCTTAATTACTTCACGAAGTTCCCATTTCCCAATATAATAGTTGGGATTAAGTCACCAACCTCTTAACCCCTCACAATGGGGATTCAATTTCAACGTGAGTTTTGGTGGGGAAATTCTAACCATAGCAGGGAATAAATTAGGTTGGAATACCTTTCCTTCCAGCAGCTTTCTCTATTGATAGGTAGCACATCCTGGGGGGAAGCATAAGATAGAGCAAAACTGCTCCCCTCATGATCCAGAAAACAAAGAAAGAAGGCCATACAATCCCCTACAAGGGTACCCCGATGACTTAAGGACTTCCAACTAGGCCCCACATCCCAAAGGTTCCATCATCACCTTCCAGTAGTGCCATCCTGGGAATCAAGCACTTGAGGGACTGCATTCAATATCAAGCTACAGCCAAGGACTAGTGTAGAATTTTTATTTTTTTTTGACTTATGCTTCAGAGGAATATGTGTTCATTTTTTAAACTTGCCCCTGCAAGTATTTTACTTCACACTATTTCCTCCAAATTGACACAAATTCAACTTTTTAAAATATATTTTTTTAAATTTTTTTGCTTGATAAACAAATACAGCCCTCCCTGGTTGATTCATATATCAAAAGATTTTTACAGTGTCAAATATTATCTAAGTTTTCATTCCATACCTTACGTTTATTATTAAGAATAATCCAGAAATGGGAAACAAAGCCTTTATGAACACTGTTTCTAGGTTAAAAATATTTTCCTTCTGCAAATATTATTTGCCAGATTATAAAATAGTCATTGTGCCTTGCAAAAATGATAATGCATTGGATGATGGTAATCATAAGAATAATGCTAACATTGAAGGTCATTTTCATTTTAATTTATACCTTTTTTTCCTAGACTGTGGTTATTTCAGGTATGAAACTGTGAATATAAGCTAATTTGAAGTGAAAATATCAGTAAACTAGGAAACATGAACAATGAATCTATTTTCTATCTAAATGATGAGGCAAAGGCATGACCTCATTGGATTTCCATTTTCTCTTATGCAACAGGGGATATAATAGCTCATTCTGGTTTTGTGAGCATGCTATGAGAAGAATACATCTTTATGATACATTGTTGAATAGTTGAACTTCTTTTTTTTTTTTTTTTTTTTTTGTTTTTGTTATTTACTCTTTTTTTTTTTTTTTTTTTTTTTTTTTTTTTTTTTTTTTTTTTATTGGTCGTTCATAACATTACATAGTTCTTAATACATCATATTACACGGTTTGATTCAAGTGGATTATGAACTCCCGCTTTTACCCCGTATACAAATTGCTGTATCACATCAGTTACCCTTCCATTGATTGACATATTGCCTTTCTAGTGTCTGATGTATTCTGCTGTCTGTCCTATTGTCTACTATCCCCCCTCCCCTCCCCTCCCCTCCCCTCCCCTCCCCTCCCCTTTTCTCTCTCTACCCCTTCTACTGTAAATCATGTCTTCCATTTGTATTCTCTTGACTTACCCCTCCTTACCTCTTATATGACATTTTGTATAACCCTGAGGATCGCCTTCCATTTCCATGCAATTTTGTATAACCCTGAGGATCGCCTTCCATTTCCATGCAATTTCCCTTCTCACTCCCTTTCCCTCCCACCTATCATCCCTGTTTAATGTAAATCTTCTCAAGCTCTTCGTCCCTACCCTGTCCTTGTTTACTCCCCTTATATCAAAGGAGTCATTTGGTATTTGTTTTTTAAAGATTGACTAGCTTCACTTAGCATAATCTGCTCTAATGCCATCCATTTTCCTCCAAATTCTATGATTTTGTCATTTTTTAATGCAGAATAATACTCCATAGTATATAAATGCCACATTTTTTTTATCCATTCATCTATTGAAGGGCATCTAGGCTGGTTCCACAGTCTTGCTATCGTGAATTGAGCTGCTATGAACATCGATGTAGCAGTGTCCCTGTAGCATGCTCTTGTTAGGGCTTTAGGGAATAGACCGAGAAGGGGAATAGCTGGGTCAAATGGTGGTTCCATTCCCAGCTTTCCGAGAAATCTCCATACTGCTTTCCAAATTGGCTGCACCAATTTGCAGTCCCACCAGCAATGAACAAGAGTGCCCTTTTCCCCACATCCTCTCCAGCACTTATTGTTGTTTGACTTCCTAATGGCTGCCAGTCTTACTGGAGTGAGATGGTATCTTAGGGTAGTTTTGATTTGCATTTCTCTGACTGCTAGCGATGGTGAGCATTTTTTCATGTACTTGTTGATTGATTGTATGTCCTCCTCTGAGAAGTGTCTATTCAGGTCCTTGGCCCATTTATTGATTGGGTTATTTGTTATCTTATTGTCTAATTTTTTGAGTTCTTTGTATATTCTGGTTATTAGGGCTCTATCTGAAGTGTGTGGAGTAAAGATTTGTTCCCAGGATGTAGGCTCCCTATTTATCTCTCTTATTGTTTCTTTTGCTGAGAAAAAACTTTTTAGTTTGAGTAAGTCCCATTTGTTGATTCTATTTGTTAACTCTAGCGCTATGGGTGTCCTATTGAGGAATTTGGAGCCTGACCCCACAGCATGTAGGTCGTAGCCAACTTTTTCTTCTATCAGATGCAATGTCTCTGATTTAATATCAAGCTCCTTGATCCATTTTGAGTTAACTTTTGTGCATGGGGAGAGATAGGGATTCAGATTCATTTTGGTGCAAATGGATTTCCAGTTTTCCCAGCACCATTTGTTGAAGATGCTATCTTTCCTCCATTGCATGCTTTTAGCCCCTTTATCAAAAATAAGATAGTTGTAGTTTTGTGGATTGGTTACTGTGTCCTCAATTCTGTACCATTGGTCCACCCGCCTGTTTTGGTACCAGTACCATGCTGTTTTTGTTACTATTGCTCTGTAGTATAGTTTGAAGTCTGGTATCGCTATACCGCCTGATTCACACTTCCTGCTTAGTATTGTTTTTGCTATTCTGGGTCTTTTATTATTCCATATGAATTTCATGATTCTTTTATCGATTTCTGCAAGATATGCTGTTGGGATTTTGATTGGCATTGCATTGAACTTATATAGGACTTTTGGTAATATCGCCATTTTGATGATGTTAGTTCTGCCTATCCATGAGCAGGGTATATTTTTCCATCTTCTAAGGTCTTCTTCTATGTCTTTCTTTAGGGTTCTGTAATTTTCATTGTATAAATCTTTCACCTCCTTTGTTAGGTTGATTCCCAAGTATTTTATTTTTTGGGGGGATATTGTGAATGGAGTAGTTGTCCTCATTTCCGTTTCGGAAGATTTGTCGCTGATATACAGGAATGCCTTTGATTTATGCGTGTTGATCTTATATCCTGCCACTTTGCTGAATTCATTTATTAGCTCTAATAGCTTCTTTGTAGACCCTTTTGGGTCTGCTAGGTATAGAATCATATCATCTGCAAATAGTGATAATTTAAGTTCTTCTTTTCCTATTTTTATGCCTTTAATTTCTTTCGTCTGCCTTATTGCTCTGGCCAGTGTTTCGAGGACTATGTTGAACAGAAGTGGTGAGAGAGGGCATCCCTGTCTTGTACCAGATCTTAGAGGGAATGCCTTCAATTTTTCTCCATTCAGAATGATGCTGGCCTGTGGCTTATCATAGATTGCTTTTACAATGTTGAGGTATGAGCCAGTTATCCCTAATTTTTCTAGAGTTTTGAACATAAAGGGATGCTGTACTTTGTCGAATGCTTTTTCTGCATCTATCGAGATGATCATATGGTTCTTATTTTTAAGTCTATTGATGTGGTGGATAACATTTATTGATTTCCGTATATTGAACCAACCTTGCATACCAGGGATGAATCCTACTTGATCATGGTGTATAATTTTTTTGATATGTATTTGAATCCGATTCGCCAGAATTTTATTGAGGATTTTTGCATCAAGGTTCATTAGAGATATTGGTCTGTAGTTTTCTTTCTTTGAAGTGTCTTTGTCTGGTTTCGGAATCAGGGTGATGTTGGCCTCGTAGAATGAATTTGGAAGTTCTCCCTCTTTTTCTATTTCCTGAAATAGCTTGAAAAGTATTTGTGTTAGTTCCTCTTTAAAGGTTTTGTAAAACTCTGCTGTATACCCGTCCGGTCCTGGGCTTTTCTTAGTTGGTAGTCTTTTGATGGTTTCTTCTATTTCCTCTATTGTTATTGGTCTGTTTAGGTTGTCTATATCCTCCTGGCTCAATCTGGGCAGATCGTAAGACTCAAGGAATTTATCTATGCCTTCACTATCTTCTATTTTATTGGAGTATAAGGATTCAAAGTAATTTCTGATTATCTTCTGTATTTCTGTAGTGTCTGTTGTGATATTGCCTTTTTCATCCCGTATGCTAGTAATTTGGGTTCTCTCTCTTCTTCTCTTCGTTAGCATGGCTAAGGGTCTGTCAATTTTATTTATTTTTTCAAAGAACCAGCTTTTAGTTTTGTCAATTTTTTCAATTGTTTCTTTTGTTTCAATTTCATTAATTTCAGCTCTGATTTTAATTATTTCTTGCCTTCTACTTCTTTTGCTGTTGTTTTGCTCTTCTTTTTCTAGGATTTTGAGATGAAGTATGAGATCATTTATTTGTTGGTTTTTTCTTTTTTTGAGGAATGAACTCCAAGCAATGAATTTTCCTCTTAGAACTGCTTTCAATGTGTCCGAATAGTTGAACTTCTAAAAATTGTATGCAGGCTGATTTTTTTCCAGATTGAATTAGAAATAAATCAGAAAAAATGTTTGTTAAAAAATTTATGGTAAATTTATTATGGATGGAATCATTACTTCTTAATAAGTCTTGTATCTTTAGGTTGGGTTTTAATATATTGTTTTTCTAATGGAAAAATATAGATTTAACCATATAAAAGCACCTGAAAATGTGAAATAAAGGTATTAATTACTTTAGGACACTTTTTTTTAATATAGAAAAGGTAATCTTCTAAGAAATATCTTATTATATTTTATAATTATTTTTTAAAAATCTGATTAATTAGCTAACACTATAATCTGCCTTTTCTCTCTCTTATATTTTTAATTACTTAGCTAAACAAATTTATCATTTAAGAGGATTAAATTTGGAATATTCTCAAAAATTTATGTGGGGTTTTTGGTTTGTTGGTATTGGAAATTGAACCTAGAAGTGTTTTATTACTGAACTATATCCCCAGCCCTTTTAATTTTTTTTTGTTGTTGTTTTGAGACAGGGTCTTGCTAAGTTGCTGAGGCTGGTCTTGAACTTGTGATCCTCTTGCCTCAACCTCCTGAGTTGTTCCATGTCCAGCTATTAGATTCTGAAGAATTTGGAATGTTGATACAGTAAAAAATAATTAGGGGACAATTTAAAATTTTAATGTGTACATTAGAATTCTAACTTGAAGGCAATAGTAAAATGTTCTTGTGAAGAAATTTGATATTAATAATTAATAAATAAAATAATAACACTTCTGGCTGTTAATCAAAGGCAATATGATTAACTTTTGCATTTAATGAAAGGTCAGTTTGAAGTAGTACACATTCTCATGAGTGCTCTGAAGTAATTTATTGCTTATTAATGTATTTCATTGTAATATACTCGCCAAGTTAAGATATCATTGGTCATTTCTATTTTAAACTCCTGAACTCTGCTTAGAAACCCTAGAGAGAAGGAAACACTGAATATATAATTACACAAAATTATACTTAACTGATCCTTGGTTCCTGATTTTTTTCTAACCTTATTATTTATATAGTTCATACTTGTTTCACTCAAGTTCTGTGATTTTGAATTTTTATCTATAGCTGGGTAAAAATTCATCCAACTATCTTGACTTATGAGAATTGCAAATCAATGGAAAATAAAGGACAATTGCTGTTATTACAGCTAACAGAAAAAATTACTTAGTTATAAATTAATGCATAATCTATCTTTTCCAGGGTACATTGATTATGTGAGGCACATACTGTTTAATCTTTATACAAGGGCTCTTCTCAGAAAGAAAAAAGATATGAAAGATACATTGAAAACATTTTTTTAAAATATCTGTAGTCTTAAATTTTTTTTGGTTAGTTTGTAAAAATATTTTCTATTTTTTTCTCTTAAAAGTGTTACATACCATAATTTTAACTTCATCCTTTAATAATTTACATACTTCTCCTTTTAATGACTTGTGCTATGTTCCCAGTAATAAAGATACCATTTGTCCAATTGCCTTTCTTTGTACTTGATTTATAGTAGAAAGATTGCTCTGTTTTTTATAAACATACAAAATGACATTGTTTAGCTTTCTAGGTCTCTAAAGTGGTAATTTTGGGAGAAAATAGTTCTCCTTCTATAGCTGTTGTAACAAAATGACAAAGGTAGAAACAACTGCTTCTGTCCCAAAGGCAGAACTGTCCACACTCAAAGTGAATGTCATTCCAAGAATCAATTATATGTTGAGAACAAAACCACTCAAGGCACTGGACTGTATTTTCAAAAATGAAAAAAGGCATCTCTAGTTTATCTATCTTTTACTGAAGGATAAAAGCTTACACTCATTCATTCTTTTCATTCTTTTCTCCCTATCCTAGATAGCTTTACTCACACAAATATATAAGCACATTGCCATGCATTTACCTTCCATTTTTTCACCCAATGAAAAACTGTCACAGGTCATAAAAGGTAGCACCATGCCACACCGATATTTATCTGAAACATTACATTCTGACTCCAGTGTAATTCTGTTAGCTTTAGAAAACAATATAAGTAATTTATTTCAATAAAAAACTTTTTAACTACCCATCAAGGTATGTATTTTTACATGCTTGCATTAGTGATATTTGATACCATAAGCAATAAACACTTTTGTTCAATGTAAGAAATAATTTTGATTTACTTTAGTCTTTTGATGGAGAATTGATCACGTCTATGAAGAATATTTCTTTTTAAAATCATCAAGCCAAGTCATGTTGACAAGTAGCTCAGCAAACCTGGAGACAGCAGCTAGCAGTACCTGGATTCGAGACTATTAGTTTATGTTAAAGCCCAATCCAACTTCCGCCTTGGCTATGGATGCAGAAGGATGCAACCTAAGAGAATGGGAAGACTTATACTTGCCAGGGCCCAGGCCAGATGTGTGGGTGCTATTTCCATTGGGGAAAGCAAACCAAAATTTGAGGCAGATATCAAATCACACAAATGAGGCATATAAGGGCAAGACTGCTAGGCAAGTTTGTATATTGTAGTTTGTATGCTGAGCCAAGACCTTAGACAACTCAATCCTCCTCCCATACTTTGAAAGGCCATGCTCATTGCAAAGCTCAGGAGTGCTTTAAAGGCACTGCAGGACTTTAGAAGGACTGTTTCAGGGACAGGGGCTATTAACCTAGTAGACTAAAGGATTTCAGCTCTCAAGTTTACAACACAGTATTCAAAATAATATAAATGATTCAGAATTACTCTTTTCAACAGAAAAAAATAAAGCTCACTAAAGAGATTTTTCTATTATCTGTGTTGAATAGGATATAATCTATCTTAAGATTTATTCTTTTCTAAATCAGGATACTCTGAAACCACAGATTTCTCCCCCAAAGCAGTTTTTGATAAGGATTCTACTAACTCTATTCAGTGGGCCAGGAACTTTCTCTGGACACTATGTCAGTGTGCCTACTCTTTAGAATACATATGTAGATTAGTGACAATTTACTTGACCTTCCCATAGACAGTATTAGGTAGGTCATATTTTTGGTGGCTTACCATTACTTTTTCCTAAAAGTCTCAGTGCAGGCAGCATACCAGTAGTCTAGCTTAGAGCCTAAGAAATAGATTCAAATGATCTCTCTTCTATGTACATTATTTAGCATTTGGTAACATTTTGCAGATTTGCCCCTGGATGATTGGTGGGTTGAGGCTGTAACTGTGTTATGTTAAAACATGTCAACAGCTTCTTGCTTCAGTTTCTCATCCTTTATTTTATAACATACAATCTACTAAATAACCATTTGCTTTGTGTGCATTTTGATTCCATTTAAAATTAATCCATTACATTCTAGGAGTAGAGCACCTGTGGAATCTCCTTCAGTCTACTGAAGTTGCTTAACTACTTTAGCAAGCACTTTAGCACTCATGCAAATTGGGGTGATCATTTCTTATGCTTTCTTATTTTGCAGAGAGAGAAGATGGTGTTAAAAGAATTCTTTGAATCCCACTTCTGCTGATTACTTAGTAAATGACTAAAGGAAAGATCTCTCTTCAGCAAAATGATGATAGTCAATGCATCCTCTTTTTGTTTGATAAAGATTTTAGCATTTCAAGGCAAAGTTTAATTAATCAATATTTAATTAATAAGTGACCCCAACTATATGCAAGACATTATCATTATGCAGCAGTATTGGGGATACAAAGATGTAATACGGTATCTACTTGTCCTTGAAGAGTTTATACCTTAGAAGGCATATATATGTATTATTATCCAAATGTTATGAATGTTATTAAGTATATATAATGCTTATAATGGCAATTACATAAAAGTAAAATAAAAATTAATGTATATACTTTATAAAGTGTTCAAAGTTATTAATTAAAATATATTTCATTGTCTCAGCAGTACATTACACTTCAGTAGTAATTACTGAAAACTCAACTAACAGAGGTTTGAACCAGGAGGGAACTTAATGTCTGCTTCCATGATATGTGATTGGAGACAATTACAGAGGTGACCTCGCTGTGCTACAATGCCAGGTTTTGAGTCAAGTGTTTCTCTAATAACCTTAGCCTTACCTTCTTGAACATTGGATTGCTTCTGCAGCTTTGTAGATCATCATATCTCACCAAGTCCAAAGGAAAAAGGGGAGGGCTAGGTAAGCCCTCTAGAGGATGTCTGTTTCATCAGGGTAGCAACCCATTCCTAGAGCCTGAGCCCACCTAACATCACGTACACATCTTGGGCTTGTGGATGCTACTCATGATGCATCTTCCATGGCTGACACAGGTTTATATCTAGGAGAAAAATCAGAGCTTTTTTTTTCCATTTCTTTTATTTATTTATTTATTTCTTACATAGATGACAATAGTAGAGTGCATTACATTCATAATTATCCATTCACAGCACAATTATACAAAATACATGTATGAAGATGTGAAGTTGGTGTTAACATACCTTAAAATCAGAGCTTTTTAACCAAAAGGATCCAGGAGAACATCTGTTGGCTAAATAATCAACAAGGCATTCCATACAGAGCAAGTTTAGTTTATCTAAAAATATTCAGTAGTGAGAAACATTTATTTTATAAACTGAAAATTATTTTTTTTCAACTGGTAAAATGCACATAGTTTAAAATTCTTAAGTTATAAAACTGTGTGTTTTGTAAATTAAACCTCCTCCTAACCTGTCTCCCAGCTGCCTACTTCTCCCCAGGTCAACACATCTCTCCATCTCCTATTTTTTTGATCAAGCTAGATAAGCAAGGTACTACCACTACCTTGTCATTCAATTACAAAACACTGACCTTTCATCTTCTAGATAGTCTGTTTTTCTTTTCTCTGCCTTAAGCTCATGAATTCCAAAATCACATGAGATGTTTAGCATTTGGAAACCATTATCTAGACTTTCAATGTACTGATTCCATAGTTTACTATAATATTTAATAAGGCTCATCTTATTGTTGATTAGAAAGCCAGTCAAGTATTCTCTTGCTCCAATTTACTTGTGTCTTCTGATGGAACAGAGTGAACACTCCATGGTGGAGCACAGAAGTTTCTGTCTTCCTCCCAAACCCAGCAGAATCTCTCCTGGTCATGGGGATAGGAGTAGAGCACCTGTTGTAATCTCCATGACTCTATCACCTCCCTAAGGTTTTTCTTTGGCCAATTTAGTTTCTCTGTACTTCTGACCCTCAGAACAGTCTGGAATACCAAAGACTTATGACTATATCAGTGTCCCCAGAGAAGCAAGTATAGTTCTTCCCATGGTAAGCCTCCTATTGACAGTAGGTTTTAAACCTTTTTGATTGTCATCTACACTATGAAATATATTTTATAGCTTTCTCACATATACACAGGGAAACAAAATTTGAGCAAGTTTTTCTACAACTACCTGTGATGCCATTTCATATTCCATTATTTTCATTTTAAAAATATCATGTCCCATTCAAATGGATTTTATGACCTAGTAATCTCTACCTCCCCAAACAAAAAATACTGCCAAGTAACAATGAGCACATTTGTCAAAGACACTCCTCCTGGCCATAAAAGAAAGATCTACCGGTTCATGTAATTATCTGTGAAATGCTGTGAAACTGATAAGTTTTCCTCTTTTTTTTTTTTAATAGAGAAAATCTTCCTCTTATGTTGTTTGATTCAGAGCTATACTTTTCTGGAAGAGTCTTGCTCTGGTTGATGAATGCAGTCTCTGCTGTTGCACAAATACAGTGCGTGCAACTTAAACCAGGTACAATCCAGACATATGCTGTCCAGATCTGGATTCTATCCCATCATTGCCTTTTTATTTTCAGTTCAGTGAAACTTTTTCATCATTGTTCATACTCTTGGACTTCATTTTTACACACATTACAAGATTACACAACTTGTGCTTTGCTCCCAATTGGATTCCCTTTTGTGCATTTGCAGATAGTTCCTATAGTTTTTCTTCCCTCTCCTCCTCACCTCAGACATAACAGAGCTGGGCTGCAGTACTTGATGTTGCCAGTAGGCATATTTAATGCAGGATCAAATTCATCCAGAAAAAGTCCTGAAGGTTCAGACTTTGGTTTATTTTGTAAAAATATTTTCCTTATGATTTCTGTGATTTAAATTTCTAAAAGTTTGTGTGAAAAAGAACTTCAACATCTATCTGTTTAAAAAATATTTAATTCCCAAGTATAAACTTTTAAAGTCAGGGCTTTCCAAAGTTATTAGCACTCACAGTATATCTCTGTCCAGTGGAACAGATGTTGCCTGTATCTACAAATATTTCGAAAACAGATTGAAGGCATGCAACATGCAATTCCTCTTGGCACGATTCAACTACGTTTTGCCAGAAAACATTTGAACAGATTTTAAATCTTTCTGCTCATTATCTTTGAAAAAATATACAAACTCACACACATTTTTGCAAGGTGCCTGTTATGAGTTACATGCTGTGAAGAGTACCTCTTAACCAATATGCCTTTAAACATCAAAAAATTGACTATACCAAACACAGAGAGATGAAGAAAAGGTCATGTGTACAGTAATTATTAAAAGTGACATCGGACAAGTGTGTGCTAATAAAAAATATTTAGCTTGCTAGGTGCATAAATTTAAGCTCCTTCAAAAAAAATAACACCTAAATTATGTCACATTTCAAAGGGGCAAAACTTTAATAAAAAAACATAGCTATGAGAAATCCTAATTTTTTTCATGTCTTATCATCTGGTTATGATTTATGGTCCAGTTAAACTACATCTCTTGACATTTCTGAATGCTCCATTGCTGCATCTTTTTTTCAAATTGTTCCACCTGGAATCCTCTTTTCCCCTTATCTCCATTCTTAGTATGTGGAGTTTGGGGAAGTATCATATGGAGTTCAGTGCAGGAGGAGGAGTGGGGTGGGAAGGTAGACAGGAGCCAGATGACTGGAAAGACTTGTATACAATGCTAATTTTAGGAGTTAGCAATTAACACCGTAGATTTGGTGAAAACAGTGGAGGACTTTAATCAGGAGGATGAATGGCAGGATAGAATTATATTTTATATAATACAGTGTAGATACAGCCTGGAAAATTAATTGAAAAGAGCACAACTAGAAGCAGAGTGGCCGGTCAGGAGTTCATTATGATTGTTTAGGCATAAAATGTTTACAAGTAGAGTTAGTGAATCCCACCATGTCTCACATTCCTGTAGTCTGAGCTCACTGCTCTCAATTAAAACACCTACCCCTGTGCATGTTTCCATTTCTGATCCTCACGTGCAACTGGATTCTTCTCTGCTCCACCATATTCCAAACCTTTACCAGCCTTTCCTGAGATGCCTGTTTTATTTGATACTTTTCCTGTATCTTTCCCCTCTACATAGACTACTGATCCCACTCCTAGTCTTCCCTGGAAACCAGACTTTCTAGAAGTTGTCTTAAGTGGGTGCTTACTCATTCATTTATCTCACTATGCTTCAGTGCCACATCCAGACATGGAGCTTCTCATCCTCTCTTCCCCTCTAAGGTTCATTATACTTTCATAGTAGTTTTCTTGTTTTCCTAAACTTTACAGTATATACATTGTATATTTTGGCACCAGATCCATCTTTCTGTCTACGCCATGCCTGTCATTTTCTGGGGCAACTTCAGACATCATTGGTTCTCCCAGAGAACAACCTAGTTTCCACTAATTTGGCTTCTTCCATCACAGTGATCTTTGAATCTGCTCCTTTGCCAATAGCCATTTCCAATAGCCTCTAAGCCAACCACATTTTCCTCAGGATGTGTGCCACTTTTGCAATACTCTCAACCTACTCTTAAAGCACAAACTCTTATCCTTCTAGTTCTTACCATGACCAGTCTTCAGCCTCCTCAGGACTTACAGTTCCTTGCTCCCTTTATTTCTATCCATGGTCCTCTCCTTCCTTCACGTCCCTATCTCTACATGCTCCACTATTTGGACCTCTTTTTACCAGTTCTTTCCACTCTTACCATTTGCCCATCCTGGAATCCACCAGCAGAATCAAAGCTTAAGCCTATTTTACTTTCCACTTTCTTCATTCTCCTTCCTGGACTACAGAGTTCTGCTGCAGAAACTTAGTACAAACCGACAATTATAACAATGATAGTAATAACAGTTAAGATTTATTGAGTTCTTACTTTCATGAAGTGCTTTTAACAGGATATTTAAATTTTCATAAAATCCTGAAAGATAATCCAGGCACAGGGATGCACGCCTGTAATCCAAACAACTAGTCTTCCCTGGGGAGGCTGAAACAGGAGGATTGCAAGTTCAGGCTAGCCTCAACAACTTAGTGAGACCCTATCTTGAAATGAAGATAAAAAGGACAGGGTATGTACCTCAGTGGTAAAACACTCGTATATTTAATCCCCAGTACAACAAACAAACAAAAAATCTCCCAAAAACCCAAGTCCTAAAGGTAGATAATATTATTATTCCCACCTTGCAGAAAGATGGAAAACACGGACTCAGAGAAGAAGTGACAAGAGCCAGACCTATCCCCAAGTCTGATTGGAGAGTCTGTCCCTTAACCACTCAGTCTGTGTTCCTACCTCTTGGATCTCATGTGCATGCAAGTGCTCACTGGCCAAAAGCTTATGTATCTAGTCTAGCACTCCTTCCCAGGTATGTCTCCTGAAAACCAATTTTGTATATCTCGTTGCCTCCTACTGTCGAATACAAGCATCTCAAACCCCACACATTTCCAGTTAAACTCACATCACTTCTTTCTCTGCCCTTTCAAAATAGCCCTCTTATTTGCCTCATGTTAACAGAGACATGATTCATTGTTTCCCTGGTCTGAAACCTTGCTTTCACCCTTAACTCCTTACTTTTACTATCTTCTGTGGCTTGTCACTGGTCTCCACCCTCCCTAGGATTAAAGCAAGTTTGGTCTGTCTTCTACTTATGGTTTTAATCTGACTTTGTACAATTACCAACCTCAAATTCTAAGATCCAAACATATCCAATTATTGATGATTATTTAAATTTATTGAAATATGCTGTTCTTTCTCCTAATTCTGAGTTTTGTCAGATTATGGGATTTACCCACATCTAGAGTGTTCTTCCTTCTTATCCTGACCCCTTAAGAACTGTGTTTCAATTATAGCATCTGTTCTGGAGAGTGGCTTCTAATAATCCATGCCTGGATGGGCACCCCTGCTGTATGTCTGTAACACAAACCAACAGATGGATGCTTTTCTCGACTTCAGCACATCACATGGTGTGTTGTAAGCACCGTTTATCATTTGCTCCATTAAGGTATAAACGATTTGAGGGCAGGGCTTCTGTTCACCTTTGAACCAACAGGATGTGGCACTGTGTCTAGCATACATCGAGAGATCCACAAATATTTGTTGAATTAATGAATTAATAACTGTCTAAAAGTGTCATGCTGAAGAAAGGAAGCCATCTGTTGTGCTTGGCAACTGATCATCTCTGCCAGAACAGCTTCATTAGGGTTGAACAGGTTATAAATGAATGGGAAATAAGATGCAGAGAAATTTATCTTTTGAGAAACTTAAATATTAATCAATTCAATTCACAAGAGCAATAATAAATAAATAACACATAGGAATGCCCTCTCAAGAGCCTTATAAGGCTTGAAGGAAGAAAGTTAAAACTCTTGCCTGGAAGGTAAAAAAGTTAAACGAATGGTGAGACATCCCTGTTTCTGGATCGGAAGGAATATTGTAGCATAGACTTATTTTTTTTCTAAATTAATTTATGGTTTTAATGAAAGTTAACACAAATATTTCATTTGGTTTTTTAATTAATATTTTTATCATAAAAGTAGTTTGTGCATGTGGGGAAAAATTGAACCAAGTGTCTCTTTCTTTTACTCTCTTTCCTTGTATGTATGTGCATTCACACATGCGTATATATTTATACACACACATATATGCCTTTTTTTACACATATGGACTCTTTCTTTACATACCCTTCGGCAACTATTTTACTTAACTTAGCAGCATAACTTGGATATCTTTCTGCATCAATACATATGGATCTACCTTAAACATTTTTAAGCTTCTAAAATAAAAATATACCATAAATATGGAAGAATGTAGAAATCATCCCCTACTTTCTAATTTTTTTATTGGTTATTCAAAACATTACAAAGATTGCAGAATCACATCGGTTACACATCCACATTTTTACATAATGCCATAATAGTAACTGTTGTATTCTGCTACATTTCCTATCCTCTCTAATCTTAATCCCCAAATCACCACTGTGACGTTTTACATGTCAATTAGTGTTCCCCATTTTTAAACTTTACCTAAATGGAATCATGCAGTATGTTATTTTTGTGTCTGCTGTCATATTCAACATTACATGTATAAATGTCATTTATTAGTTTGAGTTTCCCATTCATTGTGATATTACATTATTTTATAAATGCATACAGAATGTACATGTCTCTTTTTAGTAGATATTAGGGTTGTATCCAGATTGAGACTATTATAAATATGGTTTCTGGAAACATTCTTGGACTTGTCTTTTTGAGAACATACTTACATATTTCTGTTGGGTCTATACCTAGTTATGGAATTGCTGGGTAGGGGAGTATTCAAATATTTAATTTTACTAGAGACTGCCAGAAAGTTTTTTGAAATAATTTCAGCAATTTATGCTGTCATAGTAGTGAATGTACTACATAGTTTTAAAGGCCTATAGGGTTCCTTTATATAAAGATATCATAATTTATTTCATGTTGATATTTGTCCACTTTTTATTAGAATAAATAAGTTTCCAGTAAAAATATTTTAGATGTGTATAGATTTTTGTTTACTCATGTAAATGTATCCATAAGTATATTGATGAGATAAAATGTAAGAGGATTAAAAAAATAATTTTAAAAGTCCACTTGGAGAAAGTTTTTTTAAAAAAACAAAATTGGATAGTAACATTTTTAAAAGATAAATAAAATTACTTTATAAAAACTATAATCCCTAAAAATTATAGCCTGGTATAGAAAAGAACATATGTCACTGAATAGGAAAGATTATGTTTCAAACAGGAAAATTGAAATTAAATTAAGTATTTAAAGCACAAGGAAGATGATTCTGTTGAGAAGGGCCTGAGAAGATCCTGAAGTTGAACAGAAGGCAGCTGCTGTGCCCCTAGGCTGGAGGAACAAAGGGAGCCGGTGGAGCTGCCAGAGCCCAAGGGTTGAGGAATCAGGTGGAAGGTAGAATGGAGGTGGGCCTGTCCAAGCAGGGACAGGAGCCAGAGAAAAATGTAACCTCTGCCCAAGATATCACCTGAGGCAGCAAGAGGGTGGCTGTTTTTCTCCCTCATACCAGTGCCTCCTCCTGGAAGTGCTGGAAACAGATAAACAAGGCAGTGTGCAAAACAGTCTTTGTAGGTCAGCCTGCTTAAGATAGCAGCAGAGCAGCAGAAGATCAAGAATGGGTCAATAGATGGACAACAGAACAAGTGATGCCATATAGAAAATCAGAGGAGTTGGGAGTGACAGTAAAAATGGATGGAATCATTGTTAACTATAATGCATATAAGGTTCAACTGGTTTTCATGTTATCTTACAGGCCAGAATAAATTACATGAGTATAAAATAGTTAAATGTAAAAAATTGAAGCCTATATGAAAAAGAAAATCATGTATATTTTCTGAAAGATTATGTTTCAAACATAAATTTTCTGAAAGATTATGTTTCAAAAAGAGAAGTGGGGATATTTTCTCAATTTAATTTCTGAAATTGAGTATTTAAAGCACAGGGAAGATGACTTACAGTGCATGAAAGCAACAGAATAAGTCTAAAAATTTGCCAGTCTAAATTGAAAACCATTGCATGTATAAAATATTATAACAGAATTAAAGGACACATAGCAAAGTGGAAAAGTTACTGGTACACATATGAAAAAGTGTGAATATTCTTGGTATGGGTAGATTCATAAATAAATGGAAAGTGGGCAAAAATATCAAAAGATACTTCATAAAACGATATCAGAACAGAACAGATAGAAGACATAGATAAAATGATGCCCAAACTTCCAATGATCAAACGAATCCAAATATAAATACATAAATTTGCTTTTTAAACTGACAAATATTGTAAAATATTGTATTACCACCGCATGTGAAAAATAGCATAAGCTATAGAGATCAGTGGACTAATGTGCAGCCATTAAATATATTTTTTTAGAAATATTTGGTGACAAAGAAAATGTTCTTGATACTGTAAAATGCAAACTTTAGGATTCAAATTATTTTGAGTTAAGATTTTGTTATGAAATACAGCAGACCATACATATAACTGAATAGAGTAGAATAGAATAAAAAATACTACAAGGAATATAGTAATATTTTTGAAAGTTAACCCAAAAGATCACTTCTGGATCATGGAATTAAAACAACTTTATTTAATTGTATGTTCTTCATTTTTCCAATAATCTATGATGAACCTTTACAATAAAAAATAGTGACACAAATCAATGAAGTGATGTCATAAGATGGAGGAGCACACAGAATTCCAGAAGTGTTACTTGCAAAGAAGGAAAGATTTACACACATAGGCTGAATGGAAAAGAGGCAGTGGAGAAGAACAAATTGACGATTAAAGGGATTAAAAATTGCTGAAGGAAGGTCTTTGAGGAGACAAGTTATGCTTTCAAGCACTGGAGGTTTAGATAGGAGGGTCCAAGACAAATCCCCGTGGTAGTATGAGAGAACCAGACCTCGAAGGAGTTCACACTCTGACCTTGATTTTCACTGTTTTCCAGTGGCATCTGATGACAGTGATCAGTGAATGATGGGTTGACAGAGAATCTTAGAAGTTCTGGACAGTTGCTGAAAAGAATGAGAGGAAGTGAATTGCAGAGGACAGGAAGGGATGACAGGTTTTCCTAAAGGTCTCTGTGAGATCGCACATCTTAGATTTTTTTTCCCTACAGTTGTGTGGGATTTTCCATAAACAATACCTAATTTTAGAAATTGAGGCACTGAAAGTTTTGGAATAGCCTTTCCTTGAAATTTTGCAAAGTGGACACAATTTAAAAAATGAAAAGTTAGGAAGTTGAAGATTTAGAGAAACTGAAGACCACTGTAATCTAGGTTGGGCAAAAAAGAGGCGAGTCTTGAGATGCTTGGAAACAAGGGAATCAGATCAAGGGAAGTAGATCCTGGTAGTGAAGTGAAAGAGAAGTGGGAATATTTTCTCTGACTTCACTGAACACCCACAGCCTCTGAAACCAACTTTGGACAATCACCTTACTCTGCCTTACATTTCATTGTGTGTGTGTGCGTGCGTGTGTGTGTGGGGTGTGTGTGTGTGTGTGTGTGTGTGGTGTGGGTGGGTGTGTGTGCGCTTGCACAGGCACGTGTTTTACCATACCCAACTCTTGTATGTGGCTGTCCATCTCTAAGGCTCCTACGGAGTACTTTGTACTTGGCAGTGATTTAGTTACTGTTGTTGGAAGAGTGAAGGCAACCAAATGTGTTAATTTTTGGAACCAAAGCAAGTGCTATTGTTAAATTTAGAACTACTCTTTTGAAGATTGTGCAGTCAAAAGTATTAATTAAATTGGCAACAGTGCCTGCCAACAGCATTAATTTGGTGCTCCTTGGGGAGGAGCCAGTTGGAGGTGTTACTGGAACTATACTGCAAGCTCAGGGCATCAAATCTAATTGCGCTTAAAGAAACCTCATTTTTCTGAGCTTCATATGAATGGTGGAAAAACCCTGCTTCATAAGCAGGCACAGTTTGTTTTGGATTGACTGATGCTTTCAGAAATGGTTAACCATTCTTTGCTCAGGCATTATCTACTCGAGATGGTGGCAGGGAAGTTTTTGATTCTCCCTAAAACTTGTTGTCAGACAGAGAAATTTGCTTGGTACTCTGTTTCCAGGGTTTATTTTTTGTCATTCAAGGCCTTTCCTGTAATTTTCTAGAACTTAAATCTCAATTCATAAGATTCTAAGGTCTTTTTTTAACAGGAGGAATAAAGATGGCGAATATATTCTGATGGTGATAAGGGGTAGAGGATAGGAGGGAAGAAAAATTACAATTTTTGCTTTTGTTAATCTTCATTGTAGTTTTACATTTGCACACATGTGACTACACACTCACATAGTCTCAGTCACTTACTCATGCATTGCTCACCTACTCTTATTCTGTGCAGTTGGCTGTTCAAATCCTAACTCTGGTATTTAACTTTTAATGTTTTCAAGGCTCCTTTTAAATATTCTTGAATCTAGTAGACCCATCCCAGTGAACATTCTTAATGATCATCAATTGCCTCAAATTGGCTTTCTTGAATTTAAATGCATTTGCCATTTCATTTTTCAAGATGAATTTGATTGAATGACTCCTAGTGATTGATGCAAGCTCATTCAGAATATGTGAATAATAAATTTATTACTCTCTAAAAATAAGTAATAGATTAAAAAAAACTCTTTTGTTTGATATTTTACTGGTAAAACTTAAACAGTTCTAAATAAACTAGCAGCTCTTTCAAACTCAAATTGTTTAGCTCTATGTTTAAGGCAACTATTGGAATCATTTCTGTTCCCTTGGGTGCAGTTGTACAATTTAGAGTTATCTGGTCTGCAGATTGTAGTCATCTACGTTAATGTTTCTGTAATGAGAATGATCCAACTGTGTCATAACCTTTCAGGTCTTAACCTCCTTCATTTACATAACCTTTTACTTCTCACTTTCACTACCCTTGCCATTTTGGAATTAATACATCAGACTCCTTCCAGTTTCTCCTGTGACCTGACTTTTGTTATTAAAAACATCAATGGTTTGTCTTACATATGAGAAAAATACATTATTCACAATAGATTTGTTGATATTTGAAAGATATGCCAAGTATGATAACAAAGAGAAGGTAACCAAAAATATTTTAGCACCATTGCCATGATTTTAAGCAAAAAAAATCAGTAATTTTTTTTTTCTTAAGAAGGTCTTAACTAAATTTGATAACATTTAAGATATAAACTGCTAAATAGATGATTTATATGTGTATTCAGTTTCTTGCTTCAAATAGAATGTATTATAATTTAAAATAGAATAACTGTAGCCTAAAAATATTTTAAAAGCATGTATGCAAATGGTCTAATATATTTAAAAGTATGTCCATTTATATCTATTTTTGTACATCTGCATAAAATTCCACATTTTTATAATAAACATGAACTTGATAAAATTAAAAATTTTACTGAACGAAGACTTGCTCAACTATAAATCAAGAGGTAATTGTTTTTCAAAAACCTAATGATAGAGTTTGTTTAGATAGAAAATGCAGTGCATGTGAAATGATTTTGTTTTAAAATGTCCTATTTACATGAAAGATACTGTTTATATTATTAGCTACTCTATTCTATTTGCAATACTCTGAAGAATAAATATAAGGTATGAGGTGGGGTATCATGAGAATGTGTCATTTGAACAGAGTTCCAAGGAGTGCATAGAAACTAAAAAGTCAGGGGCTGAGGGCCTGGGGAGAAGTAATATTTTTAGAGTCATTTTTTAATGCAAACCTGCCCTGTCAGTCCCTCATATGCTCCTTAGACCCCATCGCAGTTTTCCCATATCCTCACCAGGATCTGCAAATGTTACATGATCTGGCTTCTGCAGCTTCAAAAATAGTGCCATGCATGGCTGAACAATGTATGGTTAGGATTACATTCTTCATTGAGTAGTAGAAATCCTCAAATAACATGGATCCAACAAGATAGGAATCATCTCTCTTCACCATTAAAGAAATCCAGTTACTTTGGTACTAGCACTACCTCCAGAGGTAGGAAGCCAGGGCATCCCCCTTCTCTACCACCTGCATGCAGATCCAGCTCAAGCTCTAAGAAGCCTTCAGAACTTTCACTCCTATCTGCATGTCAGCAGGAATCAATCAGGGAAGTCAAGAGAAGGAACTTTATTTATGGACACTAACTACATAATGGATTAGGGCCACTGGTTATTGTGATAGCAAAAATATCTGTCAAACCCTTTTTCACTTAGAAAGAATAAATAACTGATGAAAAATTATGGTAAACTTCATTGACTACAATTTTATAGAATGTGAAACCATAATATATCCAACTGCATTACTATATGTATTAAAATTTATTGTTGTAATATATAATATAATAAGGTAATACATAAATAATAAAATGGTATATATGTGAACTAGAACTAGGAAAACTTTGCTTCTAAATATTTGGATACTAGTTGTTTTGTAAAATAGGTTTTAAAAATATTTATTTTTAATGTTATTTTAATATAATAACATTGTATTATACTTATGTTACATTTATTCTTCCAAATAAAATCCTAATTAATACCTAATTAACATGGATATCATCTGGATATAATATTTAGGATTAGAGTTTTACTTGACACTTTTATAATGTTATAATTATACATAAGAGCTTTGGTCAAACCTTCATAGGTTCTACATGTCCTGATGACAAGTTGCTATAAACTTTCTGGTCTAGTTTCATCACTAAAATATAGAAGAACAGTATTAATTTTATTCATATTGATATTACTATATTTTAAATCTCCCATCTTAATGTGTTTTCCTTTGATTAAGCCTATCTGTGAATTATTCTCAAAAGCCTCACTATTAACTTTAACAAGTTATGTTGGTTTAAATCATTTATTCTTCTGAAATACTGTATTACACAACTAATTTCTGTAAATCTGCTAGTGATTTGAACCAATTTATTCTTCAGAAACTATGCTAGAATAATTATGCTTTGATCTTGTAAATCAGCCAAATGGAATACTGTTTACAGTATAATTTAAATGAAAACTGCCATTACATTTGATGGTGTTTCTTAGTTCATTGCTTAATGGACCTTAGTTAATGTATTGTTCCTGGGGAAATGGCACAACTGGATTCTCTGGAGTTAATAGGACCAGAGAAGTACAGTTGTCCTCATCAATGTTTTCATTGAACAGGAGAATAAAAATCAAATCAATCTATTTTCAACACAAATTTTAATGTTTTTGAAGAGTTTATAAGATAGAGTTAGTTTTGTCTACAGGCTGACATCAGTGAGAAGTGAAAAATGTCAAAACTGCCTTTTGGGATGTGTCCCTGCAGTCACATATCCTGGGATTTCATCAGTTACTGCAACCACCACACTCACACCTGTTGGCAACCTGTGAGACCTTGGGCCCCCACCTGGGCTTTTTTATTCCATTGGAATTTTAATCTCTAATATTCCATTCTCTGACAAATTTCAGATTATTTCAATCCTCTCTCTCTCTTTTTTAAAAAATTTCTACTAATTGTATCTTGACTTCATCAAGGCCTTGTTCTTCTTTTTTTTTTTTTTTTTTAAAGAGAGAGTGAGAGAGGAAAGAGAGAGAGAGAGAGAGAATTTTTAATATTTATTTTTTAGTTCTCGGCGGACACAACATCTTTGTTGGTATGTGGTGCTGAGGATCGAACCCGGGCCGCACGCATGCCAGGTGAGCGCGCTACCGCTTGAGCCACATCCCCAGCCCAAGGCCTTGTTCTTCTTGACCCTTTATTTTTTCTCAACATTTCGTTCAATAAAATTTTCAGTTTATGGTGATATATATCTTTAGTTATAGTTATGGATGGACACAATACCTTTATTTTTATGTGGTGCTGAGTATAGAACTCAGGGCCTCACACATGCTAGGCAAGCGCTCTATCACTGAGCCACAGGCCCAGCCCTGGTGTACTTACTCTTAACTGCTGTATATACATTGTTGTGTTTGAACCAGTTGACAAGAGGTAGGAATTATTATTCCATTTTACCTTTGAAATAAATTGAAGCATAGAGAGGTTAAACAAATTGCGCAAGAAAAGTGGGAGGATAATTATTGAAGTTCTGGTTTAATTTTTCCATAGACTGTATTATACAGATCTTTGTTTTAATTCCCTTACATTTTTAATTTTTTTATTTGCTTCCCTTCCATTTTTTAACCTTTATCATTTGGTACATAGTAATTCAATCATTCTTTCTCTTTCTCTCTCTTTTTTTTGGTCAGTGCTCTCAATTCCTTTATTCCATTCTTATTAGCCAATTGCAAACACAAACAAACAAAAAAACAAAATTAGCTAAACCATCTGCTTTTTCTCTTCTTATATTTGGGTTGCTGAGTACCACTGGGGAAAAATCTTACATCCATGAGAGCTGATGTCACTATCCATTCATTGTGTCTAATTCCAAATTTCTGACAATGCTGTCCAGTTGTGTGGACCCAGTTTTCCTTTGTACTACAAACTTCATACCCTTAAACCGTCTGCTCTACTATTTCCTGCTCATTGAGCTAATTCAAAGGATAGGATTAACATTTTACCTTGCCCTATTATAATTATCAAGAATGTGAAAATAACTGAGAAAATATTAGTAACTAAATTATAGACCTTTATTTTTATCTTAGTTATTTAATTATTTTAATTAATTATTTTTTTACTTACTAGTTTTTCACTAATGTGCTTTTTTCTGATCCTTAAACTGCTTCGAAGTTGGGAGTGAAGTTTTTCCTTGGTTATCTCCAAGCTTTAGTATTTCCTTAGTCTCTCCTTATCCTTTGTGATTTTGGTGATTATTTTTTCTCATGCTTATGAATAAAACTCTCACAAAGTATGATAAAGCTATGTGGTATCAGTGAAATTATATTTTTCTTTATAAACATACATTTCCTAATTATTAAATACATGTGATTGTCATAGAGTTGGCATATTTTCTGTGCACATGATAGCTTTTGGTTTTAAATATGAAATTATATGGCTGTATGTTTTAGATGCAATGAGGGGTCCTCTACCATGACTGTTCTCTCTCTCTCTCCCATTTTGAAACAGGGTCTCACTGTGTTCCTAAGGCTAGACCTCAAAATTCTGGTCTCAAATGATCCTGCAGCCTCAGCCTCCTGAGTAAGTGGGACTGCAGGTATGCACCACCATATCTGGTTTTGTCCTTCTCCTGATAATTCATGTTTTTAAATCTGCAATTTCCATTTTATTCTTGGGTGAAAACCAGTTCTAGTTTAGCTGTGTATTTTCTATGGGCACTTAATCTTCTGGTTTCCACAGGTTTTACTGAGAAACTGGCATTTGGTTGCAGGTGTTGCTATTTAGATATCCCTTTTCCCATCTGCCCCGCTGCAAGGTTCTGAGAACCTATTGATCTTTGGCAGATTTCTTCTAAAGATCCTAGTTATGACTTTCTTTTTCATTAGCCTGCATGGGGTTTTTAAGTGCTCCTTAAAAGCATGGCATGTCATTGTTAGTTTGGAATACTGCCTCTGAAACTGCTTCTTTTTACTTTTTAGGATATCAATTTCATGTGAGCCAGATTTAATTATTCTATACTTTGTGCTTCTGTTTGCTTTTCAATATTTTCTATTATTTTCTTCTCATATCTTAGGAGATGTCCTACATTTTTGACAAATGTATTATGTTTTATTTTTTTTTAATTTTTTTTAAAGAGAGAGTGAGAGAGGAGAGAGAGAGAGAGAGAGAGAGAGAGAGAGAGAGAGAGAGAGAGAGAGAGAGAGAGAGAATTTTTAATATTTATTTTTTAGTTCTCGGCGGACACAACATCTTTGTATGTGGTGCTGAGGATCGAACCCGGGCCGCACACATGCCAGGCAAGCGCGCTACCGCTTGAGCCACATCCCCAGCCCGTGTATTACGTTTTAATTGGCTAGATTTCTCTTTAGTTGTCTCTAATCTGTTTTCAAATTCCATCAATTCAGTTCTTGGCTTTGGTTATTCTATTATTTTGTTAAAAAAAAAAAAAAACAGTGAGGGGCTATGGCTGTGGCTCAGTGGTAGAATGCCTACCTCGTACCTGTGAGCCACTGGGTTTGATCCTCAGCACCACATAAAAATAAATAAAGATATTGAGTCCATCTAGAACTAAAAAAAATATTTAAAAAAAGACAGTGAAATTTGCCATCTTAACGATGAAACGCAGCTGAGTAGTGTTAAGTGATTCACATTGCTGAGAAGCAGATTTGCCCAACTTTTTCATCTTGCAAAGCTGAAATGCTATACACATTAAATAATAACTCTTTTTCTCCTCCTATCCCCTGATACCATTATTTTACTTTCTGTTCCTGTCAAGTTGTCTACTTCTCATAAGTGGAATCACACAGTATTTATCTTTTTATGATTGACTTATTTCACTTAACATAATGTCCTCAAATTTCATACATGTTATAGCATTTGACAGAATTTCCTTTACTTTTAAGGGTGAATAATACTTATTTTAGTCAAGTTTTACATTGCTATGACCAAAATACCCAATAAGAATCACTTAGAGGAGGAACAGTTTGTTTTGGCTCATGGTATCAGAGGTCTCAGTCCATAGACTGATGACCTCATTGTTCTTGCCTCAAGGTGAGGCAATACCTCATAGGGGAGGAATGAGGTGGAGGGAAGCTGCTGCCCTTGTGGCAGCAAGAAAGCAATCTAAGATGGACTGATTAGGTTACAGCTTTCACAATGCAATCACTTCATCTCTGAACATGCCTGTGTTAACACAAGAGATTTTGAGAGAGGTATCACATCCAAACTTTATAACAATTTTATAATTATGTACCAAATTTAAAAAAATTTATTTATCTATTGATGAATATTTGGTTACATCTGCTTCTTGACTGCTATAAATTTGGGTATGAAAATATCTCTTAAAACCCTGCTTTCTCTAATACCCACTTGATGTGACATTTCCCACATTTTTGTTGGTGCAGTGTGGTTATAAATAATGGTGAGAATCATTTTCACATTTCTGTACATCACAGAATATAACTATAATTTAGCCAGTATCATTCCCCAGTATTTCCCCTTTCTCTCCCATACTCCTCCACTGTTCACTTTTCTCTATTCTACTGATCTCCCTTTGATCTTTCTTTTTTCTTTTCCTCTGTAGCTCACACATATGAGAGAAAACTTATGACCCTTGACTTTTGTGAGTTTGATTTATTTGGCTTAACACAATATTCTCCAGTTCTATTTTCCTGCAAATGACATAATTACTTTTAATTTTTTTAATTAAAAAAAATCTATTCTTCCAGATATACATGGCAGTAGAGTGTATTTGATATGTTATATATACATACAATAAGTATAACTTGTTTCATTTAGGATTACATTATTGTAGTTGTAATGTATTTGTGTATAAGGATAGGAAAGATATGTGATTCATTCTTTTGTCTTTTCTATTCCCATTGTCCCTCCCTTCCCTTCATTCCCTTTGGTCTAGTCCAATGAACTTTTAATCTCCCCCCTCCTTATTGTAGGTTAGCATTCAACTTCAGAGAGAGCATTCTGCCTTTGGTTTGGGGGACTGACTTGTTTCACTAAGAATGATACTCTTCAGTTCCATCCATAATTTTTTCCTTTTTTATGACTGAAAAAAATTCCATGGTGTACATATACCACTTTTTCTTTATCCATTCATCCATTGATGGATATCTATGCTGGTTCCATAGTTTGGCTGTTGTGAATTGTGCTGCTATAATCATGGGTATGCATGTGTTGCTATAGTATGTTGACTTTAATTCTTTTGGATAAATACCAAGGAGTTATATAGCTGGGTCCTAGGGTAGTTGCATTCCTAGTCTTTTGAGGAGCCTCCATACTGATTTCCATAGTGGTTATATTAATTTACAATCCCACCAGCAGTGTAAAATTGTTTCTTTTTCTTCACAGCCTCTACAGGATTTTTTTATTGCTTTTATTCTTGATATCTGCCATTCTAATTCAAGTGAAATGAAATCTCAGTGTGGTTTTGGTTTACATTTCCCTAAACACTAATGATGTTTTTCATTTTTTTTTTCATATATTCTTTGGCCATTTGTATTTCTCTTGAGAAGTATTTGTTTAGGTAATTTGCCTACTTATTAAATGGGATTTTTTTGGTGTTAGGTTTTTTGGAATACTTTATATATATTTTGGATATGAATCCTCTGTCAGAGGAGTAGATAGCAAAGGTTTTCTCCCATTCCATAGGTTCTCTAGTATAATTTGAAGTCATGTATTGTGATGCCCTCAGCATTGCTTTTTTGGCTTTGAATTGCTTTGGCTGTTTTCGCTCTTTTGTTCTTTGTGATGAATTTTAGAACTGTTTTTACTATTCTGTGAAAAATGTCATTGGTATTTTGACCAATGGTGTTTTGGGGATTGTACTGAATCTGTATGTTGCTTCTGATACTATAACTTCTTGAACAATATTAATTCTGCCTATTAATGAACTCAGAGTCATTCCTTTTCCTTGTGTCTTCTTCAATTTCTTTCTTCAGTGTTCTACAGTTTTCATGGCAGAGGTCTTTAACTTTGGTTAGATTTACTCCTAGTTCTTTTTTTTTTTTTAAGTTTTGGGAATGGGTTTGTTTTTCTGATTTTTTTCCTCAGCAGATTCATTATTGGTGTATAGAAAAGCTATTAATTTTTGTATGATAATTTTGTAATCTGCTACTTTGATGAATTTGTTTATTAGCTCTAGCAGTGTTCTGATGGAGATTTTTGGATCTTCTCAGTATAAGGCCATATCATCTGCAAACACTCATAATTTGACTTTTCTTTTCCTATTTTCATCTCTTTTATTTCCTTCTCTAGCCTAGTTTCTCTGGCTAGAGTTTCTAGTACTATACTGAATAAGAGTGGTGAGAGTGGATATCTTTGTCTTGTTCTAGATTTTAAAGGATATGCTATCAGCTTTCCCCATTCACTATGATGTTCACTTTGAGTTTGTCATACATAGTCTTTGTGTTGTTGAGGTAGGTTTCTTCTATCCCTAATTTCTTCAGTGTTTTTACCATAAGTGGGTGTTGAGTTCTGTCAAAGCATTTCTGTTAAAATGACTATGTGGTTTTTTGGGCCTCAATTCTATTTTTGTTTAATTAAAATTATTTATTTGTGTATGTTAAATCATCTTTACATTCTCAGGTAAAACCAACTTGGTCATGATGTATAATCTTCTTAATATTGGTTTGTTTTGTTTTTCAAAATCCTCAAGATGCATCACTCTGTTGAATATGATTTGCTCATTTAAATTTTTTTTAGTTGTATATGGACACAATACCTCTATTTTATTTCTTTATATGTGGTGGTTAGGATCAAACGTGGTGCCTCACACATGCTAGGTGAGTGCTCTACCACTGAGCCACAACCCTACCCATTGCTCATATTTTTTAATTTGCACCTAAGTTCAGTAGGCACCTAAGTGGTGCTTCACACATGCTAGGTGAGCACTCTACCACTGAGCCACAACTCTAACCTATTGCTCATATGTTTAAAGGATTTTTTGCCCCTAAGTTCAATAGGGATATTACTGGACACATTCTTTCTTGATGTGTCCTTATATGATTTGGTATGAAGGTGATACTGGCTTCACAGAATGAATTTGGAAGTGTTCCACCCCTTTCTCTTTCACAATAATCTGTAAGGAGCATTGCAATCAGTTATTATTTAAAGTTCTGGTACAATTCAGCTGAGATTTTTTTCTGACCCTGGGCTTTTGTTGTTATTGTTGGAAGTCTTTATAATACTGTTTTAATTTTATTACTTGTTATTGGACTGTTTAGGTTTTCTATGTTCTCTTAATTCAATTTTGACAGGTCATATGTATAGAAATGTCTCCATCTCTTCTAGGTTTTATGATTATTGTAGTACCATTTTCCAAATAATCCTAGTAGGTACTCACTATGCCATCAACTATACTCATAACTGCAACAATCTGAATATGGAGGGCAGGAGTTATAGAAACCAAATAATTGTAAAAGATGGCAAAAATAAAGTTCATTAAGAGAAAAGAAAATGTACTAGGAAAGTAAAAGAAAGTTTAGAATATTCAAAATATGAATAGAAGGATGCAGAAGAGACTAGCAAGTGATGGCTATGAAGGAGGAGAAAAGTAGAAAGCACAAAGTAAAGAGAGAAGAATGATAAGTTAAGGTGTTAGTGGAAAAGTAAGGGGAAAAGAGAAATGAGAGAAAAAAACAATAAAAATAAAACCCAAACAAAAATATACAGAAACAAAGAAACAAAATCCTAACCCTCGAAAGCCAAGACAAGGAAATATAATTATCTCAAAGATGCTAAAAATGAGACAAAGAGAAACAAATGTGTATATGTATATATATTTACAAACAAATCAGCATAGCAAGAACTCACATATGAAGGTAAAGCCAAAGAAAAAAGGAGAAAAGATTCTTAATGGAAATTAAAGAATTTTCTCCACTGAGGTGATCAAAACTGTTGATGAAGGTGGATGGTCACTACCTCTGCATAACTGCCCTTTTTACTGTTTCTTCTTGGAAAATGTTCTGAGGGAGAGAGAGGAGGAGGAGGAGGAGAAGGAGGAGAAGGAAAGGGGAGGGTGGGAGAGAGAATATTCACACACTCAAGAGCCTGAGGGATGGGGGTGTGAACCCCTTCCTCCTTTTGTGTTGCTCAGGGAGCTGCCAGCTAAAGTGGCCTACAATTGAACATGGTTGAAATAGTTCTCAGCTTCCCTCTCACCAACAGAAGGTAGGATGGAAGGGGAAGTACTGTTGATTGGAGTGTTGTCCAGACAGACCAGATTGATGCACTCATAGGGTGGGGCTTGTGCAGTGTGCTCAGGGGGAAGTTCTGACAGCTGTGGTTGATGTCTCATCAGGCCTTAAAGACTTTTTTGGGTGGTATTTCCTCTGAAGAGATTAAATTAACATACCCTTTAGAACCAGGGAGATGTTGATCTCTTCTGGGTGTTGAGATCTCAGGCACCTCACAAGAATTCTACCTATGGGGCAGGGGATCACACTTCCGGAGATCTCACATACTCCACTGCCCAAGAATACAGCTTTCCCAGTCTTGGTCCCTGAGTGTATTCATACCTGTTTGTTCAGTTTCTGGACCCTCTTTGCTTGGCACTTGAGCCACCAGACTCAAAGGGAAAGTGAGCTGCACTTTCCTCCATATTTCTGACATGAATACCCTGAGCACAATCTTTTCTGTGCCTGTGTCACTTATGTTCTGCTAGGGACCTCCTCGACCACATGATAGGTGCTTTCTGGGACGGTGTGATGGTGTGATAATGTTTGCTACGATGTTCCCAGATCCCACAGTAGCAGCTGTAGCATGGTCACCTCAAGATGGTTCCTGCCTCTGTTCCACTTTCCAGTTGTGAAACAGAGCACTTTTTAAACACCAGCTCACTCTATAGACTCTGGATCAGCTAAACTCTGGCAGTTTTCTGATCTACAGATTTTTTTTTTTTATTGTTGCCAAATTTGTCTGTTGTGTTTCACTCTCTGTTTGTATTATCCCTCCCCTCTGTGGTGAACACGTACTGCTGCCGCTGCCACAATGGCTTGGCTCCCCTAAACTATTTCTTGCTCTTTGTTGAATGACTTTTAGAGTCTTTTACAGACTCTGGCTATCTGATTTTGAATTTCAATGAATTCCCTCTTTCACCCACCTTGCTGAGAAGCAGTATCTCTGCTGCTTGAATCCCAAGCTACAGAACACTGGAAACACAGCCTTCCTCTAATTTGCAATGTTGATCTATGACATACATCACCCCTTCCAAACCTCATGTTTGCTCCATGTCAGAAAACTGAAGTCAATTTTGTGCAAATTAAATAATTTCAATTTTTTTAGTTCTTGCATCTCAAGTTCATTCAAGGAAATTCCTTGAGAAGAGAAATCACGACACAATGTTTTTGTTTCATATGACAATGAGCATAATTCTGAACTCAGTGCAAACTGGAAGGGTAGCTAATTTCAGTAGCTGTTGTGGGTTGAATTTTGCATCACATCAAATTCATGCCTTGAGATCTTAACTCCCAGTACTTTAAAAACGTGACCTTATTTGGACAGAGGGCCATTGTAGATGTAGTTAGTTAAGATGTCTTACTGCAGGAGGGTAGTTTCTAATCCATTATGATTGGTATCCTTATGAAAAAGGAAATATGGAAACAGTCACTTAAATAAGCAGAATGTCATGTGAAAATTAAGGCAGAGGGCAATAGAGATGTTTCTACTTGCCAAGGAATGCCAAAAGTTGCCAGCACAAATCAGAAGCTAGGGAAGGGGCTTGGAGCAGATTCTTCCTCAGAGTATTTGAAGAAACCATGCCAGCTGACACCTTAATTTATGACTTCTAGCCTTCATAACAGGAGACAATAAATTTCTATTGTTTTTGCCACTCTGTTTCAGATAATTTTCTATGGTAGCACTAGCAAATTAATACAGGGTTATCTTTCAGTGGTCAATAACCAATCCATAAAATTATATATAAAATCATGTGTGTGTGTGTGTGTGTGTGTGTGTATGTGCACACACATGTGCTGTAGGTCTGCATTTTTTTCTCTTTTGTATAGTTTCATAATCTCCTGCAGGAGCATAATCAAGAAAGATGGAAGAAGTGAGCTCCAATATGATGTTTATCTATGTTTAACTTCATAATTCTGAAGGCATATTCATCATTTCAGTGTTGTACATCTTATGACCTAAACACCTTATATCTCTAATTTTCCAGATCCATTAAGTTTTAAAACTCATGAATACAGCAATGCTATTATGTTAAATGTCCACTGAAGGTTCTTACATGTTGAAGGCTTGGTTACAATCTGGGCTATGGAAGAAGGTGGTGAGTCCTTTGAGAGGTGGGGCTTATTCAGTGGAATTTAGGTCTTCTGGGCCCTTCCTTGAAAGGAAACTTGGGGATCTGCTGCTCCCCTCCTCTTGCTTCCTAGCTTCCAAAAAAAGTGTACAGACCTCCTCCATCATGCTGGACTATGCCATCATAGGTCCAAAGCCAAAGGGTTAAGTGATCACAGAATAAGACATCTGAAACCTGGAGCCAAAATAAATCTTTCCTCCTTGTAAGTTAAGTATTTTGTTACAGTGATAGAAACACAAATCCTAAGTGAAAACCAGGGAAAGGAGAAGATAAAGATCTTTGAAACAAGGTTTGGGAATATAGCACAAGGGTACGGTGCTTTCCCAGCATGCTGAGGCCCTGGGTTTGATCCCCAGCACTGAAAAAACTAAAAAAAGGAAAAAGAAAAAAAAATATTCCGAGACAAAGAGAGAACAAGTTATCACCCAGCAGTGGCTCTGTTTAATAGATTTGGGAATGCAGAGTGATAGTGAGCTCTGCGTCAGTTTCCTATGGTTGCCATAATAAATGGCCACCAACTCAGTGGCTTATAAAAATAAAAATCTATTCTCTCACAGTTTGGAAGCTGAGATATCTGAAATAAAACTGTATATTCTTGGAAGACTCTACAGAAAAATCTTTCCTTAATTCTTCTAAGCTTTGGTGTCTTCAGGCATTCCTTGGTTTGTGGCTGTATAACCAACTTCTGCTTGTCTTTAAAAAATTTTTTTAATTGTAGGTGGACACAATACCTTTATTTTATTTGCTTATTTCTATGTGGTGCTGAGAATCGAACCCAGTGCCTCACGTGTGTTAGGCAAGCGCTGTACCACTGAGCCACATCCCCAGCACTTCTGCTTCTGTCTTTTTTGGTTTCTCTGTGCCCTCTCCTGTCCTGGTGACTCTCCTCAATGTGTTTCTTATAAGGATACTCATCATTGGATTTAGAGCTCACCTTAAATCCTTGCTGATTTCAACTTGCAATTCTTCTTTACATTTGCAATGATTCCTTTTTCCTCCCAAAGTTCACTTCCACTTGTTTCAGAACCTAGGATATAGACATCTTTTTGGAGGTCCTCAGTTAACCCAATATAGGCACCAGCATTGCTAAATCCTGAAAATAAAAGAGAAATTAATTAGGCCAAATAGATCCAATTTCCATACTGCTATTTTTTAAGTGAGAAGCCAAAAACAACCCCTTAGTTCTGGATGAACTGTCCACTAATAAAAGGAGCTGAAAATGTTTAGGCCATAGACATGGAAAGTTAGAGGTACGGATTAAAACTGAATCTGTTTTCTTTTTAAAAATAATAAATTCAGTATTTTACAAACTAACCAAAATTTTGACAGGAGAGGTGATAGAAACACTCTCTTCACATTTTTCTATGTAGGAAAAAGGCTAGTTGTATTCTGTGAAGCAATATAGGGAAGATCAGGAGTTTCAGGAAGGCATATTGAATTAAATCTAAAAATTAGATCTATACAATTTCAGTGGAGATATTTGGAAAATGGTGTGTTCTGTTGTGAGTTGTGAGTGCTCTGAACAGATTTCCAGCTCTGGGTAGGGTGTTCAGCCAACATGTTTTCAAGGTCTCATTCAAATCTACATTCCAAGATTCTGCAATTATCTTTTCCTACACACAGGTAAAAATTACTTAAAGATATTTTTCATGTCTAGAAGTACTGATTAATAATGTTTTGATAAAATATTACTCTTAAGATCCTCATAGAAATAGCTGAAATATTTGTAGGTTGAACATAAAGAATAAGATTAAGTATAAGCTGGAGGTGGCCTCCAGAGTGTTTTGAGAGGGAAGTGCAATAATTATAGAACTTAGGCTGGCAAAGATCACAAGAAGCTGTTAATGTTCATATATTTGTTCTGTATTTGCCTTTAATAACCCAGATCATCTGCCATGAGTTCAGGTAATGAGGCAGTTCATATTTCATAAAAAAATGCATCTTTAAATCTGTTTTTTTCACTTTGTTTTATTATTATAAAAGCATTATTCTTTCTTTCATGAGAACTATTTGAAAACAATGAGTAGGCAATCATCAGACGGATATAGTGCCCCACATAACTTTGATGTGATGCCATGGGGCATAGGTATAAGAGCTCAGGAAAGGAAAAAGTATATTATTATAACAAGTAATCATTTCGTATATTTTTTTCTCTCTTGCCAGCACTTTTTACAGAGGAGGTTTTGAAATTGGATTAGATTCAAATAATTTGGAATAATAAATAATACCAGGTGCATATCAGGTCCAATTTCTTCTTTAAAATGTTGAATTCAACCTTTCAAATAACCAAAATATGTTAAACTTGGAAACAGATCAGAATAGCTGGCTATGGCAGATACTTTGAAGTAACTAATGAAGCTCTATAAACCAGAGCTTTCTGGCATGGGGTTAGAAAGATAGTATAGCAAAATGCTAAAATGACTTTCATCACTAAGGCATTTTGACAAGAATTTAAGAAGGCTCAAATTCTGAAAATTATAAATCTTTGCAATTTTCAGGATACTTTAAGTCCACTGAACTTGGGCGCCTTACCTGGGTAATATAATTGCATTTATCAGACACTTAAAATATGTCAGATCTTATTTTAAATGCTGTTTTAAAAGTGGCGTCTTATGTAAGCCTCACCTCAACCTAATTATTAAGATCTGGGATGGGATTTTTGAGTGCAGCCACCTGAAGCAGTCTGAGGAGGAGCCTCAATAAGAAAAGGACAGAAAAATAGTTGAAATGATTTATTTGGGTTGATTTCTTTTACATTTAGCTCCAAAGGACTCTAGCTGAACTACATTTTTGTCTTATTTTCTCTGTAATAAAGCGATTTTGACTGGTATCCTATTTGTAACAATGAATTTATCCAGGGCTTTCAACCTTTTCATGTTTCCATCTCTTTGTTTTTTGTCTACAAATAAGAGATTTATTTGAGTGATAACAATTTTCCCTAAAATAAGGTATCATTCTCAAAGTCATTCTCTTACCTTTTCACACACAGAGATTTCATGTTAATGGAATATTGGTTAGTATTGCTTCTTTCACATTTTATCCAGCAATTGAATGTCATGTCACTTGTAAAATATGTATAAATATGTTGTGTTTAAGATTTTATTGAAAGTCCTAGTTGACTGGAATAATGTTTCAAAAACTGGTTTTCATCAGAGACATTCAAATGCATTGCAATCATTCCAATTAGGTTCCAACATGCCTACAGGGTTGTTGGAGGACTTTCAGAGATAATAGGGAAAGCCTAAAGGAGAAGGCTTTTATGTCTTTCTTGTCTTCATATCTTATATCTTTTAGAAAAGAAGAGGGAACAATAATGTGACACACATTTTTTTTCTTTTACTTTCTTCTTCATTCTTTTCTATTTAATAGATAATATATGCTATTTGTGTGGAAAGGTCACATTGGGCACAATTTTGGTGGGTGTCCTGCTTTTGTCACAAAAGCTGGTTGGGAAAAATTCCCTCTTACCCCATTCCTTGGCAGATGGAGCTTGCCTTGGTGGGGTTTGGAACCAAGTGGTGATTTGCTGTGGCAATGAACATACCACTGTCACAAGCCATGTTAGTGTCTTGGCCAGAATATTCATACCACCTATGATATCCAGAATCCCTTTGAGTCTCACACATTTTGCAGCATTACCTCCCTCTAATTTGTAGGCTTCATATTCTTCCAATAATTTCCCTTTGCTTGTGACAGCCAGTTGGGTCTACTGCTTGCACCAAGAGCCCTACAATCATTCACCTACACCTGTGGGAAGTCTGCTAATGTGGCATTGTAGAAGTTTGGAACCTGCTTTGGGTAGATCATATAGCTTATCCTTGATAGGAAAAAGAATAAAAATCCTACTTCTTCCTTCATTAAACTTTGAGCACAGTGATTGAACAAAATAACATAAAGAGTTGTTTTAGTCAGGTTTTTTTTTTTTCCATTGTGACTGTGAGAGTTGACAAGAACAACATAGACAAGAAAAAAATTTATTTTGACTCACAGTTTTAGAGATCTCAGTCCATAGATGACATCTGGGCCTTAGATGAGGCAGAACATCAGGGTGTAAGAGCATGGCAAAGGAAAGCAGCTCAGGTCATGGCACCAGAAAACAAAGAGAGCTCTGCTCACCATGAACACATATAAACCCAAAGGTGTACCCTTAGTGGCCCACTTCCTCCAGCCATATCATACCTTCCTACAGTTACTACCCAGTTAATCCATATTGGTAAGTTAATCTACTGATTAGGTTACACCTCTCATAATCCAAGCATTTTACTTCTGAACATTCTCACATTGTCTCACACTTGAACTTTTGGGGATATCTCATATCTAAACCGTAACAGTACCTATTACAAACATGTATTTTTAAATATCAAGATACGGAGAGAGTTTTGAAATCCCTGATGAAATAAGTTTCTGTTACTACCATTCAGAGGGAAACGAGGTCCCTGCCACCAAATGTGTGTATATTATGTTCTATTTCTGTCTTTGAAGAAACTACCTTTCGTGGGGGAAGGACTACATCTCCTGGCAGAGGACGTTCAGTCTTCAGTGTCCTTCCTGCAGGAGTCACTTGTGTTCTCTTGGATGGGGCCTTTCATTTTCAACAACAGCAAAATAGAACTATTCAAATTGTTGTGGTTTCTGGAAAATGGTTTTTGTCCCTTTTTTTTTGCTATGTCTTCTGGGAAACTGAAATACAATTTGGAAACAAATGACAGCTCAGGACTCAATTTTCTAGCTCTAAAAGGGACTCAGAACACATATTTTTTTTAGTTTGGGTTGAAGCATTTAGGTTTCCATTTCAAAGGGAGTTCTGAATTGGCCATAATGTCTTCTTCTGTAATGAAAACAGGCTTTGAAAAATATGAAGGGAGAGGCTGGCATCTTCGCCATTCACATATATTATAATTTCTGTTCTGTGTTAGCTTTATGTTCACAAGGACACCTGCATGCTTATTCTTTTTCCTTTTTGCCCTCTTTGTGGGGGAAAATTCAGCACATTACCCACTACTGTTACTTATATAATTAAGTTGGCTGACACAAATTCAATAGTTTTTAAACGAGTAAAATACTGATGAGAATTTAGTAAAATAGTTTGACTGATCTCATTTTAAGTTAATTTAAGTGATCAGAATGTTCTCGTTGGTAAATTATGATTTATTTATTTAATCAGGAAATATTTATGGCCTGGCAAATACCGAGCAAGTCACTAACCTATATGATATCTTTTTTATCTTTTATCTCTTGCCCCATTATCTTCAAAGCCAAACTGAACTAACACCTCGCGTGTTATGTATTTTATATTAAAGTTGTGTTAAGTAAAATTCAGCTGTATTGATCAGAATAATGATCTTGGAGTTTTTAAATTTAAATGAAACCAATATTACTTTTTAAAAGAATGAATTTTCTAGTGAGAAATTATTCTTTAGACCATTTAGGGAAGATTCTCAGTACGAGAATGTAGAAAAAGTCATCTTTCAAATTTTTGTTTTCAGCAAAAAATTAGACAAAATGAGGTTAACTCACAATAACCTCAAAAATCATCTTAAATATTAATATCAGTATGTATTAGTGTATAATATTTTCAACATTCTTAATATAATAAAAGGCATTTAATAATTATTGTTTCAGGGTTATGATTTGATAGTGAAGACTTTAGATTGCAGTCTAAAGTAAAATTGCAGTCTAAAGGCAGTCTCATACAGGAATAGGGAATGCAGATTTTGAGCAAAACTAGAAGCATATTTTGGAAAACTACTGTCTTGTTTATTAATAACATGAAGTCTGGTAATCCCCTCAAAGATCATAACTATAGTATACTAATAAATTGTAGGAATGTATCATTTTTCCTAATGATTATCCTCAAATATCCTTGTTCTTTTTTTCTTTTTTAATTGGGGGTCAAGTGCCATTCTGTGAATCCTTTTATACCCCTTGTAGTGAGATTAATCTATCCATTGTCTTCCCACAGCATTTTTATTCCTTTATTACTACATTTAACACATCGAATCTTCATTATTTTTTAACCTGTCTTCTACACAAGACTGTTGGTTCTGAGGTCATGTTTTATTCACAGTTGTGTTCCCATGGAACCAGTCATAGAGTAGGCAATCGATGAATGTTGTTGAATGAAATGAGTACAACATTTACCTGAGCAAATATTTTATTAATTTTTCATTTCTTTATTCTATTTCTTGTTATCATTTCTTAATGCTTATCTTTTTCTGTCTTCTCACTGCATTTATCACCTTTGTAAATGTTTACAGTACTGCCTTTGCTTGTTCATTGTCACTTTCAGAAAGCTCTACTGCTTTCTGGAATTCCTCTGCCTCTATTTCTTGTTCTAAACACCCCACCCTACCTCTTTTCTGAGACTGGAAATCCTTTCATGAAGGCATTTTACAATCTAAAGTCTCCATTATCAGATCATAACTCTGAAACAATAATATTGAGTGCATTTCATTATATTAAGAATGTTGAAAACATTATACACTAATACAAGAAGACAGTCTCATACAGGAATAGAGAATTCAGATTTTGAGCAAAACTAGAAGCATATTTTGGAAAACTACTGTCTTGTTTATTAATAAGATGAAGTCTGGTAATCCACTCAAAGATCAGAGATTTTACCACTTAGATTAGTACAGAAGCTAATTGCTTTGGGGATCTGACTAATTAATATATATGATTCAAGGTGTCCAGGCTTTTTACATATAACAAATCTGAGACCTAGAGCTGGCAAAGAGAATGACTTCAGACTATTTTTAAATTGTTAACCCCCAGTTTGGGTCAACAAATTGGGATTTATAGTGACCATAGTGTGGCAGGAAATTGAACACTCTGGGAACTTAATAGCTTCAAGAAAATAAGAAAGTTAATATATATGCACATAGGTCATAATTTGAAAATAACCAGACTAATAATTAGAAAATGATAGGTTTTCATAGGTCTATGTTCAAATTTATACTTTTTCTCTCCCACTCTTTTCTTTAACCTTTTACTTTTTCCTTTCTCTTCCTCTCCTTCCCCTTCCTTCCTTCTCAACTAAAGTGTGGAGTTTGGTTTTTTTTTTTTTTAATTCATGACACACTATCAGCATTAATCCCCTCAAGAAACTCCTCTTGGTTTCTTAGTGATATAGTCAGTTTTTTATTGCTGTTGACCAGAAGGCCTGACCAGAACAACTTTAGAAGAGGAAAAGTTTATTTGGGGGCTCATAGTTTCAGAGGTCTCAGTCCACAGACAGTTCGCTTCATTCCTCAGGGCTCCAGTGAGGCAGAACATTATGGCAAAAGAGTATGGTGGAGAGAAACTTCTCACATGATCATTGGGAAGCAGAAGAGAGACTTTACTTTCTGGATACAAAATATATACCCCAAAGGAATGCCCCACAGGTAGCCACCTCCTCTAGCTACACCCTACCCACCTTCAGTTCCCATTCAGTTAATCCCATCAGAGGATTAATCCACCGAGTTGGTTATGACTCTCATAACTTAATCATTTCACCTCTAATATTTCTTGCATTGTCTCACATATGAGCTTTTGGGGATAGCTAATATCTAAATCATAACAGCATATTTCCTTTTAAACTATAGTTCTTCAATTGCTCTTTCCTGTATGGATAATGGTTTAATATGTAAATTATATAATAATAATTTTGTGTGTTTGTTTAAGTTACCTGAAGGTTAGTTATTTCACCATAGATCCATTTTTGTTTTTTACTTTTCTGCATTATGCTTTTAAGATACATATTTGTGGGCTGGGGTTGTGGCTCAGTGGTAGAGCACTTGCCTAGCATGTGCAAGGCACTGGGTTCCATCTTCGGCACCATAAAAAATGAATATATAAAATAAAAGTATAAAAAAAGTTGCATATGTTAAAAAATCAAATGTTTAAAAAAAAGATACATATTTGTTCTTGGGACACATCTTAAGAAGCTTATTTCTTCTACTTTTGCTTAATGTTTTGTGGTAAGCATTGTCTGTTTATATCCTATTTGGTTCCCTCACTGTGGAGTGGGTGACTAGGTAGTCTCCAACTCACCTGCCATATGCCCACTCTCGAATGTCCACTAATTGTGTTATTCCAGCAGAGGGGCTGGTGGGTTTCAGGTATACTGTTCCTTAATATTGGGTATACTTTTTCTTAATATTACTAAGAATTGCCCCATAGCTCTCCAGAATAGCTACAGCACTCTGCAGATGATTCTCTGAACCATAGTGATTTCCTTGGTCTCACAGTTCTTGTCTTTGTGCTTTCCCAGTGAAACTTCCTGCACCCCATACTGTTCCCCCATCATCTCTACCTGTCAAGGTCCTCTTTTTGGTTCTTCAAAGGCCCCCTCATCTGGTCCCTTCTCCCTGACACAGTTCTCCTCTTTTAAACCAAAAGTTGTCACCATTTTCTTTAAATACCCTCTCACTGATTCTGGGCCTCCAAAACAGCACTAAGAGAAATGACACACTCGTCTGTATATACATGTGTGCCTGTGCACGTGTATGTGCAGCCCTATCTTGCCTATTTTAATCTCTGAGCAGATTTCATGGTACACAGTGAGTGTGCAATAGATATTTATTAAATTAATTTGCAATTTAAAACTTGTTTAACGCATGAATTTTTTTTTCTGGAACATAGTTTTTATTTTACACAGGAATAACAATTTCCTGGACTTCTTAAATGGACTTAAAATACTGCATTGCAAATGCTGTGGAAATGCTGCAGGGTAAAAATAGTAGCCATTCAATGTGACTGTAATGAACAGAACAAAAAAGGAGGGTGCACGGCTTTATCACTTTGTTATCTGATATTTTTCATAACATTTTTAAAAATTTTAAAAAAATATTTGTTTGGAATAGTTATCCTAGACAATGTTAAATATGTTTCATGTGTATGTGAAGGAAAATACAAATAAAATTGTTTGTTGTGACTACAACAAGGATTGATTTTATGCATTATGTAAAAAGGAGCAAAATCAGCACGTCTGCTATCTGCATTATCTCTGAACAACTGCCATCATTCATGCTTCTTTGCTCTGTTTATTTTATTCCACTCTGTAAAGCAGATCGGTCAATTCTTTGTCATTTTGTTTTAACAATGCATTGTGCTGTGCTCTTCATATGGCACAGACTAATTCAAACTCAAAATTAAAAGATTTACTTTTTTTATAGGTAATCCAATTACCAGTGACTCATAATATGCTGTAATAATATTTAGATACAAATCAAGCATATGTGTTATTGCCAATAAGATAGTTATCTAGGATTTTCAGTAATAAAATATTTCCATCTCCTAGAAAGCTTACAGTTTTATTATTTTCTTTATTATTTTAGTTTTATAAGATATTATACTGGTATAAATATTATACTAGTACAGATACCATTGGTCAGGAATATTATAATATTCTATTTTGGGAACAGAGTTCTTCAGGCTATGGAGAAGGATCTAGAAGTGTTAGCATCTCAATTGTTACTGAAAATGCATCCTTATTGCCAAAAGTAAAATGCTTAGCAAACACAAAATGCCCCTAGTTGCCAGGATAATTGGCTTTACTTTAGTGTGCTTTAGATGCCTCAGTTGCTTTTGATGGTCTGTCTAAGCTAATGCTTGGTGTTTTTCTAAAACTGACACCTAGTAGAGCCAACATAACATTAAGTTCTTCTGCCTTGTTGACTTCAGCAGTGTAAGTGGTTTTCAGAGTAACGCTGAGACCAAGAGGTCTAACTTATTAGGCTTGAATCCTTCTCCTGTTCAAATGTGTTCATTCTTTCATTTATGTAAAAATATTTATCTGAGCCTGCTGCTTTCAAATCACCATGCTAAAAAGGACAGAAAGGTCATAATACTCAATAAATTAAGTCTAATAGGAGAAATATATAAACAGAAAATTATATTGCAATGAGGTATTGTGTGCGATTCATTAAACCATCCAACAAAAATTATACTGAGCACCATTAGGTATGTCCCATATTATGGTACAAGTTAGGAATAAGAGTGTAAACAAATAGACATTTATGGAGATTTAAGTTTAGAGAATGATTTAAGAAATAAGTAGCAGACATTGACAGTTATTGGTAGTTTTCAATAGTAGACGATATGATGGCTAGGTGGGGGCTTGAACAGACCACTGCTTTTGAAGTTCTAGTACGGACTTATTTATCTATCTATATTTAATCCTCAGAATTTATGCCATGTTAGTCTCTGATCTAAGCAGTTTTTAATGCATATAATCCCCTATAACAATCCTACCCTTATTTATCCTTATCTTGCAAATGAGAGGCCAAATAACTTTCCCAAGGCCACAGACTTATTAAATGGTAGCCTTGAAACGGCAACTCAGGCACTCTGACTCAAGAACCATATTTCTAAATATTAATCAGTATCCTGTCACATGTGACTATGAGGGCCTTTTGCCAGGAAAAAAACATATTTTTTAAAGAAGAAATATCTTTAATGAAGAAATATCTCTGATAAGGGAGATGTCAATCTGAGATACTTAGAATTTATCTTTTTGGTAACTAGCTTATTAGATACAAGTCTTAAATTTAAGAAAGAAGACTAGACTAAAGATAGAGATTTGGGAGTTGCCAAACTACAGGTATTAATGAAAGCCTTACCTGCAGGTAAGGCTACTAATACCCCAACAGTAATCCACAGGCCATTTTGGACCCATATTGAAGTTTACAGCAGGTCCTTGAAAAATAGAACAGTATGGATCATTGGGTGCCACATTCAACCTTTTCCCCCTTACATGGTTGTAGTGAGTAGACAGAGTACACAGAGCTAGGACCTAAAGTCAAACTAGCCCTATTACTCATTCTACATATCTAAAACTTAGACTCAACTGCAGGAAATAATGAGGGATACTGTCTTTACCTACCCAGCCAGAAGCCAAGAACTGAGGCAAAAATGGATACCCAAATTGCTCACCACTCGAACAACAGAATGCAGTAGATCTGGAGTAAGGCCAGTTCAGGAAAGACTTAAGATGATAATATTGATATCTTACCTAATATGTGACCATACTGAGTGATATATACATGCCCATAAAGAGCTTGGAGCTAAATTAATGACAGCACATAGAAAATTAAACAAGTAGGGCCTTAGATGTAGCTTAGTGACAGAGTCCTTATCTAGCATTCATGAGGTCATAGGTTGGATCCTCCATTACACACACACACACACACACACACACACACACACACTGAGCCACATCCTCAATCCCTTTTAAGATTTTTAATTAGAGATAGGATCTTGCTGAGTTGCTTAGGGCCTCAATAAGATCTGAGGCTGGCTTTGAACTCACGATCCTCCTGCCTTAGCTTCCCCAACTCCTGGGATTATAGGCATGTGCCACCACATGCATCTTCATGTTTATTTTTACCTATTAAATTTACTGTTTTTCTCTTGTTAACTATAACAGCATTTAGGTTTATTTTCCAGGACATTTTGGCTGGTTAATATCTAAAAATATTGATATTCTCTTTCCTCTTGTTTCATTTCATTGATTGACTTGAACTTCTAGAATATTCAATTATAGTGGTGATAAGAATTACATTTTTTTTCTAACTTTAATATTGAGCCACCAGGGTTTCAGTATTAAGTGTTATGCTTTTGTTGATTTCAGATTGTTGTTCTTTGTTACCTTAAGAAAGTATTGTTCTCATCCCAGATTCTCATGCTTATTTTAAATCAGAAATTTGTCACATATTTTATAATCTAAGTTAATTTTTTAAAAATATGGTTATGATGACAATGTGTTAGATATGGAAAATTCAAGTTCAAGATAATAGATTCAAAAATATATTTAACTTTCTCATTCTTAATTACCATTAACTGTCATAAAATGTCTACTCTATTAAAATAATAAAATTATGTTAGCAAAAGAAACCAAAGAATAAATGCTATCAGCTTCAAAGAAATACTGGAAAATATAAGTTTAAGATTAATCCAACCAAAAATTCAGAGCAGAAAAGAAACTGTAGTTGCATACCATGCCCAATTATTCTCAAGTGAGCTTTGAAAGAAGTTCCCCAAACAGAATCAACCAAAGAGTAGAAACTGTGAGGGAAAATAGTGATGGCAATTTATTAAAATTTTTGTGGTAAAGCTTAAGAATGATTCTTTCAATCAGCCTGGATATATTTCTTAATTCTAGAGTAAAATTGCATTCCCTCACCATCGTATTTATTTATGGTTCATTGTTTTTTTCATTTTTGAATCCAAGCTATAGACCAGTGGTCCTCAATCTTTAATGTGAATGAAAAAGATTTGAGATTGTTTTTAATATTTATTTATTGTTTGTAGAGTTTGGACATATTGTAACCACAGCCAGAAATTATTGTCGAGTGAATGGAGTGGGGTCCTTGAAGGAAAGCATTCATTACTCATTGACCAGGGACACTATGACACTCACATGAGACAACACTGCCTTAAATAAACATGGTGGCTTCATTCAGCTAAGGATATGTACATATACATTAACATGTTTTTTTTAAAAATTCTATCCATGTAAAAATAATATAATAGTAAAATTGGGACTTGGAGTTGAGGAAGAGGCAATTGTAACTGAGCCAATTTATTTTTTAAAAAGAAAGAAATTTAAAACAATATAGAATATTAAAGAAAATAATGTAAAATTGTTATTCCATCACTTAGAAATAAAGTTTAGATGTCCACCAATACTCATTCCTGCCACAAACACACACACACACACACACACACACACAATTTTACAGAAATGTGATAATATTATTCATGTTAATTTTTATCTTCCTTTCTTTATTGTGTTTGTGAGTTTAAGCCAGCACAATTTGTCATTCAGTAAGCTACTTAAAAAAAAAAAAACAATGTATGGAAGGAACTTTAGATAAAATATTGTGGACTTAGTCAATTTTTATCTCCAATAGGTGTGTGAGAAAATTTCTCTTTTGCAATCTGACTATTGAGAAATGGTCTATGACTCATCTCCTTTAACCTTCTCATATGCATTTACGTGTAATAGATTTTTATATTGAGTGACTCTGATATTACTAGCATAAATCATTCTTGATCATGACTCATTATTCTTAAATTTCCAGCCCTTATTCATTTAGTAGTATTTTACTTATAATTTTTTAAATTTATTCTCCCATTTCCCCTTCTCTTGCTCTATTTCAGTGTAAAACTGTTGTTAATATTGTAAAAATGAGGTAGAGTAAAAGGATGGAAAAGATTTGTGTCCCCTCCCCACAATCATCTCTCTCCCTGTATGCTACAACAGTGTATCTAACCTAAGAATGTCAGCTACTTGAAAGTTTGAAAGAAAAATAGTAATAACTACCATTCATCCAATGCTTTCTGTGTGCTGGACATTGTACTCACCCTTTTAAATGCATTATCTTACATGCTCGCTCCAATGTATTAGTTATTTTAATCCTTATTTTACAGATGAATAAACCCAAGTTTGCAGAATTTGACTAATGTGTCAAAACTCTTATAAAATTAAGAGTGGCAGAGTCAAAAATATGATCACAAGCACTCTATCTCTGTAGCTACCTCTCTTCCCATCCATGCTGTTAACTACCCTCAGCTGCAGGGGAGATGCTCTCTGGAACACCTCTGGCTATGGCCTATGTTTATTTTTGATTTCTGGGTTTCCATATCATACTGCTTGTTAAATCTTTTGAATATCAATCATGTTCAAACTGTAACTATCTGGGGAGAGATTTTATTTATTTGTTTCTTTGTTCGTTTGTTTTAGACAGGTCTCTTCATTTCTTCTATGGTTGTGGGTTCACTAGGTTTTAGAACATGATCTCTCAGAGGACAATGACTGTGTTTACCTTGTTGGTTGCTGTTACTCTGGTCCCCAGAATGGTACCTGGCCTGCAGAGAATAGGAATTTATCTGACAAATACTTAATGATTGTTTTGTTTTATTTGTTCATTTTAGATGTACATGACTGTAGAGTGTATTTTGACATACATACGTGGAGTATAACTTATTATAATTAGGAGCCCATTCTCATGGTTTTATATGATGTGAAGTTTCACTGGTTGTGTATTCATATATTAACCCAGGAACATTATTAATGATTATTTTATGTTCAATGTATTTTTTTGTGTTCATTTAAGTTTTTGTTCACGAGTAAGGTAGCAATACATCTCCATTTGCCTAGAAAATCTGGTGTCCTTATTTATATCTGTTCTTCAGTCATAATTATTGATACCATTCATTTTCAAAAGCATCTTGAAATAAACTACAGGATCACTCTTATTCATAAGCCACATAAAATGGAGGTTTTTTTTCCCTATCCTTATATTCTGCTTTTCAATGGGATTTGGCCATCTGCATTTTTCCCCATAATTGATATATTTGGTTTTGCTTCTGGCTACTGTTTTTTTGTTGTTGTTTTTATTTTCTGCTTTTAAAAAATGTTTCTTGCTATATCTTGGAATTCTGTTCTGTGGAGATTATATTTTTCTTTCCTTTTCCCCCCTGCTAATGATTTCCAAGATTTTACCTTTCCTACTATAATTACCATTATTATTTTAAAACATATTCAAATATATATATATATATATATATATATATATATATATATATATATAAAACTTTAATAACTTCAAAGCATTACTTATAACCCAACCACAAAGAGGACAAATTTAACTTGGTTTTATTCTACTCCTCTCTACTACCAGTGTTCTAGTTTTCTCGATAGTATATTACATACTTAAACACATAATTAGTTCCTAATTTGATGCAGGAAAATAAAAATAACTGGGGAAAAAGAGATAAGATGGTAATAAAGACAGCTTCCAGGTTCCTGGCCAACCAAGTCCCCACGTGTGCAGTAAAATAGATGGGAATTTTATTCTTACAATTTCCTTTTCTTGCCATGGTCTTGTACTCAAGTGCATTTTAGTAATATAATATAATATAATTCTTGTAGATAACTTTTTTTTTAAAGAGAGAGTGAGAGAGGAGAGAGAGAGAGAGAGAGAGAGAGAGAGAGAGAATTTTTTTTTAATATTTATTTTTTTAGTTCTCAGCGGACACAACATCTTTGTTGGTATGTGGTGCTGAGGATAGAACCCGGGCCGCACGCATGCCAGGCGAGCGCGCTACCACTTGAGCCACATCCCCAGCCCAACTTTTTAAAAATCATACTAGGAATTCCATGAAATTATTTAATAAGAATTTACTGAGTGCCTCAACAAGATGTTTTGATTCAATATTGACCAATGAAACATGGCAGGAATTTGGCCAGGGATAGTTCTCAAATTGTTTTTCTAAATTGTATGAAGCCCAAGCCAAAAGAGACACTCTGTGTCTAAGTGAATCTGTCTGGGTGTACTTTTACACAGTCTGCAACAACCTGTAACTAAATGGGAGCCAGCTTGGACACAAAGCATGCACAACAAGGACACCAGTGAGGAAAAATGGCAAGAATCTGGTTCCTTGACAATGTTGAATTATCCAAACAAAGAGCTACCCTAGCTCTGGACCTCTTTCCCTCTAAGTAACCAATGTTTCTATTCCTTAAGTTAGTTTGAGGAAGACTTTCTATTACTTATAACTTAATGTATCCTTATTGATTGATATTCCAATTCCTTCCCCATTTTTAAATTCCTTGAATTTGAATGTGACTTGATGTCATTTTTGCTTAATTTATTATTATATGAATCACAAGGCACATTTATAGACACTCAAGAAATCGATTAAAAGAGAAAAGGGATAAATGGAGGAAAGGAAAAAGGAAAGATGGAAGAAGGAGATATGTGTGATAAATAGAAGAAGAAAAAGAATGAGAAAAAGAAGGTGTACAGAAATAAGATAAATGACACTCTCTTCACATTATTGATTGTTTCCTTTGCTGAGAAGAAGCCTTTTAGTTTGACTCCATCCTATTTGTTAAATTAATGATTTTATTTCTTGTGCTATAGGAGTCTGGTTAAGGAAGTCAGGACCTAATCTGACATGGTGAAGATTTGGGCCTACTTTTTCATCTATTAGGTACAGGGTTTCTGGTCTAATTCCTAGGTCCTTGATTCACTTTGTGTTGAGCTTTGTGCATGGTGAGAGATAGTGGTTTAATTTTATTTTGCTGCATAAGGATTTCCCGATTTTCCTGTACCATTTGTTGAAGAGGCTATTTTTTTTTTTGCCAATGTATGTTTTCAGTGCCTTTGTTTAGTATGAAATAACTGTATTTATGTGGGTCTGTCTCTGTGTCTTCTATTCTATACCACTGGTCTACACAGAGTGGGAGAACATATTTACTACATGAACATTAGATAGAGCACTAATCTCCAGGATATATAAAGAACAACAACAACAACAACAACAAAAAACCTTAACACCAAAAAATAAACAATCCAATCAATAAATGGGCTAAGGAACTGAAGAGATAATTCTCAGTAGAAGATACACAATTGATCAACAAATTTATGAAAAAATGTTCAACTTCTTTAGTAATTAGATAAATACAAATCAAAATTACTCTAAGATATCACTCCAGTCAGAATGGCAATTATCAAGAATAAAAGCAATAATAAGTGTTGGTGAGGATGTAGTACACTCATACATTGCCGGTGGGACTGCAAATTGGTGCAATCACTCTGGAAAGCAGTATGTAGATTCCTTAGAAAACTTGGAATGGAACTACCATTTGACCCAGCTATCCAATTTCTTGGACTATACCCAAAGGAATTAAAATCAGCATACTGTAGTGACACAGCCACATCTATGTTCATAGCAGCTCAATTCACAGTAGCTAAACTGTGGAACCAACCCAGATGCCCTTCAACAGATGAGTGGATAAAGAAACTGTGGTACATATATACACAACAGAATATTACTCAGCATCTAAAAGAGAATAAAATTACAGCATTTGCAGGTAAGTGGATGGAGTTGGAGAATATTATGCTAAGCAAAGTAAGCCAATCCCCAAAACCCAAAGTCTGAATGTTCTCTCTGATAAGTGGATGCTGATCCATAACTGGGTGGGGGGGGTTTGGAAAAATAGAGGAATTTTCATTGGGCAAAGGGGAGGAAGGGAAGAGGAAGGGGCATGGATGTAGGAAAGATGGTAGAATGAGATGAACATCATTACTCTAGGTTCATGTATGATTGCACATGTGGTGCAACTGTAAATCTTGTACAACCAGAGAAATGAAAAGTTGTGCTCCATTTGTTTACAATAAATCAAAATGCATTCTGCTATCGTGTATAACTAATTAGAACAAATTAAAAAATTAAAAAAAGAAATACGACAAAAGGATAAGAAAGATAATGGAAATGAATAAAAGCATTCCAGTATATTCCTCTACAAATGGCAATATTCTATAGTCATGCCTGATAGATTATCATCCTTCTTTCTGTTTTCAAAAATGAACAAAACAGCAAAGACCACAATTATTTTCAGTAATGTATTCTAGAGTTTATTAAGATTTACTTTAATACTAAAGCCAAAATCTCCTTTTCCATAGAATTTACTATTTATTGTTCTTGTGTGAGTATCATTGAGGGCTGGTTGCCTGCTTGATAAACCATCACTGATCTAATGCCTGAGAGCACCAGGGGATGGTGTGCAAGAGGCACCACATTTTTCTGAGGAAAGTGGCCACCAAGAGTTGTGGGTGATTTGGAATAGGCTTTTGACATAGATCAAAGGAATCAGCACTGAGCTTAGTACAGTGGCCAATACAGAAAAATTAAAGGTCTTATGAAAAAACACGAAGCAATGTAGTCTGGTAACTCCCTACATTCTGGAATAGGAGTACACTTGGTATTTTCGAGGAAGAGTGCAGACAGACACTTATATCACTGGAGCCTGAGCAAATGAGAACAAGGAGTAGGAGAAGAGGTAGAGAGGATAGAGCATGTGCAACATCAAAGATGTTTGAAGAACACAGATAAGTCTGGAGCATTAGTGTCAAGAATTGGAGCTAGAGAGTTACATCAGAATGGATTCATGATGTGCTCTACTAAGGACTTGCGTGAAGGAACTGTGAAACCATTAAATTACTTGCAGTCTAGGATTCACATGATCTGACTGGCACTTTAGAAAGATCATCCTGGCAGCAGCATGAGGAACCCAGAAGCAAATGGGGCCAAAAAGAAGAGAAATATGGGTTAGATACCATGGTATAAAGATGAGGCTGAGATAATTTTTAAAGTTTTTGCCCTGTAAAACTGAATGATTGGTTGTCATTTTCAGACACTGCAAACCGAGGAGAAACAGAAGATAATGAATTTAGTTTTAGACATGATAAGCTAGAAATGTTCCTGGAGTTGGCTCTGTGCACCTAAAGCTCAGCAGAGAACTCCAAAGTTGAGAATCAAGTTTTAGAGTTACCAGATGTTGGGCAAAACCAGAGATTGGAGTGATTAGATAGTGCAGAATTTATATTAAATCCAAAGCTAAGTAAAGACAGAACCTTAAGAGACAATGAAATCTAAGAACCCCTTAGTAATAGAGGTGATTGGAAAGGTGAGAGAAAGAGCTGTCGGAGAGCTAGGAGATTATAATGCCACAGAATGGAAGAAGAAAGGCAGAGATTCAGAAAGAGGTTCTTAGGCAGGTCCAGACCCCATGAGGACACTTGCACAATGAGAACAGAAACTCAATGGATTCAGCAAGAGATAAGAGTAATCTCATGTAATTTCCCTTGCTCACCAATTTCTTGAATTATTGCCATTTGGCAATGTCCTCTTACTCATCCAGTGTTTCTGGGAATATTTGAGATGAAAGGTAACCTTAATGTAAGTATGGAGAAGTTTAGTCAATAGTTTTAAAAATTTCAGTAGATAGAAAATGAAGCTCCACCATTTCTACATTGACCATAGGGTATCCAGTTTACTTACATGTTAAATAAGATACTTTGATGATTTCTTAGTTTTCATCTTTGAAGTTCTGTGACACCATAATTTACCCAGGGCTGCAGGAAATGTGATTCAAGTTTCTGATTTAATCAGGTCCAAGCTTTACACCCTTTCTGGGGGGAGTGGAGGGGAAGCAAATACCATGTGAAACATACAGGGAAACGGTCATGGTCACTCTTCCTGTTGTCTTATTCATTGCCTCACTCAATAAAAAGGTTATAAGAGGACAATAAATCTTAACTTGGTTATGATAGCAGGCTCTTGACTTCTTGATGGTTAGTTAAAGTCTTCTAATAGTTTCCATATAATTGGGGTGAAAATAACTTATTAGAACCATGGGTATAAGACTAAAGACGTTTATTTGGAAGTAGATCATAATTTCAGATACAGACCTTTACCCAAATCTTAACCAGCACGTGCATTATTTTGCTTCCATCACAACTCAACACTGGCAAAGTCTCCCCAAAGGTCAGTGTAAATGTGTCTTATAAGCACCCTATGGAAAATTAGGTATATCATACTAGAGGACACAAAAATCTTACTATAACCCAATTGATATGTTCTTAGTCACACTCTTTATAAACATTATTTTAACTTTTCCTGTGGATAAAGATTTTTTGTCTGACTGATTTTTAATTGAACTCATTGTGAGATAATTGTAGCATCATGTGCAGTTTCAATAAATAACAAAGAGAAATTCCTGTAGTGTAATCTTTACCTAGTTTTCTTCAATGGAATCATCTTGAAAAACTACAGTACAGCACCACAGCCAAGATGCTGACACAGACAGGGACACAGAACATTCCCATCACCATGAGATCTTTCAGGTTGCTCTTGTATATATGTATCCCTGACAGCCACTAATCTGTTCTCCATTACTAGAGTTTGGTCACTTCAAAAATGTTATATAATTTGATTCATAAAATCTGTGAGCTTTTGGGATTGTCCTTTTCACTTAGTCTGATTCTCTAGCAGTTCCTCCAGGTTTTTGCACATATCAAGTTTGTTCCTTTTTATCTGAGTATTATTCCATGGTATAGAAGCATCACTATGTGCTTTACAATTGACCCAGTTAAGGACATCTGGGTTGTTTCCAGTTTGGAGCTATTATGAATAAGGGGGCTATAAACATTTGTGTACAGGTTTTTGTGTGAACATAAGTCTTTATTTCTCTGAGATAAACACCCAGGGGTATAATTGCTGGATTATACGATAATTGCATGTGTAGATTTTAAAGAGATTACCCAACAGCCTCTTCCTGAGTGGAAGTATCATTTTACATTCCCACCAGTATTTATGAGTGATTCTGTTTCTCTGCATTCTCATCAACATTTGGTGTTGTCAATATTTTATATTTTAGCCAGTCAGATATGTTTGCAGGGATAGATCATTGACTGTAGTTTTAATTGCATTGCCCTTGATGTTTCCAGTATCTTTCATGTGTTTGCCATCTGCATATGTTCATTTGTGAAACATTTATCCATGTCTTTGCCCATGTTCTATTTCGATTTTTTTAATTGTTCAGTTTAGAGATTTCTTTTTAATGTTTTAGATACTTGTCCTTTCTTGGATATGTGATTTGCAAATATTTTATCCCAGTATACATCTTGTCTTTTCATCATTTTAACAACATCTTTTGCAGAAAAAAAGCTTTTAATTTTGATGGAAGTCCAGTTCATCCTTTTTTTTTTTTTCTCCTTTTATGGATTGTGCTCTTGGTGTTAACAGCAAAAACTTTTTGCCTGGTCCTAGATCCTGAGGATTCACTTCTATTTTTTTTTTTCCTAAAAGTTTTAAAGTTTTCCATTTTACATGTAAGCCTGTGATCCATTTTGAATCTATTTCTGTATTGTGGAAAGTGTGAGACTTAGGTGGTTGAGGTTTTTTGCTTTTTTTCCCTTATGAAGTTCAAATTCTTCAGCACCATTTGTTGAAAAGACTTTCTTCTGTTAAATGGCTTTTGCAGCTTTGTCAAACTCAGTTGGGCATATTTGTGTAGATCTATTTCTGGATCCTCTGCTCTATTCCACTGATCTACGTGTCTATCCTTCTATCAATACCATACAGTATCGATTTCTGTACCTCCACAGAATGTGTTAAAAGCAGGTAAACTGATTCCTCTCATTTTTGTCCTTTATTCAAACTCCTTTTCATTTCCTTTGTCTTTTCATACAAATTTTATAATAATCTTGTCAATGTCTAAACAACAAAACATCAATAATAACAACAATAACAACTGGGATTTTGGTAAGAATTGTTTACTTCTCACATAACACTTGTGAATAATTGACATCTTTACTATCTTGAATCTTTCAATTATTGAACATCATATGCCTCACTAGTTATTTAGTTCTTTTGGAATTCCTTCTTCAGTTGTACCATTTTCAGCACACATACCTTCTAAAAGTTTATCCAATTTCAGTTTATCAGCTTATATTTTTGAGTGATTATAAAAGTTATTGTGTTCATTGCTAGTTTATAAAAGTACAGTTGTTTTGTTGTATGTTTATTTTGTATTCTGCAACACTGATAAACTTGTTAGTGCTGGGAGTTTTTGTTGACCTTTTAGAATTTTCTACATGACAACCAGTGCATCTACCAATAGAGACAATTTCATTTTTTTTTTTTAGTTCTGATCTGTATGCTTTAAATTTTTTTCTTTTTTGCCCTTTTGAGAGAGCTAGAACTTCTAATAGTATACTGATTGAGATTCTTGAAAATAGACTACTTACATTATTTTTGATGTTAGTGGGGGAAGCACTCAGTCTTTTATCATGAAACATAATCTTAGATTTGGATTTTAGATGCTATTTATCTATTGTTATTATTTTTATTATTAGTAGTAGCATTTTAAAATCATGGCAGTTTTGGGTTTTGTCCAATGCTTTTATACTGATGTGATCAATTTACGTGATCATGTGATTATTTTTCTTCTTTAGCCTGTTGAAATGGTAGAATATAGGCTATTTTTGATTATTGAAGAAACCTTGTATTCCTGAAATAAACCCGATTAGGTTATAGTGTGTAATATAAGATAATATAAAATATTTATAAATTTTATTTGATAATATCTTGTTAAGGATTTTTGCATCTATACTCACAAAGAATACTTGTGTATGGTTGTTCATTTGTTTTTATATTCTTGTCTGGTTTGGTTTTGGTATATAACAAGTTTCACAAAGTGAATTAGGAAATGTTTCCTCTTCTTCTGTTTTCTGAAATTGATTATACCGAATTGGTTTTACTTCTTTAAATGTTTGATAGAATAACCAAGTAAAATCATCTGTTCCAGAGGACCTATATTTTAGGAAACTTTTAAATGATAAATTCAATTTCATTAATGGCTATATAACTGTTCAGATAATCTGTTTCATATGGGGTGAGCTGTGATTGTGTTTTTCAAGGAATTGGTCCACTTATTCTAAGTTGTTAAATGTATGAGTGTAGAGTTGTTTGTAGTATTCCTGGTTTTTTTTTTTGTAGTGATTTCTTATTTCATTCTGAATATTATTAATTTCAATTATCTCTCTCTATTTAGGCACAGGTTTATTCAATTTATTGATTTTTTTAAAAAAATCAGCTTATTTCATTGATTTTTCTCTATTCTTTCTGTTTGCCTATGATGCTTTTTCAATATTTTTAAACAAATAATTTCACAATAATTCAAAATGCACAAACAAGAATAATATAATGAACATTGTAAATCTATCAACTAGATTTAACTAATGTCAATGATTGCCACATTTGCTAGCTTTTTACCTTTATCAAATGTTCAGATAAAGTTTGAATGCACTTTAATCAAATTCACTCCCTCCTTTGGAAATAAGCAATATCCATAAGGTTTGTATTGTTCCCATAATGTTTTCACACATTTACAACTTGTGCAATATTACACTTTCTGTAAATACTTATAAATAATATGTTGTATTATTTTTGTTTTGAAAGCTTTATATTGAAAACCTTCTCCATATGTCTTTGGATTGAGGCACAGATAAATGAAAACTTTTGTACACTCTAAGACAAGCTACCAATATGATATAAGATATTCCTTGACATTTGATCTTCATTTGGGAGACATAGAAAGCTAGGATGAGAACCAATATGAACGAGAGGGTACATATTTTCTCTCATGGGAGGAATGCACACATTTTTTCTTTATTTTTCTAAAATGTCTGAAAATTCTTTGCTTGAAATTAAAAAATACTTTGCTTAAATATAATATTTCTGATACTTATTCATGTCCAAGAACTTTTTTATGATTCATTAACTTCATTGCTAAATAGAAGCCTTTTGTATAAATATGTAATGATTTGTTTATTTACTTTCCTGTTAAGGGATATTGATGCTGTTTCTAAGTTTTCCATATTACAAATAATACCTTAACAAACATGTGAATATATTTCTCCTTGTGTGTATGAATGAGAGTTTCTATATACTAAAAAGTTCTGTATTTTTAGAAGCAGAATTGTTGGATTTTAGCATAGGTATATCTTCACTTCTGTTAGATATCATTAAATTGCCAACCAAAGTTACTTAACTAATTTATATTTCCAATAGCAGTATATGAGAGTTCACTCTTTTCCTTAATTTTTGAAAAAAACATGGTATATAAGGCTTTTGACAAGTTGCCAACCTCATGGTTCAAAATGATATCTCATTGCATTAAGGTGCATTTTTGTGATTACTAGTGATGTCAGGAATCTTTTGTGTATTTATAGGCCCTTTAATAACTTACTACTTACTGATTTGTAACAATTTTAAGGATTCTAGGCACGCATTCTTTATTGAATATATGCATTATAATATCGTCTTTCTTTTAATATGTCACAGTATTGTGGTGTACATTTATTAAAATTTGACAATAGGTAAAGGTATTAATATTTTTGTTATAATTATGATCTCTGAGGTTTGTTTAAGATTCTTCCTTTTTGTGATATCTTCTAAAAATTTTCATGTTTTAGATTCTTAAAACACTGGAATTTTAATTTTGTTATGAGGTAGGTGCTTACTTTTTTTATCGTCTGTGTGACAGTTATTAATTTGGCCAGGTGCCAAGTTTTTACTTTGTATGGGTTTTTCTGGACTTTATATTTTGCTCTTTAGATTCTTTGTCTGTCTTTAAACCAATAAATAATACATGCTGTCTGGTTGCATATAAAATCCTATGGGATTTTCATTTGAATTGCATTAAGTTTCTAGAACAGTTAGTGTAGAATTAATTATAACACTGAGTCCCCCCATTAGTGAACTTAGGGCATCTTGACATTTAATCAGGTTTTCTTATATGTCCTTCAACAATGTTTGCAATCTTTGCAACAAAAGTCTTTCTTACCTTTTTTTTGGTAGGTTCCTGTTGTTACAATAATATTTTCTAATTAGTTTCCACTGTGTACTGGGAAGCTATTAATTTTTGAGTGCTGGTTTTATGTCTCAGAATTTTGCTCTCCTTTCTTGTTAATAAAAGCTTTTTTTTTTCATTTTAGAAACTTCTTTTATCTTTTTTCTACATTCAACTGTATTGCCTGAAAACAAAAATTTTCTTTTTTGTTCTTATTCTTGTGCCCTTATCTCTTAACTTGTCTTATTGCAAGGATCTCCAGTACAATGTTGTATAGGACTGGACCTAACAGTCACAGTTATCTTGCTCTTGCTTTGATAATAGTACATCTAAAATGCCACCATTCATGTTATATTTACCATATTTTTTCTAAACATATTTCATAATATTAGAGTGATATCTTTCCATTTCTTGTTTACTAAGATTTTATTTTTTAAATCAAGTTTCTTGTCTATTATATCAAATCCTTTTTCTAAATATCTTATGAAATGGTAATACATTTTATTTTCTCCTTCAGTTGTGTAATGTAGTTCATTATATTGATAAATCTCCTGATAGTTAACCAGTCTTTTATACAAGCACTCATCTTTCCAGGTCATGTATTTTTGTTTTGTTTCAAACATATGGCTAAAAATCAGAGTGCATTTAACACAAGATGATGGGAATTGATGTGTTTTACAAGAGATATAATCATTTTCTCAGACCTACAACTTCACTTTTTGATTACTGTAATTAGAAAAGATTATGAACTTTCACTATTTCATCTGTGATTTGGATGTGAAGCACTTTTTAAATTGGTATAATTTAAGAAAAAGATATATTGTAATTTTGGTTTATATTTTCCCCTGTTGATAATACTTGGCTTTATTATTATTCAGTTAAGCTCTCTTTATATAAGAGATCACATACATATGAGATACATATGAGACATTTAAATATGATTTATTGTCATTTCATCAAGTGTCTTGTGTCCTAAAATAGCATTTATGTAATCAGAATCTCAAGCCTAGAGCCCAAATTAACTTTGCCTTCACATGTAACGTTGGCTTACCTCTCTTATAGAGGGAAAAGCATATCAGCAACTTCCCTGTCTGCCCATGGTTTTTCAATTAAGTGGCACAGAAGTTTGTATTGACTGCTTGAAAACTTAAAACAGTTTTTCAGAAAGTTGAATTACTCTTAATGCAAATCTCCATTATTAAACATCAAGCAATAAGTCCATAAATTTATACAAAAGATGCTTTCTTCATGCGTTCTCTGTGGTTTCTACATTCTTTCCATTAAAATGAATGAAACATAACTTGATTTACAAAATAATTAAAACATGATTAAGTTTCAGGAGTGATGTCATGTGAAATGCCTAGATGGAAAATGATAGATAATTTATTTTTCCTTTTTTAAATATCAGAAATGTTTTAAATTAAGTTACTTTATGGCAATTATTATCAGCATCAGTTTAATTCACTTGACTATGATTAGAATGGATAGGTAAAAAGATGCCAGGAGCAACAGCTGATTTCAACTTTCATTCTTGCAGTTAGATTCCTGGTGCTGGTGTGTTTAGTCATAATTTAATGTAAGGACAACCAACTCTGGTCCAGAAATGGAAATTATTATTGATGTATTAAAGAAAATTATAAAAAATGTTTGCAGTCTGCAAAAAAAAAAAACATATCATAAGTTATCCCTAATTTGGGGGGGCTTTAATGATAAGTGGATTCTGAATTAATCTAAAATGTATTTTCTGTGGGTGTCTCTGATTTTTATTGACTATTTATCAATTTTAACTAATATTAAAAGTGGTTATCATTCAAAATTGAAACAATTTTAAGAAATCTTAAGAATTAATGAATTATATTCTATACATTTTAATCTAGGAGTAAGTAGACAATTTTTGTGTACTTAAAACATAGATAAATGTATGTAATTCATACTGTAATTCCCTGCTCAATAAAATAAGAAGCTGTAGTTTGCTGTCTTATATTTCTCCAATCTCATACTATTTAAGTTAGATCAGATCAAATATATCTTAAACATTTGAAAAGAGAGAAAAGCATGATCCACATGTCAGAAGTCTAGACCTGAATTGTCCAATGGAAGTTTCCGTAGTGAATAAAATCTTCTATAATTGTATTGTCTAATATCATACCCAGCAACAATATAAGGATACTGAGCATTAGAAATGTAGCTAGTACCATGGAGAACTATATTTTGAATTTTATTTGATTTTAATCAGTGTGATCTTGCATACATATATTCACATGTGGCCAGTGGCTACCATATTAGATAGGTCTAGAGTCAGGTTCTCCAACCTAGTCATCATAGCCATAATCAACTACTAAAACATCAACATAACTCTTGTTTTTATAAAATAGGCATAATAAATTTGAAGTTCAAATATCTATTATTAAAACCTGTTTGGCTAATATTTCACACATATGAATCAACTTACCTTTTAAATAGCATATTGCCATAAATTAGAAAGATTCTGGACAAAGCAAATGCTGAAGAATTTTGTTGTATGTAGGGAAAACTGATGAAAAGCTAGTGTATTTTTCTACCAGTTTCCATGCCAACAGAACTTTGATTATTAAGATATTTGAGGGTAATTGACACAATGAAATAAATAGGAAATACACATCCTAAGACCGTTTTATTCTCTGTTAATGTTAAAAAATCCCCAACTAAGATTACTTGTTAGTAACTTTCTTTACATTTTTTTTCATAAGATCTTGTTATGAAACTAAGAGGGCCAGAAAAACAAATTTATATTTGAAACATTAATTTCTTCTCAATTGGACCCTTTACTGAGGTCCATATTTTCAAAGGAAATTAAACTATCCCTTAAGATTACACAATGATGTTACATTAACATTTTAAAAGCCTGAAATAATCAGAAACCACATTTTTACATGGTGAGTGACTACTATTATAAAATATTTTATGTTAATTTCTTCATTTCTAAGTATTTAATTAGGAATTAAAAATTGATTTAAAAATTGTTGCATATACTCTGGGAGGAAAACATCTTAAAATAATTTTCTAGGCTTTAAACTCAAAAGCTAGATTCTACATTTAGTTTTTCAGAAAAATGTTTCTATACATTATTTATTCCAGAATGAGATACAGTATATAGCTCTGTTTTATTGTGTTTAATAGTTTTTCAGCAAATACATTTCAGACATTAATTGTTGTGTAGGCTTTTTCTAAAAGGTATTAATATTCTTAACATATAAATATACATGAACACATATGCATACACACATGTACAGTCATAGATTAAAACCAACATAGAATCGTTTTATTAATATTGCTTGAATAACCTTATTTAGTCATTTTGTGCATGTAGACACACATAAAGGCTAAAGTATTTTTAAATATAAAATATAATTTTCAAAAATTCAAAACATAAATCTCATACAAATAAAAAAATGAAAATATGTCAAAGACTTTGAGCCATTAAAAAGTAAGCTAGCTAAATGGTACAACTCTTTGAGAATTTTAGAAACAGTAGTTTTTATCATCCATCAGGAAAGGATGCTGAATTAAGTTGCTAAGTTAGAGACAAAATTGGTTAATATAGAGAAATAAAACATAATATTTAGGATCATGTTTTTTTTAGAGAGAAAAATATGCATCTTTAGTGAATAAAAATATATAACTTAAAATGTTTCCAGAGTTAGGTCCTAATCAAATAGTAAATAGTAAATGTGACAAAGAGTAAAAATATGGCATTTGCCAGTAAATGGTTGGAGTTGGAGAATATCATGCCAATCACACAAAACCAAAAGCCAAATGTTTTCTCTAATGTGCAGATGCTAATTCACAATAAGATGTGAGGGGGGAACTAGGGAAGAATAGTGTTACTTTAGATCAGGTAGAGGGAAGTGATGGCAGGGAAGGGGAAGGGATGTGGGGATGGGAAAGATGGTGGAATGAAACAGACATTATTACTGTGTGTATATATGTGACTACATGACCAATATGTTTCTGCAACATGTACATTCAGAAAAATGAGACATTATATTCTATCTATATATGATATATCAAAGTGCATAAATGCATTCTACTATCATGTATAACTAAATAAAACAAATTAAAAAATACATCCCTGAAGAACTGAGTTTTTGAATGTGTCCATCAAACAATGCTCAGTAAGACATTTAAAGATGTATATGCATATACGGATTTGTAACAATAAATCCCATCAATATGTACAACTATAATGCACCAATAAAAAAATGAGGAAGAAATACAATAACAGACGTGGCTGTTCTTTATCTTATTGTAAAGCTTTTGATAAAACTATTTTTTTAACAGAAAGGAAGTATTAGATCTTAGAATTTTTTCTTCAGGATAATAATTTTTTTAAAAACTAGAACTCTATTGTAACAAACTTTCTGGATTATTTCTTCAAAAGCTCTTGAGAGATAAATAATTCGATTTTGCAATTTATGCATCAAATTTTACCAACATCGATAACCTTAGAAAACAGAATTTTGTGCATTTAATGTGGTAACAAAGACTTTAAGGATCATTGTAATTATTGATCAAACTAGCAGTCGAGTCTGTATGCAGACAATGCAGAATGCAAGACTATTTTCTCTCAGTATTACAACTACCATTTTAGAGACCACTCTGCTGCCATCTGTCAGACTAAGGCTCTTTCCAGACTACAACGATTTTTTGCTCAAGTTATATATGCTGGTGGTGGGGTGGGATGGGGTGCAAATCCTGAAATTGGAAAGGCGATGATATTAGAAGAAATCCCTCTTTCTTTCTGCCTCCCTTCCTCCCACCCTCTTTCCTTTCCTTCCTCCCTTCCTGTCTTTCTCAGTTCCTTCCCTTTCTTTGTCCTTTCTTTCTGGGTTAAGGAGGCTTATATCTCCTTTCTGTGCAGGTGCCAGATGCCTGCACTAGAAGGCGAGGAGACCCTAACATCTCCTATATTGGTGGGGTAGGGGAGTGTCATTGAACAAGATGCATAGATTACAATAAGCAAGTCAGCAAACAGATAAAAAACAGATTATACAGAAGAAGGTCTGTATAATCTGATTCTTTTTTTTTTTTTGAATGGGAAGTTGAAGCAACAGAAAATGCACAGGCAGGAATTTTTCCTGTGTTGGATGATAGCACAAAGTTTTTTCCAAGAGTCTTTTAGAGATATGATGTAATTCAATTCAAAGAATGGGCAGTGGGGAGAGGAAGCAAGTGGAGAAGCATGGATATTTAAATATTAGGTTTTAAGACACATTATAAACTTGCAATAACAAAAATACTGAGGCAAGAATAAACAGAAGGCTATATTGTGGAAAATAATATAGTGTAAGAAAAGTGGTGTTTTTGAAAAAAATGTACTAATACTTTAAGATTTGGGATTGTATTTTTGTTTTCTTTTATGAATGTTTCTCTTTTCTATACTTTAAAGAATAAATCTGAATTATTTCCACATAGTATATATAGCATATTGTGTCAAAGTTCAAAGTCATGTGGTAACCATAATATACATACACATACTAGCACCACATCTCACAATTTTATTAAATTGGATAATTGAAATGGGGGTTTCTTTGCTCTCACTTGTCAAAATTAAATATTAATGAGGTGCATATAACAAAAAAGAGGCAAGGAATATAGTCTCACTTTGCTAAGAAGATTGGATTGTAGAAGATTACCTAACCATATACTGCCCAACATTTTACGTTTCCTTGTTTTTTTTTTTTTTTTTTTGTCAAAGCAGTTCTGGCAGAGAAACACATGTTTTCAGTTTTGCTCCAAGAAAAGATAATCTTCACTTTAGCATTCATTATGCACAATGTATGCAAAATGCAATGAGCCAACTGACTCACACTTTGGTGTCATGCAAATAAAACCTAAACACAAGAAAGTGTAATATCTAGTAAAATGTGCATAAAGCCACAAAGGCCAAGATAAGAAAATGGATAGCTCAAATATGCAATTAGCACATTCACTGAAGGCAACCAGGAGGATTTGGAGATGAGCCATATAAATATAATTCTATGCTTTTGGCTAAGAATAACGTTACATTTATAGGAAAATATAGGCTCACATTTGGAGAGAAGTTCTGCATTTGATAAAAAAGAATGAAAGAGAAAGCATCTATGAAGATAGGTGAAAGGCAGTTATATAAAAGTGTCAAATGTGAGGATTTTTTTAAAGGATGGGTGCATATGCTTCATGATTTTTTCATTTTCAAATAGTGCGCTTATTTTTTTCCAATATTTGAGAAAATATTATTCAGTCTTTCTACACTTAATAATTTGTAGAAACAGACTTTCTTCATAAAGACATAAAGATTGTTCAACTTTTTCTCCCACTATAGTGGAATGTGTATATGTGTGTTTATTTATGGATTGATCTTTTTCTCTTTATTTAGCTTGGATGCTAAGCTTCTTTCAATCAGCACACGCAAAACCAATTTGACTGCTTTGTCTAAGTGGCAAATTAGAATTGATTAAGAAACCCATAGAGCTCAGATAGTTAGGTTACTAATGCTAAGAGATCACTACCAGTAGTCAATTATTTCAAGAAGTTAATGGTTCTGGTTGTTGAGATATAATCAGAAACTAGCATTACAATAAAGGATTACTACTCAAGAGGTCAGACTCAAGTGCAGCAAGATAGTAAGAACATGGACATAGTGGCAGCAGCTTTGGAGAATTGTTTTTTTTTTTTTTTTTTTTTTTTTTAAATATTAAAGTCACCTGAAGGAAAAGGATAGAAGGTAATTTTTTCTAGAGTCAGCTCTATATGCAAAATAAAAATTAGTCAGCCTATTTCAGTGGGCTTTTGGGATTAGAGTCACCACCTGTGATGATGATTGCCACATGGTAACATTAGCAATATAACCACATCTCAGAGCCTACAGAAGCACCAGAGTCATCACTAAATTCAAGCAGTGTCCTCTAGTTCTGGGTCTCTACTTATGAATCATTGATGATTGCAGATAAATACCTTCTTAAATACTCAGTTGGCAAAGATCATAATTTTACCAAGAACCCCTTTATGTTATTTTGCTGCTGACTTGGAAACATCAACCAGCTTTTACTTCCTCCTTTCATCAAGTCCTAACCTGCTCCAGTGCAAACTGCAGAACCCCTTTTGCTCCATTTCCCATCTGACAGACATTGCAATGACCATATGTATCTTTAGTTAAAACCAAAATACATTTTACACATTGCTCAAAATTTGGCAGCACACCCAGGAAACATTTGTGGTACATCCCCATATGCCCCGGCATGCCAGTGAAGGGCAACTGATTCATTTGATCATTTCAGTCACATAAGAGGCAAACAAAAATGTTTGACAAACATGACCTGCAACATAGTGAGGAAAAAAAAAAAGAAAAAGAAAAAGGAAACAGTCAACAAGCACCCTAGTTGACATCCGTTTGGAGAAAGAAAAGGCATTTGCGAGGGCAAGAATGAAATATGATTTCAAATTTGAAAAGCTCATGTTGGATTCTTCATTCTGTATTTTCTTTTAATTGACACTGGAGCATATCCAAATGTTTGTTGTTGATATGTATTTATATGGTAGAAGGGTGCAATCTGTGAGCTTTGAGAGGATCATGACAGCTGGTAATTTATTTCTAGTTTATTAATATTTTCCAAGTATATTCCATGAAATTATTTGCTCGGGAGGAATTGAGAAATTGGATAAAATTGCCTTTTTAGATCTTTGTACTTGATAAGAATTTGAGTTCTACAGGGATTAGCTATACAGCCTTGGTGAAGGGTGCTTAATTGAGGCCTTAATTTTCAGATATATAAAATGTGGTTAATTAATACAGACTTCTCAGGTACAATAATTAGGTAAGATAAAATGTGAAAAACAGTACAATATCTGAAAAATAGTAAGTGCTCAGTAAGTGCAATTTGTTTTTATCAGGCATCTATTTTTTACTATATCAAGGCATTTAAACCCTGAAAAGGTAAAGCGAATGTACCATTTAGATTCTTGTCATTACATTCAGTTGTTTGGAAAATGGCAGAATCATCTTTATATAAACTTTCCAGGATGTAATCTCAACAAGTGAAACATCAGTGTATATATACATATATTTGTCATTATATAGTGTATAATTGACATAATTTTTAATTGCCAATATTTTCAGTGTTCTTTCGATTTCATTTGATTTTTGAAAGCACCAACATTGACATTTGTGATTCTTTCTGTGGTATTTTCTTTTTCCATATTTGCTAAATTTGCTCCTTTGCTTAGAATTTTCTTTAGTATATATTTTTATAAATATACTCTTTTTCCAAACTATTAAGATGAATGATTTGCTAATAAATTTTTAGTCATTCTATGACTTACTAAAAAAAAAAAATCAAACAAACAAAAACACATCTCTGAAGATCACCTGGTGACAAAATTCAAGATGTGACAGATACTGAGAAGCTTAAATTAGCAAGATAATGATGAGTAACTTCTAGGAAACAGTCTGAAAAAGAATATACATTTAATAATTATTCTGTATAAAGTAATCTGTTATTTAACCTGGGATTTAGGAATGCCAAGCATACAAATTTATTCCTTCAGTCCTTCTTTGAAATGTTTAACAGTCAGGGAGACGGCTCTGGGAGCCTCATGATTGTGTGAAACAGAATTAAGAAAATCTGTTAGAATACTGATTTCTTTTCATTGCTGAGTATGTTTTCAGAATCTTTTATTTTCTGTGTCCAGAACTATCCAGAAAATGGTTCTATCATTGGCATTTTATATGCCAAAAGGACTTGGAATGCAGGCAGATGTTCCCAAAGAAGAATAAGGGTAATTTTACTGAGAGATAGTGAAATAAAGATCAAATTTTTGAATATCTGAGAAGACAAAATAGGATGAACTGGTATGTGCTGAGAGAAGTGGGGTAAGCATGACATAATCATATCCAGAAAGCCTTCCTGGACTGCAGCACCAGGGAGATGAGTCCACACCAAGGCCACTGGACATTCCAGCAGGTGTCAGACTGGCCCAAGGGTGAGCTTCATTTAGAATTTAGTTGCAAGAATTTTTTGTCAGGTCATTGAATGTTAGCTGAGTGCATCTTTTACTAACCCATCTTCTACTTACAGACCACGGGGAAAACATCAGCTTCAAAGTTGATCTTTCATTTTTCTGAGGGAAGATTGAAGCTTGCAAAATAAAATGTCACCATCTCTCTTGGTCAATGACAGCACTTTTTAAAGTTTATCCTCCAATAAAAAATAGTGATTCAACAAAAGTAACAATTATTTATATCAGAACGTAACTTTACTATATTCTCTCATGCCAGTATTAGGAATCATTGCAATAAAATTCACTATTCAGATGTTTAAAGCAAAAAATAAAATAGAAATACACTCTTTCTAAAGTTCCGCCCTGACCTAAATCTGGTTATTTTCAAAACATTGTAAGCCTAAGATTAGCACATGTGTAATTTCCAAATGCAAAAATGTGCAAATAACCTTGTGTATTTTCGCTTCTAGGATTGAGACACAAATCTGTCCCTGTGGTTTTATTAATAATTTCAATCAATTTAACAATATAACCATGGACAATTTTTGAGAGAGTCACAGAAATTAAAATTTCAGAGTTACACAGTTTTTTAGAAAGTACAAATGTGACCTTCTTATGAGTAAACAGAACTGTGGTCACCCAAGGTGGGTGCCTGAGTCATCCCATGCTGTAGTTATTTACTTACCTTCGCCCAGATTCACAAAAATGCAATTAATTCACCATGAAAATTTTGCTCTATTGAATACTGCACTATAATCTGAAAAAAAAAAATTATGGATAACTTGATCCAAGTTAAGGCAGAGGGCCAAAAGGAATGGATCTTTGCAAAGTTCAATCTGCAAGCTGTTAGGAATTCTTTCATTTGGCTTTCCTTCCTTTATGCTACAAGCAGTGAGCTCTGTATGTGGAGCAAACCACAATTATTATTTTAACTCATTTGAGAGAAAGATGATTTTTTTCCAAGAAAGATTGAGTAGCCCCTGTACATAATGGTTTGATCAATAATATATGAGCAAGTTGAGTTTCTACAGAGTTACACAAATCCAGGCATTAGTAATTAAAATGATTTAAAACAAATTGAGCTATTAGGAAAAAGCAAACATTTCTGAATCTAGGCCAGATTTGTAACTCAACATTTTTAGTTACATGTTGGCTGAGGTTGGGTTCCCCTGCAACTCTTTTTTTTAAAAAAAACTTATTTATTTATTTTTGCATTACAATTCTTAATACACCTTTATACCACAATTTATCATATCTCTGATTATATATAAGGTGTGTTGACACCAAATTCACATCTTCATACATGTATTTTGTATAATGGTGAGGGTCTCCTTTCACCACTCATGTTATTCCCCTTCTCCCTCCTTTTCCCTCCCACCCCTATTCCCTATCTAGAGGTAATCTTCCTCCCTTGCTCACCCTACTTATATCAGAGAAGACATTTGGCATTTGTTTTTTTTTTTTTTTTTTGGGGGGGGGATTGGCTAACTTCACTTAGCATAATGTTCTCTAATGCCATCCATTTTCCTGCAAATGTCACCCTGCAACTCTTGAGACTCAAATAGTATTAGACGTGCTAGTGTCTTGTTTAGGGATCAACCTAGATGCACCAGTGTGGAAGTATAAGAAGATGACAATATATGACACGATTAATGAGTAAGTTACCATTGTGGACAGTTGTATCTCCAGCCCACTGAAGACCTTGGGATACATAAAATAAACTTCAGAGTTGTCACACTGTGAATGGGGAATGCCGCAGTCTGGCTGGGCACAAAATCACGAGCCACTCACAGCCTTGTAGATTCAAACAGCAATTCTTTATTCCTCAAACTCTCACCGGCACTCTACATGCACGTTCTGGGGAAAATACACTACCTCCACCGGGCTCTGCATCCCCGAAACCCTCTGAATCCCCCAGAACTCAACGGAACTCAAGGAGTGGGCACCTGAGACAGCAGGATACGCCCTGTTCCCAGCAGGATCCACACCCTAAACCTGGAACTGCCCTAAACCGGGATCCGCCCTGGTCCTTGAGCAGGGTCACCTTTCTCAAACATTCATGCAATGTCACTGCAAATGACCTGGGTCCAAGGCAAGCCCATTTCCACAATGGAGAGTCCTCCCTCTAAGCAACATTGGGTAGGCTGACAAGGAAATTACCATGCGTCATTCCTACTTGGCTCTCAGCAGGGAAGCTGGAGTTTTTGTTTTTGTTTTCATTAATTGTGGAGTAGTCCCAAAGGTTTAATCTTATCAGCACTTGTCATCCTGTCCCCTCTTGACAGTGGCTAGAGAAAATCCTAACAAATATGGATAGTTCCTGCACAACTGGATCTCTCTCTCTCTCTCTTTCTCTCTCTCTCTCTCTCTCTCTCTCTCTCTCTCTCTCTCTCTCACACACACACACACACACACACACACGTCTCATAGGTTAATTAGCATTTTCAAACAAGTTTGAATTTACTAGGTTCTACAGTAGCAAGTAAGAAGATATGATAGTAACGTATTCTCAGAATGTGGGGATAAAATGAAATATTATAGGGGGCAGTAATAGGTTCCTCCAAACTATCTACAAGGGTATAGCTCAGGTGAAATCTACATACCACATCCTGTCTCACCCTGCTATTGCAGAGTAAACTGCATTATCATAACTACAGCATAGGTGTAGCCCAAATGAGGTTTTTAGCAAAAATACAGAAGAAATCCTGGGAATAGGGTCCCCTTTGCAGTAGGATGTATCAGGCTCTAAAAGTCTGATATGATGCCGTTCGTGATGTAGGTCATATTGCTAGCTCTTTGTGCTCTGATCCATGCCCATCAAATAATCTCCTGATTTTAAATCTATCCCAGATAGATTGATCTATAAAGAGAAGAGTTAGTACTACACGTAGGACCAGTCACCTTGTCAATTTTACTTGGCATTATGAATTAGTAAATTTAAAAATTGATATCATGATATTTGTCATGACAAAGTCAAGTTCCTTGGTTTGGATCATGGCAACTTCACTAGTATATCATGAGACCACCTAGTAATGCCTCTTCAAAGAACTATCTAGGCAGCATTAAATCTGGCAAGAAGCCTGCAATCCTCAGAAATGGAGATCTAGTTTTCAGGGACTGACATACAGAACAGTGGTGTATTTGTAAGCTTTCTGTCAGCATACAGAAACACCAGAGTCGGGCTACTTGTGAAGTAAAATGAGGTTTATCTTGACCAATGGTCTCAAGTTCAAGTCCATTAATAGGGACCTGTGTTTATGGCATCATGTAATGGTGGGAGCATGTGCCAGCCAGTCTAACAGATGTGACCCACATAGATCAATGACCTAATGACCTTTCTTGGCCAAGAGCTCTTAAATGCATATGGCACCTCCCAATAGTGCCATCCCAAGGACCCAGATTTACCTGTGGACCTTTGGAGAATACTCATCCAATTACAGCAAAAGGCTTCTCTATTCCCATCTCTATAATCCTTTATTCATTTGATTTAAAAAAAAATCAGGGTTCAATACTGGCCATCCTAGCAATGTGTAGATTGAAATGTACAATTCAGTTTAACTCTACATCTAAATTAATTGGGAAAAACTTTCAGATATATACATATTCCTCAGAACTCTTACTTCCTCAATTCTCTAGGTTTAAAAAGTTTGGGAGACATCGTATACTCTAATTCTATTTAGATATTCAAAATATATATTAGCTTTCAAAGATTTGGGATGTCTTGAAGGTATCTGTTTAACCTTAACTCAACATTTTTTTCCTCTCTTCTCTATCCCCTCCCTACTTTGTTTAACCACACATTTATTAATATCCCTTAGAACATATTCATGGATTATCATTACCATCAATTCCTTATCCTATTTCGTGTGTTAAAAGTCATTTAATATTATTAAGGTTTGTAATTGGGAAAATTAATCTACTTTTGCACATTTATAAAGGTTGAACGCATCATGATTATTTACTTTGCCCTGCAATAATATTCAAATCAATTTCTGCTTATCTCCTTTTTACATGAGGTTTGTCCTCTTAATAACAATTCAGTTTACCAAATATGGAAAAAATGCATTTTCATTTCTCACATAGCTAGGAAATCTTTGCCATATCTGTGCAAATAATTTTCTTCCTGCATTTCCTAGTGTACATCTATTTGCATTGCTCTGTCAATATGCTTGAGTTGCAAATGTAAACATTGAAATGATCTGAAATTCCCTCTGACAGAGAGGTTTCCCCCACTGATATTCATTTCTCCTTGTATGTTTTGCTGTGTGAACAATTCCTTTCTTTGTTCAGACATTAAGGCTTTGCCAGAGGCGGACTTTTATGGCATTAAAACAGAATGTTGTGGGTATCTCTTTCATTATCTGGAAGGAGTGCAGATAAAAACAACACTGACTCTAAAGGCATAAGCAAATAAAAAAAGATTTCAAAGAATGACTGCTAGCTGAGGTTTTCTTTAAGCTCAATATATAGGCATCTAACACTAGGGGTGGGGTGTGAGTGAGCATGTTTATGTGTGTACATCACTAAGTATGTGTGTATGCATGTATGTGAGCATGCATGTATGCGTGCCCATCAGTTTGTCTGACAACCTTGTCTCAACTGACACCTTCTTTTGCCTCTAAAAAAAGACTAGAATTTTGATTTTATAATATATTTTATCATAGGAACTCTAATTTTGAGATATCACAGTGAGTTACTCCATCATTTATATGAAACATTTAAACTAAGAAGAGACTTTATATTTGAGGGAAAATATATTGAAAAGAGAAAGACATCAAACCACACATTATTTTTGTGAGAATCCTAAATGAAATTTGAGGGTATCTAGGGGAAGCAAAAGGAACCAAGAGGCCTAGTACTGTCAGAGTCTCCCAGAGCTTATGTGATTGAGTGGATTAGGCACTTTCACTAATGAGACTCAGGTTTAATCTAAGCTTTAAAAGGGACTTGTGGAATTTGTAATAACTCTCCCTAATGTCCACAGCACTCTCTTTCCCCATTTAGCTTTCTTTTCATTAGCATGTCTATGATGGACACTAACATGTACCACATATTTTTATTTAGTCACATCTCTGAGGATCTCAGAACCGTGTGGACATTTTCAGCCTCCATTACTAATCACATTTATCAGTGATTTATGAAGGAGTGAGCAACCACGAAATACCATCCCATTTTATAGGCAAGAGAACAGACCAATTTGCTCAAGTTCACAGAGGGAAGCTGTAGTAGACACAGGTGGATAAAGTAAGTTTTGTGATTCGATTGTGATTCGAGAGAATTAGCTGCAGCTACATTATGAAAATTAGGAGCCAAGTAAAAAACCCAGATCTTATTTCTACAATTGCCAAGAAGTTGCAGTTCAGGATTCTTGCTGGGAAGCAAGCTGTGCACCATGTGGAATTCATGGCCCATATCACCGGACAGCGCCATCAATATTTCAGAGTCCAGTGCTGTATGTGGCACAGTGAGATTCATTTGGGAATCAGAAGACTCCACATTTCTCAAGTTCCTGTCTAGAGAATTCTCTGTTATCTCTATAGCACATGTCTATGAGTCATGCAATAACCAAAAGAAACTAGAAAACTGAGGGATGGTAAGGAAAAGGCTTTGTCGAGTTGTATTTAGTGTGTGACATTCTTGCCAATTGCTGAGAATCATTGAGACACATGTCAGAGAACAGCACATTGCTCACCTGCCAGTCAGCTCTTGTATTAGTTTTCTATTGCTGCTGTAACAAAATACCTTGACCTTGGTGGCTTGAACCACATACATTTATTATCTTATAGCAGTAGAGGTCAAAATTTCAAAAAAATGAGTGGCACTGGACTAAAATAAAGGCATCAGTAGGATTATATTCCTTTCTTCAGGCTCCAGGACAGAATCCTCCTCTAGCTGTTAGAGGCAGCAATGCCAGCAGTGGCAGGTTGAGTCCTCAGGTCCCATTATTTCACCCTTCATTTCTGTCCTCACATTTCCTTCTCCAACTGGCTCAGGGTCTCTCTCACTCCTGAATGTTCAAAGACTCTGTGATTACCAGGGCCCACCTTCCTTATTTGAAGGCCGCTGATTAGCAACTTTAATTCCCCAAATTCATGGGGCACCATTTTTTTTCTTAACATACACAAACATTAATACTCACTATTTAAGGAATAATGTATTCGATTATGATTTTTTTTTCTTAAGGCAAATCAGGAACCAGTTAGTAGAAAGAAATAGAAAGTGCACCCTGGGTTTTAGACACAGCATCAAACTACTCTCACTTTTTCTTTCTTATTTTATCCTCTGCTAACTAAAATTCAAGGTAATGCTCCACTGCTGCTAAATGATCCTCCAGAATTGTAGGTCAGACTTCTTTGGCGGAGGTAATTCCCTTCACCTTATCATCTCTGCTGATGAGGTCAAGGTCAGACATGGAGAAAGCTCTGACACAGTATCAGGACAGGGGACTTTGGTGCTTAGAATAAAAGCTGATTAATTATTTCTTCCTGCACATTCCTTTTATAATGTAAATTATTCTAGAAGCAACCAAGGGAGAAACATATAATTTGAAAAAGCATAAATGACACTATTTGCAGTAATCTTCATATAATTCATTTACAAATAACATATCCACTCTAGTATTAAAATGAAGAGAAGCTTCCCAATAAGACTTGAAATTGATGTACACAGCATTTTCACCTAGAGTTCAAAGCTATTTGTGAAAGCAGCAATTAATTTGTGATTTTTTTAAAAAGTTGTGTGTGAAACTTATCCATAGGAAGTGAGTACTCTACTAAAGAAAATCAGCAGAAAAATAGATGCTGAGTATCTCTGTATAAAGAAATTTTCTTCTGGTTTTTCTACTTTATCTCTTCTGCAGATAGTTTGTTTTAGTTTGGGCTATTGTTCTTCATAGAGTCTTTTTTGTTCATGTGTTTTGTATTTTTGATTCAAAACAGAAGAACACATTTTAGAAATAATAATAAACCATAGTTTTAAAATTACAGAGAAGTGGACTATGTTTTTTTTTGTTTTAAAAATACATTCTCAAATTGTTTAGAAAAGAGAACTATTTTAAACAATAAAATTCTCTTTTCCAGGCAACTGAAGATAAAAACTAATGATAATCTCAGAAAGCATTTGAAATTAGGAACAATATTTAGGAAGATAGATAGATTACACTAAAACGTCATTGCTAGTTCTGTCTCAAAATAATGCCTGTCCTAAAAGTTTGGACATATCTTCTCCAGATTTCTCACTATAAGGAGATGTAAATTCTCAATAATACTAAAAACCAATGCAGTCTGATATGGTGTTGATGGAATCTGGGGAGAATATTCATTAAGCATGAAGTTAATGATAAGCCTATATTTTGCCTTTTCTGACCCATCAGAGACCTGCTTGGAAAAAAAAAATGAGGAGAAAGTGTTTTATTTATTCTGTGTTTTCTGCCTTACGGACAAGAAACGGAGAGCTTGGTGTCTACTCAAAACTGAGCCCCCTCACTCAACTTCAAGTGTCATGAGGATAGAAAAGGACCTGTTTTTGATGATACCTTTTAACCAGGATCTATCACAGTACCAGAATTAGTTAAGCTGAATATCTTTAAATTAATGAAATGGCTAGTTAAAGCAAAATTCTAACAATTAGGGAAATAGTAACAAAAATTAAAGCCAGCAGAAGATCTTGGGCTAAAAAGAGGTTGAAAGCTATCTGCTTATTTGAAGCAAAGTCAAGAGCCTTCTGCCTAGAGATATTCTGGGATTTTTTTTTTAATTCCTAAGATTAAAGAAAGAAAATTACAAGAACTCAGGAAAAGCATTTTCTCCTTTTTTCTTTGTTTTCTTTTCTTTTTTGTTATTATTATTACTTTTTTTTTTCACAACTCGCCAGTCCAGAGGGAGCAGATACTGTTGAAAGACATGCTGGGACTGGGCTGCTTTGGAAAGGAAGCTGAACATAACTTGCCAGGAATAGAAGTGGGACATTTACTCTGAGAACTGGCCCACACTAACATAATGGTACTTTGATTACAGGGTGAATTCTGGTTTAAGAATCAGAGGACCATGTTCCAGGCTCAGCTAATTACAAATTAAGTAGTTTTATTTACAAAAATCAATTACATTTTTACATTCTAGCAATAACCAATCGAAAAATAAAAAGCATTAAAAATCCCATCAAACTTTTAGGAACAAATTAATATTTGTATTTATGTTTTTTACTACGGGGCTAGGGATTGAACCAGGGGCCTTGAGCATGTTAAGCACATGCTTTACCACTGCACTGTACTCACAGCCCCAGTAACAAATTTATTGAAAGATTTATAAGACTTGTTCACAGACAACTACCAATCATACTTGAAAAAAAAATTAGAAAGATCTAGATAAGTAAAAAGAAATATTTGTTCATAAATGGGAAAATTTGGTATTTTGGATGTTAATTAAGTCCAGATTTATCAATGATTCAATCAAAATCCCAGCAGATTTCTTTCCTTTTTTTGTAGAAGTTGACAGCCTGATTCTAAAATTCATAGGGAAATGCAAAGGATCTAGTTTAGCCAGAGAATCTTAAAGAAGAAAAATAATTGGAAGCCAATTTAATGTTGAGACTTACATAGGAGGGAAACCCCAGAATTATGAAGCTGGTCATCTTATAGGAACTATGATACAGCTGTCCTTTTTGCTGATGCAAATAAGGTTTTACTGGGAATAAGAGAAGAAGGTCTCTAACTTACAGTCCTTGCCTATTTTCACCCTCCTTTGAAATGTAAATATATACCCTTAAGATGTGCAAAGAAGAAGATTCTGGGGGACAAAAGGAGGCATTCCTGGTCTTTAGAGCATGTGAACATACTCTGACCAGGAGTCTAGGCCTCTGTAAACAGTGAAAACAGAAGAGACTGCCTCTTCCAGAGCAGGACAAGGTCTCTCTATCTTACTCAACTTTAGCTCTCTCTCCTGCCATGAATGCAGCAATACATAAGACATTCCCAACTATGACTTTGTGCGATAGTCAGCTTTTCATCACTGTGACCAATATACCTGACAAAAGCAACTTAGAGGAGGAAAAGTTCATTTGCACTCGTGGTTCAGAGGTTCAGTCCATGTGGGGCAAACTCCATTGCTGTGGGCCTGAGATGAGGGAAAATGTCTGGTGCAAGGGCATCGCTGAGGAAAGATGGCGGTTTACGACAGCTTTGAAACAGAGGGAGAGATTGGGGCACCACGGACAAAATGAACCCCAAGCACACCCCTAGTGACCTATTTCTTCCAGCCATCCCCACCTGCCAACTGTTACCATGGCGTACAGTAGCCCTTTCAAACTATCAACCCATCAAATGGATTAATCCAGGATTAGGTTACAGCTCTCATAATCTAATCATTTCACTGGTGAAAGCTGTTCCATTGCCTAACATGAGCTTTTTGGGTGGGCACCTCCTATACAAACCATAACATCTTGTTTCAATTAGTCTTATTTACAATAAAACATGGCAGACCAGATTTTATTCCTCTACTATAGTTGGCCAACCTGTTGTCATTGTTATTTTAGGTGTCAATTTGAGTTAAGGAACACCCATATAGTAAATACCACATTATTTCTGGGTATGTCTATAAGGGGAGTGAAATGGTTTGGTATTTGAATCAGTAGACTATGTAATAAAGATATGCCCTCATTAATGTGGCAAGCATCATCTAATCCACTGACAGCCCAGATAGAAGCAGAGACCAAATAAATCCAAATTAGTTTTTTTCTCTGGAGCTGGGATACACATTTTCTGTCCTTAGTTCTCTGGTCTTGTGAGACTCTGGAATTTGTGGCACCAATCTTTTTAGTTTTTGTATTCCTGGACTTAATACAAACAACCTACAAAGTTCTTAGATCTCTCACCTTAGACTGAGAGTTACAGCATCAGTTCCTCTATTACTCTGGCCTGTGGATTCAAATTGAATTATACCACTGGCTTCTCTGACTTTCTAGTTGGGAGATGGCATACTGTAGGACTTCTTGGCCTCCACAATCATAAAATCCCTTTACCATAATACTTCTGTATCTCTTATTGGTTCTTTGGTTCTTTTTCTCTTGAGAATCTAATACCTGGTTCTAGAGTGAGAAAAATAATAGTAATGATTATTTTAAAAGTCCAGCTAATTCACTGACAAGAAGGTAAAGAAACTTTCAAGAGAGATAAAAATACTTTTCATTTTGATTTCACTGATGGTTGAGTGTATATATTTGTCAAAACTCATCAAGCCGTGTTATATAGACCAGTTGTGTTTACTTCTTACAGAGTTTACTTAATTTAAAAATCACTACATATTCTTTCAGCTATTAATAAGATAATAAGGAAATACTATGAGCAATTTTATGCTCATTAACTTAAAAACCTATAAGAAATAGATGAATTCCTTAAAAACCACAAACTGACAAAATTGAACCAAGATGAAAGAGATGCTTATAAAGGCCATATAACAAGAGAATAAATTAAATTTGTAATTGAAAACCTCCTGGAAAAGGTATCTCAGGGACAACATGCTCTAATTGATTTATAGTAAACATTTAAGAATTAACATAAATTCTATATGTCCTCTTTCAGGATAGAGAATAGGAGAGAACACTTTCCAACTTGTGTTATATGGTCAGTATCAACCTGATAGCAAATCAAAGACAATAGAAAAAAAGGGGAAAAAAAAACAAACCATAAACCAATATTCTTTATATAGAGATATGAAAATTTTTATCAAAATATTAACAAACAAATTGGGAATATCTACAAAAAGTTATGCAATAGGATAAAGGGGTTTACTCTTAGGGTTTAAGCCTCACTTAAATATGAAATTCTTTTAATTAGACTCTATATCAACAGAGTATAGATTTATAAAACTTTTAGTGTATCTAGAAAGCAGTAAAAATTCATCTATTCTCAGATTTTACTTTTTTAACACTAAATGCTGATCTAATCTCTTATATTTAAATGGCAATTAAGAGCGTGTTCCTAATCTGATCTCTTAACAGAAAATATATCCTCACCTGTGTTCGTGGAAATGTGAACATCTACCCCTGCACTGTGATACATGAAACAAAAATAATAAGATATGTTTTTTAAAATGGTGATGCTTCTAGGTAGTAGAATTGTATGTGGCTTGAAATTTTCCATTTTAAAAATGTATTTTCTACAATGGATCTGAATAAATATTTAGATTCAGGAAAACTGTAAAGAGATACATATGCATTGTTATTTATTGTAATAATTTTACTCATCTTTTTTCTTCCTGAAAATTATATCATATAGCAGCATAAACTGTCGTATAATGTCAATAAATATTAAGCTGTTCTTACAAATGGTTTCCCTGAAATTTATGGCTTAGGAAATATTCTAAAGGACAATGTATGAGACATTCGACTGTAACATTTTTAACGACTGACTGACAAACCAGTCTTAAACAGATTACAAAATATATTAACATTGACATATTGGAACAAAATGATACAATTTCACAACAGTGAACTATTATGGTCAAGTCATAAGGAATTACCCTTTTAAAGTATACCTTAAAAACAGCAACTTTCCATTATCACAAATAAGGTGACTTCCATAGATAGATGCTATTATGAGAACACAAATGAAAAGTACATCTGTGGCCATTATTATACTAATAGTCCAGCATTAATATAATGTCCTGGAATCAGATGTAATTACAGTGAAAGCCCATGGCTTATATCTGCCACCTATTTCTTAAAAAATCAATCTGAGAAGGTGAAATAGTGAGTCTGGGGGCATCTTTACAAAAAGAAAATTACATTTTCATTAACAGTAACACATCAATTTCTATTTTAAGTAGGCACTGAGGAATACAGCATTTATTTAATATAATAGCACAGGATCCCAGATAACTCTCTTTCCTGGTTAATGTGTCATGTGTTTCAAACTATTCCAACTCCCTCAGTTTAAAAATTGTAGATATAAATCTTATTCTTTGAATGAAGGAAGGTGTGGAGACTAAGAAAAATTAACTCTGAAGGTCTGTCTTTTGTGGATCCTCCAGGGAGCACGCTCGCGTTCTCTCTCTCTCTCTCTCTCTCTCTCTCACACACACACACACACACACACACACACACACACACACACACAGACACACACACACATCTGTGGTGTGGGTGTTATTAGCATCTTCATTTATCCATAATAGACAATGAGAATTGTCAATTGAGAATAGGAATTGGAGTGGATACATACTTCCTTTACCTTCTCAGTATGCTTTTGACTCTTGTGCCTCTTCTCCAATATGTACCCTCATTAATACAAATGACATGAACATAGGGTGTTGCTGTGTCTCAGGGATATGACGCCTGGACACTATATTCCATAGGCTCCCTGCAGCAGGATTCTAGTTAGGAATTACTGACATGGCTCCTGGGCCCCCCAGTCAGTAGCCCAGAGAAGCGGCAGCAGAGCAGAGAAGCAGCAGTAAAGCAGTGGCCTGGGCAGGCTAGAGCACACTGAGGCCCAATTGCACTGTGGATTACCTGCTGCTGCTCTGAGCTGAGGACAAGTGTGTGTCCTGGGTGCTGCACAGCCACAGGGGCTGCAGTGCTTCCGCCAGCCATGCCAGTGTGGACCTGAGGCACACAGCAAGCTAGGGAACTATAACCTGTCATCGTGTGGAAGCCCAGCCCTTCTCTGTGCAGATACCTGCTCTGCCCTGCAGCAGCTGACTTTAATCCCCTGGGAGGCTGAGATAGCAGGCAAGCAGCCAGAAAACTGAAGTAAGGCAGACCTGAATGGAAGTGCAGGCTCTAGGGTTAACAAATTAGTGCTTTTCCAAACCCCTGTTAGCATTAAGTTTGGACCAATGGCTTGATTCAAGACTAGCACATTCAGATGGTTTGAGTTCACTTATCTGTGGACTTCATTCTTAGAATTTGTGAGACAAGAACCCAGAAAGAAGAAATTGTAGTGAGTTGCTGGGATCTGCTGAAACACTGGAGGACATAGCCCACCATTAAGAGCTCAAACACCAGCCACATCAATGGTTATAGTAGCATAATTCTCATTAGCCAAGCTAAAACCACGTAGGTACCTATTCACAGATGAATGAATAAAGAAAATGTGGTATATATACACAGTGGAGTATTACTCAGACATAAAGAAGAATGAAATAGACTCTTCCATGGAGAAGATGTTGATAACCTCAAAGAATTTCTGGTTTGAGGAGTAAATGAGCTTGTTCATTTCACCTCTTTTAAAACATTATTTTTACCAAGAAAGTTAAAGAAATAAACAAATGAAACAGCAGCTCACTATGAATAAAATTATACATCTGTCACTTTCTGGTATCACAGAATATCAAATCCCCTATTGTCACATTGCAGATATGTAGATCATTATACCAATCATTGTAAAAACAAATACAGTATGGTGAAGTAGCAGATGTTTAGGTGAACCATATTAAAAATATTAAAAATTGATAGCTGGGGTTGTGGCTCAGTGGTAGAGCGCTTGCCTACCACGTGTGAGTCAGTGAGTTTGATCCTCAGCACCACATAAAAATAAATAAATAAAATTAAGGTATTGTGTTCATCTACAACTAAATAAAATTTTTAAAAAAATTGACGGTAACTGACCACTTTGATCTCCCAAACAGCAAGTTTATATGATTCATCCTAAAAACAAATAAACCTAAGATTTGTAATTATTTTCAGTAGAAGAATAGTAATAACATTGTCAATCCCCAACACAGGCCACATTCTCATTTTAACCCTGGGTTGGGAGAGTATAAGCCTTTTTCACATGGAAAAGTAAGTCTATAAGATGGTGTGATTCCAGCATCACACAGGTATCCTGTGTTGCTGTCGGGCATTTCTTCTTTGGCCTCCCCTCTTAAGGAGCTTGGATTCCTCCTCTCTCACTTTCATGCTCAGTCTAGCCCTGGGTCCTGAAATAGTGTTAACTTTGATTTAAGATGTGCTTATGCTACTTTAGTGAACTCATGCCTGCCCCTTTGCAGAACAAACTCCAGGCTTTGCCTACTGAATCAGCAACTAACGTGACTTTTGCTTCTTTACTGTCCCCTTCCAGTAAATCTGGGGCCTGTCACTTCAAGTTTTGATATTTGTGCTCACTCACAATCTATGTAACATGATTCCTAGGTGTTGACCTCTGGATGTACTTTGTTCTGGGTCACATTGTTCTGCCTGAATATTGGGATCCTGTGGTGTTGACAGATGAATGGAATGTTCTCTGAGTATTGCTGCAATATTGTGCAGTGCCTACTGTGCTTATAAATGCTAAATGAAGGAATAAATGAGGAAATTAAAGGTTGTTTAGAGCAAGCCTAGATTAATGGAATCCTTCGCATAGGAATGTAAAAATGTGAAGAAAATTTACCTCAGGGATTCAGGTTATACAGACATTTGGTTGAGGTTAATTCCGACTCCTTACCTTGTTGGTCAAAACTAAAGACAGAGGATTATTTTTTTCCATGGAAATATGTAAACCTAGGCAGACAACTTGGAACAGACAGGTGTGGTCCTTATTCACACTGTAAAGATAGATCAGCACCCTAGCCCCTCTTGTAGCTTAAAGGCAAGAGGAAAAATGTGGAGGGCAATCAGCTTTTTTTATTAGACAATTCAACTTGGAAGTTGTGCAGATATCACTCCTTCCTCCTGTCTAGTGTCCATTGTCACATGACCACCCTCATGTCCAAGGGAGTATTTTGTAGTTACAATGCCAAGTGCTCACTTAAAATATGATTTTTATTACAAAAAAATGGAGAAAGAGAAATGGTTAATGGGGGACAATTAGCTGGCTTTAATACGTCCTAGGTAAAGCAAAGTCCTATTGCTTCATTCCACCCTACTATGCTGTACCTCCATCTTATAAGCTATGGAAGATATAAATATTTTAAGCAGAGATTCAATATAATCAGATTAACATTTTGAGTTATATGTTTGGAGGAATTAGAATGTCAGAGATACATTAGGTAACAATTTTAAAAGGGAAGAAATTAATGATGGCTTATAGTGATAGTTCTCAATATGATCTTTTGGTTTTAGAACTCTTTAAACTTCTAAAAATTATTGGAGACCCTAAAGAGCTTTTATTTAGGTTATATCTATTACTCTTTACTATGGTAGAAACAAAAAGCAAGAAGATTTTAAAACACAAGAAAACACAAACATACTCTATTAATCATCAGAGTCATTGTAGCTTCACATATCATGTAGCTTCTATTAAATTCTGCAACATACTTGAGAAAGAAAGAGTAAAATTAACAAATTGCATCTTAGTATTATTATGTATATGATTCTGACTTCATGAACTCTCTGAAAATATCTCAAGGACCCCCAGGGTCTCCAGATCCTACTTTGAGAACCACAGGCTTTAAGAGTTCATTTCAATGGAGTTGCAAGAAGGAATAAGTTTAGAGGCCTTAAGGAAGTAGAAACAACAAGATTTTGTGATTTTCTTCAATAAAATAAAATTAAGAAACACAAGCTCCTTTCAACATTAGTTGTTATTGTTTTGAGGCTAACCTTTAAGGACCTCTATGCTAAATGCTTCATTTAATTCCATCCTTACCTAAACTCCATGATACGGTGCCGTTAAGATTGTCCACAGCTGTGTGGGAAAAAAGGCACACTCATACATTGCTGGTGGGACTGCAAATTGGTGCAGCCAATATGGAAAGCAGTATGGAGATTACTTGGAAAACTTGGAATGGAACCACCATTTCATCCAGCTATCTCTCTCCTCGGTCTATAGCACCATACTACAGGGACACAGCCACATCAATGTTTATAGCAGCACAATTCACAATAGTGAATTGTGGAATCAACCTAGATGCTCTTCAATAAATGAATGGATTAAAAATGTGGCATATATACACAATGGAATATTACTCAGCAATAAAAGAGAATAACATTATGGCATTTGCAGGTAAATGGGTGAAGTTGGAGAAGATAATGCTAAGTGAAGTTAGCCAATCCCCAAAAAACAAATGGTGAATGTTTTCTCTGATAAAAGGTGACTGACTCATCATAGTGGGGTAGGGAGAAGGAGCATGGGAGGAATAGATGAACTCTAGATAGGGTAGAGGGTTGGAAGAGGAAGGGAGTAGGCAGGGGGTTAGCAATGATGGTGGAATGTGATGGACATCATTATCCAAAGTACATGTATGAAGACATGAATTGGTGTGAGCATATTTTATATACAGAGATATGAAAAATTTGTTCTATATGTGTAATAAGAATTTTGATGCATTTCACTGTCATATATTTAAAAAATAAAAGCAATTAAAAAAATAAAAGTTTGTTCAGAGCCAATGTGTACAAAAAACAATGTATGTGGTGAACAAGGTAAAATTTCCTGGCTATTCAGAATCAATGGTTTTCCAAGTCAAGTAAAGTTCTGAACAAAAGCTTGCAGCCTATGCCTGGAGACAGACTGTGCCTCCAGGGAAGTCTCTGTCACCACACGCCCATGAGATTCTGATCTCTGTCGCTTTTTGAGAGACTTGGCTTCTGTATTTCTCTTGGTTCTTGTTCTGATGCTGTTCCTGCTCTAGTTATTCAACATTGCTTACTGCTCAACTCTTGTCCCATCTGTTTCTCCTGACTCTATCTTTAACCTGAATTCCATTCTTATTACTCAGCTAAACTTAGTTTCTCAACACCTTCTCCAACTTCCCTCCTGTTGTTACCACCCCATTCTGGTATGTAAACTGATTTTCCTATATTCTAATTGGAAATCTGGTCCAACTGCTGTCAGATATTCTGAAATTTTCTCTAGTCATTATTTGCAAGGTGACACCACAGCCAAACACTGTTCACAGTCCCCACCCACCCACCACCCCGCCGGCTGGCCCCAGTTAAACCTTTGGTTTTTGGCATTAGCCCTTCTGTGTCTGACAGTGCAAGTGGGAGACTGCAGGAAGATAATATGGGGCAAAGGCAAGGGCCTGAGTGTGCTCTATAGAACACACAAAAAATTACTTCTTTTGACCTACAAAAATTACCGGTAGAGTATTTGAGGGTTTGTTTGTTGTTTGTTTGTTTTGGTTCCCTGTACACAATGTACCGTACCTGCAGTAATATAATATAAGATGCATTGTGAAGATTGGATTGTGCTGAGTGTTTGAAGTGATGGAGTTAAGTACCTTCTGGAAGCAGTGTCCTTATGAAGGTATTTTAAAAAAGTACCATTTAATGTAGATAGCCTCATGAAAGAGATTATTTAGAATATTGCATTTGTTTGGACAATGGAAAACATGTAGGATGCTCTTAACAAGTAACCAAAATATCATCATACTTAAAAAATGAATATTAATTCAATAATCAAATATTAAGTTAGAGTTCACATTTCTGATTATTATTTTATAAAGGATATCTTTTATTCTTTACATTTTGTTTGTTTGAACTGAGAACCAAATAAGTACATGAAGTGCAAATTATCTGATCTCTTAGATCTCTTTAAAAGTCTGTAGATTTCATGTCTTTTTTTTTCTTTCCTTACCTTTGTTTGTTTATTGAATAAACCAGGTAGTTTTCTTACAGAATTGCCAGTGGTCTGGATATTGCTGATTGCATCCCTATGCTTCCTTTCTAAGTATTTGTATTTATTTGTATTTATCTTTTGTATGTACTGTATTCCCCTTGTATGTATCTGCTTTCCTTTTCTATGCATTTTTCAGTGATTGCTGAGTTAAATGCATTACAAAACCCCTTCAAAGGTATTGCTGGGTACTTCCCCAGGAGTTATATAATGTCTCATTTTTGTAATCTTAGCTACTGGTGATCATATCCCCAATGCATCAATTTATTCAGAATTGCAAAATGGCAATATTCTAACACCCCTGCCCCCCCTTATTAGCTAGAATTCTTCTATAAAGAGAAGTTTCCCATCATGATATAATTGCCTACCCTGAGATGTAGGTAGAGAAAGAAAGAAAGGATAAAAGCTAAGTTCTCTTTCTACCTTTGTCCAGAGAAAGCCTATTCACATATATATTTAGTTAAATATTCACATATATATTTATTTTTTATAAATTAAAAAATAAAATAAAATCAATTAAATACACCAATATAAATTATTCATTGATTTGTTCAATACCACACATGAAGCTACCTCAGAATAATGGTAACAGTAGCAACAGTAATATAACTCATGACAACAATTTGAGATGTTTGTAGACTTTTTTAATTGTCCACAGCCAATGTGTACAAAGAACACATTGAGTCTCTTTACAAGGCCCTTGCAGTCTTTGATAATTCTTTGCTTTGATAACTCCTTTGGTTTTCTAGTTCCAATCTTGGACATTGAAGCATCTATTTCTCCAAGGATCTCTGGCACTTTTGGGGAAGAATTCATATTGGTGAGTACAATGTGGATGTTATAGATACTCATAGTCATGGAGTTCATCATCACATGTAGGCCTGTTAAATGAACAGATAGGAAGTTCATTTATCTTGTGTTTATTTTTAAGATGTAGCACATTCTGAATCCATGATGATGTTTATAATTCAAATTCAGGGATTTTGAATATTTAACTATTGATCCTATGTCTTTATCTTTTCTCCCATGATGAAAATCCTGATACTTAATGACACCAATATAATTATTCATTGATTTGTTCAATACCACACATGAAGCTATCTCAGAATAATGGTAACAGTAGCAACAGTAATATAACTCATGACAACAGTTTGAGATGTTTTGTAGACTTTTTTTTTTCCTCCACTGTGGAACTAGAGTTGAATCATTGCAGTTTTCTGTTATTCTATGTAGTTTCTCTATGGTTATGCCACTAACTGATGCACATTTATATTTAGTTACTTCATTTCACTTTTGACTTTTAGAAATTGTTTTTTAAATTAATTTTTATAATTATTTAAAATGTTTTCAAATTAAATTGACAAAACAAATATGGTCAAAAAATCAAATTCCCATCTCGTCTCTTTACATTTATATTTCTTAACTTTTACTCATTATCTATCTTTTTTCCCACTCCATCTCTTTACATGACCATCTAATTTTGTTCTACACTGGGACAATTTCAAGAATGAAAAGGGATTCTGTTAATAACTGCACCTCGACAACAAGAGTTAATTGGAACTCTCTGGGGAAAATCTGGCAAATATATCTATCTTGAAGCTATCATTTAAAAATTTGTGCCTTTCACATTTAAAAATGTAAGCTAATACATACAGATGAGATAGAGGCACATTCAATTGCCAATATTTGACTGCTTTTTAATTTAAAAATGACAATTTTGTATGAATGATCTAAATATTGGTGTCTCTCCTAAGTAAACAGCAACATACTGAGTCCACTGTCCCCCAGTTTGCTTTCTTCACTCAAATCTATGCTGGAGCTATTACACTGTAGGTAAATATAGTCTCCATTCCTTTAATAGCTGTAAAGTCTGCATTGCATGTTTGGACCATAGTTTATTCAGCTGGTTTCTATTAATTTAAAGGTAATTTTATTTCTATATTTTTGGATTTGAAAATGGTCCTACAATCAATAGCCTTCTCCATAATGTCTTTTCATGTTTTAACCAGTGACACTTTGGAGATAGATTCCTAAAAAGGAGTTGCTGAATTAAATGAAAAGTATATGCAATTTTGCTAAGAGTTGCCAAATTCTTCTCTTTGGGAATTATACTTTTTTCCCCTTTTTACTTGTAAAGTGTGAAAGGCCTTTGTAACCACAGCTTCTTTGCATTATCGGTTTGATATACATAAAGCTCTTTCATTTCCCTGTAACTTTGTGCATGCTGTATTCTCATTTAGAATACCTCCAAGTTTTTCTCCATCTTATGAACTTCCCCTCACTGGGCAGGAAGGATTACTATTGCTCCCTAGAAAGGGTGGCCTAACTAAAGAAGTCTATATAGGATTTACATTGATAAAGTCCTCTGAACTTGGAAACAAATTCTCTGCCCCTGGCCTATTGATTTGTACTGGATTCCCTACTTCCTGCTTCCTCCCTGCTAAACCAGTCTCTAAGTTTCTGATCCAAATTGATGCTTCCCTTCACTTCCCTCTACCTAACTTAAAGTAAGTTTTCTTCCCTGAAACAGACATTAATACCTTATGTACATATATGACTGCATGAACAATGTGATTCTACAACATGTACAATCAGAAAAATGCGAAGTTATACCTCATTTATGTATGATATAAAAAGTACATAAATGCATTCTACTGTAATGTATAACTAATTAAAACAAATAAAAATTTAAAAAGTAAAAAAAGAAATTGCTGCTTCTATGTAGCCTTACCTCTTTTTTCTATTTGTCAATATTTTTTATTGCAAGCCTTATCACACTGTAGTTAATCATTTAAAAGTCAGCCATCCCCCAGGTGCAGTGGCTCACGCCTATAATCCCAGGGGCTTGGGAGGCTGAAGGAGGAGGATCATGAGTTCAAAGCCAGCCTCAGCAAAGGCAAGGCACTCAGAAACTAACCCATCTCTAACTAACATACAAAATAGGACTCAGTAGTTGTGTGCCCCTGGGTTCAGTTCCCAGTACTCAGAAAGAAAGAAAGAAAGAAAGGAAGAAAGAAAGAGTCGGTCTTCTCTCATTATGTGAATTTCCTGAAGTCAGAGACCAAATAGTTTTCATTATTCCAGTGCTCAGCCAAGTCTTTAGGACAAATGCAGATTTGTTATTGAAATAGTAAAGCATACAAGGTATTTATAATTAACTGATGGGAGATTTTGATAGTTACTTTAAAGTTTTTGATGTAAAGAGCAATAGGAATCCATTGGAATGTTTTATATGTTTATACTCATATGTTTTTGTCACATTAAAAGAAAAAATTACACTTGAGGTAGTATTTATTTATATGACTAAATAAAGGATTCTAAAATTTTTCTCATTTCTATTTTTTTCCACCTACTACTACAGTATTTCTTTTCTTATATTAATTTATACAATATGTTGTAAAACATATGATCTTTCAAGATTTTGTTCCAAATGTGTTATGCATACTAACTCTTGATGTCTATAAAAACCTTCTAAATTGAATTACATTAAAAACTGGAACCTGAGGTTTAAGTTGAATGATATACACACATATACAAACATTTCCAATAGAAGATAGAAAAACAATTCTGAGAAACTCTGAGATTATTATAATATTTGGAGAGTACAGCAGGAGTGACAGAGATAGGACTGTTCCCTAAGTTCTTTACTTACTGGCCTCTTACAGTTAGGCCATGCCATGCCACTATTTCTAGCCAAAAAAATTTAAGAGATAGGTTGTGATATTTCTGTCCTAAGGAAAATGCATGTGCAGTTTCTAATCTCAATTTTCCCTCCTCCATTAAAGCTGAGTAGGCACCATGATCCATTTTGCAATTGTGAGGTAGTAAGACCTCTTCACCATTGGCCTCCCTTAGTGACTGCATGAAACAGTCTTCTGTTGATGTGCCTGGGATATGGAGTAAAAGTGTAGAAATGCTGTATGGAGCCACTAACATTTTATGATTATTACTGAATATGTCTTGGTTTTGAAGAAACAACTTACAGAAGCATTAAAATACTTAGAAAATTTGTGAAATAATAGCATCTTTGTTTCTAATCCAAGGCAACATCGATAAAGCAAAAGAACTTCAATACCTTGGAGATGCTTATTTTGAATAGATGATGGGATAGAAGTGAATAAGCCCTGATAGAAAAGACTACAGGAAATGATTATCCAGGTAACAGCAGCCCTCTGCCTATTTATCATTTCCCAGGGGATGGACTGCTTAGGCTCTGGGTCTGTAAAGATAAACAATATCCCTGACTTCATGGAGCTTTTAGCCCAGAGGGGAAAGATGGGCAATAAAAAAGTGAATTAATTAATTAATTAATTACACATTTTTGAAAAGTGTTTTAAAGGAAAGAGAGGATGTTTCTGTGAAACAAAATGTTGGTAGTGATGTAGACAGCTGAGATTTGTGCTCAAATAAGGGGGGTCAGAAATAGAACCTTTCTAGCCAGATAATATTCAAACTGAGACCTGATGGGGGGAGGAAGAAGCTAGGAATTCAAGGTGTATCTAAAGGAAGGGAAGAGCACAGTCCTGAGGTGGGATTTGAAGTGTGTCTTATTCAGATTTGTCAGAGGGGAGGCAAAAAAAAAAAAAAAAAAAAACATTGCTGAGGTTAGTAGGGGCTTTGTAAAGCAGGATAAATGTTTAGATTTGATTTTTAAATATGGTATCAAAGGTTTTCCATTTTATTCTAAATGAAGTTGGGTTGTGAACTGATCTAACTTATTTTTGTAATTGCTTGCTTTATTTCTTCAAAAATGTAAAAACTTTTTTCTTACATTTCTAATCGACATGTAATGATTGTACATATATATGGGGTCCAGTGTGATATTTCAGTATGTGTATACAAAATGCTGTGATCAGATCAGGGTAACTGGTGATTAGAGCTCTTAATTTATTCATGCCTGGTTTCTTATTGAAAATATTGTGTTCAGTTTATGGCTTTCCATTTTCTTAACTCCCCATGCTTTCTTGTCTCTTTACTTCTTATAACCAAAACTCGACTGACATTGTGCTCTGAGAGAACATCACATTACTTCTGCTAAATTAATTACTCTTGTCACACTCTTCCTTTCCTTTGGAGTGCCTTGGAAAATTCATCCCTGCTGACCACATTTTTTTTTTTTAGTTGTGAAAGAACACTTTATTCTACATGAGGAAAGAAGGAGATACCATAAGGTGGTCCCTGGCAGAAAGAATAGGAGGTTGACTGGGGACAGTTAGTAGGTTTGAAGCAGAGTGAACAGATTTGGAATGTATTTTGGGAATATATTGGTTAAGTCAGAAATTATCTATAGGTTGGATTTGGGGAATGAGGAAATATAAAAATCAAAGATAATTCCCAACTGGTGGATAGTGATGACAGTTATTGGGATGGGGAAGGAGAAGAGGAGAAGGTTTTGAAGGGAAATCAAGACTTCACTTGGGATTTGTGAAGTTCAAGACTGCTTGAGACACCTAATGCCAACTGGACACCTGATGATAGGAGTTTAATTCAGAGAAGAAGAGTCTTAAGCCGGAGATATAAACTTGGAAATTATCCCCATGTAGGTACCATTTATATCCATGAAAATAGATAATGTGGTCTAAGGGAGAGAGTGAAGGTAGAGGAGAGTGGGCAATCATAATTGTGTTATGACAGCTCTTCTCACAAAAAATGTAGACACTTCAGAAGACACTTGAGTCCACATAATAAGTGATCATTTATAATAAAGTTTGACTGTTTTAGTGAAACACTAGTACTGACAAAGGAAAAAACAAAAATGTGTCTCTTTTAAATGGCAAGAGATGATGGGAACGTAGAAGGCTCTAAGATATCAAAAACCTATTTTGTTTCATTTTAATGTGACTAACTGAAATATGTTTATACTTTAGAATGAGTTAGTGTGAGGAAGATTGGCATCATTGCTTTTTGGATGTTTAAGTTTTAAATATGTAATATTGCAGAATCCATTTCATTCCACTCATTAAATTGACTCAGATTTTAAAAAAAGAACACTTATTGTGCCTTTATATACCTTAAATATTAAACTATGTTTAAGACAGAAGCAATGTTGGAAAATTTATGCTACTATTGATATACATTCTATTGTCATGAGAGTTTATGCCCCCCCATATAGTCAGCTGAAATGGAACTTTAGAACAATAGATAGGCTTTCCAATTGCGGAACCAAGGTTACAATTTTATAGACATATATAGGCTCTCAAATCTCTAGGGATAAATGTAGAAAAATAAAAACTTACTGAAGTAAAGCAATGTGAATTCTACATTATTATAGCAACAAATCAATAATGGTATTACAATAAAATCTGGTGTAATCACATTTTCCTTCTTGGTATTGCAACATTAATCTCTGTCTCATGGGGGATGGGATGGATTACAAGACATATAATGGGATGCAGAATATTTTGCTTGTTACAGCCAAGGCAGTCGGACCAGTAATTACTGAAAGTTTCTATTATTTAACAATTGCTTGGTGATCTTTCAGCTTTTTTAACAGCTTAAGTAGTCACAGCATGCAGCTTTCCAAACCCATACTACTGCTATTGATATTGTGCATTTTATAACTTTTATTTTATTCTTGTCCCACAGTTAACTACTAGCAAAAAGGCCTAGAGCATCTAGGCATGACTTTGACTCTGAAACAATTGAGCAAACAAAAACTGGTACTGCCTAAGTATCAAATCGAGGGGTCAAACATGGGCTGGAGGTTAGCCTCTTGTTACCTAAGTAAAAGTATGGGAGAAAAGCTTAAACATCTGGTTTTTCTTGTGTTAATACTTCCATAAACAAAAAAGTATCTATTAATTTAGAAAGTAATAAAAGGCATATAGCTTTTTAAAATATCAAATCTAGCTAAGGTTTTATTTTATTACCTTTCACCTACCTTGGATAAATTCAGTAATTCTTGTTTTGATGAAAACTTTATTATCCTCTATATAGTCTATAGCATGGATTGCCTTTTTTCTTTTAAAAAAATGTTGATTTTAATTTGTAGAAATCATGGCTGTAAATATTCAAAGATCTCTATGAATACTCCACTGGAAACAGATATATCTAAAATGTACACATAATTTATTGTCACTGTAAACATTTATTTTTATTATAATTATGTTATGGCCCCATGTTCAAAAACACATATTACTAAATTGGGTTTGCATAACCTTAGAAGTAAACTCTCACATTGTAATCAGTGCAAACATTCATTAAAGGGAAATATGCAAAGTGTCTTTCAAATGAATTTTCGAGCTTGAGAACTAGAGATAACACTACTGAGCATTCTAAAAATCGTCTACTAGCTGTTTTGTGATTTTAGGAAAGAGTGGAGAGTATCTGGAATATCTACAATATTTGGAGAGAATCCAAATCACCAAATAATTCTAAATAATCACATGAACAACAATATCTTATTTCTGTAAGCAATCAAATGAGACCCATGTGAGCAGTTAGTATAACATTCACTTTAAGCCTTCTGTAAACAATTTCTGTAATCTTTCCTGAACCTACTTCTACAGCTTTCATTAGCATTCTTTTGCTGTCAGGCATTTGGTGCCTCTGTGATAGATATTAAATATCTTAAGAGAGGCAGGCCCCACTAGTATGCAGCAAGTTGATGCGGCAGCCCACATAAGCCAAATCTCTTTTGGGAAGCCTGCGGCAAAATCTCAGAGTGATAGGTCACAGCTACTAGTCTGAGCATAGACTCATGGTGAATCAAAGCCTAGTGTAAGTCTTTTTGTCCCCACCCAAACATATGGGCCACACAATTCTTAAGATAGCAAGGTTGGATTCTCAACTTGCTTCTTCTTATTCTAAGTGAGAATGGGAAGTCATCAATGTCTTGCATAGTTTAGATGCCTATGCTGTATGCTATGGATGTAAGCATACTGGGAAACTGCAGATAAGGCTTGTCTGAGGTCTTTGTCTCTCTACTCAACATATTTTTTCATTACTTAGTTATTGAGTATCTTACTAAGAGGCACACTGTCTCATCCCCAAATTGTCATATAATCTCTCTTCTGAATCTTCTGATTTCCAAACTTTGGGGAGGGAGACTACAACTCCATTAGTCTTCAAGCTTGTCATCAAATGTGAAGTAAAATAAACTATATTAAGTAACCAAAAGCTTTAGAAATTTTTAGCATATAGGAAGCATATCTAATAGTTACCTAAAGATGTAAAATTAAGGTTTTTTTTTATTTTCAATTTACTTTTAATCTATTGCAGGATGAGCTCAATGAGATGTTCTATATTGTGTGTGTGTCTGATATCTAGATATTCTACTCTATATAAACCATTTAATGTTAAAAGTCAATGTTCAGGATGTTTTAATAGAGTGGTAAAATATCAAAGCAAATGTCTTATTTGATATGTAACTTGGCACTCAGAATATGCAACTCATTTTAAGTATATTAACAAAGCAATAGACTTGTGTACATTAATAAGCATAAAGTGAATATTAATATTTAATATTATATAGTGCATAATAAATTGCACATTATTTACAGTAATTTTTTAAAGATGGTAAGGCAAACTTTATCCAAGGGTGGCATGGCAATAGGTATAGGGTGACGGCAGAGGGGCCTAATAATAGTGGAGAGAGATTGGACTCAACTCCCTATTCATAGCAGCTATGAATTTTCAGCTTACATATGAGGATGGTTCCTTAGTGAATGGGTTAGAATAACCGGGTTTTTTTTCCAACACTTATGTTTCAGTCAGCTATGCACTCTCCTAATACTGACAAAGTACAGCAGACAAAGTACAAAAATGTGACGAACGTTTACCTTTATAATAAATTAGAGTTGACTCAATGCTATCTTTATATTAGCATCTTTTTCACTTATACTGGTGTGTTTCCCAAAATGTGAAAGGCCATGCAACAGGATAATGTTATACAATAAGAAATATATATTTGGCTTTTATTCCCAGTTTCTGGTCCAGAGTTCCTAAAGTCCTTATAATTTCTTCAGTGATAGAAATGACAGAAGTATTTTGGGTTATCATATTTGGTCTTACTTCCTGGTTGCTAATTTCTGACATGAGAGTTTATAAGACTCTTGGAATCTCTAGAGTGATGAAAGTCTTTTTATATGCTAATGAGATGAACAGTGACTAGTGCCTTATGGTATGGGGGTTCCTAGTAGCTTCAAAATAGGGGTAGACACCAAAAAAACAAGGATGATTGGAGCATTAGAAGTTTCAGCTGAACCCCTCAACCTTCAGAGATTAAGTTGATCACCAATATCCAATTTTGTGCTCATTAATGCCTATGTCAATAAAACCTCTATAAAGTGCCCCAAACTATGGGTTTCAGGGCGTTTCTGGGTTGGTGAACACATAGAAGTGCTGGATGGAAACAAGTCCAGAGAAAGCATAAATTCTCTGTGCCTCATTTGCCCCATATCTTGCCTTATGCATCTTTTCTTTATGTCTGTTCCAAAATTTTCTTTTTATAATAAACCAATAATAGTAATTATAATCTTTTCCCAAGTTCTGTAAACAGTTCTAATAAATTATTGAAACCAAGGAGGGGTATATGGGCACACTCATCATTATAGCAAGTTGGACAGAAGCGTGGGTACCAGGACTTCTGATTGGCTTCTAAAGACGGAGCAGTCTTGTGGAATTCTGCCTTTAATTTGTGGAACCTGATGCTAACTCTATTTAGCTAGTGAAGAATTGAATTCAATTGAACTCAATTGAATTCAATTGAACTCAATCATAGGACACCCATCTGGTTTCCAGAGAATTGGAAAACTGGCTGTTGCCATAAGAAGCAAACAAGCAAGCAAACAAACAATCCCCCCAAACTCCACACATTTGGGCTCTAAAGTTTGGATAGTAAAATCATATCATAGTAATATAAGCCAAAAAGCTACTAGAATTGCTGGTTTACACAAATGAGATATAGTGCGATATAATTATTATTCACAATTATTACTAAATATAATTACTACTAATTAATAATTATTATTAATTACTAATTATTGCTAATTATTAATTCTCTGGACACCAGGATGGGTGTCCTATGATTGAATTCATAGAGAGAATTCTGAGACTAAAGGGAAAGTAATTTTTAATTATACCTGATCACTTTTCCCATAATTTTGGTGCATTATAATTATATAATGGTGGGATTCATCACTATATATCTGTACATGCCCATGATAAAACAATATAGTTGGTCCAGTATCATTCTCCAGTATATCCTGTTTTCCTCCCCTCCTCTCTTCCCCTGATCCCTTTCCTCTATTCTACTGATTTTCCTTTGATTTTTCATTAGCTCTTCCCCTTTCTTTTCCTTTTTCTTCTCTAGTTTCCATATAAATAAGCCAAACTCATAAGTTCAAGAGTCATATGTTTTCTCTCGTATGTGGAATCTATGAGGAAAAAATGTCAATAAGTCAAAATGCTAGAAATTAATTTGGTCTTATTTCTCATTTTCATAGTTACTTTTCAAATGAGATTTGTCTATTTGTGAGCTCTTCTGTTTGCTTTTCATTTCTTCTGTATGTTGTATTTACTGAAGTATTGTCATAGTAGTCATGAATTCTTCTAGTTTCCACTTATCTTGGAAAGTTTATTTCTTTTTTTGATTCTAAACAATGGCTTTAGAAGATTGCTGGATGTAGCAATCTTGCTTGACAGTTATTTTCTTTCAGAGCTTAGAACATAACATTCCATGTCCTCCTGAATTTCAGAGTTTGTTCTGGGAAATCAGAAGTGATTCTGACTTATTTCTAAATGTGATCTGATTTACCAGTTTTTATCTTGAGGTTTTAAAGATTCAATCCTTGTTATGTATATTAGGCATTTTAATTATAATGTGTGGTGGAGATGGTGGAGAAGTTGTTATTTTTGTTCTTTTATTTTTATTTTTATTTTTTTTTTGGTACCCAGGATTGAACTCAGAGGCACTTAACCACTGAGCCACATCCCCAGCCCTATTTTGTATTTTATTTAGAGACAGGGTCTCACTGAGTTGGTTATTGCCTCGATAAGTTGCTGAAACTGACTTTGAACTCCTCCCGTCTCAGCCTCCCAAGCCACTGGGATTACAGTCATGCACCCAGTGGCACCCAGTGAGAAGTTGTTTGATCTTATCTATTTGGGGTTCTGAATGCCTTCTGTATCTGGATGGCAATCTCATTCTCAAGGTGTGAAAATTTTTCTGTTATTATTTACCTAAAGAGATTATCCATGCCATGAGCTTGCAATACACATCCCTCTTTGATTCCAATGATTCTTAAATTTGGTCTCTTGAGTTTTGTCTCAGAGTTCTTGTATATTCTGTTAATTGTTGTTTATTTTTCTTTAATACTGTCTGAATGTATAAGGCTGGCCACTTTGTCTTTTAGCTCTGAAATTCTGTCTTCAGCCTGGTCTACTTTATTAGAGAGACTTTCAACTGAACATTTTGATTTATTTCATTTTCAAGATTTTTGGTACTTTTTCAATATCTGCTTCCTTATGGAATTTCTCACTTTTATGCTGAACTGACTTCCTTCACTCATTTAGTTGTCTTTCTTTGTTCTCTTGGAATTCATTGATCATGTTTTAGAATCACTCTTGAATTTTTTCTTTTCTTTTTTTTTTTAATATTCCATCCATTTCAGTATCTTTGGAGTCTAAAGTAAGTAGAGATTGAAAGAGATAAGAGAGTTTGGCCCATTAGAGAAAGAAGAATGCAGAGAAATAGAAATAAGAGAAAGGAACAAAAGATTTTAGCTTCTCTAGTAGAAGGTTGGACAGAATGGAAAGTCTTGTCAATTGGGGTTTTGTCCTTTCAAAACAGATCCATGTACTCCCAGGGTGGGACTACTCCACAGTTCTAAGTGAAGAGTTTCAGCAGCTGGGGCTTAGTTCAATTCAGACATTTGGGACTTTGTTGGGCAGTATCTGCTCTAACAAGATTAGACAGACACACTACAAGGGCCAGGCAGATGCCAATCTCTGCTGGAAGTCTGGATCTCAGCAGCCTCTTGAGAATTCTACTCTGAAGGAAGGGGGTTAACTCTCAATGTATCTCACTCACTCTGCCACCCTGAATATAGTCTTACCAGGTTTAGTCCCCAGGTGTAATCAGGACTGCCTGTTCAGTGTCCTGACCCTCTTTAGCTTGTCATGTGAGCCATTAGACTCAGAAGAAAAACAAGTTGCACTCCCCTCCATATTCGTGACTTTAATCTCCTTGGGTACCATATTTCATGTACCAATTTCAGTCACATTTTGTACTTTTCAAACACCAGCTCCTGGTGCAGCCTCTGACTCAGCTAAGTTCAAATTGCTTTTCTGTGCTACAGTTTTTTCCATGCCAAATTTGTTTGTTGTGTTTTTCTGTTTGTGTTATTCATCTACTCAGTAGTGAACCAGTGCCTCTGTCATACCAGCTTGGCTCAGATGTACTCTTTATTGTTTTTGTTCAGTGCACCTGAATGTGTCAGTTTCTGACTGTCCACTATTGGGTTTCAGTGAATTTCATTTTTCATCCACCTTGTTGAGAAGCAGTACTCCCATGGCTTGAATCCCTAGCCACAGGGCAACTGGAAATGCACTAATCTGCCATCTTTAATCTGCTATACCTGGTTTTAAGAGTTAAACGCTTCAACTGTGAAGCTTAATAGGAAAGAACCGCCCCCCCCATGCTAATTCTTCCATCAATTAGTCATTTGCCAAACAGCATAAAATATCAATAGAAAATAGGCTAACAGAAAGTTATCCCTCAGACTGTTTTCTGTTGATAAAATGGGTTTACTAGTTGCTTCCTCATAAAAGTACTGTGTCAGGCTTCAAGCCAGAGTCAAACCTCATGGTTATTTGACCAGAGTATGTTTAATAAAAAAAACGATTAACTTTAGGAGGGGACTGGGGAGAAACAGAGGAAAAGTACTCTGTAGACTGTAGTAATGGCAGTTCAAAAAGAGCAGCCATTACCATGGCACTGAGATAGAGGGCCTAGGGAAAAGTCAGTAGAAATATCTGATGCAAAGTGATTCAAGAGTTAGAGAGACAGGTACCACCAGTACAGAGATGATTTACCAGTGGCACTTGGTTATAAAGATATCTGATGGGGTGCTGGAGAAGGTTTTTGGCCACAAGAGCCACTCCTCTCTGCTGCAGGTAGAGACAGGTGTTGGAGACAGATATTGGAGAAAAATGCCCTTGTTGCAGATGGCTGGCCAGAGGAGCCCATCAGACCCAGGAAAAGAAACATCCTTTCCTGCATCAGTATCCCTGCAACACCGTCTAATGACAAAGCTTAACCTTGTGTCATTTTATAAAAGAAAATTATTTAAAGGTTTCAGCTCTAAAATTGCAGAACTGGGAAGAATAGATTTGGAGCTGAGAAACAATAGATTGATTAATAGTGCAAGCACACTAATACCACATGTTTATTGAATGTATTTAATAGGCTAACATCTACTATGTTTAGTACAGTGAGTGGGATATAGTAAATGGTGTATACATAAATATGTATTTTTAAAAATAGTTAATTTATTCTAATTTGTTATACATGACAGAAAAATGCATTTAAATTCATAGTACACATATAGAGCACAATTTTTCATATCTCTGGTTGTATACAAAGTAGAGTCACATTAATTTGTGTCTTCATACATGTACTTAGGGTAATGATGTCCATCTCATTCTACCATCTTTCCTACCCCCATACCTCCTCCCTTCTGATCCCTCCCCTTTGCCCTAAATAAAGTATCTCCATTGCTCCCATGCTCCCCACAAACCTCTATTATGGATCAGCACTCACATATCAGAGAAAACATTCAGCCAGTATTACAATTCCTTGGAAAACTTGGAATGGAACAACCATTTGACCCAGCTATCCCACTCCTCCATTTATACCAAAAGGACTTAAAAACTGCACACTACAGTGATGCAGCCACATCAATGTTTATAGCAGCACAATTCACAATAGCTAAATTGTGGAACCCTACCTAGATGCCCTGCAATAGATGAATGGATAAAGCAACTGTGGTATATATACACAATGGAATATTTCTCAGCATTAAGAGAGAATAAAATCATGGCATTTGCAGGTAAGTGAATGGAGTTGGAGAATATCGTGCTAAGTAAGCTAATCCCCCCAAACCAAGGGCTGGATGTTTTCCCTGATATGTGGATGCTGATCCATAAATTTGTATTATATGGTTATTATATGTTCTATATACCTCACTCTAGTTTTACTATTAAATGAGGCTAGGGTTTTAATAAATTTCTCTAGGCAATAAAAGACAATGTATAAAGTTCAGAAAGATGAGACAGTATTTATTCTCTAGAGAATTAAAAAGAAAATTAGGACAATTACTTAACTGTCACATATAGTTTAGGAAACATCCTGATCTGCAAAGATGATGTTTTGGGGTACTAGGAGTCAAACTCAGGGGTGCTCAACCACTGAGCTGCACCCCCAGCCCCTTTTATTTTTTTGTTTTGTGACAGGGTCTCACTAGATTGCACACTGGCCTTGAACTTGGCATTCTCCTGCTTTAGCTCCCGGGTAACTGTGGTTATAGGCATATGATGTTAAGAGCAAGACACTCTCTCTCTCTCTCTTCTTTCCAGCCAGGATCTTGTACTGAAAATTCTAAGCTTAGAATTTTTGTGTTCAAACAGAGTGTATTTCCTTATTTAATAAAGACCCTTTTCCACTGAAGCTTTATCTCCTTTTTATATCAAATGGGTCTGTATTGTCATCTCATTAATCCTCAATGCCTTGGGAAGCAGAGTATAGAATTACCCATACTATTTTATATTGCCTTTACTTCTAATAATTGGATTAATATCATGTTATTAAAGCAAAGTTCCCTACTTTATATTTTTTCTGTCACTAATAATTGACTAGCTTCTTTGAACCTGAATCACATTTTACTAATGTGGTGCATGGCTTTTTAATGCTCTTTTATTTATGCTTTTATATCTGTCATAGTGTGTTTCAGCCTCCCAAATCACTGATTTAAAGGTTAAATGTTAGGGTTTTTGTATTATTCCATATGTCATGTTTCCACCTATGTTCCTTACTGTTCTCTAAATCAAATCTGCATTTACTACAATAGTTGACTCCTACATAACGTTTATTTAATGTCTCTCCTCAGAATTTGTCTTTTATGTGAAGTTACATATCTTGACCTCTCATTAAATCAGATTTACAGCTTCCTACACATTTTCCTTTTAATGATTTTCTTTAACCTTTACCTGATTTCTAAAACTTCTTTGTGGGTATATGTAATGATTACTTTAGATCCCATATGTTAATTTTGTTCATTCATTTTGTTCTAGAAAATTAATTTTCTTGTATGTCATCATATATTATATATAGTTATATATAATCTAAGAGTTTCCCTCTGTTATTCTTCTTGAATCATGAGGATTATCTTTAAATCTTGTCTCCATTATTAACTCAATTCACTTTTGTATAAAGTTACTTTTGTGTATGTGTTTTAGGTATTTCTGTCATATTAATGGAAAGATTAAAAATTGAGAATAAAAACCTTGAGACAGTATTTTAAAGCAGAGATGACAATTAGATTCACCTTTTCCTATAATATACTGTTTTCATTACATTTCTATATTGTATGAGAAAAATCTACTAAATACATGCTTATTGTGGAATAGATGATTTGATAAGGAATTTGGGATTTCATACCTTAATGTTTCATGATTTTTTATTGTTTAAAAAACATTCTGAGTAGTAAACAGTAGTTAATGGTAAATATAAGAGCCATTTCTAGGTCTGGGCACTGGAACTCTATAGTGTATTATTTGCAACATTTCTATGTAATGTCTGGTTATTTCTTTTAAGGTACCTGGTCTGACCCATTCTTCTGAGATGGAAGGAAACTCCACTCCTTCAGATAACTTTAAAGCTGGACACATTTGTGTATTTACTATTCCAGAATTTATCCTGCCTCCACTTCTTTTGCTTTTCTCTTCTCTGAAAAACATTCCCATATCCTCTGGCTGCTTCCCTAATTCCCAACTATTCTTAGGCATCAGTGCAAATCTTCCCCTTTCCTTAAAGCCTTCTGTTTCCCCAGCTGACTACCTCTTGAACTCTTATATAGCTTATTGTTCTTATTGTTGCTTTTAGTCATTTTACAGATGACATTTATTGTTCTATACTCTTAGACTCTTAGGTGCCATTTCAGGTGGTAATAGATATGTATGCTTGAACGCCCCCAAATGAAAATGGTGTGTCTGTAACACTTACTATGGTTTATGATTGTTCATCCATAGTCTTTTTTAAAGCAACTAGTCTTAACCATCCTTTTTAAATGAGAGGCATCTCCTTTAGATTACTTTACACCCAGGCATATTTGTGTATCTACTGTCCCAGAATTAAGTGCCTTCATTGCTGTTACTATTTTACTTTAAAATTTTTCCCTTCTTGATTCTTTAAAACAAATGGTTTTAGAATTTGTTCATAGCACATGTTATGGACTAGGTGCTGTTTTCGTTTTAGGGAAGAAAACATCAAGTAGAAGGATGTATTCCCCATGGAACTGTCTAGAAGTGAGGCAGACATGCGAACAAGAATTTGAAATAGCTGAATCCAGTCTACACTATACTCTGGAGGAGAGGGAGGCTTGCACTGTAGATCAGGGAAGGTTTGGCAGAGGATCTAACATTTGGGTAGAATCTTTTTATTAAATTAATTAAAATTTTTATTGTTTATTTTTAGTTATACATGACAGTAGAATTCATTTTGGTATAATTAAATAAGCGTGGACTATATCTTATTCTAGTAGGACTCCATTTTTATGGCTGTATACAATCATGGGATTCACTATGGTGTATACATATAAGTAAGTAGGAAAATTATTTGGGTAGAATTTTAAGAGGCAGGAAGTGAATTTTAAGCAGAAGTACAAGAATGGTATTTGCTGCCTCAAAGCAATAACTCAATTGTAGCAGATTGAATCTTTTCTAGAGCCACAAATTAAAGATTTTTGCCTTTATGAGTGTAAGGCCTGAACATCAGGACACATTGAGCCTGCTTTCCAATAACTGGGAAACCCCAGGTTTCCTCTTCTGAAACCAGTTCTATCCTAAACATCTGTGTACACTGGCAAGAATCTTACAGGTACACAGCATCCTTACAGGGAAATAAGCTCATGAAGACTAAGCTGAAGTATGTTTCTTCAGGCAAACACCCTAAATAGCTCTTTTCTAACATTTGGAGGGATTAACACTAGAAAAGTAAAGTGTATTTTAATGTCAAAATATTTTCAGTTCTCCATTAAGATCAAATTGATTTTCCAAGCTTATAATCTTGAGTACAATTGGAAGAAGTCTTCATTTTTTTTCTTAATAAACATTATAATAACCCGTGGAACCAGAACATAGGCTCTTCATAAATGCCACGAATGTGAGTGGGAATTTGAGACACGCTGTCCCTAAACAACTTTCACACAAGCACTCCTGCTGTAGTGTTTGCAAATGCAGCTCTACATGTAAACGCTAGATCAGACTGAATGATGAATTTAAAACAAGTGGGTGCACTCAGTGTGGCCCAAATTAAGCCTTGTTCTAAAGTTGCTATAGCAACGTTATCCGTACCAAATGTCCTGCTCTGAAAAATAATTGGAAACATTTCCTGTTATTTAGTGAGAAAACTAAATCACTATTAATTTTTGTATCCTACTACACAAAATGTATTATTCTCATGTGCTTTTTTAAAAAAAATCAGCAAACATGATGAATAAGTATAGGTATTATATAATTATAACAGCAAAATCAAGAAAGATAGAAACAAAAATGAGTCATTCAGATTTAATAGGAAGTATTTAAGAGTTAAAATATTTGAAGATACTTTTCTTCTTTCTTTGTTAACACTTAAGAGCAGAGAGCCATTAATAGTCCTTTTAGGCTTTGTACACAGGAATTGTTTCCCTATTAAATCACAAAGAAATTTCTTCAATATTCGGAGAAATTGAGAAATAGCTAAAATTGTCAGTTATTCATAAGATAGTAAATAAATTCAAACAACATGAAAACACATGACATATTAAGCCCAGAGAGCTAAAATGTTTTGAGACAGTAGCTCAAGCCAAAGGAACAAACTTTCATAATTTGACCAAAATAGTTACATGATATACTGAAACTCCAGGCCTACATGTATTTCTTTCTGAAGATGATTTAAACTCAAATCTATCAAAATTGTTCTTAAAAGAAATTATTAGGGAATATTGTAACATTTGGAAAAAATGAGGGCTTCTATAAATTGGAAGGAAGAAAACCTCTACAAACAATGTAATATTTATTGGCTAGTTACTCTGTGTGGTTTTATTTAATATTTCAGTGCTTGTTTCTGTTGTTTGGGAAAGACACTTTCAGTGTAATTTTAATTCTAAAGTGCCATTTCATTATCTCTGAGTGGGTGTTTTAGTTTATAGTTGGCCCTCAGCTTCATTTGTGAGTCATGTGTAGTATAGCTAAGTATATTTTCCTAGGCAGTTGGGTGAGGTGAATAATACTTTTTTGATATATTAATTAGGCTTTCCTATTTAATAACACTAGATTTCAAAATAAAACTGACATATTCTGGGAAACAAGATAAAAAAATATGTAAGTTGCGACATTTTGGAGAATACTTAAGTCAATTTATTTGCAAAGTGGAAACATTTTATTTCTCCAACCTTTCCTCTGCTAATCCCCTCCCCCACCCAGTTCCTGTTGCTCTTTCCATCACATATCAGCAAAGCTGAATATTATGGCATAGCTCAATGCAAACACAAATAATGAAGATTCCCAGTTAAATGGGGTTTTGGTTTTCAACAACTTTAGATATGGATGTTGTTCATGAGTTTGAAGATAGTAACTATATCATAAAAGTGTGTGTGTGTGTGTGTGTGTATGTGTGTGTGTGAAAAAATATAAGTGCATCCACCAGCTCTAAAAGGAACTGAAATTTGGCATGAAAGCTGGGAGAAAATAGGATTGAATTAAACTTTTTCACCAAAGGCTATGTTGTGACTGTTCAGTATCAATTCCATTGTAATTATAATTAAGCTTACAATAAAGCTTCCCTAGTCATCTGCCTCATAAATCCAGTACTGTGTGTTCACCTGGTTTAGAATGCTCTTTCTTATGTTTCTTTCTATATTCAAATTAAATCTTCTCAAATGTTGTCATCCTTCATAATCTACTGTCACTTTAAATGAAATGTTAGTCGTGCAGAGTGTCTAAGAGCTTGAGTTCTGGAGTCAAGTTCAACTCAAGTTCAAATTCTGGCATATGTGCTTAGTAAAACAAATTAATTGGACAAATTAATTATTAAGGGACAGCTGTGGGCCAGAGGCTATTGTAGGTACAACGGTGACAATACAGACCAGGACTTTATATTTCTTGAGCTTATTGAGGCATGGCAGACAATTAAAAATAGAGATTGTGGTAAATTCTGTTAAGGAAGTAAGCAAAATCATGTGATATAGGGTAACTAAGGGATCCTATTTGAATTGGGGCAGGGGTCAGGAAATACCTGATGAAGGGATGACATTTGAGTGGAGAACTGAAGATTAAAAAGGAGTCAGTCATGCTACATCAGGAAGAAAAGGGAATTCCATTCAGAGGGAAAGCAAGAACAAATGTTCTGAGTAAGAAATGACATTCAGGAAAAAGAAAAGAGAGTATGGTCAGAAAATGGTGTTGGGGATGGGGGGGGCTGGTAGTGGTAGAACAAGAACTACTCTTGATAACAATAAAGACTATTAAAAGGGATTTGGATTTTTTGCTACGATTGAGATAAAAGCTGGTGACCCATATAAAAAATTATATATTGTACACATATGTGTTATACATCATGATTTCCCTAATTATTAAAAGGCAACCACGTTGACTCACAATTTTCACCTCTCTTTAACACAGATGTGCTGGATGATGACCAGAGCAGGAAGAGTGGAGTGTCCCTTGATGCCATACCATCGCACAGCAGCAGGAGGAGAGCAGAGCAAGCATTACCTGAACAGTCTTCTCCGCGTGGGGTGTTGTAAGGGAGGGGGCGTCAATTGAAGAAAGATTTTTGAGTCTGGAGCACAGGGGTGAATAGGGGCGGTATTGGATATCTGTTCATCATCAGCATCTAGATGTTTGCAACTCAGGAGAAAGAGCTCTCCGAAGGAAAGTGTATAGACAGGGGAGCATGGACCTCAGAAGAAGCCCTTTAAGTTGACATTTAAAGGTCACATAAAAGAACAGTTATTATCAAGGGAGACTAGGTAGGATCAGCAAGAAACAGAAAAACCAGCAGCCATGAGAAAAACCTTGCTAGTGAGGGAGAACTGAGCATGAATGTCATGAAGGCTGAGGCAGGTTGGCAAGCAGTGTGAATGCTTGTGAACCTTGACAAAACCCACTTAAATAGAAAGGTGGAGATATGTAGGTTGCAATGGTGAGAAACATGCAAGAAATGAGGACATGGGGATGGGTGATAGTCAACTTGGAGGAATTTTGCCGCAAAACTAGCATATGGAGAAAGAAGGTGGTAGCTAGAAAAAGATAAGGGGTTCAAGATTTTTTAAGTTAGTATTAGTACATTAGTTATACATTTTTGAATTTCCCATATCTGTTTTCTTGTCTGTAAAGAAGTCAAAATTAACAACACCGAAGTTAAAGGGATACAGATAGGTAAAGAAGAACTCAAATTAGCACTATTTGCTGATGTTATGATTCTATACCTAGAAGACCCAAAAAGTTCCACCAGAAATCTTATAGAAATAGTAAATGAATTCAGCAAAGTAGCAGGATACAAAATCAGCACCCATAACTCAAAGGCATTTCTATATATCAGTGACAAATCCTCTGAAAGGAAACAAGGAAAACTACCTCATTTACAATAGCATAAAAAAATACTTGGGAATCAACTTAATGAAAGAGGTGAAAGACCTCTACAATGAAAACTACAACACACTAAAGAAAGAAATTAAAGAAGACCTTAGAAGATGGAAAGATTTACCTTGTTCTTGGATAGGTAGAATTAATATTGTCAAAATGGCCATACTACTAAAAACACTATGCAGATTTAATGCAATTCCAATCAAACTCCCAATGACATTCCTCATAGAAATAGAAAAAACAGTCATGAAATTCATCTGGAAAAATAAGAGACCCAGAATAGCTAAAGCAATCCTTTATACTATACTATAGAGTAATAGTAATAAAAACAGCATGGTATTGGCACCAAAATAGACTGGTAGACCAATGGTACAGAATAGAGGACACAGAGAATAACCCACATAATTACCTTTATCTTATATTTGACAAAGGTACCAAAAACATACATTGGAGAAAAGAAAGCTTCTTCAATGGTTCTGGGAAAACTGGAAATCCATATGCAACAAAATGAAATTAAACCCCTATCTCTCTCCATGCACAAAATTCAACTCAAAGTGGATTAAGGACCTAGGAATTAAACCAGAGACACTGGGTCTATTAGAAGAAAAAGTAGGCCCAAATCTTCATCATGTGGGATGAGGTCCCACTTCCTCAATAAGACTCCTATAGCGTAAGAATTAATATCAAGAATCAATAAATGGGATGGATTCAAACTACAAAGCTTCTTCTCAGCAAAAGAAATAATCAGTGAGATGAATACAGAGCCTACTTATTGGGAACAAATTCTTACCACTTGCATGTCAGACAGAACACTAATCTCTAGAATATATAAAGAACTCAAAATCTTAACACAAAAAACCCCCCAAATAACCGAATCAATAAATGGGCCAAGGAATTGAATAGACAATTCTCAGAAGATATACAATCAGTCAACAAATATATGAAAAAAATGTTCACCATCTCTAGCAATTAGAAAAATTTAAATCAAAACTACTCTTAAGATTTCATCTCACTTCAGTCAGAATGGCAGCTATTAAGAATACTAACAACAATAAGTGTTGGCAAGGACATGGAGAAAAAGGCACACTCATACACTGCTGGTGGGACTGCAAATTGGTGCAGCCAATATGGAAAGCAGTATAGAGAATCCTTAGAAAACTGGGAATGGAACTACCATTTGACCAAGCTATCCCTCTCAGTCTATACCCAAAGAACTTAAAAATATCATACTACTGAGACACAGCCACATCAATGTTTATAGCAGCACAATTCACAATAGCTAAACTGTGGAACCAACCTAGATTCCCTACAGTAGATGAATGGATAAAGAAAATGTGGTATATATACACAATGGAATATTATTCAGCATTAGAAGAGAATAAAATCATGGCTTTGCAGATAAATGAATGAAACTGGAGAATATAATGCTAAGTAAAATTAGCCAATCCCCCAAAGCCAAATACCGAATGATTTCTCTGATTTAAGGATGCTGATCCATAATATGCTGGGGGTGGAGGTGGATGGGAGGATTAAATGAACTCTACATAGGGCAAAGCAGAAAAAGGGAGGGAGGGCAAGGGAGTGGCAATAGGAGTAAGAAACATGGTGGAATGAGATGGACATCATTACACTAAGTACATACAAGAAGACACATAGTATATGACTCTACTTTGTGTACAACCAGAGATATGAAAAATTGTATTTTATTTGTGTAATATGAATTGTAATGCATTCTGCTGTCATATATAACAAATCAAAATTTTAAAAAATCAACAACACTATTTCAAAAGGTTGCTATAAGAATTAAGTGGTATTACAAGTAAAGGACTAGAACCCTACTTGGTGCTTCACACATTTTCACTAAATGGTCATTGATATCATTGTTATTGCCATGTAGAATTCTTAAACACTCAGCACATTTACTCTGTTTTCCTTTTTAATTCTTCACTACTCTAGATTTAAGTAGTTATTATAGGTAATTTACTATGAATTTGGGGTAGATTTGAAACAGTAATTTACTAACAGAATTAAATAATTATTTAACAATGCATACTAAACTCTGTTTTATATATGATGAAGACATATCTGTATCTATGTCTATATCTATGTTTATCCATGATTTAGTGCATTTCTTTACCCTATATTAGTGTGCAAAGTTCAGAAGTCTCCAAGACCACCTTACTTCTTATCCTCTACAAGTTTAGGATCCTGAAGACCACTCTCAGGTTAGAAACTTCTTTAGAAGAACTCACAGAACTCATACAGCTGTTATATTCATGGTTACAGTTTATTACAGTAAAAGGTCAGAGATTAAAACCAGCAGAGAGAATACGGCTTAGATCCGGGTCTAGGAGACATCAAGGTGTGGAGCTTCCAGTTGTCCTCTCCAGTGTCCCAGTACCTATTTCTCCCAGAAACAATGTGTGAAAATACACATAAAATATTTCCCACCAGGGAAGCTCACCTGGGTTTTGGTGTCTGGAGTTTTTTTATTGTGGCCTAGTCTCTACCCAGGTAGCTAACCTTAATTTCTAGCCTCTCCAGATATTAAACTGACACAGTGTGGACCAATGCCTCCCACCACACATCAGTGTAAGCCCAGGCTATCAGGCATAGACCTAGGCTCCAGGTCAAAAAAACACTCTAACCAGGGAGGACAATCCAAGGGCTTAGAGATTACCCCTAGGAGTCAAGGGCAAAGGCCAAACTTCTCTTTTGCAGTTAATCCTTTACTGTATAACCTACAATCTAATTGAGAAGATAATATGTGAAGACACAAAACTGAAATAATCCATGATTTAATTAAGTTTAAGTCATCAAACAGTGTCACCATGTTAGGGACATGTCAACATAAGATAGCTTGCTTATCTTACTATAGATGTTCAGGGAAAGACTGGGTGACAAGACAAAGCTTTATAGAAAAGTCCTGTTATGAACTGCATCTTGGAGAAGGACCTGGATTTTCCCTGGCTGAAAGAAAGTCCAACGTGCTTCCAGCAGGGTGAATGGAGGAAGGCAGGATGGGGAAGCAGTGTCTGGAAATGATAATGGTAAGGGAATAGAGTGCCACGGCCAGAAAGGAAATACATCAGTTTCCAAGGGCTACCTTAAAAAATGATCTCAAATTGAATGGCTTTAAGCAACATAAAGTTAATCTCCTTCTAGAGGCCACAAGTCCAAAACCAAGGTGCCAGGATGCCAGCTTCCAGGATGCCAGGTTCTTTTTGGAGACTGAAGAAGAAACCACACTAAGCCTCTCCTGGCTTCTGGTGGTTTCTCGTGGTTCTTTGTGGGTTTTTTTTTTTTTTTTTGTCACATGGGTGTATCCCTCTAATATCTGCCTCCATCACCTCATGAACTTCTCCCTTTGGATCTGTGTCTTTGTGGTTCTAATTTCTCTTCTTATAAGAACTCCAGTCATTGGATTAGAAAGCACGCTAAAACAATGAGACCCACGACTTCATCTTAACTAATTATGTCTGTGAAGGCCCTACTTCCAAATAGAGTCACAATTTGAGGTTCTGGGTAGATAAGAATTCTGGCAGGGAGATCATTCCAACCAGTACAGGTAGTTTGTGGGGAAAAAAAAATGTGGTGTGATGCAGGCTGTGGCAAAGACACAAACAATGCTTGGCTTCAGTATCTTATAAATGCAGCTCACTAAACAGGGTCTTTCACAGGTTTTCAATGGCTTTTCCCAAACGTCAGAATACCTTCTTTCACTGCCAAGTACAGCACCCCTCCAGGGTGAATTGATGTGGGATGTGGGTGGGAGAAGTGGGTAAAGGCTAGGGGTGAGTGGGTGGCTAGGGATTTCACGTTGGCAGTCTCCAAATTATAACTGTCCAGCTAGCTATGCACTTTACCCTCCACCCACACCTGGACCTACTCAACTGTCATGGAACTGCGGTGAAAAAAATTAAATTAAATTAAAATATGCATTAAAAAAGACATATTTGTTTCTAAAGAGGATAAGGGTAAAACAAGGGCAGCTTAGCAATTCTGGGAGCAGAGTCCTTGATGAGGACTCTGACTTAGTGATTTCTTTTCCAAAGAAGGAGGTCGGGAATGAGGTGGAGAGAGTTGGGTGGGAGGTGGGGCAGATAGAATATTTGAATATTCTCTTTTATTTTCCCATTATTTCTAGCCATAAAAATAGTTTTACTCGAAGTTTACTTTGCTGAACTACTACATCGACAGCACTTGTGGTCTTTGTTGTAAAGGCAGATGACTAGACCTACCCTGGATCTACTGCATCCCTGTCCATGGAAGGAGCTTGGGAATCTGTGTTCCTCATAATCTCACTGAGGGATTCTTGAGTGAAATCATGTTGACAGAGTTTGGTTTTAAGTTTGATTTGGTTTTAAGTCTGATTTTAAGGTGCATATGTTTTTAGGAAGTTTAAAGTGTTTTTATTCCACAGATTAGTTTCCATACAAGAATGAAGGTATGATTCTGAAGGGTGTGGGCTCCTGAGGTGAGAGTTATGGGGGTTTAGGTCAATTCCAGTCAAGATTCCATTCTGCAGCCAAATGTGGACACAGAGACACTAGTGTTAGAGAAGTAGAATATAGTTGAAGAGATGAGGGGGAGAAAAAGAGAGAATAGTAATATCCAAGACGATCTGTGCCTAAACAACAACTTTATATAGAGCTAGCTTTGTGCCTAAGAAGGGATCATTTCCTGTTCTCCTCTCCTTCCTTCCAGCTGCTGGCATTCACACTCTGAGTATTAATGGTAGGCTTCTGTGAGCTAATCTGGGAATGCGACTGTCATTTACAATTCCATTTCCAAAGAAAAAAGTCTTTTTGCTTATGGAATGCCTTTCAGAGGAATTTGGGAGACACATTTTTTTTGCAGAGTATTTACTCCTTAAAACCTGAGACTGGGAGGTGAGGAAAGAGCACAGCATTTCACTAAAATTGTGAAACTAACTCTGTTCATTGTGGAATGTGTAAGCTACTTTGAGGTATTTAATCTTTCATAATAATGGTGATATTTTTTGAATTGACCTTTGAAAGCCATCATCTGAAAAGGATGTCGGTGTTGCTTGCAGGTGCATGGCTTTGTAAGTTGAGAAAAATATTAATGCCATTTTCAGAATATTGATGATCACTGGAGAGAAAGGAGGGGGTGTTTGGATTCTGAGTGGTTTCAGAAAAACCCAAAACATTCCCTTGTTAAGTCTCCCAAATAACTATAATAACTGACTTGGGAAGATGCAATGGGTTGCATAAGAAAAATACATTTGGTTTCTTAATATTGTTAGATAATTGATTAAATTCTGGAATGGCAGTGACTTTTTTTCTGTGCAAATGAATTCCTCTTTCCACTATTCTACAGGAATTGAATGCAAAGTAAATGAGAAAGGCGACTTTGTAAAATCTGTATCTCTATCATAAATTTATTACATTTCCCTAATAAGAACTGGCTCTCTCACCTGGCTGAGGATTTCAGAAGATTTCTGCTTCTCCCAGAAAAGAAAAGAGAAAAACTTGCTATGGATCCCAAATTTGTGCTGTTCTAATGATTAAAAAACGTATTACACTAGCATTTGCTTAGTTTGAAATCCTAAATTTAAGCTTAGACTAAAAAAAGCATCAGTTAGGCATGTATTTAAAAGGAGTTGTATTTATCATTGTTATAGTTAATATTTCTCTAATATTGTCAGGCTTATCTGGAACATTTCCATTGCTTATTCTTCATATTGACAATTTCTTCTGTTCTGGTTTTGAGCATTACGATGTGAAGTAAATGGAGGTTTTCAGGACCAGACGAATAGTTTAGATCTGTGACAAGGGCCTCACCTTCACAAGGTAGCAACATTTGCAGAAAAGCCCACAGGTTGTGGGGTCACTGGCATGAGGCAGGCGTTCAGATTCTGGATTCCCTACCTTGCTGGTAGGATGACATGGGCAAATAACTGCTCTATGCATTAGTGCCCTCACAATGTAGCATGGCTGTTAAAGCAGCATAGCGTTTCCTAAAATATGCCTGCCATGGAATAATTATTTAATATATGTTTATTCTTTTGCTTTCTTTCCAATTCCTAAATATCTCTCTCAAATGGAAAGATCTGCTGCCATAGCCATCCCAAATGCTCTGAAGATGATAAATTGGCCAGAATTGGGTGGAGCCTAGGTTGAGAACAAGGAGGGGTCCACAGTGAAATTTCTCAATGGGTTAGCAACAGCAACACAGTCATAACAATGGAAACCACTACTGAATTTAGAATACAGATGAGACAAACCAACCAACCAGTATTTACTGAGGGCAGATACCACCTTGGCACTTTGACTTACTCATTTAATTCCAATGTCAACCTTGTGAAAATCACCAATCCTTCTTTATAGAAGGGTAAACTGAGGTTCATAAAACGGACATAACTTGTCTATATGCCTGAGCATATAGCAGAGCAGGAACAAGGTATAGGTGTTTGTTAAAACTTTGCCTAACCAAGCTACCTATACAAGGGAATTCTGTAAGTTGTCTATTCTTCATTCCAAAGAATGACAACTCTCAAATTCATGTATTATCTTTCAATCTATGGCACACATAGAAATCTGAAGGGATATGGAAATGTTAAGTGGAGTGGGAACAACATCAACTTTGGGGTCAGATGTTGGATTGAAGTCCTGGATTGAAGCCTGGCCATTGACAATCCATAAGTCATTCTTGGAGGCAAGTTGCCTCTGACAAATTAAACTTCTTAAGCTTCACTTTCTTACTCAAAAATGAGGATAATAGTAGTTATCACTTCATGGAGTCATTTAATGATCATTTGAAATAATGCCTATAATACACAATACACTTCCTGGCATATAATTATAAATTTATTGTTAATTGTAACAAGACACTGCAGTCTCAAAGGTTTTCCAAAGTTTGAGTTAATGGCCTGAATTACTTCTTGCATCAGAATCCCTGGGGATATTGTTAAAAATAAGAAGATCCCATGCCCACCTAATGAATCAAAATATCTGGGCAGTGGGATGGGAATTTGCTTTTTAACCTGTTGCCTAAGTATAGTTCAAATCAACTATAAACTCCTCCCATCATCCATTTACTGCTCTCCTGGTAACCATACCCTTTTTTGCTTTTGGCAGAGAACCTGGACTATCATTTGTACCTGACTGGCATTTCCCTTGCCACAGAGATAAGCACCACATTATCCCAAGTAAAGCTGATATGATTCAATTAGGCTTATGTAGATTGCTAAGACAAAGTCAAGCACTTTCCTGCTGGATGTGAAAAGACTTACTCATGAGAAGGCTGAGAGTCACCCCAGGACCCTGAAGTAGAAAGCTAACTGAGTGAACCCATAGGAAGCACAGTCCAAGGATAGAAGAAGTCTCATGCTAACACTTATGGTGTCCTTGATCTATTTTTACACCTAAAACCAGACTGACTCCTGCAATTTTCATTGTATCAACACATTTCCATTTTGGTTAGATGAGTCTGAATCACTATTTTTTTTTTTTACATTTACATGCCACCAAAGGACTTAACAATATGATAATATTTGTAATTTCTTTGTCAAATGCACACCAGCCAGATTCTTAATTCTACACCCCTGTCTGCCTTGACATATTGGGCTGGAGCCTGAGTGTACCTTCAGGATTTTTTCTGCTTAGGCTATAGGCAGGAAAAGTAGCCTTCTAAATTTCCCTCCTTTAAGAAGATACCTGAACTTAGCCTTCTAAGACAGGCAAAATAAGCCTAATCATATCCTATTTAACTTTATGCTTTGGCTAAATCTTGGTTCTGCTAGGCATAGGCAGAGATTGCAAAGTCAAATCTTTAAAGGTGCCCAGCAAAAAAAAAAAAAAAGTAAATAAAACAGGCTAGGTGTTAGAAATGCCACTTGTGTCTTATATCCTCTGAAAACACCAAGTTAAATTTGAAAGTAAACACCCAGTTTCAATGTGAAAGAAACAATGGGGAATAGAAGGAAGAGAATGTCAGAGAGCATTTGCCTCTTTTAAAATGAGGAAGGACCACACAACTGTAGCTCCAAGTCAATGTGTGGGGATTCAGTCTTGGTGTTACCAGAGCAGCCAAGCATCCTGAAGTTTATATGAAGTCTTCTGAATATTAACAAGTAACTCAAGTTTTAAAACATGCTGTGCAGGCTGGATCAGTGAGGGCCAAATTATACCCATAAAGTAGCTTGTGATCTGCTTTGCAGACCTTCAAGGAGGAGGGGGTCCAGGGGAGAGTTCTAGGTGTGTGCGGAGAGCAACTGACAAACAGGAGGTTATCCCACATGGAGTGCAAGAAGGGCAAATGATCCTAACTCAACATGCAAAGCCAAGGAGAAATGCCCTCACTCCATCCTGCTGGGTAGCCGGGTAGCCAGGGTGTCTCAGCAGCTCATTGTCTTAACTCCTGTAAGATCTCAGGAGGCAGGACACTTTTATCTCCTTCCACAAATTATAAATTTGTCAGACTCACCTGTTTTCTTTGTAAAGCTGTGGGGACTCTGGTTTCTTACTCTCCAGGAGATGTGATTGGCCAGACACCTGGTTCCAGGCAAGTACTTAATTAACAAAACTCTCCTAATGAGAGCGATCACTCAATAGCCCATTTGGTAAGTAAATATTTTTAAACACTTTCATTATAGACTCACCTAAACTGGCAATCTTTTCCTACTCAGCACATATGTATTCCATTTTTAGATATCCAGATACCTGGGTGAGGCACAGAGGTCCACTGACAAGACTTCTAAGAGTTTTCTTTCCAAGTTTTCTTCTTACATAATTGGTAACCCTTGAGGACACCACATGGCTGTCTCCTTCTCAACATTTGTAGGTAGGTGCTCAAATAAAGATCCATGGTGGATAAGAAAACAAAAAGCAGATCCCAAGAAGGTTAACATGAAACCTTTGGGAAGTGAGGTGGTGGTCTCTGTTTTGCTTTCTTACTAATCATGAAACACAGAAACACATTGCGTAGTTGATCAGCTCCTCATAGTTCATTCCCATCCTGTCACTCAGTCTTTGAGGATATTGCTCTAATTTCTAGGCTATTGTTGTGTTTTCTTCTATTCCAAGGAGGCAGTACCTGTCCCAAGGGTACTATTTTTTTTTTTTGACAAGCTACTGGAGTCATTAGGTAAAAACAATGTTAAAAAACTGAAGGTGTAAGAAAGATGAGACTAGAACCAAGACAGGAGTTTATTTTATTGGCCAACTGGTATGAAATCAATAATCTTTGATCACCAATTTCTGGTTTTTCTCTCATTCCTAGTACATGGAGTTTCAATTTTTTTTTTTTTTTAGCACAGTATTATCTACCCTGAATACTAAAAGGGGAGGCTGAGAAGCAAAGAGATTGCCTTGCTTTTGGAGCTAAGCAAAAGAAATTAAAAGCAGGAAAGTAGATAGTGGTACTCTCTCCTTTCTTCCTTCTGTTCTCTTGCCTTCTCTTAATCCTCGTTCTACACACACAAAATGCACCCATTCTGTCAATTTTCAGTTCTATATTTGCACATATGCCAACTTTATAACATGAAAATAACTGGCAAAATATGTAAAGTACACAGCTTAGTCTTGTGCATAATTTACATTTAAAATTATGCATTCAAATGCATTCATGAAGGGAGACATTAGCATGAAAAGCAGATGAGAAGTCGGTTTGCAATGCGAGAAAGTTTCCAGTTCTCTTTGTCTTATTGGATTTTGCCAAACATCCTGTTAGCAGCATACCTACCTTTTTATTTTAAAGGATAGCCAGTTTCCTAGGGACTTTTTCTACCCCATTAAAATCTATACTAAGAAAATACTATATTATAGTAACTCACTCATTTATTCTTTGACCCACATTTGCTCTTTGGCAGGCCCTTTGGGTTTCTCAACCCTTGTGTTAGTCAGCTTTTCATCACTGTGACCAAAATACCTGACAAGACCAACTTTAAGAAGAAAAGTTATTTTGGGCTCACATTTTCAGAGGTTCAGTCCATAGTCAGCTGACTCTAGGCCTGAGGTGAGGGAGAACATCATGGCAGAAGGGCATGGTGGATAAAAGCTACTCATCTCATGGAAGCCAGGAAACAGAGAATGGGAGCGGAGGGGGGCGGGGAAAGGGAAAGAGAACGGGCACACAAGGAGCCAGGGACAAGACATTGTCCCTCAGGTCATGTCTCCAGTGACCTACTTCCTCCAGCTGTGCCTACCTGCATACAGTTACCACCTATTGGTCCATTCAAATTATTTATCCATTAAATGATTAATTCACAGATGGGGGTTACAGCTCTCATAATGTAATCATTTTGCCTTTGAACATCCCTGTATTGCCTAACAGGACATAAAAGATCCAAACCATAACAATCCTCAGTGGTGCTCTAAGGTTAGTGGGAAGACAAACATTCAAATAATCCTTTTGGTGAAGAGTTGTAGCAGTAGACATTGGCACCAGAGCAGGGACTAGAAGAAGTAAGCACAAAGGTAGCATTAGTTCTGGGATGCCAAGCAAAGTTTTTCTGAGAAGTGTATTCTGGTGGTGGTTAGGGATGTCTATAGGGAAAGAGGTAAGATCAGAGGCAGAGAACCATATTAGGCAAGAGGCAGTGGAATCATATACTAGGACAATTAACCAGGAGGATAGAGGACTTGTGGCAGAGATTTGGGGAGTTAGACATTAATTTACATTTGAGGAGTGAAGAAGAGGGAGGAGTCTAGGAATATTCTAGACTGATGTTTTTTTTTTTTTTTTCTATAGTGGGCTGCTAGTAAATATTTTAGACTTTTGGGGTCACCAAGAACCTCTTTTGTGTACAGTCTTTTTTGTTTCTTACAACCCTTTAAGAAGGCAAAAGTCAGTCTTCGAAGGATGAATATGGCCAAAATTTGCCAACTTAGGTTCTAGACTAAGATAAGCCATGGGGGATGTATTACTAAGTTTTACATTAATGCAACAAAATACCTGAGACAGACTACTTATAAAGTAAAGAGAGGTTTAATTAGCTCATCTTTGGGGAGGTTTAAAGTCATGATCTTAGTGTCAGCTCAGTCCTTGGCTGTGTTGTAGCATAGAGGAGGCACATCCATGTGGGAGAGTTTACACTGCTATTCAGCAAGTCAGAGAGAGAGAGACACTAGGGTTTCATAATCCTCTCTAAATGACCCAAGGACCTCCCATGAGGACCCACCTCTTAAAGACTCCAGAGCCCTTCCTCATCCACCACCCTGCAGTCCCAGCCTTCAAACACAATGACCTCTTGGGGATGCACTACCCACACCTAAACTACAGTGGGGGATATCTTGATAACTCAAGATAAAAGAAGGAGGGAAAGCCCAGACTGAAAGAGAAAACTGAAAAGTACTGGACGTTATTAACTTGTTTATTGGTTTTTAACCCAAATAGAAAAGCTCCCTTTCAATAAAATTTAAATTTTGGCATATTGATCAAATTGTCTTATATAATACAATCTGGGTTTTTAAAAATTTGGTTTTTTTACATGTTCTCTGTTTTAGAAAACAAACCTTTGACTCATGGTTCCTGTAGTGTTTTTATTTTAAAATATACTCCACCCAGTACATGCTTTTGTGTTGCACTTGTCAGTTTTGGGTTATAATATTCTAAATTCTTGGTATTAAGAATACAAGTTTCCTATTACAAAGTCATAACCCATTATATTTTTAATGGTAAATGTTTTTTGGCTTGGTGTATAATAGGTACTCAATGTTTGTTATTTGAATCAAATAATGATAATGATAAAATTTTCAATGAAAAGTAAATCCCGGTTCATTTAAAAATAATAATCAGTTTCAGAAAACTTGAAAGTACCCAACTTTCACTGTATATAAAGCACTTGGTAGGGATGTTCTTCAGTACTATTTATATTTAGTACCATTTGTGTTTTTACATTTGCATTAAAGAATGAGGGCTAAGAAACAGTTTTATTATATCTAAAACAGAATTTCTAGGCTTTCAAGTATGGAAAATTGATCATTGTGTTTCTAATGTGTGCATACTGTTAGTTAATTCCTCATTATCTGAAGGTGGATTATCCTGTTTGCAGATGGAGGTGGCTAAGGGGCAGCAGGGATTTGGGATTAAGTCACTTCTCCTGCAGGTGTTTGTAATGAAGCTGGGGATCATTAACCCTGATTCTCAGCTGTGTGGTGGTTGGAAGACAGACTTCCAGGTCTGGAGTCATGCAATCTGGTCCCTTTTATCTATGCCATCAACAGCCCTGCCTGAAGTTTGGCTCCTCAGCTCCTGTACCTTGGAGAGCTGTCTTTCAACTCCAATCTCAAAATTACCAAAAGGCTCAGCTCTCTGGGAAATGAGATAATTTCAGATCCCAACTGTGGTTTGTACAATGTTTGAGCAAAGTGGCTCATCTACTTCAAGTTAATGAATGGTTAACTGTGGTTTTATATGACCTGTGTGTGGTCTTGGGTTGTCTATAACCTGCTTTATTTCCACACGCCATCCCAAATGATCTCTGATAATAAAGTAGTGTCTGTAATTATATATCTTCCATCCCAGTTTCCTCATAATTGTAATTTTACAGCATTATGACCCAACCTGTTTATTTTCTGAAGACTTATTCCATTTCAGGGATCTCATGGTATAGTCCTATTCATTACACATGCAACAGTATAAATTTGCCCAGTGCCCAGGTGTGGTTTTGATATTCAACCTAAAAAAATAAAAAAAAAAAAAAACACTGGGATAAAATTGACATCTAAATTAGGGAATGGTTTACAGGTGCTCCAAGCTATCTGAGCATTAGTGCGACAGTGAGCATACCAATTCTTCACTCCAAGATGTGTTTACTTGATGACACTGATTGTATCTTATGCCTTTTACTGCATTCTTTAATCCTAAGTTTTAATAAGGTGATACACATAAAAATTTTTAAGAAAGAGGTATAAAACAAATAAATATATTATTATAAATTGAAACCCACAGAGTACTTGTCTATCTTTTGAATTCCAGAAGAGGAGGAATTAACAGAAAGGGTTAGTGAGAAGGAGATATCTGAAAGACACAGGAAGAAGAAACAATTTACAAATCCAAATGTGGAAGAAAAATGAGTGAAGAGAGGAAGAAGAAGAAAAGTTAAAGAAAACCCAGAGCTTTTGCTGACCTCCTTCCAAACTGTCTATCTCTCCTCACGAAACTTTGTATAATGGAGGTAGGAAGAATGTTGACACTTGTAGGAAGGCTATGGTGAGCATATTTGTTCTCCTAGGTATTTCTAGGGATTGCATTTTGTGTCTTCTTCTCAGATCTCTGATAGAAGATTCCAATCAGCCTTGAAGAGCATATTCTCCTAGCTAGAGTTCTACTAAGTTGCTAAATCGGATTACTGGGTAAGACTAGTTTCCCTTTCAAATAACTCTTGCTCCCTTGTTTGCACATTTCCCTCTTCAGTCCCTCAAATTTTAATATTTTAACAATACAATGAAATTAAAATGACCTGAGAGGCAAGGTAGATAATCAAAAAAGTCATCCTCTCTTCTCTAAGCATTGCAGGCTTCTCCTTGGATATCCAGAATTCCACAGGAACTGTTCCATGGCTCAGGGAGGCTCACCACACTGGAGACCTCTACCTGTTTCCTCCTCACTCTCAGAACTTGCATGTCTCTGCTAGTCATTAAGGCTGCTCCGAGAGTCCACTTCTCTGCCTCTCAAGCATACCTATTTTTTTGTGTATGTGTAAATTCACATGACTAGTCCTGTTTTGGGGATGGGAATAGGTATAAGGATGATCTCTCCCAAACCAAGGCATTGTATGAGACTCCCTGGGGTGGTTTCTCCCCCTGTGTAGCAATGTTTGCCACAGGGGCTGCTCTGTTAGCCTGATTCCTACAGTGAAGAGATGTGAAGCAGAGCCCAGCTCACCTGCAAAGGGTGTAAAGGAAAAATGAGATAAACCATTGTTTTCAGAAGCCAGAACATTTCAGGGATGCAGTTTTCTGTAGCAATCCTAGTCTATACCCTGACTAATGCTCTGACATGTCTGTCCCCTCATTGGTATACATTAAAACACAGACTCATTGAGGGACAGAGGCTTTATGTTGTTATTTTATTTTTAGGCACTAGGGAACAAATGCAGGGCCTCATGCAGGCTAGGCAAACACACTAACATGGATCTATATCACCAATCATTTTAGTTTGTTTTTAAATTTTGAGACAGTTCTCTCTAAATTGTCCAGGCTGAACTTGAACTTGCGATCTTCCTGCTTCAGCCATCCTCTTCAGTTGCGGGGATTACTGGTGTGTGCGCCAGGCCGACTATTGTACTGTTCTTTTATGAGTACACAAGGCTGCATAGTGCCTCGAGCATGGGAAAAAAATCACTCAATAAATATTTGTTTACTCTAAAAATAAATGAAACACTATACTCTTCTTATAGTAACAACAGGGGGTAAGTAAATGTGGTTGTTCATGCAAATGAATCACAGCTCTACTAAGGAAGAGTCATAGATTTTTGTTCCCAATACTATTTAATGGTGATAGCAGACACGTTGCAGCGCTGACATATGAGATGATTTTAGTCAGATCAGTTATCTGGGCAGCTGCATGTATGGAAAGGCGTTGGGTTATTAAGGGGGCTGATTGACACTATTGAGAGGCTGAGAGAACAAGCCAGAGAGGGCCTTGACCTTAGTGTAGGGAAGCCTAGCTGATTAGCACTCTATTCATAATTATTGGACTGGTTACAGTTAGAATTTAGTTGAATTTTTGAAGAGATTCTAGGACATTTCTTTCTTTAAGGAAAATTTTACTTTAGTAATTTTAAGCAAACAGAATAGGTCCACTTAGTTTATCACCTGGAATTTACTTATTCAAAATATATCATAAATATCTACAAACAGGAAGATTTTATATAATAGACACCCTATGTGTTTTGAATCCCTGCATAATAAAGGCAGTTCTAGGGCTGGGGATGTGGCTCAAGCGGTAGTGCGCTCGCCTGGCATGCATGCGGCCCGGGGTTCGATCCTCAGCACCACATACAAACGAAGATGTTGTGTCCGCCAAATACTAAAAAATAAATATTAAAATTCTCTCTCACTCTCCCTCTCTCTCTCTCACTCTCTCTTAAAAAAAAAAAATAAAGGCAGTTCTAGCACCAGGATAAGCATCTTTCCATCAAGATCAGTGTTGAGAGCAACAGGAGCAGTGTTGGCAGGCTGCTGCCCAAAGAGGAAGCTAGAAATATATGACAGTACTTCTCAGAGTCTTAATCAGAGTTTAGATACTGGATCCTGAAAGCCATCCAGTTATGACATAGAAATGCATCCAGTGAGCTCTAGTCATGTAGGATAGGTAAGGTAGCATTAATATACAGGGGACTAATCAATGTTTAAGCAGGTGGATGGCAGATTTGAGATGCCAAGTGGTGTCTTGCTTTATATCTGGACATTTACCATCTGATCATATCTATACAGAACTGTGGCAAAGAATAGAAATAGAGGCCATGAAGGGAGAATAGGGAACTTGGACCCTTTAAGGCAGGTTGGGTTTCAGAGTAAAAACAAAGTTCAAGTAGGGTGCCAACCAAAAAGCTCTGATAGTGACAGAAAATGAAAATAAATCAGCATAGACAATCATTACATAGGAAAACTGCAGAAAAATTATTTTTAAATTATTATTTATTTATTTTCTTATTACTGAAAAGATAAATGTGGCAAGGTATAAAGGAGATTACTTTCTTGACATTGATAGTTTTCTGTGACCACTTAATAGGGCAGAATCAAGTCATCAAGCTTTAAAACCACCTTGTTTTGCTTTTTTACTTGAATCTTATTACTTTATTTTCAAAGTTTGAATAAATTTTTCAAAAATTTACAAAATGAAAAGATTCTATATATTATAAGCATTCAATAATAAAATTATGTTATAAAAAGTTACAAAATATTTTAAATTAAATTATCACAATTAAGTATACCTTACTTCATACTTCAAAACTAAGAATTATGAGAGGGAAATATATTTAACTGATAAAGTTATTATTTATAAACAATGTATTCTTTCACTTTTTAAAAAAATAACCACAGTAAATTATAAGTAAATAATTTATTCATCACATATTTAAATGTTTGTGAAGAACAATGTGTTTCGATTTACCATAGTTGATAGGAGGTTTAGTTTTTGATCCACTGATCACTTTTCATCCTCATCTTGGGTAGTATCATCTCCACTTATAAAAGGATAAAATTTTGAGGAAGACTGGAGGCTCAAGCGTCTAATTGTGTGAGCCAATTAACTGGCCACCTGTGACACTCAGCCTGAACTTCCACATCTATAGCATCAATCGCAATAATTCTTGCCTCATAAGGTCATTCTGACCATTAAATGTGGTTACAAATATAGAATCCTCTGACTTCACTAAATGGTCTGTAAATAATAGGTGTTATTTACTATCTACGTGTGTATGAGGCCTGTGTACATGACTGCTTTTTGTCAAAGTCCATGTGCATGTGGTACAGGAACAAAATAGTCACACAAGTAAAATAGAGCTCCCCCTCCTCTCTTCTGAATTGAATTTCTCTCTGAAGTATCTGCCTAATTGTTTTGACTCTTATCTTCTGGATCTAACCAATAGGAATATAATATCCTATTTACCCAGGGACATTGAAGATTCAACTTCTAGACTCAGGAGTTCCAGGGCTTGCTGTGAACAAAAACAGGTCCCCAAAAGTCAGGTGTCAATCTAAGTAAGTGTTCTTAGATAGATTTAACCTCTACTCCTGGGGACAACTGGGATACAGATGAACAAGTCACATATTCCCTCTGGTTGAGTCACTTTCAATGGGGCATGAACAATGGTTGGGCACCTACTGAATGTCTGCTGAGCCAGCATGTGGCTAATTGGCCATATGCCCAGATTGTTACAACCCCCTTTGGGTCAGTAACCACCTTGGTTCTTGGGTGAGTAACTGCTCACCTCTTTGAGGTAAATTAACTCTTTCAGAGCACTAGGGCACCATTTAGCACACTAGAAAAAAAGTAATTTATTCAATGGTCCCTTAAGGACACCCTGGAGTGCAGAGAGGAAGCTTAGCAATTCCAAGCTTGGATAGCATTGCTGCAAAGCCAATTAGAGGAGCAAGACAAATTAGATGGAAGTATGCTCTGTCCAATTGAGATATAAAGACAGTTTATATGAGCAGGATGTAATCTCCTAAGTGGGAATTTGGCTAAGAAAATGAGGCTTTTCTGAGAAGGACTTTGGAAGGAAAGAAGCAAATGTGGCTAAGATCTCACTTCTATGTAAAAGCAGTTTGTCTGCTGGTGCACTTTAAAAATTAAAGGGTTCCAAGTGTTGGAGTTTTCTAGACTTTATTTTAACCATTTTATCAGTTTTTAATACTAATCTGAGAATAGGGAAACTGGACTTCAAGCCATAATGCAACCACTAATTAACCATGTGGCCTTGGGCAATTTACTTTCTCTTGCCTTTGTTGCCCATTCATTAGATAATGTTAGGGATCCTGTTGGAATGGAGATGCTTTTAGGTGGATTTGGTGAAAGGACCAAGGAATGCCCAATTCTACCTCAGACCAAAGTCACTGGGAGAGAGACAAGTAAGGAGTCACGGCCCAGGAAAACAGATGATCACTTTGCTGTTAGATGAGCTACTGTCCTAAAGTCCAAGGAAGACTCTGGTCAACTGGGACAGAGCATAGAACCTAGGTTTCCCTGTGCTCAATACCCTAAAATAGAATTTACCACACTCCCCTTGATTACAGGGAAAACAGGGAAAAGGAGTGCAAATGACTGGTTTTGTTTCATTAAAATAGGCTCTGTGTCAACTTCAACAGGAATTCAATTGAGGAGGCCCCATTTCCACATTCCTCACTCATGAATATGGCTTCCTGAGATTCCTCACCCTAACCTGTTAGATCCCCTTCTTGAACAGTGAGGAGGGACTTACTCTGGGAGGAGACAGATGGAGAGATTTCCTCTTCTGCAGACTCCTGCCTCCTCTCTTCATACTCTTTGTTTCATTATGCCTTCTTCATGGAAGTCTGAGACCTTTAGCTTGACCTGATTTAATTGACTTGGCAGGTTTCTACTTTATATTTCTAAGAGAGAGCAAAAAATTTCCTGTTGATTGCTTGCATTGCCTATCTAGATGTTCTTTGAGCTCTTTTGAGAAAGCTTATTAGAGACCCCTATCTTGATAATTTAGATTAATAGCTCCTTTGGCAATTGAGCAATAATAATGATATTAATCACCATCACTCAGTGCTTATTATGAGCCAGGTGCCATTCTAAGTGCTGCAATACATTGATTCATTTAATCCTGAAAGGAAAACCTTTCTGGTTATTTCAGAGAGGGTTTTCATCACAATTGCCATTCCTATTTTACTGATATGAAGACTGAGGCACAGAGAGGTGAAGCAACTTAATATACAATGTCATGACTAATGAGTAGCAGAGCCAGGATTTAAATCCAAGTTCAGGGCATTCAGCCACCATTGTTCAATGTCTGTGTTATCCCTTTGACTATGCATTTCAACTATCTGATAGTTTCCATTTACATACAAAACTGACTTAAAAGTTTGAAAACCCACATTCATATCAATTTAATTCATATAAAGTGTTTCTAGTTGTAGGTAAACTATTTGTACACAACTGAATGGTGATTATTAAAGTGCTCTAATTAAGAACATGAACATATTTACATTTGTTGTAGCTAATGTTTTAATTGCATAATAAAATGTTGCTAATCCATTATACTAATTATGAAACATCTGAGTTTCATTCTGTTTTATGCAAAAATGTAATATAATCATGGAGGTTTAATAGTGTCTCTCTTCTCATTGCTGTTTTATTCAAACAGGTAGAGGTGTAACATGCAAATCAAACATTTAATCAAAATTAAGCATATTTTGCATCACTGACCTATGCCATTAGCTTGTTGTCCACTAAGTCACAGAATTTAGCAACTTAGACTGAACATAACTGTTATTGAACTATCGAGTTAATATGATTTGTGAAGAGTTATCCCTTCTATGCCTGGCGGGGGAAGACACACTTCGGGGACTAGTCCTAGTAAAGGATATTCATTGATTATATCTCCTAAGGGAGAAATTCTGAGGCCCTCACATCAGTCAGTGGCAGCTTGGCACACAAAAGGGCAGCAGGTTGAGTCCCAAGTGTTCTCAATAATGCAGCAGGTAACTACCTCATCAGGGTTTTTAAATCCCTTAATGCATATTTGAATTTTTCTTTGCAAACACGTACCTAATAAAAAAAAAAAACCTTCTTTTTTATCACATTAAATGCAAAGAGCTTGTGCTTTGGATTCTGAAATCAGAACGTCCACCTCTTAGGTCCTTTTACTTCCATGGTTTTATAGACACTACACATCATTTCTCTCTTTTCTAACAAAAGATTATCAGAACTGAAGTAGAAATACAATGCTTCTGTTGGGCACACTTTCCTTGGTGGCTTTGGAAAAAAAAATATCTGCAGTTTCCTTTTCCCTGTGGGATTGATTACATGCCATTCTGTCATGTAGGTCAAATGTGCATTTTAGATATAGAAACAAGAGTCTTGACATAAGCAAGAGGCTTATTCTTCACATACCATCTTTTTCTTATTTTCTGTGTGTCTTTGTCCCACCTGGATCTTGCTTTTATTTTACCATTCCTTTCTTATCACACTTTTGTTCTCTTTTTTAAAATCTTATTTCGGCTGTTCTCCTTCTGTCTTCCCTTGTTTCTGCTATTCATCACTTCAGAGGAACAGCACATGGGTCGGGAGGTAGAGAGGAGTGGGAGGTTGCTGCATTTGGACATAGAGAGGCAGATCTGAATTGCCACCACCTTGCCGAAGAAATAGGACTTCACCTTCTCTTCCTGAATGCTGAAATGCTGCTCAACAAAAAGCAATGCTGGTTGCACAACTGTAGCATCTAAGCTGTGTTTCCTATCTGAAGGCATTTCCTAAGTGCAACAATGTTAGTTAAGTTCCCAGTGCATAGTATGTACAGAATAAATGCTAGCTGAATTATCGTTTCACTGCATGTCTCTGAGGCAGAAAATGGGGCTTATTTCACAGGCATGGATTTATATTCTACTGATAGGGACTAAATTCTCCTCTCTATACCCATTTCTGTGTCCAAATTCCTCTAATGGTGTATTTAAGGAATCACTGAACATAATTGGTTTTGCAATAGTAGGAACTCAGTCCGTATTCACTTGCAATTATAGACTATTACTCTCAAGGCACGGGTTGTTACATAAGCTTAGATATGGTTATTATGCACAATAGGCACAAGAGGAGAGAGACTAATGAAGATGTTGTTCGTCTTTCCTTATGTTATTGTGTTTGTCCTAGTTTGATCTTCAGGCACTCATCTGCCAATGTATATTACTGTCTGATCTGTGACTCTGCTTCTAGACTCCAGCTCCTCTGTCAACCCGAGCTCATTGGGGTTTCTATCTCAGCCGTGGATAGAGTGAAACTACTCCCTTCAGCCATTGTCATGGGGTCAGCACATTCTGCTCTGCTTCACATTTCAGTCATCCATGGTCACCCACCTGAAATGAAAACCTTTCTGTTTATCTCTGTATTTTCTCCTCTTCATGTGACTTTGTTCTTACCCTGCTGGCCTCACTAACATGCCCACAGCCCCCTAAGGAAGGTGTCTTTCATAAGAAACTATCCCACATTCATCAACCCACTCAAAGAATGATGCCTCTCTCTCTGTCTTGTTCTTTTGGAGGCCCTGATTCTACTGCTTTGCCCCAGTGTAGAAACTTTTCATTCTCCTAAATTCTGTGTGACACATATTTTTAGATCCTAGAGAACTTCGCCCTTCTTCAAACAATAGACAGGCTATTGATGGAGCACATCATCTGTGCCATGCACTAAACTAATCGACTCACCTTATCTAGAAAATCATCATTTTGTCTTCTTTTTCCCTGTGACTTACATATACAAACATTTATTGGTTGCTTACTATAACACTGTTCTGAGTACTTCACTTGTTTTAGTTTGAGTTTCCCCAGAAGTTAATCCTAAAAAAAAGTGATTCGAGTATTGATAATGTACTTGGGAGGTGGATTCCAGGAAGCATTAGTGGTGAGTGGGGAAGTGAGACAGGACAGTGAATACAGTCAATAAAGCACACACTATAACCAAGTGAACACTGTAGGCAAAATCTGAGTAACATGGAAAAATCTGGAAGCCAATGTAGGATACCATCTTCAGCGTTATCCCATGTAGGAGTTAAGGGACTGTGATGTTTTATAACAAATCCTATTAGTCTTGGGTTAAGGGAATGAGGGAGGACTCACTAGAAGTACATATACGGATTCAGACAATGCTGCCATCATACTGGAACCCAAACCTTCATTTATAGTAATGATCTATTTACTCCTATGTCCGTGACCCCACCTGATGCCTGGAACTTCTTATTCAGCTCCCAACTTGTCTGTATTCAAACCCCTTCTGCTGCCTTGGCTGCTTCAGTGGTAGCTGTGTCTCTTCCCTCCATGGTCCCATCACCACCTGCCTGCTCAGAACCTTGGAGCCATCGCCATAGTCTCTTTTGTTCCCATCTTCAATCTCTCTCACATTTTCACTACATTTCATTGTTATTCTCAACTCATGAACTTGGGTAAAGTTCTCTTTCCTTGAAAATGGAAGCACTCCTTGGTCCTACTCCTTCCCTCCCGTCTCCTCTTCCTGTTCCTTGCTTACACAGGGCTGTGTCACCTCTAGTCTTTCTTTCCACAGCCTACTGCCATCAGGTCTCTCACCACATCCTCCCGTGAAATCTTTCTTCCTTATTCCAGTGGACTCTCTTCAGTCTTTAAATTAACTTATTTCTCTGTAGTCCCCAAATATCTTAAAAATCTTTGACTTTTTCAAAATTCTCCTTGGCTTCATTAAAGCAATTCTCTTTTCCTGGGCTTTTGTGGATGTTGTTTTAAAGTTGGCTTTGTAGATTTGTATTCCTTCAACAATACTTGAATGTATTTTCTCCTAATACTATTTCCTTGAGCCCTTTCTCTGCTCTACGTATTTTCCCTGTATGTATTCTGCATCAATAAATCCAATAATCTTTATTCCAGTGACTTCAAAATCCATATCCCAGTTCCAATCTCTATGATAAACTCCAGACCAGCATTAATCACAAGATTTGCCTTTTATATTTTGTTTAGGATCAATGTCATTCTCTTGGTTATCTTTAAAAAGCAATCAAATCCAAATCTGGGTCTCACACATGAGTCTGTCTCTCATTTAAATCCCACATGAATTTCATTTTGGTTGCGTGTGACTCTGTTTTAATGTTGGTAATGTCTTCTTTTCTCCTAGTGTGACGGATTGAGTTTACTGTATTCTACACCTTTACTTTGACAGCCTTCTACCTATCTTCCTGCTTCCACTTTTTGTGTCTATTTCAATTCTTCTTTTCTTTTCCTTTTGAGGACGATTATATGATTATGTCACTGTCTCGATCCTCAGAGGCCCTGTCTTCTCCATCACTCTGGGTCTACACAATTGGGAACACACTCCTCTACCATTTTCTGCCTGGATTAACCCCCAGGCTCATTGCCCCTTGTTCCCAAATTGATTCACAATACTCTTAACCTGAAAAACAACTTAACATTGTCCAGATTACTTCAGGCTTTGGGAAGTTGGGCCTGAATGCCCTCTGGGGTGGTTTTGTAATACCAAGCTATTTCTATCAATAAATTTGAGTTTTCTAAATAAAAGGGCTATGCTGTATACAACCTTCCATTTCAAGCACCTAGAACCATATCTGGCACAAAGCCAGCACTCAGGACCTCTATGTGGAATGTAAAGCTTATAAATTTCTACCCTCATACAAATACCCAAGCTACCTTTTAAGAAAAAATTTTAGTGATATCATTTATTATATAATATTTTCTCTCCCTTTAGAACTCATGTTTGGTTAAACTTTCCTTTCCTACTCTCTACATCTCATATATATTTAAAATATTTTTGATATAAAGTGAAATAAAATTAGAAGAAGTTTTTATTTCTTATAGTGAACTTACAAGATGAATGATTAAAAAGATGTATCTTTAGAGACAACTAAATGTCATCAATTTAATGTAAGTGTGAAATGTCCACTAGCTCCCATCAAGATGACTAAACATTTCAAATAGCTATTTTCTTAAGTAATTTTTTAAAATGTATACTTCATTTATGTGTCAGGAAATTGCACCATTTCATTTGATTAGTGTAAATCAAATTGCTGCAAACTGCTCTCTGAACCAAACACCATGCTGTTTCAGATGCACATTAAGTAGTAAATCAACTTTATTGGAAATGCTGGGTCTCATCTTTTCAGAGAGAATGTTGTGTACTTTTCGCAGAGGTGCAATAATTCTTTTACATTTCTGGAGTCTTTTTAGTAAATTGCCCCTATTTAGTAAATTATCACTGTACTAAGTAGTCCACAGTAATGAAAGTATTAAGAAGTATCCAAAAGTTACATCCCTGTGATGTTCCTGGGCTTTTAGCTGAATGCACTTAGCCCTCCTTGCTCTTCCAGATATTTCTCATACACCTTTGGCCAACTTCTGACAAATATTTGCCAGCATCTATTAGCTGGGCATTTTGTCATATTACCTGCTTCTGGAGAGTTTTTGGACTAAAAGACATTCAATAATTAGAGTGAGGTTCTTAACAAAAAAGCAGTGCCGTCCTGGAGGGATGAGAGCTATTGTTTGTGGCAAACATCATACCTATTTGCATCCATTAAGTTAATTCATCTTCTATGGATTTTCTCATTTGATAGAAAATTTATCAGGTGCCTACAAAATAAAGACTGGCTCAGTATCACATTTAAATGTGTAACATCCATGTGCTGTGAAGTGTGATTTTAAGTATTGCTCAGTAGAGAGTATTACAATATTTTTCTAAAAAAGCATTCAGGTAGAAGAGGGTATATTTTGGGTATTAAAAAATCTCTTGTTGGCCAGCAAAAAATATGGGATAGGGAAGCCTTTTTCTTAAATAAAAACAATTTAATTGATCCCTTTAATATAAGATGATTACTTCTATTTTACTAAAAACAAATGTGCACTGAATCTGCTCAAATATGGCAGTCAGTATTTTCTAATCTTTGGTCATACACATATTAAGTTAACACATTTTAACTGTCTTGTAAGGTGACATTTTAGCCCATGTAGCTTTAGAAGCAGTTCTTGCTACATGCTTCATCAGTTGCAACTGTGGATTGAATGGTCTTTTGAAAGCACTTCCATAAATATTTCTGCAAATGAGTGATCTGTTCCCATTACGTCTGCTAATGCTATCTTATGGCAGAGCAAACAAATAGTTCAGACATCACATCACTGCACACAGGAACAGTAAGGGGCACTCTGGAGGGTGTAGCAAACCACCGAGAATTGAATCAGTGATTGTCTCTGCAGAGCAAACCTGTCTTTTCAGAGATGTATTTCTTGACAATCTGTCACAAGGAGATCTGTGGATGTTCAGTGAACAAAGAATAATGCCAAGATTGTATATGTTAAAAAGCCACAAACTTTAATCTCCACAGCTTCTGATAAAGTGTAAACATCTTTGGGCCAATGAAATCTTGAAAAAAAAATAGAAGCAAGTACATAGAAAACTGAAAAAAGCATTATTTCATCTAACTGAAAGTATTATTTATAATAAATTCAGAACACACTTTAAAATTGTGATTTGTGAACTTATTTCCAAAGGCCAAGCAGGTGTTGTTAGTTTTACCCTGACAATTTAAGTCACTTTGTTTCTGAAAAAAAATACAAAAATTTTTCAGCCCAATGATTATTGCTTTTATTTGTAAAACAAGAGAGGATTAAAATAGTTCCCATGTTGATGCCAATTAGAGATATATTTGTGCATGAATGTTTAAAAATGGCTGACCTTTTAGACCTGTTTTTACATAAAAGATTACTTGTAATTTTCAAAGGAAAGAAATTTAAGCAAATAGAAAAACATTCACAATTGTATACAGCTCAACAAACTATGAAAGAGAGACCAGATAATATTTTTTTATGATCCAGCATCTCATGTCCTGTTATCTTCAGATTGAGGCAATGACAGCTACAGATAGAAATATCTGCAGAGTCAGGCTTCTGATTTGTATATCATTGCTAGTAATCTGACAATGAAAAGACCATTTAGTGTGCTTTTATTTGGCTAGGATGCAAATGCTTCTGCTTGGCAGCTTGAAATAAAAAGTTTCATTTTTAAAATCAAATAAAGAGCTTTAACGCTCACATGAACCAACAAATTCAAGAAATCATGTTACATGTGCAAGCCACGGCTGCCCGCATTCTCCACTGGTGAGACTAGAGAACCTAGTCTCTCCATTATATTTTTCTGCCTTTGAGGTTTCCGAAATATGTAAACTTACAGAAAAATTCAGCAAAAAGTTGAAAACATTTCACAAACAGAACTTTCTTGTTCTGAGATTTGTTGCACTTTTAGCTTAACCAGTAACTTTAGTACTTTAGAGGGAAAAATGTACTCAGAAAGATGGCTGTGTTATGACTAAGAAAGATTTTCTTTTTTAGTTTTAAGTTTTAAAAATAGAAAATGACACATAGAGAAGTTTTACAATTTCTTCTATTTTCACTGCTCAGAAACTAGGAAGAGATTTTGTGATCCCTACTCCCACTTTTCCTACTCCTGCTTCTTCCATAGTAGTTATGTTTTAGACTACGGCAAAACTAGAATCACTGTAGTGAACTTTTTTTTTTTTTTTTAACTGGGTCTCACTATGTTATCCAGGCTATCTAGAAATGGAGGGCTCAAGTAATCTTCCCACCTCAGCCTTCTGAGTAGCTGGAATTATAGGCATGAGCCACCTCACACAGCTTGTGAACTGATCATCTTAAGTAGCTCCTTGAAATTTTAGCCACCTCTTTCTTATCTTTTACTTGTTTTGTTTTTGTTTATTTTTGAGTCCTCAAGTCCTTTTCTCCTCAAACTCGTACAAATATATTTCAGAATATTTAATAGTCTTAGAGCTTTAATTGGCATTATTCAGAAAACCATTATTTGGGCTGGGGATGTGGCTCAAGCGGTAGCGCGCTCGCCTGGCATGCACGCGGCCTGGGTTCGATCCTCAGCACCACATACCAACAAAGATGTTGTGTCTGCCGAGAACTAAAAAATAAATATTTAAAAAAAAAAAAAAGAAAACCATTATTTGGCTTGAAGAATTTGCTGTGGTTTGAAATAAAATGATCTGGGTAAGAAATGTCTGTAGGAACTTACAATATATAAGAGAATCAATACCAATATTGCCAAATAGACTTAGGCGGAGACACTAAGGAAAATCCTGCAAGTCACAAACCAAATGCAACAACACAACAACAGCTACCTTCTCTCCCAAGCCTCTAAAGAGCATCAAACAAGGTTCCCACCAGCAGTTCTACAGGATGCCCTCTTTGCTTCTTTTCAAACTTTCATTGAGTGGCTTCATTAATAAATAGTGTTTGGGGAAGAGAAAAATACAAAAAGGCACAGATCACATAGTCCTGACAACCATCATTTGAAAAGCCAACAGCGATCCTTATAGGCACATGGATAGGCCCTTTGTGTGTGCACAGTACTGTCCTAGGAGTGAAAAAATTATAGGATTCCAGAAAAACATAGTCCTCTTTCTTCTCCAGGGAACATTCAGACTACCTAATCAGGAGCTTGTGCCACACGCCAGCATGGGGTTCACATAGCTGATACTAGTCCAACCAACAGTGATCTGAGGCACTCCTGGGATTAAATTATATTCTTACTCTGTTGAGAGAAAAACCTACCCTGAGGACTTGAAATGACTCACTGAGGAGCATTATCTTTGCTGTCTACTTCCCTCCCTTAAAGTCAATGAGAAACATGGGGTTGAAATCCAATATAACTCCATCCACATGTATTCCCCATAGCTCAGGTGTGCGGCTTCATGCCTGTACTTCCTGGGAACAAGGGAGACCTTGGTACTTTAGTGATAAGCAGTAATACCATAACGGGGAACACTTTCCTCAGCTATTAGTTTGTGTTTTGAAATACTACAGAATGACTTAAAACACAGAAGCCATCATCAGGTCTTCTAATAAATACCCCCCCCCCCCGACACACACACACTGAAAAATGGAGGAGAGAAGAATCTTTCTTTCACATCAACATCTTATGTTGTATCATTCCAGAGAGGCCTCATGGCTAAGGCTTACTGAGAAGCTACATGACAATGGCAAACAGTCAATGATTTAGGAATAATAGACTTCATAAAAACACTAGTGCTAAAATGATCTTTTATACATAGTTAAACTTAGGAAGAAAGGGAGGGAAAAGGAGAGGGGTAGAAGAATAGAAAAAGAAAAGAAGGAACATTTCATAGATATTATAATTAAACTGTCTGGAAATTTTTCAAAGCAAGAATATTCAACAGCCTGAGAGAACCCAAAAGTCTCCCCAAAGCCTCTCCATTTAGAGTGTAATTAGGATGTAATATGTTTCTGTTAAGTCCTTTGCTTTATTTTAAGGTTTTAAAGGTGAGTTTCATTTTGAACAACTAGCAGCTATGCGGATTAGATGGAGGTAGTCGACACAGTGTGAGACCTTATTGGTTCGGAACACAAAAGTTGGTGGTCTCTTCCCACAAGTTCCTTTAGAGTCTCATGGCAAGACACCAAGGTGTGACTCCAGTTCAGTGATAAAATATAAATTGTGTGATACAAAGAGCAAGGCAGTCATCATCATGTCCATGAACAACTTTGGGCCATTTTCATGATCAGAAAAGGGATTTTGCAGAGTTCTTAGAAGCTTTATGATGCTTCAGAGGATTTCTGGTGCCCGTCTCTAGGTAGATGGCCATCATTTTTGGTCCACAGATCATTCTGGAATCATCTCTGAGGTAGACTTGACATAATCCAGTGACTAGTGACAGAAGAAAAAGAAAGTGGTAGAATGAGAAAAGGTATCTATAACAAGGACTTACCCACATCAAATGTCAGAGCAATAGGCTTTAACAGAAAATCCATAAAGTAGCCTTTGTGAGGAGCTTGACAAAAACATGAAACACTGCATTAGAGGGATTAAAAGCATTGTTTCTCATAAAATCAAACTTACATGCATCCACTTAATTCCTTCATCAATTATAATAGTTTTTGTGCAAATAAAAAATACTGGCTGACAATTTAAAAAATATTTAATATGCTGCAACAATGTGGATGGGTGTTCTTTTCACTACTCCAAGAAACAAAATTATAATGTTAGAAGGCTGTGTGTGTGTGTGTGTGTGTCTGTGTGTGTGTCTGTGTCTGTGTCGATGTATATGTTAAGGGCTTGTTGTGTATAAGTTGTTTCATATTAATGCTTATCATTAGTTGATCTAGTTGAATTTTAACCCTAAGTATCCAAATTCCCATATTGTTTTTGATCATAGGTCTAATGTTTTAATTATAAATATTTTGTAAAAGAAATTGTAATTATATAGACCATATATATATATATATATATATATATATATATATACATATATATATATATAAATGAGAAAAGTAGACAGAAGCATAGATATCCTTAGAAAGCACTGATCCCATGGAATTTCATGCTACTTTCTCAGCCTCTTCCAATATAGTCAATTCAATGGTCTTAGGCCCTTAAGCCCAACTCTTCCCCATACACCATTACTACACTACTCACGCTATCCTTGACCAAATGAGAACACATGGGAGGCCCAGAGAATGAATGTTAGGGAACATATCCCACAAGGTGAAGACAGAGCAAGGTCATGGCTGGGATAAGGTCTATCTAAGGAAATTCTGCTCTAAGTGGGAGAACTACTGGAAGAGTCTCTGAAGGAGGGAACCAGCAAGAGCAGTGGTTTAGACGGAGAAGCTGTACGATCGTGTGCAAGAAGGACTCCAATCCCAGGAGCCAAATGTTATTTCCTAAAGAAACAGAGGCGCAAAGACAGAAAATGCAAAAGTTTGCACATCTCCCCGAAAATGTAAAAGTTTCCACATCTCCAATGTTACAAACAAACAACAGGCAGGGCTTAGTGAATATTTAAAAAGATGGGAAGGACTTACAGACAGCTGGATAATACAATGATGGAAAAGGGATAGCATTAAAAAAATAAGAGAAAGAAATCACTTCTGGGCAGTAAGCTAGTTAAATCCAGACACCGTATTTGAGGTAAAACTGAACATCCATATTTAAAAAATAATGAGTGTACATTTGCATAAAGTTTATATTTTTGAGGCATTTTCTCATGTCAAATTAGACTCATAACTTTAGGCACTGTTATTATGTCTATTTTACAAATCAGAAACTGAAGTTCAAATATATGTATTCTTAAAGGCATGCAACTTCCATGTTGCAGAGTTAGAATTCCAACATAGATGTCCTGATTCCTAAATCTCAGATAAATAAATCAATGCTGTTATCTGGGGACAGAGGATTAGAATTTGTCCCCAAGACTTTGGAAGTTATGAGGTAAGAGAAATAAGAAAGACCCAAACCAGCTAGTACTGAAGGAAACTGGGAGGACAAGTGATTCATGACTTCCTCTAATTCATTTGTCCACTTTTCTTGGGTTCAACTCTTATGTACTTTGATTTCTTTTCTATCAAGGACAACCTTTAAAATGACATGAAATCTGTTCTTTTCCTTAATCGGTTCCCATATCATTCTTACTCCTCTATGTAGCCTTTGTCTTGGTAATTTTCTTGCAGTTCCTTTCATTTTAAAAGTCACACGAGGACATATATTGCTTGTCTTGGTGTCCTTACTGCCACTGACATGGCCTACCTCCTAATTTTCTCTTTAACTCTTAGGCATCATGCCTAAGTGAAAATCTTTAAGTTGCAATCTGGTCTCATGTCTTATGAGCCCTGTGGATCCCTGCAAATTTGTTTTAAGAGGAGTAAAATCATGAACTCAGCCAAACAATTGTAAGGCAAAGACGACCTTGAATCTAGCAAAGGAGGGGAATCTGTTAAATAAACCAGCATCTTGTCTAATTCAGAAATCTCCCTGATCATTGCTATCATCTATTTTCAGCTACCTTTCTTACTTGGGAATCCCTAGAAATAAAAATCCAAATAATCCGGAAATTCTATTTATTTTAAATGTATTATTTCATAAATCTAGGGGAAAAAGTATATTGTTTGAAGGAATATTTCAATAAACTATCAAATCAATAAAAGACAGTTCTTGGGGTTTTAACAGAAATATTCTATATGATTGGGAGAATTGTATGGGTATATGTGGCATATGGTGTGTGTATGCATTATAAGATAGCACAGGTTAAATAATATGAATTAAGTAACTATTGAAAAAATGAGAAATTTTAGCCTGATATTTAGCTGCACAGGATCTCTGGACATTTGGAGGTGAGGGTTAAGCACTAAAGGAAAAGCTAGACCTGGATGGTAAACTTGGATGTGATTCCACCTGAGGGATTAAAAAACAACAGGAGCACAGACATAGGCGTTGGAATATCCACTAACTTGCAAAAGACACCAATTAGAGAAAAATAAGTAGGGGTAAATATGAACTTGAAATCAGTGTTCCCCACTCAAGACTTGACTAGTTTAAGTACTAGTATTCTATTCATTTGATCCATCTTTTCCCTCTTAGCTACATTCTCTTTATAATATCTAGAAAACACTCAGAGACAAATTTAGCCACTTACATTTCTCTTTAAAGTGGTTTTTTCTTTTTTCACTTAATTTAAACAATTTATTTAACTCCTCCCCACCTCAATTAGAGGCTCTCTGGTGTCTAGTTCTGCTACCACAGAAAGTGGACTAACAGAAAATACTGGGTAATTTATAAAGACAGAAGTTTATATCATGGCTATTGAAGCTGGAAGTCTTAAGATTGGGTGAGTGTGTTTGGTAAGGGCCTTGCTGCTTCATAATTTGGAAGAAAAGTGGCAGGGAAAAAAAAAAAATGAGAGGTGGTCCTGCTTTTTATTTTTAAAAAATTTTCCATACTTTTTATTGGTGCATTATAGTTGTATATAATGGTGGAATTCATTGTTGTATGTTCACACTTGCTCAAAATATAACAATATAATTTGACATATATCATTCCCCAGTATTTCTCCTTTCCCTCCTGTTCCCTTTCCTCTACTCTATGGATAGATCTCCCTTCAATTTTCATGAGATCCTCACCCCCCAACCTTTCTTTCTCTTTTTCCTCTCTAGCTTTCACATATGAGAGAAAACATATCACTATTGACCTCATGAGTTTAGCTTATTTCACTTTAAAAAAAAAAATGTTCTCAAGTTTCATCTATTTTCCTGCGAATCACGTAATTTCATTTTTCTTTATGGCTTAATAAAACTTCATTGTGTATTTATGGCACATTTTTTTCATCCATTCATCTGTTGATGCACACCTAGGCTGGTTTGATAGTTTGGCTATTGTGAATTGTGCTGCTACAAACATGGGCATACATGTATCACTATGGTATAGAGATTTTAATTCTTTAAGTTCTAGGAGTGGTATAGTTGGGTCATATGGTAGCTCCATGTCTAGTCGTTTGAGGAACATCCATACTGATTTCCACAGTAGTTGCATTAATTACAACCCCACTAACAGTATAAACGTGTTCCTTTTTCTCCAAGCCTCTCAGCGTTTATTATTGTTTGCATTCTTCATGGTTGCTGCTCTGACTGAAGGGAGATGAAATCTCAGGATAGTTTGGATTTGCATTTCTCTAATTGCTAATGTTGTTGAACATTTTTTTCATGTATCTGTTGGCCATTTGTATTTCTTCTTTTGAGCAGTTTCTGTTTAATTCATTTGCCGATTTGTTAATTGGATTATTTGGGGTGTTTTTTTTATATGTAGTCTAATTTGAAACTTATGCTATCTCATCCAATTTGTTCCTTACAAATTCTGGATATAATCCTGTGTCAGAAGAGCAGATAACCAATATTTTCTCCCATTCTGTATGTTCTCTTCACATTCCTAATTATTTCCTTTGCTGAGCAGAAGTTTTAATTTTTTTATCTGATACCATCCCATTTATTAACTCTTGGCATCATTTCTGAGCTTTAGGGATCCTATTGAGAAAGTTGTTTCTTGTGTCTATATATTGGAGTGTTAGCCTTACGTTTACTTCTAGGGGTTACAAAGTTTCTAGTCTAGTTTCTAGGTATTTGATCAATTTTTAGGTAATCTTTGGTCAGGGTAAAAGATGAAGGTCTAGTATCATTCTACACATAAATACCCAGTTTTCCTGGCACCATTTGTTAAAAGGGCTATCTTTTCTCCAATTTTTGTTTTGGCACATCTGTCAAAAATTAGATAACTGTAGATGTGTAGGTTAATCTCTGTGTCTTCTATTCTTTTCCACTGGTCTACATGTCTGTTTTTATGCCACTATCATGCATGTGTCTGTTTTTATGCCACTATCATGCATTTTTTTCTTACTCTAGCTCTGTAGTATAATTTGAAATCAAATATTGTGATGCCTCCAGTATTGCTTTTTTGGCTTAGAATTGTTTTGCTATACTGGGTTTTTAATTCTTCTTAATAAATTTTAGGATTGGTTTTTCTAGTCTTGTGAAGGATGTCAGGGGTATTTGGATGGGAATTGCATTGAATCTTTATATTGCTTTTGGTAGTATTGGGCCTGCTTTTTAATAATCCATTCACACAGTAACTCATGGAATCCCTTGAGATGTAACCACTTCCAAGAGAAAGACATTAATTCCTCTTAATGACCTAATCATCTCTTACAGGTTCCACAACCTCTCAATACAATTACATTAGAAATTAAGTTTTGAACATGATGTTCATGAGAAGACAAGTCATATTCAAACTATAGCAGCTATCAAAATTAATTAATTAATTAATTGGTACTGGGAATAAAGATTACTGTAAGTACAATGCACAATTTTCTGGACTTGCATAAACATACTTAATAGGCAATACTATTAAATAACCACACTGGGCAATTTACAAACTAAATAATGACATTTGCCTCTTAGCCCTTAGTATACCCTTTCTCAAATTCTCTGAAAAATGCTTACAAAGACTGAGAAAACACAAATCACAATGGCACTCAAAACTAGGTTTGATAGTTACCCTCCATCTGAGGTAGGCATACAGTCTTTGAAATGGTTATATAGTTTGGGTAGTAATTGCAACAAGAGAAATGAAGTCCTGATATTGTTACTCCTGAAGAATTAGGAAGGATCTTCAAGCCCCACTTCTGAGACCCACCCATCATAGAGCAATTCCAGGCAGAATACTGGGCATTGACCCTTATATTCTATGGCTGTTATTTTTGGAGGGGGTTAGAACTTATGCTATTTCATCCTATATACATTCAGAGTTTGCAACTCTAATATCAAGTGCACAGAGAAGGTAGAGCAAGAAGGTAATTAGTATGGATGTTGCATTGTAGAAAATGCTTTGAGCCCCCAAAGAATCTGGGAAGGTTCTTTTTCCATGTTTACTCGGAGCTCTTTGGATCCAGCCTTGAAAATTGGACCAGAAGTCTCTCTGTAGACACTTCATATTCTGTGTTCTGCTCTTCAGCCATTGAAGGGGACTATGGTCAGAGAGTTGTGTTTTCACATGTTTCCTTCATGGGCATTAAAACTGGAGACCAGCTCAACTGTAGTGAAGGACTGTCCTTAAACTTGAGCTAGGTGCACTTCAGATTTTAAGTTGTTTCCCTAATTTTGGAATCGATTGATGAGTTTGTGAGATTTGGGGTTGCAGAGATTTCCCATGATTTAAATTTTGGAGTTTGTTATTCTCATATAGATGCCTTTTTTGGTCTTCAGTAATGACAATGGCTCCTAGGAGATTACCATAGCCTCCCCCCACTTATTCTCAGAGGATGCACCCCCAAACCCCCAGTGGATGCCAGAAGTCAAGAATAGTATGTATTTAGGATATAAGTATAATTTTTAAATTAGACACAGTAAGAGATTAAAAACAATAAGTGAGAATAATTATAACAATATATTATAATATAAGTTATGTGATGTGGGCTCTCTCAAAAAGGGTTACTTGAGGGCAGGAACTGGGTGCAATACTGAGACAGTTCATCTGATAACTGAGAGGGCTACTATGTGCATGTTGGGTGAGGAGCCTATTCAGTGTGGCTATACTGGAAAAAGGGATGATTTGCATTCCAGACTGGATGGAGCAGGATGGAGTGAGATTTCTTCATGCTATTCAGAATGGCATGCAATTTAAAATGAGTTGTTTATTTCTGGAATTTTCCATTTAATATTTTTGGAGCTTGACCATGGCTAACTGAAACTGCAGAAAGAGAAACCATGGAGAAGGGGAGATTACTGATTGTTTTCTCCTCCTGTTGATGTTACATTAGAAAATAGGGGAAAATGCATTGTGTAGCAACAACACTTAGTATCCTGAGTGTTATTTTTCTGTGGTTATAATAGAGAATCTCTCTTAAGCTTTTCCCCCTTTACCCTTAAGAACAAAAAAGAAAAAAAAAAAAGCCAACCTCATTAGTTTAGCTTGGGTCAGTTTCTCCCACTAAATTCAGGATAGTAACTAAATCACAAGTGGTTATTATAAAGTAGGTAATTACAGGTGCATTGTAGAAATAACAATGTACCAAGTGTGAGAAAATGGTCATGGACACCTTGTGGGTAAAGACAGTTTGATGGCATGCTTGATGGCTCTGCACTGGTAAATAAACTGTGACTACAATGGCACTTCTTAGAGACCTTGATATTCTGAGCAGAAACATTTTAAAAAATAACCAAAAATAAAAGATTTTATTTAGTTGGTGTAAAGCAAATTAAGGTAAACTTAATTTAATATCATTTTAAATTTATTATAGGTTTGAAGGCACTAACAATGATACAACTTTTTTTAAAAATTGAATCTCATTGTTAAGAAAGGTTGTCTTAGAATAGGTCAGGAGGATGCAGTACGTCCTCTGAAAATCTCTGGCATTATTAACAGTATCCAATACCACGGGTTACCTGACTTGCATGGTTTTAGCTATGAAAGTCCAATGTCTGAGAAACTCTTCAGTTCTTGGGAAACGAGGTGTCTATCCTGCATACTCATGGATTACATAAGAACCTTTTGTTTGGCTTTGTTATTTAGTTATTATTTAAAGACTCAGACTTGGTGAAGTTACATGCTGCTCTGCACACCTTGTCTGTTAAAGATGCAAATACACTTTCTGATAGAAAAGATAACCCCAAAGGTGATTGCCCTTTAGGATATTATCTAGTTTTGTATCTACCTAGAAGGCTTGCTTAACATTCCTTTAAAAATGTTTATTAGTATACATGTTTTTTCAAAATGCTTTAATATTATATCGATTCTCTCATTAACAGATTAAATAAATCTTTTCATGTGTTCATTTCATATTTGTTATCATATTCTAACCTTTAAAAAGGAATATTTGGGATCACTAAAGAAAAATTATTACGAATTTCCTGCAGTTCTTTTAAACAATGATTTTTTAGCTAAAGTATACATGTATTTCTCTAATATTTAGTTTAATTATCTCCAATTATAGGGATAACATGGGTTTTCTATGATGATCAAATGAGATAATACATATTAATTATGAAGAAAAATGTCTTGTATCTTGTTAGGCTATATCTATGCTTTACAGTTATAGATATAAACTCATTTCCAAATTTCCTTCTGTAGAATTTTTAACACCTAAGAACAGGGAAATATTTCTGCTTTTATCAATTATATTCTCATTGGAAGAGTCTACATGATTAAATTCAATACATTATGATTCAATACATGGTTTGCTGTCACTCTTAAGTCTTTTTTCCAATATAGTTATTCACAATACATCCTCATTTTATATTTGTGGGAAGAATTAATCAGTCCTAAGTGTACCACCTTGCATTTGCTCTTATTGAATTTCATCACATTTAATTCAGTCTATTTCTCAATTTTAAGTATCAGTCTGAATTCTTTTCCAAACAACTTGGTCTCTGAACATTTTTGTTATCTTTCTTGATGATAATATATAAAAAATAAAGTAGAAATACTGCATGAGAACATTCAGTTTTCCAGATTTAAAGGATCTAAGATAAATTATTAATGGTATAATAAAGGACATTTTAATCCAACAGTAATGGTAATATGTTTCCATATTACATATTTTGAGCATTTCTCTAATTTTAAAAAATAGCATTAATCAATTTACATCAAAAGATTTCTAGTAATGTAGCAGAAGGAAGATAAAACATAAGTTTATATTTATGAGGCTACCAAAATACTATGGAAATATTTCATATCCTTCCTTTTATCTTTTTATTTAACTGAACTTTGATCCACAAAAAACAAGTGCCCTCAACTGGTTGAAGGAGAAGGAAATAGATAAAAATCAGGGTAGGAATCTTAACTGTGCCTGATACCCCCAGGAAATTAAAGAATGGGACATGAGTCAAGAGCCAGGCAGACTCTGATTACCACCTAAAGATGCAGAATTGCATCCCACTTTGAGACTCCAAATCCATAAGGCTGAAGACAATCTAAGGTCTCAAAGATGAAACAGGGAATGACTTTTAAATAGACACAAACTGTGGAGCACTGATAAAGTCTCCATTCTTATCAATATTTATTCAAATCAGCATAGGACACAGTGAAATTAACCCACTTAAGAGGAAAGCCATTTAAAAAATATGTGCCCAGTAAAATATGAGCAATATTTGATCTATATGTAAAGGCATTTTTTTATTGGTCGTTCATAACATTACATAGTTCTTAATACATCATATTACATGGTTGATTCACGAGGATTATGAACTCCCGCTTTTACCCCGTATACAAATTGCTGTATCACATCAGTTTCCCTTCCATTGATTGACATATTGCCTTTCTCGTGTCTGATGTATTCTGCTGTCTGTCCTATTCTCTACTATCCCCCCTCCCCTCCCCTCCCCTCCCCTCCCCTTTTCTCTCTCTACCCCTTCTACTGTAAATCATTACTTCCATTTGTATTATCTTGTCTTGCCCCTCCTTTCCTCTTATATGACATTTTGTATAACCCTGAGGATCGCCTTCCATTTCCATGCAATTTCCCTTCTCACTCCCTTTCCCTCCCACCTCTCATCCCTGTTTAATGTAAATCTTCTTCTCAAGCTCTTCGTCCCTACCCTGTCCTTGTTTACTCCCCTTATATCAAAGGAGTCATTTGGTATTTGTTTTTTAAAGATTGACTAGCTTCACTTAGCATAATCTGCTCTAATGCCATCCATTTCCCTCCAAATTCTATGATTTTGTCATTTTTTAATGCAGAGTAATACTCCATAGTATATAAATGCCACATTTTTTTTATCCATTCATCTATTGAAGGGCATCTAGACTGGTTCCACAGTCTTGCTATCGTGAATTGAGCTGCTATGAACATCGATGTAGCAGTGTCCCTGTAGCATGCTCTTGTTAGGGCTTTAGGGAATAGACCGAGAAGGGGAATAGCTGGGTCAAATGGTGGTTCCATTCCAAGCTTTCCAAGAAATCTCCATACTGCTTTCCAAATTGTCTGCACCAATTTGCAGTCCCACCAGCAATGAACAAGAGTGCCCTTTTCCCCGCATCCTCTCCAGCACTTATTGTTGTTTGACTTCCTAATGGCTGCCAGTCTTACTGGAGTGAGATGGTATCTTAGGGTAGTTTTGATTTGCATTTCTCTGACTGCTAGCGATGGTGAGCATTTTTTCATGTACTTGTTGATTGATTGTATGTCCTCCTCTGAGAAGTGTCTGTTCAGGTCCTTGGCCCATTTATTGATTGGGTTATTTGTTATCTTATTGTCTAATTTTTTGAGTTCTTTGTATATTCTGGTTATTAGGGCTCTATCTGAAGTGTGTGGAGTAAAGATTTGTTCCCAGGATGTAGGCTCCCTGTTTATCTCTCTTATTGTTTCTTTTGCTGAGAAAAAACTTTTTAGTTTGAGTAAGTCCCATTTGTTGATTCTATTTGTTAACTCTAGCGCTATGGGTGTCCTATTGAGGAATTTGGAGCCCGATCCCACAGCGTGTAGATCATAACCAACTTTTTCTTCTATCAGATGCCATGTCTCTGATTTAATATCAAGCTCCTTGATCCATTTTGAGTTAACTTTTGTGCACGGCGAGAGATAGGGATTCAGATTCATTTTGGTGCAAATGGATTTCCAGTTTTCCCAGCACCATTTGTTGGAGATGCTATCCTTCCTCCATTGCATGCTTTTAGCCCCTTTATCAAAAATAAGATAGTTGTAGTTTTGTGGATTGGTTACTGTGTCCTCTATTCTGTACCATTGGTCCACCCGCCTGTTTTGGTACCAGTACCATGCTGTTTTTGTTACTATTGCTCTGTAGTATAGTTTGAAGTCTGGTATCGCTATACCGCCTGATTCACACTTCCTGCTTAGTATTGTTTTTGCTATTCTGGGTCTTTTATTATTCCATATGAATTTCATGATTCTTTTATCGATTTCTACAAGATATGCTGTTGGGATTTTGATTGGCATTGCATTGAACTTATATAGGACTTTTGGTAATATCGCCATTTTGCTGATGTTAGTTCTGCCTATCCATGAGCAGGGTATATTTTTCCATCTTCTAAGGTCTTCTTCTATGTCTTTCTTTAGGGTTCTGTAATTTTCATTGTATAAATCTTTCACCTCTTTTGTTAGGTTGATTCCCAAGTATTTTATTTTTTGGGGGGGATATTGTGAATGGAGTAGTTGTCCTCATTTCCGTTTCAGAGGATTTGTCGCTGATATACAGGAATGCCTTTGATTTACGCGTGTTGATCTTATATCCTGCCACTTTGCTGAATTCATTTATTAGCTCTAATAGCTTCTTTGTAGACCCTTTTGGGTCTGCTAGGTATAGAATCATATCATCTGCAAATAGTGATAATTTAAGTTCTTCTTTTCCTATTTTTATGCCTTTAATTTCTTTCGTCTGCCTAATTGCTCTGGCCAGTGTTTCGAGGACTATGTTGAACAGAAGTGGTGAGAGAGGGCATCCCTGTCTTGTACCAGATCTTAGAGGGAATGCCTTCAATTTTTCTCCATTCAGAATGATGCTGGCCTGTGGCTTATCATAGATTGCTTTTACAATGTTGAGGTATGATCCAGTTATCCCTAATTTTTCTAGAGTTTTGAACATAAAGGGATGCTGTACTTTGTCGAAAGCTTTTTCTGCATCTATCGAGATGATCATATGGTTCTTATTTTTGTGTCTATTGATGTGGTGGATAACATTTAAATAAATGATCTCATACTTCATCTCAAAATCCTAGAAAAAGAAGAGCAAAACAACAGCAAAAGAAGTAGAAGGCAAGAAATAATTAAAATCAGAGCTGAAATTAATGAAATTGAAACAAAAGAAACAATTGAAAAAATTGACAAAACTAAAAGCTGGTTCTTTGAAAAAATAAATAAAATTGACAGACCCTTAGCCATGCTAACGAAGAGAAGAAGAGAGAGAACCCAAATTACTTGCATACGGGATGAAAAAGGCAATATCACAACAGACACTTCAGAAATACAGAAGATAATCAGAAATTACTTTGAATCCTTATACTCCAATAAAATAGAAGATAGTGAAGGCATAGATAAATTCCTTGAGTCTTATGATCTGCCCAGATTGAGCCAGGAGGATATAGACAACCTAAACAGACCAATAACAATAGAGGAAATAGAAGAAACCATCAAAAGACTACCCACTAAGAAAAGCCCAGGACCGGATGGGTATACAGCAGAGTTTTACAAAACCTTTAAAGAGGAACTAACACCAATACTTTTCAAGCTATTTCAGGAAATAGAAAAAGAGGGAGAACTTCCAAATTCGTTCTATGAGGCCAACATCACCCTGATTCCGAAACCAGACAAAGACACTTCAAAGAAAGAAAACTACAGACCAATATCTCTAATGAACCTTGATGCAAAAATCCTCAATAAAATTCTGGCAAATCGGATTCAAATACATATCAAAAAAATTATACACCATGATCAAGTAGGATTCATCCCTGGTATGCAAGGTTGGTTCAATGTAAAGGCATTTTTTTCCCACATAGCTTAGTCTTTAGTTCTAACACAAAACTAGAAACGTTAGCTGAATTTAACTTCTCTTTGGTTGTAGGTGAACATCTGTTTCATGCCTACATTTAATATGAGATGAAAATAGATGAAGATATGTATATATGTTATATATATATGTGTGTGTGTATGTATGTATATATATGCATATATATATATATATATATATATATATATATATATATAAATCTGTGTCTAAATTTATCTCAGGAATCAGCAAATGATGCTTCATGGGACAAATCAAGGCTCATACTATTTTATGCTGAGCTAAGAAAGGTTTAACATTTTTAAATTGTTGGAAACAACAACAACAACAAAATTTCAAGGATTATGCCGCAGAGACCATCTGTGGCCCCAAAGCCTAAAATGTTTACTGTCTGGCCTTTTACAGAAAATGTTTAGTCAACCTTGGCTTTAGATCTGTGATCACAAGTCCAATTATAAATGCTGGTAGAACAAGTGTCAGCAAACTGTGTAAATGGTCAGAGCATAAATTATTTTAGGCTTTGTAGGCCAAATGGTTCTGTTGCAACCACTCAGTTCTACCACTGTGGTATGCAAGTAGCCATAGAGATAGGTAAATGAGTTGGTGTGGCTGTGTTCCAGTAAAATGGTATTTGCCCAGTGGGCCACTGCTGATGGCTATTCTAGAAGGCTGTTCCCAAGTTCAACTCCGTCTATCACTGCTTTTCCACTATATCCACCACTTGGTCCCAGTCTCTGATATTATGGCACTCATCTGTTCCTCTTTCCGAGTCCCATGATTTAATTTCTTATGTGAACTTCCAGATTTTGAGATTTCCAGACTTTCTGGCAGTGAACTCTTGTTTACCTTTACTTATATTATCCATTCTATCATCCCTTACCTTTCTTTACCTATATGTTCTGAGGGACAAGTCTCAGAGTGATGATCCCCTTTTAACCTAGACAGAGTCACTGAAAATAAGTGACTCGTCCCAGAAAGAGTACAGGCTTAGGAGTCAGATCAGGTTCAACTCCTCCCTTACTGACCTTAAACTCAAAAGAACTTGGACAAAGTTTCTCTCTGAGCCATTTCCCTCCTCCTTAGTACCCATACTTCAGACTTTTTGAGGATTAAACATGTAAATATATGTAAAATGTCTGGCATGTTGTAGGCATCAACCACTATCTGTTTGATGATGATTATCCAAAACCATGATTGCTGTAATTGTCTCTGAGAATGATTCTGCATTTACTCTTCTCCCTTTCCATCTATTATGCACACAAATGTTGAATTAATCTTTTTATGATGCCTTTTAAAAATCTGTCTCTTCAATTAAAATACTTAAAAAGATTTACAGTTATTCAGATGGGATCTAATAGTCTTATGACCTGAACCCAGAGTTGGTGTTGGGACTAAATTCGCTTCATCAGAGTTATTCAGAGTCGAAATCTTTGAGAAACAGAAGCAAAAGCTAGCTTGGACCACAATGATGAATTGAACTTATTCACACAAAATGTTTTACTAGTTTCTACACAGACTCACTCACGTACTTGCATATACACAATTCAGTAACAAAAATGATTCAAATGTGGCAATCCCTTCAGTATCAGTACCTATACCTACGCTTCCTCTTTTTTAAAAAAAATTGTTGATGGACCTTTTATTTTATTCATTTATTTATATGTGGTTCTGAGAATCAAACCCAGTGCCTCACACATGCCAGGCAAGCGCTCTACCACTGAGCCACAAGCCCAGCCCTACACTTCCTCATTAACCTTAATTATACTGAAAATTTACCTGATTACTGAGTGCTTACTACTTAACCTCTGCCTGAGACATTTGGAATACAATGATAAAGACATGATCCTACCTTTAAAATCCCTTGAAGTTCCATGGGAAAGTAGGTCCTTTTGAAAGCAGAAATTGAGACAGAGATAGGGGTATAAAGGATTTATTGGAGATAATGCCTTGAAGGATAAAAGGAGAAGGAGGAAGCAGAGCTGGGTAGGGAAAATATTTAGATCATGATTCTGAATAGACAAAATGTTGCTCGACTCAATGGAGGCAAAGAGCAAAGACATGTGAGAGTTTCTGATTTGGGCAGAAGTGGTCAGGCTAGATCAGTAGGCACTGCTCAGAAAAAGCACAGCATGGCTTGAAAGCCCAGGTAGATTCTGAAGGAGAAACAGCTGCAGGAGGTCAGCTCACTATACTGCATATAGCTGAGCAAGTGCACTCCTGGAGGGACAACTGAGTAACACGTTTCCATAGCTGCCATTGTGAGACAGAGGCAAAATAAAACAAAAAGATGCAGTTCCCATGACATACAAAATGATAGACACATATATAAGATAAAGGAATTAAACTAAGGTATCCTTGCAAAGAAAGGTAGCTTCAAATATAAACATTTCCAGAGGTATGTTTCAATGATCTGTAAGTCTCTTTTTGCTTAAGTTTATTGTTTTTACTTACAACTTCTGATTTCATAATTGTGTTCTTATGAAAGAATATGGGTGTTTGTTTTGTATATTTCTGTCTTTTAAAATAAAGGTCCTTAGATTATAGATTCGTTAAGGATTTCTCAAATAGTAATTCTATGGATTTCTATAGAATAGAGAATTAACCTGTATGTTTTAAAAACATATCATATATAGACTATTAGGGAAAGATAGAGTGTTAAACAAGATAGACATATGTCTTGTTTACTGCAAAATTTCTTGGGCCCTTTAATGTGCTAATGTATATTAGAATCTCAAATACCGTAAGGAACAAGATAAAGAGAACAGAATTTCTGACATTTAATAGAACATAGAACCAAAACTAGTTTTGGAATTGCTGAACTAATGAACTTTGAACTTGTACATATGAAGTAATTTAGTCAATTGTTACTGTGTTTTGAAATATGAAAATGAGAGACTAATTTCTATTTCAGTTTTTATCTGCATATGTGACATTAGATAGACAAAGCCCAATTTCCCATTTCATTGTTAAAGGAAATGTTCTTTCTAAAATAAATCTCATATTTTGAAACCATTAGTTACTAACACTAACTAGAGGCTAAAGGCAGCTATAATTATTTGCATCATCATCTGGAATTGGCTTTCCTTTTAATAGAGCCCATTTGCACTATAATAAAAAGCATGATCGGAACTGATTAAAGCTGGCTGGAGCAGTTTTCATTTAAGAATTTCTCTTCCTGTGTCAGCCGATGTTTCTCTCTTAATGTTATTTTAATGCAATCGTTTTATGTTTGAAAATGAAGGCAATCATGTCAGTCCACTAGCTGGCAAAAGACAGTTATTGATTTTTACAAATCAGTCACCTTTAAAAATCCATATGAGATGAATATTTATTATTTTGCAAGTACAAATCAGTTTCTGTAGAAACAAGAATGGATGCATGAAAAGGGAATGAATTTTGAAAGAATGAAAATGTGAGAAATAGTTTGCCTTAATGTGTTCCTTACATTGTGTCATTGTAATAAACATCCCTCATTGATTATTTCTCCCAAAGTAGCAGCAATTTTCATTAGCTTGCAATGTGCCAAGTGTAAAAACTGACACTTTAAAAATGACATACTCTAGAACCACCTTTTGCTCACTGAGTTATTGCAGTTCATACATAACAATAAAAATTCATCTAACATCACCAACAGAAGTGTTCCTGTAACTCTATGCAGAAATAATTTGGGTAAACTGAATCATACTGTATATGTATAGGGCAATGGTTTTGAACTGCTCCACAGAATTTATGGGAAAGGACACAAGTGAGTTGCTTAGAGATTGTCACAGGGGTGGGGAGGTACAGGAGGGGCCATGTTGGTACCACTGAACATATCCTTTGCCCCACCCCTTCTACCAGGAAAGGTATACATTGGAGTTCTATGCCATGATCCATTGACTGCTTAAATAAACAAACAAATTCTTTTTTTAAAAAATATTTTGTTATAGCAGCTGTAATGAATTGACACACTCTTTTTTTGAGAGAGAGAGAGAGAGAGAGAGAGAGAGAGAGAGAGAGAGAGAGAGAATTTTAATATTTAGTTTTTAGTTTTCAGGGGACACAACATCTTTGTTTGTATGTGGTGCTGAGGATCGAACCCAGGTCACACACATGCCAGGCGAGCGAGCTACTGCTTGAGCCACATCCCCAGCCCCAAACAAATTCTTAATGAACAAAATTTACTGGGCACATTTTTAAAAACAAATGTTTTCTCTGTGAACTCTTCAGATATGAATATTAACAAACTATGTAAGAATATGTGCTTTTTACATAAAAGCAAATACTTATATATCAGAATTCCTTGAACAAAGTAAACCTGCGTACATCATAAAGATGTTAAAATATCCTTGAATAACAAAAGGTTCTTAATGAGATTTGGAGGCTTTCCCCTTCCTGTTACTTTCTTTCATACCTTTAATGTCATAAGAGAGTGAGGGAAAGAAAACAATTCCAGAAAGTTTATAGTGACGTTTAAAGTATGGTAAAATGGATTTTAAAAAGAAAAATCAAGTTGAGGATAGCTAATAAGACAGCAGGGCAAATTATTGTTCAGTCAGTGGTGTTGATTTCCATGTTAGAAATATGTATCAAGTTTCCTCCAGTTTCAGTCCTCCAGCTTCATTCCATCCCCAGAGGAAAGCAATTCTTTTACTTCTAGATGGCTCCAGGTCATGTTCTACTAGAAAGGCTGCCAATCTTGGCATTTAGCTCCCCAGAAATAATTAACTTGACAGAACAAATAAAGGTTAAAAGATCTTCACAATGTGACCGGACGTCCAAGCAGGTAGCATGCACTTTGACAGCAGGTTATGGACATGTTCAAGCAAATCACATCCAATTTACCAGGAACCTGAATCCCAACTAGAGGAAACATATTCCTGTTACAAGAGCCGAGGTATTTGGAGTGTGTTCTCCTGGGACTGAAAGAGAACGGTGTGGCCCATTCACCCTTTTCTAAGTCAAAATGTTTTCTTCTTAGAGTTTTGCCAAAGTAAATAAATAAATAAATCATCTGTCACTTTGGACAAGAAAAAAATGATTTTTTTGTTTTACAACACAAATTCCTTTCAGGAATATTAAAAAGGCTCACTCATCCAGCACATTGAATTTTTAAAAAAGTATTTTATTCTTTTTAAATTTTTTTAAAATTTATTGGTTCTTTTTAGTTGTACATGACAACAGAATCCATTTTGATATAATTATACAAGCATGGAATATATTATCTTTACCTTAATGTTCCAAATTCTAGTTGAACAACTTGTCCTAAAACTTCAAATGGCTTCAGCTATCGACCAAGTTAGAGATTGACAACCATTCTCTGGAAGCAGGATGTCTACGGGCATCCAGTGGTGAGTCTTGTGCAGTGGAGCTGAGCTTACTAGTAAATCAGTGGGAGAATAATAACTACAGCTCACTCTTAGGGAAAGTAGCATTGGACTATGGCCCAGAAGCTTGAGGGTCAAAGGCAATATCACTTCCACTGGGTATAAGAACAGTCATGTTGGAGCAGGTTCTTCAGATCAGGGCAAGGGTCAGGGAGGTTTCTATAAAGTTTGGAATTGACATCCTGGCCTCAGACCTGTAAGTCTATTAAATCATCCTAGAACAATTTTAGTAAATTTTGTTTGTCTTTTGAAGAGGGAAAATCCAGCTTCTGTTGAACCCTTATATACCTGGATTTCCCCCACTCTGAAGCAACAGAACAAAGTAACATTTTTTAAAGGATTGAAGTCAATGGGTGGAGAGGTTATAATTCTCAGGTTCATAAAGAAGATGCTAGAAAATGACAGAAAAAGTCAGAACATCCATAGCTGAGTCCATTAAAGAAAATCTTAAACTGGCATTCTGGTGAGTTCTTTTAAAAAAAAACAAAACTAATTTCATTTTTAATTAAGACAGAGTAATTGAACATATGCATGGGATACAGAATAGGATTTTTTATTTTTTAAAAAAATTGTTCTTTTTAGTTTTACATGACAGTAGAATGTATTTTGACATATCATACATACATGGAGTTTTACTCCCCATTCTTGTGGTTGCACATGATGTGGAGTTACACTGGTTGTATATTCACATATGAACATAGGAAGGTTATATTCAATTCATTCTACTGTCTTTCCAATTCCCATCTTCCCTCCCTTTCCCTCATCCCCTTTGTCCAATCTGGTGAACCTACACTCCTCCCTCCCCTGGCCTATTTCGAGTCAGCATCTGCATATTAGAAAAAAACATTAGGCCTTTGGATTTGGGGTATTGGCTTATTTCACTTAGCATGATAGCCTCCAGTTCCATCTATTTACTGAAAAATGCCAGAATTTCATTCTTCTTATGACTGAGTGATATTCCATGGTGTATATGTACCATATTTATAGAACGGCATTTTAAACATGTGAACGATATGTAATGATAGTTCAAAATCGGTGGCATTTTTATCACTTCAGAAATTAATCATTTCGTTGTATCTGTTAATTCTTAAGAAGACATTTGGGAGACTGCTATAGTTTGGATCATAAGTGTACCCCCAAGGCTGATGTGTTAAGGGCTTTGGCACTACTGGGAAGTAGTGGAAACTTTTCAGAGGTGGGGCTGGTGGGAGGGCTTTGGATCACTGCCCTTGAAGGGTTAAAGGGAACCCCAGCCTCTTCTTTTGCTCTTTCATTCCCTGGCCATGACAGGAATGGCTCTGCTCTATTACGTGCTTCTGTCATGGTACCTTGCCTTGCCCCCAAACAATGGGACCCACTGAAATCTCTAAAATTATGGGTCAAAATGAAATCTTTCTTTTTATTAATCGGTTATCTCAGGTCTCTGTTATAGTAATGGAAAGCTGACTAATAAAGAGACTGAATGAAGAGTGAGTGGCAAGAGAACTTTATTTTGGGACATTTATAATATTGAAGTATGTTACTACATTAAATATTTCAACAAACAAAAGTTAAATTAAGACATAAATAGGAGAAACATCCTAGAGAAGGATTCAGTTTTAGCCACAAAGAAACTTCATACAGTGTTTTCTTCTTAAGTTGCTTTACATTGGTTAACTAATTTAATCTTTATATCACTTCTATATTATATAATACTATCATTACCCCATTTTGCAGAAAATGTACTTAAGGCATAGAGAGTTTAATCCTTTGTCCAAGGGCACTGATCTAATAAATGGCAGAGCTGGAATTCCTATCCAGCTTCAACGGTCTCTAAATCTTAACTCTAAATCCTCCAGCATTGGCTTCACCTGGAAGCATTTTCAAAATGCAGATACCAGAGGGTGCAATGGTGGATGCCTGTAATCCCAGCAACTCAGGAGGCTGAGGCAAGAGGATTGCAAGTTTAAGATCAGCCTCGGAAACTTAGCAAGACCCTGTCTCAAAATAAAAAAATAAAGAGGGCTGGGAGTGTACCTCAGTGATAAAACACCCCTGGGCTCAATCCCTACTACTAAAAAATAAATTAAAAAATGCAGATTCTCCGATACACTAAATCAGAATTTCCAAGGTAACAAGATGCTCCATATGATTCTTGCACATATTAAAGGCTGCACAGACTGAAGCCTAACCACTGTGTAACATTGCCTGATGGCACCAGTAAGAATGGCACATCTATTTTACCAGGAGAGAACACTGGCTAAATGAAGTATTTCCGAGTCAAAGTCTAGTTTCTGACTAGATGGCGACTCTACCCTCACCTCTAAACACTAATGATCAAAATTCAATTACTGGGAAGAATATTTAGGGAAACTTCCTGAAAGATTATCAGTTTATTCATTAAAAAGATATGGGATTTTGTTAAAACGTCCAAGGGTCACTTTATTTATGGGCAGAGTTTATAAACCCAGCTTTAAACACCAGATACTCCAAATTTTGCTTTTGATGAAAGGTCTATGAACCATTTATATTCCTGCTAATTTCTTTGTTTTATGATAAGTTCCTGATTTGGGGATTTAAAATATGTAATCCATAAAAATCATCAAAACTCCAAACTTCATTCAAATTAAAGCTTCTCCTCTCACCCCCACTCCTAGAGATATAAGATTTGAGGCCTGGAAGTTGGCTGGGAACAGGATGGCCTTAGCTGCATTTGCTGTTCTTCTGGCCACTTCTCTAGTGTCCCATTAGTGTACCACACTTGGGGAAAAGAGTAAGTGAAAAATGGACAGTATGGCACAATTATCATTTATTTGACTCTTGTGGCAGATGTTTAGTTGCTATGTGTTGGGGCTTTCTCTTATGGATGCCCCTGTGAGGATTTCTAGATGACACCCTGTTGGGAACCCCCAACATAATTGCCTGCCTTGACAGGGACTCAGGCCTTTCCACCTGCAGGCACAGACATCTCTCTACAGGGCATTCTGCCTCTGATGGCCTTTTAGATGGCTTTAGTGAGCGTCCTCATAGGATGAGTCCTTCAGACTCTTAGAAAAAGTGATATTCCTGTCCCTCAAGCTCTTGAGCACATTAAACTGACAAGAATAGGAGATGTAAGATAGCATGCAAATTATCTCCAAAGAAATCCTCCCTCTTGACATTTGAACACCACTCTCCCCTCCTGGTACATTTATCTCTCCTTGTCTTTCCTCTTCTCTCTCCCCTCCTGTCTCTCTCTCTCTCTCTTCTCTCCTTTCTGTACATCACTGGTCATTAATTTTGGTAAACCTAATTTTATAATCCTTTTCATTTTCTGCATAGTACCTAATATTAAATAATGTCCTTGGTCTTGGCCTTTGAACTATAGAGGAAACTGACCTTAAAGAGTCCCATTTTAATATCTTGATACATACCAGACCATCTAAATATCTGTTTCCACTACACTTAATGAGCAATACACCTAAATATCTTCTACTAAGATAAGACTGTGTCTTTACTCCTCTTAATATCTCTAGTGCCTCAATGTCGCTTAAATGTGCAAGACCTGATCCTCTTCTTTGCCATTTTTTAACCTGTCACATTCCTATTCATCCTTCAGTTCTTAACGCAAATATCACTTCCACTTTCTTTGCAATATTTGCTTAATCCTTTTGAGCAGAATCAAGTGTTTCTTTCTTTCTTTTTGTTTCCTCTTATGAAAGTTTAATGGTACCACCATTATATCACTTATCCTTAAACAGATAACCAATATATCTTCTGTCTTTAAAGGCTATAATGCTAAATGCAGGCAGAGAAGTGTCCATCGTCCCTGATGTCCTTCTCCGTTTCCTGAACTAACATGGTGTTTTGTACATACCTGGTGATCCAAAATTACCTCCTCTCTTCTTTCCTTCCTTCCTTCCTTCCATCCCCTCTCTCTCTCTTATTTCACTTTGGCTAGCAAAGGCTCATCCACAGGTATTATGTTGAAAAATATAGAGTGAGATTTTCTATTAGTAGGAGTGCAGACTTATCCTGCAAAGTCATATTTAAGGGTTTAGAACTCTTGGATTAGAAAAAAAGAATACTATGTTATTTGCATATCAAAGAGAAATTTCTGCTATAATGTAAGCAAAACCACTGGAATCATAAAACAACTGGCTAGATTTAATTGGTTGTTATTTAATTTCTCTAAGTTTTATTTATTCATATAAAAACAGAGATATAATATGTGTATTGGGGATTTTATACAAATCGTATTTGTATGCATTGCTTGGGTTATAGTAGCTATTATTATTGAAGTTAATATTGCTGATTTACTGGGTGCTATCTCTGTGCCAGAAACTGCTCATAGGGACTTACATGATCACTTGTTTTCCATGACTAGGAGTCACTGCCCTTTCTCAAAATTTCTCAGAATCAGACATCTGGAATTTAAATAATGACCTTCAAGATGTTTACAGTTTATGTGACCTGAGTCATGCATATGTTAAATTGACTCAAAAACCAGTTTTGTGAAACCATATCTTTAACATTTAGTAAGTGATAGAACCCAGTCTTTTTGAGTTATTTTTTTTAAAGAAAAACAAAAACAGATGCTTTGAGAAATTCATGTATGTGAGAAATATTATTCATTCTGAAAACAAAAATTAGCACCCTCATTGAGATCTCTATCCCTTATTAGCCCAGCTGCTCTGTGGACCAAAGAACCCTTCCTGGGTGATTTGTACCTTCTCCTGGAGTAATGGAGTCTCGTATCAACACCTGGTACCACCTGCTCTTGTAATGCCAAATGGCTTTGCAAGCTCCTTGACTTTCAATGAGAAGATAAAATGATAGTGTGCAGCCGGGAGAACATATTAGGGGGATGTGGTGGCAGGAAGAGGAATAAATTAAAGCTGTCTCCGCTCTATGCCCTTAGGTAACAACAGGCTTAAGCGATTTAAAATGTTGAACTTTGGGTCAGCTGGGCAATCAAATAAGCAGCCAAAGGATGGAGAGGGAATTTGATGACAGATATTTGAGGCTCAATTGTCAAGAGGGTTCAGGAACTTTACCACGGGGCCAGGGTCAGATTGGTTTAATGTGAACATTCCTGATAACCCAAAAGATTCTTCTAGCACATCAGTAAGTAGTAAATATGATTTAAAAATAAGGCCTATTTCCCTCTTCACTGGGCTTTTATTTAAATATATACCTTAGAAGATGGAAAACAGTTGCTAATGCTGAAATGTTTTCTTACGGAATACTTCTTACCACTTTGAATAAAATATTAATTTCACAGTGAGCAAGTCACAGAAGTCAAGAGAAAATAATATGGTCTATGTAAAAAGAAAACACATGAATTTCGTGCTTTCTATGCTTCTGAACAGTTCTTTAAGGCAGAAGAAACTTTCAGGCAATAGCTTCTCTAACTTCAGCTCGCTATACTTTCATGCCCACTGTTGTGGTTTGGAACTTTAATGTTCCTCCAAAGTTCAAGTTTTGAAAGCTTGGTCCCCAATAGAGCAAGGTTCAGAGGTGAGGGTTTCAGCTGTAACCTCATCAGCAGATTAATCCACTTGATGGATTCATAATCTGAATGGATTACTGGGTGGAAACTGTGGGCAGATGGGATGTGGCTGGGGGATGTAAGCCACTGGGTATGTGACCTGGGACTGTCTTGCCCCTGGCTCTGCTCTCAATCACTGTGCTTTCTGGTTGCCAAGAGCTGAGCAGCTTTCCTCCACCCTTCCTTCCATCATGATGTTCTGCCTGACCCAGAGCAAGGGAGTTAGCTGACCATGGACTGAACCTCTGAAACTATGAGCCCAAAATAAACCTTTCGTTTGCTAAGTTGTTCTTATCAGGCGTTTTGGTCACAGCAAGGAAAAGCTGACTAACACATCCCCAAAGAGAGAGAGATGGTTGGGGGACCTCAGCTAGTGTTAAAAATATGGTCTGGAGGGGCTACCTGAGACTCCAGACTTGTTCTATAACTTTGTAGCTATTTGACTTCTGTGCTTCACTTTCTTTATAGCTAAAAAGGAAATAATAGTAGTATCCTCCTCATAAGGCTCTTGAGAAGATTAAAATAGCTAATTCATGCAAAGTACTTACCACATAGCACTTTGTTGGAAATTTATGTTGCTCTTGTTACTCCCATTCATTTTTACTTCCTTTAAAATCTCCATTTTCCATAAATGCCAAGTATTAACCATCACAACTACTTCAATGATAATTATAGCTCTATTTATTGGGTTTTCATATCTCATAATCTCATTTATCTTCTCTTGTTTGACTAAAAAAGAGTCTGCAATTTTTTGTGTGTGCGTGTGTGTGTGGTACCTGGAATTGAACCCAGATATACTCTACCACTGAGCAATATCCCCAACCCTTTAAATTTTTTTTTTTTATTTTTATTTTGAGACAGGGCTTCAAATATGCAATCCTCATGCTTCAGTCTCTCAAATAGCCAGGATTACAGGGGTGCCACCACCATGCCTAGTCAGAGTTCAGAATTCTTAACATAGCATTGAAGCATCTTTATGATTTTCTTTCATTTTTTGGTCTCTCATTTATGTCTGACCTGTGTTACCCCTACAACCCAGGTGGTTTCCACGGGCATACACTTTGCACTGACTGGAAGATAGACATGGCCTCTGTCCACCAACAAACACATATTTGTACTTTAAGATTCAGGTCAGTCATCTACTATTTCAAAACCCGTACTCTTTCCACCTGCAGGGTATTTTCTGTAGTAGCTATTATAGTGCTGTGCAAACACCAGGCACCAGCATCTTAAGAGTTTTATTGCACCTTCAGAGTTTCTTTCCTCTTTTATGATTCTCTGGTTCTTTTTCTATGAGCCTGTCAGAATTATGGTGCAAATTAGTCTATATTTTCTGTGACATTATTCTCATTAAATAAGCCTTGTCTTGCAGCACTATCTCCTGGAGGTAAAGACCCTGGTCTCTGCAATCAGGATGTCTGATTACAATCCCAGCTCTAGCTTTATGACACTTTGGCTGACTTGACTTATCTCTCTGACCCTCACAGTCTTCTCCTCTTAAAAAGGTAATAAATAATGCAAACTATATTACAGCATTGTTTGGAGGGTTACATAAGACAATGTTTTTAGAATACCTTACTCCGGTGTGTGGCTTTCTTTGAATGTTCCACAAATGTTAGTTATGATTAATTGTGAAATAAAATAGGTCAAATCCCCCTCCCTACACATGCGTGTGCACACACACACACACACAACATGTAGTAATTCAAAGGTTTACTATACACACAATCTAAATGTATACATTGAAAGCACTAAATATTTGGTGAAGGAATAAGTCTTGTCATGCAAAATATACTTTAAAAACACAAAAGCATGTCTCTCGAAAATGTCCATGTTTAAAATAAAGGGATTATTTCTGCAAATCCCCCATTAATGAAACAGATATACAAGAATACAAAGAAAATTGAAATTCCTTGAATCCCTAACATCTTTTTGCTCTGTTCCTTCATTCATTAAACAACTATTGAATATCCATTGCACAACTAGCAACAAATCCTTTCCTAGATAAACCATACAATAGCCTTTGGCTAAAAAAAAACAACATTCTAAACAATCAATTCAATTCTCTGTGTATAGCTGAATTTTACCCCATTCTTTAATTATAATCCTTATCTGCAGTGTAGGTGCCATGGTCAGTATACTAAGTTCAGTTATGCAGAAGTAAATGGTTTGACAGATTATTTCTTAAAACATGCATAATAAGATCTCAGAGAATGGGGAAGTCTGAATATTTTCTGTGCCACTCCTACTAATTCATGGCTTTATATAAGCAAGTGTATACACGCTTAGCAAGAAATCTATGGCTTACGCTGACAGTCTTTTCTCCAAAACATTTAAAAAGGAAAAAAATTATTTTTTTAGTGTTAGGGTAAGCAAAATACTGATTTATTCTATTTGTATGTGTCCTAATAACTAAATTGCTAGTTCGTTTTCCTTTCATTAGTTTGTTTTCAAGTTGTTTTTTTTTTTCCCTGATAGATAGATCCGTGTACTATTATAGCCAGAGGGCCATTTAAGATACTGCTTTGCACCTGGGAAACCCGTTTAATTACTGGAGCTGTCAAAATGTTTTATTGTAAACAGCTTTTCTGATAGATCCTGTTTCCTCCTATGAACTACCTTCCTCTGATGACAGTCCTTTTTACAGAGGTACTTAAACTGCAGATGTCAAAATTTAGAAGAAAGAAGTTTTTATGTTTAAGAATACCCATCCTTCTTTTCACATCTGATGAAGACAAATTATATGTTCATATTTTCTAAGCTTATGTATATCATAAAAGACTATTATATTAAAATATTCTAAAAAATAAATAGAATAGTCTATATAAATTATAGTAAAAGTAAATTTTTATCTGAAAATTTTAAGATATTTGAAGATGTACTGTATGTCTACTCAGTGTATTTAGAATGCACTCACACAAAAAAGGTCTATATGTTATCAAATTTTATAATTCATTTATGTAAGTGGAATATCACACATAAATAAATCCAGGAACCAAAACAAGTATCTGTGACACATAAAGGTTTTTTTCATGTAACCCCAATCAAGTTAAAGGATGTTTTCTTGATTGGACCTTACATTCCAAATCTGTTAAATCCCTTTTATCATTTTAAGAAATTTTATTCTAATTGTAGGGCCTGCCATATATTTAGAGTGCTAAGAGCATAAAGAGTTAAGGAAAGTTTTTTTTCTTTATGCAAAGAGGCAGCATTCCAATTTATGAGCTGTCAATTTTCAATTCTGGAATTTTCTCATAGAAATGCAGAGGTGGTTGGTTAGGTGGAGAAATACACTGAAGGCAATATTATGGCTTTTAAAGATCATCAGCAGCTAATGGCCATAATTAGAAAAGAATAATTAGCACATTCATTTAAATTAAGCTTTTATCTAAAGTCCTATTGTGAAAGATAATCTTCTTAAATCCTGTGCATTGATAATTGTCATGTGAAAATATGGACAAAACTAACAGTTCCTATGAAATATGTGTAAAATTCAAACAGATGATCTCGTTGCTAGATAGGATAATTGATAAACTAGGGAAACATAATTGTAGTTAAGTTGTTCTTATCATTTCAAATAGAGCTCTAAACCCAGTCTTAAAGAATGAAGTCATTAATAGCCCTTCTCAGCTAAATATTTAAAGAGTCACACATACTTTCTCATATGAATACAGGCATTGAAGTCTATGCTGTTAATGCAGTTCAAAGTTTGCTGTTGTATTGCTCAAAGATGCTGTACTGAAAGTCTTTTGATCAAATGACACAGAACTTGGTCCCTGCTCTAGGTTTTATTCAGTTCACACATAACATACAAGTGCACACATGTGCATACAAACATATATACATGTGCACACTTTCTTGATGCTTTAAGAATAAGAATTATGTTTTTTTATCTTAACCAATTATTTGGGTCCTGGTGTTCAAGGAGTCAAAAGTAATCAAGGGTACAGGAAGGTAGGAAGACTGGCAAACTTATAGACAATCACAGGAAAATAGAACGAAGACAGTGACTTGGGGGCAAATATTAGAAAATGGCAGGTGAAAGTATAACAGGTGATAGAGAAATATTACATACTGTATATGTAGATCAGTAGGTCGAAGTGGTGGTTGCACAACAGAATTACCTAGGAACCTTGAAAAAAATAATGTCCTTGCCTGCACTCTATTCTTATTTAATTTGTTTGATGTGATGTCTGGGCATGAATTTTATCTGAAAGTGCCTCAGGTTAATTGAACATGTAGCCGAGTTTTTAGAGTCATTGATGCAGATTGTGAAAACCTAATACTGGGGAGCCAGATTATAGGATACCCTTTCATATTTGAATTTTCCATAAATAATAAATAATATTGTAACATAAAGAGATCCCAAATATGGTATGAGACATTTACATAAAAATATTCATTTTTTAAAATTCCCATTTAACTGGGCATCCTGTATTTGTATGTGCTGAGGTGTAGGGAGAGATTTACCTTTGAGTTCTGGTAGGTGGAAGGAAGAGGCCTGGCATTTCTTCCTGATGGTGAAAGAGCAGGACTGGGTTTAGCAGGTAAGAAATGGAGTGATCAGATCACATCAAGGATGAAACTTTGTGAGTGGAGCAAATGGCAACTTTAATTTAATTTTATTTTTTTCTGCACCAGAGTCTCAGTAAATCAAGACTGCAGGGTTTCTAGACCCTATAGAATTCAAGAAAAGTGTATTAAGGAATGCAAAAATGCAATGCCAACAAATATTCCAACACTCAGACTTTGTTCTTGATCATCCACTCACCTCAGTAGAGCCTCTGAATAAAACACATAGTTAGAAAATAGGACAAAACAGAGGAACCGATATTAATTGAGAAATACCCCACACTCTGCAATACAATGTGGAGTACTAGTGTGCTGTTCTGAACGTGTGTGTGTGTGTGTGTGTGTGTGTGTGTGTGTGTACCTGTGTGTCCATGGTGAACAGATGAGGATTTTTGCCCAAGAGTGGTAACTGCAAATAAGTAAAACCCAAACAGGACTGTGGTTACACATTCCCAATCTGAAGAGCCTTATCTAAGATCTGGGCATTTTGCTGTAAAGAGCAGGACTAGATATACTTAACTATTCATCAGGAAGAGCAGAAGGAAGATTGTTGGAGTCTGGGCACTGTGCCTGAGGAAGAGGTAGGCTGAGTTTCCCTCTGCCATTTCTGGGGCAGGAGAAATCACCTTGGAGTTATCCTAAAGACTTCTGTAAAAAAAGATCTGCTGTCCTCTGCGGTTCCCTTCTACTTTCCCTCGCATCTCTCCACTTTCATCCAGTTGAGTGGATTAACCTTGGCCCGCTTCTGTGGTTGGTTTCTTTTCTGCCATGTGAAGGGTTAAAATTCTACTTGCTCTATTTCCTGCCTTTTCTTAATTTTTCCAGAGTTCCTGCTCTAAGTACATAAAACAAACAAACAAACAAACAAGCAAACAAACAAAAAAACTGGATCTTAAACTGATTGTATTCCTTACTGAATTTCTAAGATTTTTCTTTGAAAGCCCCAACAATAGCTGTCAGTTTAGATGACAAGTTCAGGAGGCTTTTCACCGTCACTGAGGTACTCCTCTGCTTCTGAGCAAACCTGGTTCTTGGAGCCAAAGTGTTCCAGACATGGATCTTTTAATTTCCTACTAAATCCTATTGAGTTCTACTTCTACTTCCACCCAACTTTATGACTCACACTTGGTATAATAAGGTCCCCCCATCTATCTTTATTTGTTCAGCATTTAACTCTGTCACACTCACTGTTTCTAAAACCACAATTACAATAGAAGATTTAGTAAATGCTCAGGGCTTTGATGAGGAAAGAGAGAGACAAGAGGACCCTGGATATTTTATCGATGTGTGTGTGTGTGTGTGTGTGTGTGTGTGTCCTTTTGTTTTGGTTTCATTTTAACTCTCCTACACACAAAATTCTGAAAACCATGATTTATATAATGAATAAATTAAGAGCACATGGTTGGAGTGATTCAGATTGGCTGAGAAAATCCACTGGAGTCCCCTGAGGTGAATTTGGCAGGCTGCCTCTGACCAAATATGGTAAAAACAGCCTAAAGCAAGGTAAATAACGAGAGAATTTAGGGCAACCAACCAGGTAATAGTGCTAGACACTAGAATCCCAAAAACAAAAGAGAAGGAAATGAAAAGATAGACTTGCATGACACTGCCATGATTATTTCGTGGCGAGCTTCCCCCTGTTAGTGGGGCTTAATATTTCTTGCGTTTTGCCTGTAATACCGGTCTCAGCTGTGCTGGCAGTTGGATGCTTACTGTAAACCAGTAGTTCTAATTGTATAATCCGTGGACTGGCAGCATCACCTGGATGTTTGTTAAAAAAAAATACAAATTGTTGGTCCCATTCCAGACCTAGTGAATCAGAACCTTTTTCTTTGAAAGCCCCAAGAATAGCTGTCAGTTCAGATGACAAGTTCAGGAGGCTTTTCACCATCACCGAGGTACTCCTCTGCTTCTGAGCAAACCTAGTTCTTGGAGCTACAGGTTTAAATTTTAATGAGCCTTTGGGCTGATTCTGATCTATGCTAAGGTTTGATCTAGACATGGATGATTCCTTCCGATCTGAGATCTGTGACCCAGGTTTTGAGGGCATTGGGTACCAATCCTGCCATTCTCTTCCATCTTATCTCTACTGATTCCAGAGAAAGAAACACGGGCACGGAGGACAGAGCTGTACACAGCATTAAGAACTGGAGCTTTGGCTGCAACTCCAGGGTCTCTTTCCACTGTCCCCACATGGTAGGAATTACAAGAGAGTTGATGGGATGGCCACTCTCTCTTCAGAAGCAGCAGCCTGAATTTTGTTGCCACTTCCATCAAAGAATACAAACATTTACCCCAATGGTTTATAACTCTGCAGGCAATTCCATCATCACACCCAGAAAAAGTCCTGGTTTGACTAATACTGGAGCTGCCTTTCTAGTCCTTGAATGACTGTGAAGGGAGAACCCGAGCATGACTCCCCCAAAGCAGCAGTGCTCTGGCTTCCGTTAGCACAGGAATCCTTGGGGTCACTTCTACACACAGGCAGGCCTGAGAGGCTCTGATGCAAGTGGTGTAAGGTGTGGATCACAGGAATCAACACTTCATTAAGAGCTCTTAGAGATGCTTATTTAGTTGCTTCTGTGATAAATTTAGAGAACTACTGCTTTACCATGGTAGTGGCCTCAACACTTTTAGTGTTGTTGCTACGCATTATCCATTTCCCAGCTTTCTTAGGTGGACATTTACTTCTCTGAGTAAAAAAACACAGGCAGTTAGTTTTGTAATAATATCCCCACATGTTTTTACAGCAACTGTACACTTCTAAAAGTTCTTTCGCATGTTTTTCACTTCCAAACTTTCAAAGTTTTTCACTTTCACTTCTAAAAGTTCTTTTTACATTGCCCTATCTCAAGATAGGGCAAAAACGTGGCATTCCTTTGAGGGTGCCACTTCTTTGATTGAAGTAGTTCCTTAAAAGAATTTTAAGAACATGTATTTGTGGTCATCTACATTGTGTAGGGACTCATGCCATAGATGAAACCAGGCACTATGGGATATGTGTCCAAGGAAAATCCAAAGAATTCTATTTTTCTTAGAATTGAAGTGATTTTTTTTTCAATAGCACTGGAGTCTCAGCTGCTTTCAAAGTGGTGGTCTAAACTGTTGGATTATGTACTTTTTCCATACTTGGAAAAACATGCAGTACAACTTTCACAGCACACTGCCAAATAAATACTAAGAATGTCTATTTGGAAGACAAACTTTTGGCATTTAGAACAGGGTCATAAAAATCAACCAAGAATCCTCTTTGTTTAGGAGTAGAGGAAGACCTCTGAAGAACATAGTTTGATTTTGTAACAATAAAGGATAAAGACATCCTCTAAGGAATTTCCCACTGGGCTGTAGCTAGGCTACTTTTGCTACAGAAGAGTATGAACGCAGCCACGGTCGCAGGACTGATTTCCATAGGAGAAAAGCTCCTCTCTGGTCATAGACCTTAAATCCAAGCCAGCTGTTTTGCAAATATTTCTTATTGATCAGGAAAGAGTTTTAGAAAAAAAATGAGTAGCTGCTAACACTCCCATACAAGAAATCAAAGCTTCTTTCATGTTGGTACACGAACCTGGGGCTTTATCTCTATGATACGTGTTATTTAATTAGATTTCAAAGTGCCTACCATGTCGGGAGCAGCATCTTTCTGTACAGTTTTAAACATGCAACACATTAGGAGAATCCAAGACAGAATCTCTCAAATACTAAGTAGCTGATACTATGTAGAACTCTAATTGTGGTTAATTCTCCTATTTTTATCTGGTTATCTCAATTTTACTTGGTATATGACATTGCTGTAACTTCATTTTGGTTCTATTTAAGTCTTGTCACCACGTGATTTAAGTAATAGATAAGAATGCGCTAACTTGGAAAGTTCATTCTAACTGAAATGACTGCTGGAGGTAAGTAACACTTTTGCCCTTTTGTAAGGAATGGATGCAAGTGTGTCTTACAGAGCACACCTAAGGTACACAGTCATCCTCACACCTGTAACATTTCACTAAAGAGAAAGACAACCACAAAGACCCAAGGAAGGAGCTAGTTGACTATGCTTTTCTTCGTTCTCATTTATTTTCTTTTCTGACTTTTCTTCTTTCCAATAATAATAATAAGGGTAAAGAAGGTCAAATTCCTTGTTCCAAGAGGAACTGTGTTCAAGTAAGCCTTAAGGGTTGGAGCTGAAGGCCTTTTTCCAAGGGCTTCTAGAGCAAAACAAAAATTGAAACAAAAGTCCAAAAATACCAAGCTGTGACAGTCCCTGAGTGAGCTCTTTAGACTGCGGCTGTTAGGTTCCACCACTACAAGTGACAGTTAATGCCTGGTCTCAGCTCATGGAACAGCTGGAGGGGCTCAGGGGGCTGTGCTGCACACGCTGTCTGCTCTGTGGGCATCACTGAAAGGATTTGAAGCATAAGAGTTGTGTGTATACTTGCATTAAACTCTCAGTGTTAGGTATAACTATGTCATTTTATGGGTAGATAAGACCTTATGAATTCTCTGCTGTGACCAAGATCCCTCATGGTCCAGATAGAGGAATGACCAATTAAGGTCAAAAGACATGTCCACGGACACACAGCGAATAGACACGGTATTCTCAGGTGCTAAAGAAAATCATCATGTTTTGACACCAGAGAGATTCTGACTGCTTTAAAAATACTAACAGAGGTGAAGTGAGTAAAGCCTGCCATGGTGCACCAAGCTTCCTCCCAGTCCTTGTCCTCCTACTCTCTGTGAATATCACACCTTCCTCTTCCCCATGAGCTTCCCCCCTCCTTCAGTTTTACTTGTTTTTTAAAAAAAACTCTGGCTAATCCCCATCCTCCCACTGTATCTCTCAGCCTCTCCCCAACTCAGAGGCCTATGATAGCACCATCTCAGGAATAGAGAGGAATCAAAGAGTATCGATGCTTACATCATTTGGCAAGAGTTGTTAGAGCTTTGACATTTTGATAGATTATTTCAAGTGTCCCCACTAGCAGTGTGTGCATCATAAATGTCCTGCCTTACAATGAAGATGAACCATAAAAGAAAAAAAAACCCCAAGAATTCTGGAAGAGAGATTTTACACATTAATTTCTGACCATACCATTACTGGTTGATGGGTCTGTTGGCTCTTACACACCCTTCCAACTATGTCAGCCACAACTGTCTCTTGCTGTGTCTCACAACTGCAGGTATAGCTTTGAGTGGCTTACAGCCAACACCACACAGGTGAAAGCTACTGGCAAAATCTCTCTGCAGTCCCTCTAGTCCTATCTCTCTCTTTACTGTCCTAGGGTTTCCCTGTGACCACTGATAGAGAAGGTCCATACCACCCATGCTTGGTATCCAAACACACACACCTCAACAGTGGGACAAGCTTTCACCAGTGGAAAATGGGAGCTAGTAAAAGCTTCTTAATCCTCCTCTTTCCTCTCTACCCCACAGAGATGGTGATGAAATACAGTTTTTTTCTGGCTCTTTGGGGGTCAGGCTGCTGAGTCAGGTGATCTGGCTAGCTTGTTCAGACTACTGCTTTCCCTCCTTCCTGTTCCACCACTCTTGGATCTCACTTCTGTTCTCTGAATTTGCACGCACTCCCTAATAAAATATCAGCACTTACACCAGCTTTCTAGGTATTCGGTCTGAACACACATTGGATGTAAACTTTGTTTTATTTGAATCTCAAAATGACATGAGGAAATATTGTGTGCATTGTAAGCGATAGCAACTAATCTAAAGGACATTAAAAAATTTCAATCCTAAATTAACCAAGATTTGGGGTGTTAATGGCTTCCACAGGCTCATTCTCAAAAGGGGTTCTACCCTATCTGTAAACTCCATTTCTTTTATATAACGAAGACACATACAAATAAGAGTGAAAGGAAAAATAACATTTGAAAAACACTATAAATTTATGTCCCCTATGTTTTCCATCTAATCTAAGGAGTTGAGTTTATTTGTGATAAGAGCAACACATCAGGTGTTCAATTTTAAAGTAGATGGGGTTCTACTCAATAGCTCTAAGAAATTTTGAGTTAAAGTTAAAATGATTTTTTATTTTTTGTATGACTTACCAAAGAGTCTTCGATAAACACCACAACTACAGATTTTTTTTTTTTTGTATGTGCCAGTATATCAATGTGGATCCAATGTTAGACAACAGTGAGAGCAGTCCTTGCTCTCAAGTTGTTTTCATCCCATTGAAGGAAGATGAGCATCTTTCTTCACTAACTCAATCCAATCATTAATCCAGTCACTAACCCTGTGATTGTGTACATGACTGAAAACTTGCGACTCTCAACAATGCTATACAAAGGAACTATAAGGTGCATGAGAGTCTAATGAGGATTGTGAATATCTAAGGATGATAATATATGTGATATTTACAAACATAAATTGATTACCAATCATTTCTCAAGGAAGCATTTGTTTTTGGAGTTGCTGGATTATAAACGCATTCGTATTTGGAGATGACATCAAAGCAATTTCAAAGTTTTGATCATGATGATTTTTAACTGCTGTGTCATCTGAAAGGAGAAGTTTGAGCTCACTGATCTTCAGTGACCTTTCTGACTATATACATATTATATACTAGAATAATTTTAACTAAATTATTTAGAGATCTGAATATATTGTTTGAAATTTCTTCAGGACCCAACTGCTGTTTCTTCTTTCTTTACTGCTAATCTAATTGCTAATTACTCCTTCCATATGAATAACATGGGGATGGAAACCACAAATTCTACATTGGGAAATTCTGCTACTTATTGATGACTCTTGCCAGAAGAGAGATTGAAGCTATTTTACTCCTCAGCCTAAAAATATGGCATAATCCAACAGAAGAATCCTCTGTTCAAAGAATAAGGTTTAATGTCAAAAAAATGTTTGAGATGGAGAATTAGTCAATGTTTTCTTTGGTTACCACCAGGGACAATAATTGAGTTGATGAAGAAAAAGTTCTCTATATAATGTACTTAGATTTCAAATAACACCAAAAGATTAAAAAGATTTCAAAAAAATCAATTTAAATTAATATAGATATCTATTTTAAATGACATTTTCCAGCTAACCTTTATGTGAATAATAATTGATATATTGATACATACCAAAAAAAAAAAAAGATCTTGTAATTGTGGTGTTTATCAAAGACTCTTTGGTAAGTTGTACAAAAAATAGAAAACAGAAGAATCCAGCCTTCTGTTTCTTGTTTGTCTCTTCCTCAAAAAAATCTTTACTGCATGCTGTGTATGTATAATCTACCTTGGGTAGTATGGATTTAATAAGACATACTTCCTTAAGGGCAGTACTTGGAAAGCTCTTACCACAATTTGCCATTTAGATCACACACATCTGGTGCTATTTTGACCAAGCAATTACATATAGTTTCTTTCATAATTTCTAGGGAAAAATAATAATCAGACAAATTGAGGCTCTGTTCAAATTAGCTTTTAAATTTCTCCCAATTGAGTGAATTGAGCAAATACGTCTGTAAGCATTTCTTTCTTAGAGCTACATAAAACTTTCTCATCCATTTTTCATTATCAAGAAATGTCTTTTTCTAAGTCCAAGAGTCCATTCTAACATCAGTCCAATATGCCACTCTACAAATTGTATAGACATATTTCTCCCTCAATATTACACATCAGAAGATCCATTAAACCCGGCGCTACCATAGATGAATTTCAGAACTTTTGTCAATTCATCCAATCACCATTAACTTTTGTGTACGTTTTTACATAAAAATTACATGATCTGTATATATCATAACATTAAGAATCAAATGAAATAATCTATGTGAAAATGTTCTGAAGTATAAAATAATTTTATATATATGAGATACTGTTCTTGTTGACCTCTAAAGCTTCATTTTATTACGCTAAATGTATAGAAATTAACATGATTTTTATTAGACACTAAAGAAATATATAAAACTTATCTATATCGGTGTTTTTCAATTTATAAAAACTGACTATAAAACATACAAATTAATTATGAATCTAAGACAAATTACATGCTATGTCCTATAAGCAAGAAGTATAATAGCTGCTTAAAAAAGAAATAATCAGTGTAAGTTGGAATAACCAGAGAGATCTTCATGGACTTACCTAGGCAATGAGAAATCAATATATTTGAGTAAATGAAGAGGATTTGAATAAATGGAGAGCAAAAGAGCAAGATTCAGAAAGCACTCTGCAGGGGAAACAGCGAGAGCAAAAGGCTGAAATGTCACAATGAATGGACAGCTTTTCAGGTGACTGGACAGATCCTATTAAAAAAAAATTTAAAGTGCTATCATTGTTTTATACGAATTTTAACTCCTACATTCTTTTACTCCAATGAATATGTGGAAGAATTCAGGACCAACTGATCATTAAGGAATACATTATTCTCAAATATTTACTACTTCCCCCTCTCTCTTGTTCTTCTTCCATCAAAAGCAGTGTAGACCACTATTGGCAGCCTGTCAACGTGCATGAGCCTGTCATTCCACTAATTAATATGTCTACAGCTTGAAAGGCAATGATAGAAATGACAATCTGATGTTTCAGATTTAATCTCTGATAGCCACTTCCCCCAAAACAACTTGCAGAATTTATAAATCTGTTCATTATTTTCAAATTAAACATAATATGGTGGTGACTCTGATTTATTTGATTTATACTACACTTGTTTGTTTGACCAGAACAATTCTAAGAGTAAGGCAAACAAATATTCAGGAAAAGAGGAAATATATTAAAGAGAGTGTTTTGTCATGGTGATGTTTGGGATTTTCACATTACTGAAGGCAATTATGGAATCATGTTTTGTCCATAAAATTAGTCATGATTATCTCAGAAACTTTGGGAAAAATATGCACATGGCATGCTGGGGAACCTTCGAAATGTGCTCCTGCAAACACTCTTCCCTAATGGAAGATAGCTCACCCATGTGCTCCTCTCCTTTAAAGAGTTCAGTTATCCCTGATGAGGAAGTCTCATCACTGAAGGATGAATCTCCAAGTATTCACGATGATATTGAATCACTCTTTCACTGCCTTTCTCTGTATCCCTACTGGTTTTAAACCACCAATGAAATAATTTTCATTAAGCAAAGACTTCATCTTGAGCTAATTTTACCTTTGTAATCTCTGTATCCCAGTACCCATTGATATGTTCACTCAGTAAAATTTTTTGTAGTATCTGTGATGTTCCAAGTGCTTTCCAGGGACCAATAATATTGCACCTGGTTTTGGAAAACCAGAAGTCACTGTGATAGTTTGGACATGAAGTTTCCCCCAAAAGCTAGGTGTGACGCAATGCAAGAATGTTCAGAGGACTGATCCACTGATATGAAGGTAAGCAGGTAAGGTATGGCTGGAGGAGGTAGATCCCTGGGGGCATGCCTTTGGGCTTTATATTTTGTACTTAGTGAGATGAGCTCACTCTGCTTTCTGGCCATCATGAACTGAGTAGCTCTCATCTACCACACACTTCAGCCATGATGTTCTGCTTCCCCTCAGGCCCAGAGCTATAGAGTCCACCATCTATGCACTGAGTCTCTGAAACCATGAGCCAAATTATTTTTTTTCTCCTTTAAGTTGTTTTTGTCGTGTCTTTTGATCACAACAATCCAAAGCTAACTAAAACACTGCACTTGCAATGTTATTCCATTTCTCTCTTTGTTAAGGCATCTTGTTTTATTATATGCCATCTTCTTAACTTTGTTCAAGCACTAGATTTTCTTTAAAGCCTCTATTTCATTGAAATCCTAGCCAGGATATACCAAGTCTCTCTCCACGGAACTCATGCTATTTCAAGTTTAGCATGGAGTAGTCGGGGATGGGTGTGGAGAGGGAGGATGCAGAATCTAGTAGCTATTCTCTACCATGCTGCCTTCCTCAGTCACATCTCACTCTTGGAACAGCTGAGGATGGGTAGGTGGGACTGGTGTCCTACTTTCCACTGACTCATAATAACTACATCTTACTCATGGATTAAACATCAGTGCTAGCTTCTTTATCACAGGCAAACAAAAGACTTCAATGAATGGATAAAATACTTTCTCACCACAAGGAGATTTGCCTTTGAATGCAGTAGAGGATTTCCAAGCCACAGTATTAACATATTAAGGCTATGCCAAACCCAACTTGCCCTCATAATAAACTGTAGCTCTAAGGAAGAGTGTTGCTGTAAGAAGGAAATGATTATTCCAGTGTCACAAAGCCTTTACCTGAGCTGCAAATAAAAGGTCAAATCTCAGTGAAGTCATGAGCATTATAGCAATTTTACTCTTCAGGGTGTGTGTGCACATGCTGTTTTCATTGCCTGGAAGTTCTACTGCTCAATACTCGGAGAACCTAAATTAAATGTTACATGATGTTAGATGAAGTTTTTTCTGCTCTAGCTAAGGTAGAACAATGTTTCCTGTTCTGTTCTTCCATTACATAGACTCATCAGACACACTTTCATTGGAACACTGATGATTTGTTTTAATGTTCACTTCAACTCAGTATTAAACTCCTTTAGAACAAAGGCATCTTTGTTTCTTCAGTGCCAGGCTAACATCAGGACCCAGTACTTGTTTGTGAAATGAGCATTGTCATGGTCACATGAAGTATCGAACATTAAACCGACAAGGGATAGGAAGTCAAAACCATTTGTCCCTGTCCCCATTGACTATACCAGCTCTGAAGAGGTGAGAGTAACTATCACTATG